>NC_138207.1:77607047-78207047 GCF_964194415.1 Vipera berus | reverse complement strand
TGGGCTAGGACAAGTTGAAATAATTGCTGTGGGGATGTCGGGATAAAAGAGAGGTTTTCACGGTATGTTCCTCCTGGGGTTAGGTGGGGAAAAACCCTGTGTTACACCGAGAGGGCAAGTGGTTTATTATCTTGTGAGGTTTTCTTAAACACCAAACAAAATAATGGTATGAATTTTAAATCATGGCTGTTGTTTTTCAGAATTGTCTCTTTAAAGAACAAGTCTTTATGATTTTCACTTTTTAGGCCAGGGACAAGAGAGAGAGAAACTAGAGTGGTAAGCCTGACATCTGTAATTCAGTTGCACTTTTAAAGAAGTCTTTGATCCAGAACAGATAAAGCAAAACTAGAACAACCAGGCAAATCCAAAAAAGTCTAAAGAGGAAAATGTATCATTGTTGGATTATTTCCTTCAGTTTCCTTCTGGTATTTTTAACTGCTTTTTTCCCATTTATTTTGCTAACTTCTACATTGATTGTGCATGCTAACACTTCTTCTGGTGTACCGAAAACAGCAAAGTTTGCTTGGTACCACTGGAAAAAATGTTCTGTATTATTCTCTTTATTTCTCTCTAGCATTAGTACTAAAACTATTCCAATTCATCTGGTTCCCCCCCCCCCATTTCAGCAACATCTTTGAAGACAAAGATATCCACTGCAGTTTGGTTCATCTCTTTTGTCTTTGAACATATTTACATCCTCTCTTTTACATTACTAGCACCCTAAGGCAGTAAACCATAACCAAATACAATAATTAGAAACATATAAGCCAGATAAACAGCAAAACAACCGAAAGAGCACCCACTCAAAAGTAATCTCCCTTCCCCACTCAAGAGTATTCATGTACAAAAGTTTTTTTGTGTGCACATCTCTGAAAATTAAAATACTTTGTCTGGGAAAGATATTCCAAGCTTCAGGACCATAATAAACCTTTATCCTGTCCCAGGTATTTGCCAAAGGCTGCCTGATCTACAAGGAATAGCTGCATATAGGCATTATAGAGAGAAATCAATCTGTTATATATCACGGACCAAAGGCCAAGGGGCTTAAACCCTCATATCAACACATTAAAATGGACTCCAACTTGGCACCAGTCAGAATGGACATCACAAGTTCTCTGTCTATTCAGCTAATAAGATTTATTCTTTTGCCCAAGGCAGGTCACATTACAGCAATTGAGCCTCAATCAGAAAACATTTTGATCATGGGGAGAGTACAAGTAACACTGTGGCGGAGGTACTGAAGCAAGGCCAGCAGAAATTATTTTCTCTTTGGAGACTCACAAAAGTGATTTTGGATCTGGTCATCTGTTATAGACCAACATAATTTGTTGTGAAAATAAAATGAAAGTAAACTACTGCAAATTCTGGAGAAAAGGCAAAATGTAAACCCCACAGATAAATAAAATGAAATTATGTCAGGGAAGAACCAAACAAATCCAACACAATATTGGCTTCTACAGAAACTATAGTTATAAGCAGTGGTATAAGATGATGGTATTAGATCTGTTCCAATGGGAATCTAGAATTTCAAACATATAGATGCCCAAGGTCAGAGGTCCCCAACGTTTACAGCTTGGTGGCCTGGTCAGAGAAGGAGAGAGGGGAACCAGAGAAGGAGAGAGGGGAACCTCCCTGTCTGTCACACAATTCAAGCTGCACGTGCATACTGGCCTGCTGCTCACACAAGTCGAGCTGCGTGCGTACACCTGTGCGCTGGTGCTCGCACATCCCAGTTCCAAACAGGCCGTGGCCTGGTAGTGGCCCACGGTCTGGGGTTTGGGGACCCATGCCTTAAGTTATGTAGCGAAGAAAAAAATGTGGGATATTTAAATGTTAATTTGCTAGGCTTTAGCCTCCCAAAGAAGCCCAACTGGAATCCTTGATGTTTTCTAGTTGCCAGAGGGTGTTACTCTAAGACAGGGGTGGGGAACTGTGGCCCTTTTACAATCTGTGAACTTCAAATCCCAGAATTCCTGAGCCAGCCATGAATTCCTGAGCATGGCTGGTTCAGGAATTCTGAGAGCTGAAGTTCACAGATCGTAAAAGGGCCATTACACCTTGCGTCATGGATGAAGCAAGGTAATAACCAGGTGGAACATTGGACGTGGAACAATTGCTAGAAGAAGCAGAGCAAAATGACAGGTGGTTCTAGTAGGCCCAGTGGCAGCTTCTCTTCTTTTTAGATGGTACCCAAATCTCCAGCTTCAAATCATGCTACCTCCATGGGAATGTTACAAGAAATCTTTGCTTAACAACCACAACTGGGACCAGAAACTTGGTTGTTAAGTAAATTGCTATGTGAAACTGTGAGTGTACTTATAATCTTACTTCAGCTTTCCTTTAGTCTAGTCCCAGAATTCCTGAGCCAACCATGAATTCCTGAGCATGGCTGGCTCAGGAATTCATGAAGACAAAGCCAACAATGGCAGCTTGCAAAAATGGGTATATACTAGCTCCTGGGTCAGAAGTCATGTGCTTCAATATAATATCACAAGCACAACAGAAGACTAGAATTGCCCTCACCTATTGCTTGTGTTCTACCCAAAGACATCTTGATAGTCATTGTGGGAAATAGGCTGCTGGTATGAGAACAAGCAGTGATTTGATTTTGCAAGACTCTTTTTATTTTCTATTTCAGCTAACACTGTTATCTTCTAGGTGTTTTTTGTTCCCAAGGTTTAAAGATAATCTTTTATTGTTATTGGCTATTTTTACTTACTCTTTAGAGTTTGATTTTAGACTATGATTTAATACTTCTTATTTTAGTATGCTGTTAGATAATGTTTATTAATACTGATTGCTCAAAACTATCTCAAAATAAGGAAAGTTCTCAGTTCTTTTATGCCACCCAATTTTGTTCTTGACAACATTTGCAAGAAAACTTTATGTTGATGCTTATATCCTGCTCCACCTATGGCAATGCATAGTCCAATGGACAATAACTACGTTCGCTCTTTGGCTTATTTTGATCCCATTATATCAGATATGTGTTACTCTTTGAATACATTATTTAATATTTCAATTTATATTCCACCTTTTTTAGCCATAGGCCTCCTAGGAACTACACATTACAAAACTAAGAATTATATATATGAATTAATTAAACATGCCACATTTCCTGAGAATCCCTCTCTTATACAACTGTAGGAGCTTTGTGCTTATAGTTGGTCACCCTTGTTTTATCAAGACACTATTGAAGACACAATAACAATTTCCAGATCACTCTGAAGCAATTAGCCTTCAACTACTCTTCCAAAGCATTTAATACATTATTGTGAACAGCTACTGAGAGGTGCAAAATTTAATTTCTTAAGCAGAAATTAAAATTGCCTACTCTGAATGAAGTATAATTGGCTGGTAACTGATTTATACATTTTAGAATCATTGGAAGGGACAGAGATTTTCTTGTCCAACTTCTGATCAAGTACAAATTTACTAATGTAACCTGTTATTACCTGAGAATATCTCCACTTCTGGCATTTGATACTTGCTGGTTCAGGCAAATGAGGCATCATGGCTTTCAATTCATTTATAATCAACTGCTGGACTTTTTCTTTGTCCCATTCTAAATGTTGAGTTCCAAAAGACACAGTGGTATGAACAACAACAGATGGACCAACGTCAGGTGATTCTGTAATAGACAAAGCAGGATGATGTCTACAGTTGGCATCAATGACCTCCTCCCTTACGGATCTTTTATGTTCAAAATTAGATGATTTAATCAAGGATATCTCTTCATCTAGGAAAGGATGATAACTAAGAAAAATGTACTGCTATTGCTAATGAGATTTGGTTAGACTTACCGGTCCTCAATTTATGACCCCTTGTTTAATAATGGTTCTAAAGTTATAAAAGCTTCAGAAAAAGTGACTAATGATCTGTCCTCAAAATTATGATTCTTACACCACCCCTATGACCATGTGATCCTAGATTCAGGCTCTTCGCAACTGGATCACATTTATGATAATTGCAGCATGTTGCAGTCACATGATCACAAATTGCGACCTTCTCAGCTGGTTTCCAACAAAGTCAATTGGGGAAGACAAGTTTACTTAACAACTGTGTGATTCATTTAATAACCATGTGATTATCTTAACAACTGCATTGTTTAGTGATCAAAATTCTGGTCCCAACTGTGGTTGTAAGTCAGGGAACTACCCCCAGTGGTGGGATTCAGCTGGTTCGCATGACTTTGGCAGAACCGGTAGCTAATTTTTTGTTGCACAGGCCCAGAATGGACTTCTGGAAGCGGCATCCACACAGAGAACCGGTTGTTCACATATTTGAATCCCATCACTGGACTACTCATATATGTTCTTCTATTACAGAGGATTCCAAGTTGCCTAAACTCCAACATGGTAGGAAAAAGAAATCAAAATAACAGATGACAACGTTATAATTGTTTTGTTTTGAGTCAGTGTTGAAAAGGAAAAGGACAGACAAGCCTCTGCAATTTTCTTCTTAAAATTTTTCAAAGTGGTTTGCCATTGCCTGCTTCCTAGAGCTGAGAGAGCAGGACTCGAATTCATCGTCTCCAGGTTTCTAGCATGATGCCTTAACCAATACACCAAAGTCAGATCACCTGTAACCTAATACAATAATATAGTAACTTCCACACCCAGGAATAACCCTTTCTTTAATAAAACAATAGCACTTTAATTGCATCTCCTGTTCAGTCCAGTCAAGATATATAACTGACATTCTCTCTCTCTCTCTCTCACACACACACACACACCTAGCCCTGTGCTGGTGGATGATTAAAATAGCTTCATTACATGCTAAACAGAAGGGTGAAGGAATAAAAGCATGAGGTGGAGAGTCTCAAACCCACCTTTCCACCACTTCAAAATTACTGACTGAAAATGGAGGAAAGAGAACCATTGTAGAGATAGTCCTTGATATACAGCCATTCAGTGACCTTTGAAGTTGCAATGGCACTGAGAAAACTGTCTTATGATTGGTTTTCACACTTACAACCACAGTCATGTGATCAGAATTCAAGCATTTGGTAACTGGCATGTATTTATGAGAGTTGCACTGTCCTAGGGCCATGTGATTAACATTTGTAACCTTCCCAGATGGCTTCTGACAAGCAAAGTCAATGGGGGAAGCCAGATTTGCTTAATGACTGCATTATTCACTTAACAAGTGCAGTGACTTGCAACTGTGACAACAAAGCTCATAAAAACTCACTTAACAACTGCCTTGTTTAGCAACAGAAATTTTGGGCTCAACTGGGGTTGTAAGTTGAGCATTACCTGTTTCACCTCTCCCAGTCTTCAGTGGCAGTCTGGAAGGATATTATGATTGATGATATTGGAGGCAGCTGAGAGGCCATGTTCAGCCTATTCTGATCCTATCACAGGTTATGTCATGGTTCCAATTAATGAAACAGATCAAAATACACTGCATGATTGTTTATTGCAAAAAATATTATAGACTTTTTTGCAATAAACAATCATGCAGTGTATTTTGATCTGTTTCATTAATTGGAACCATGACATAACCTGTGATAGGATCAGAATAGGCTGAACATGGCCTCTCAGCTTTATAATGAAAACGGAGCATAGGCACTCATGGGTGGATGCCAGAATCTGAATTCTCCTCCCCTTAACACATCAAATCATATAGAATCTCCCTCCCTTGATTGCATGTCATAAATCACATTCACCAATTAGTTTAACACACGAAGTTTCACTTCCCTTCTGAAGCACGCTCTTGTCTTCTCAAAACATCTGGGTTGAATTCCTCCCACTCTTTAGTGATTCAAAGCCAAACCGTTAAACCAAAAGGCTGCCTCTTATATTGTCAGTGCAAAAACATATCAATGTTTGCAGCATTGACAAGTTATTCACACTGTGGGCTCTGCTAGTGTGTACACCCTGACCTGAACCTGGCCTGACTGTAGATTTAACTGTTTAATCTTTTATTTATTTAGTTTTTACCAAAAAAGTATGGAAATTAAATTACAAACTGTGGAGCATTCCCCCGAGAGTCAATGGGTCTGTTGCACAATAAGTGTAATTTATTTTCTTTCTTGAGAACATTTAATTCTTTCACTTGGTTTCATCGGAATTTTAGAATACCTAGAAGTGCCCCACAATAAATCTTCAACTTACACAAAGCCAACAATCAGTGGTTGATGATTTGGTAAAGTGTATGTTTGGCACACATTCCTTTTTTTCACTCAAGCTTCAGTGTGACGTGATTAGTTCTATGTGCAAAAATCCCCCTTCTTTAATACAGCTACAAAAAGCATAGGAACAGGTAGGTAAAATGAGGACCCAGATTGTTGGGGGCAATTAAGCTGACTTTGTAATAATGCCACTTGGGGGTGTGTGTGTGTGAAAGCCCTAACAAGCAGGCATATACATAGAATGAAGGCTACTGCTAAGCTTGTAAGCCGCCCTGAGTCTTCGGAGAAGGGCGGGATATAAATGGAATCAAAATAAATAAATAAAATAAAACTTTCCTGTGCACCTGGTTAATCTAGCTAGTCCCAAGGAAGGCCTGACCAAACCAATTATTCTAAATATTTCAAAGCCTTTAGTGCAGGGGTCTTCAAACTTGGTCCTTTTATGACTTGTGGACTTTTAACTCCCAGAATTCCTCAGCCAGACACTCTGGCTGAGGAATTCTGGCAGTTGAAGTCCACAAGTCATAAAAGGGCCAAGTTTGAAGACCCCCCCCCTGTTCTAGTGGTCTTGCAGGACATAGTTATTTCAAGAGACATGCATGACACTGTAAAGAACCATCAATGTTCACAGGGAAGAATCTTTCTTGCTTATGTAATGTCACCTGGCTCCTGATTCAACTAGTCCAAAATTAGATGAAAGAGTGGTATTACCTAGAATAGGAAAGATAACCTGTCTCCCAAAAGTAGCTCCCAACCTTTTTGTTTACCTCTGATCCCTTTTGGATGGTGCCATTGTACAATTTAATATTACAATGAGGTGAAAAACACTTAAATGCAATGGAACCTTTGATACAGTTCTGAGTAGTAACAACACAGAAAACCTTCCAACCTGTGAGGCCACAGCCCACTCTGGGCCACAGCCATGTGAGTGGCTGGCCAGTGTGTGTGCGCACAGCCCCAAGTGTTTCTGCGAGGGTTGCGGACGCTTGCAGCCCCACTCACATGAACAACGGCTGTTTGAGTGCATGCATGGATTTACCCCTCCCACAAAACCATCCCTTCTTTCCCCCTTCCCCGCCGGCTCCGAGCCGCCAACCCCAAAAGGCTGGGGAACTCTGCTCTCCCTGCCCTGCCCTGCAAATGCTAAATGTTGAAATACAGGCATAGCACGTATGTCTCCATAAACACACACATACTTTTACACCGCAAGTAAAAGATGGTACAGGTAGTCCTCGGCTTACAACAATTTGTTTAGTGACCATTCAATGTTACAATGGCACTGAAAAGTGACTTATGACCATTTTTCACACTTACGACTGTTGCAGCATCCCCGTGGTTATGTGATAAAAATCCGAACCTTTGGCATGTGACTCATATTTACGACGATCACAGCGTCCCAGAGTCACGTGATCCCCTTTTGCGACCTTCTGGCAAGTAAAGTCAATGGGGAAACCAGATTCACGTAACAACTCTGTTACTAATTTAACAACTACAGTGATTCACTTAACAACTGTGGCAAGGAAGGTCATAAAATGGGACAAAACTCACTTACCAAATGCCTTGCTTCGCAACATAAATTTTGGGCTCAATTGTGGTCGTAAGTCGAGGACTACCTGTACTGTTCTTTAATCTACTAGCAAATAATTTAGCAAGCTGAAATGGAACACTATTGAGCTGAGAATTATGTTTTATCTACCTAAGACAGGCACTGGGAACTTCTTTAGTTGTGGTTACAGCCCATGAGTTCCTACCCATGAACTAGGATGAGGGGACACAGATTCTTATCCTTCTCCTAAGCCTAAGGAAATGTATTTGCTTAAATCCAAACACTTTTTTATATCTGTTGCTGGCTACATCACAGCCTAGTTTTCTTCAGGTCACCTGAAGCACCTCTGGACTTAAATTTATGTGTTGTGTCTGGAATTTATGTTCCAATATAGATTTTTCTGTTTTCCCCAAAGGGATATTATAAGGGTAAAGTTGCCCAGGAGCACTGAACCACAGTGAAGTCAGGACTGTTTTCACTAAAATAAATAAAGGATGCTGTGCTCACTCAGCAAAAAGGATTTGCAATTAAAAAACTGTGGGGGGTTTTGGGGCGGCGGCGATGGCAGCAGAGAACTTTCTATGACTTTGGCTGAAATCTAAACTCTTTTCAAATTTATCAGTGAATTTATTGAAGCAAGTTGGCTCTTAAAATTGTGGGTTGGAACTTAACATTCAAAACATATTGAGCAAGATCAGATTTTGAATACAATCACACTACTTTTTAGTCAAATATCATAGCTGAACTCGGAGAACAGTAATCCAGAGAAACATGGAAACAGGCCAAAAGTAAAAGTGATACAACAGAATTACATTTTCTTGTGCTTTGTATATTTGGTACTTTTTCTAAACTTAGCTTAACATAGGTCTCATAAGATTGCAGGCATACAACTCATTCATCATGAGAAAATGTCAAACATGTTTGTCCTTATTTTGGTGTCAAATTGTAAATGGGGCTCAAAGATTTGGTATAATCCCAGTTTGGTTGTGTATATCCACAAGAGATACTAGGAATGAAGCAAACAAACTACTATTCAAGGACCAGGGAGGATTATTTCTCAGACATTAAGTGTTCATGATGCTTAAGAATAACTGCCTTCTCTAGAAGAATGACCCATTCCAAATGGAAAAGTAGTTAATAGAAAAAGTCCATCCAAGTCAGAAAAATAGATACAGCAACTGTGAAGAAGAGAGAGCAGCAATAAAAAAGGACTTCCTCTTTGTTATAGAGAAATTCTGTTCTCAAGGGTCCTTTGCTTATTTATTGCCAGCAAAGGGATTAAAAAAATAAAACCATAATGACTATTCTTTTATCTAAAATGCCTTCAACCTCATTTGCAAAGTCTGTGATGGCTTAGACAGCAGCAGCTAATGAGTCCCCTGAAATCAGATGTTCTTTGCAGGAAAAAATGTACAGAAAAGAAAATTTATTTGTAGATGATTGATACAAAATATGACATGTATGGGAAAATTGCATCCCAAACTCAAAGGACGTAGTGTTGAAAAATATTGCTCTAGAAATTCTGGATCTAATCCTCCCAAGATTCATACTTTAGCTTGGCAACCTATTCAGTTTAACAGCCAGTGTCATGATAAAGCCGGGAGACGCAAGGTTACTGTTTCAGAGCCACAGCATGATGAATCATGATAGTGGCAAAAGGGACTTAAGGAGTTGAGAACAAGTGCCATGAAAGGGCCCTTACCTGCTTGAAAGTGGCTTGTCTACACTGAAATTAAAGTGCTACACAGGCCCTTATACTGAAATGATATAAAGAAGGCTACAGAGAAGGTCAGCTTTAACACCTTCAACCAAACTAGCTACCATAATTCTTCCTAAGCAAGGATAAAGGTCTTTATGAAAGCTGTAAAAGAGATTTTCATACCAATTGGCTGTTACCTTACCGCAGGGGTTTTTAAACCTGGCCCTTTTATGACCTGTGGACTTCAACTCCCAGAATTCCTCAGCCAGGCAGACTGGCTGAGGAATTCTGGGAGTTGAAGTCCACAAGTCATAAAAGAGCCAGGTTTGAAGACCCCTGCCTTGCCTCAATTCCTTCCTCAGGTGTAGTGATAATAGTATTTCTTCAGGATATCAGGGGTCCTCAACCTTGGCAACTTTAGGACTTGTGGATTTCAACTCCCAGAATTCCTCAGCCAGCAAAGCTTCTTATTGGCTATTATTATCCACCCAGCCAGATATCATATAGTTTTTGTCCAGAAATTTTGTCTTGTCACTTTTTTTTAAAGGAATGAAATAAAATGTACACACACACAGAGGCCGCCAGTTTGACACCCCTGGTTTAGATGTTTTAAAAAGTTGAGCAACTTGCCATTATTGAAGTAAATAATTTATAGTCCACATTGAGCAGTAAAATCGGTCTATAGTTCTTAATCTGAGTCAAATAGGAATCTTCTTTTGGTATTAGAGTAATATTTGCTTCCATCTATGTAGTTGGAAGTCTAGCTTCTAATAAAAGTCCATTGCAAACGTCTTTCAGCAGTTCACTTAGTATCTCTTGGAGGTTCTTATATAGCTCCGCCGGAAGCCCATCTGGACCTGGTTTTTTCCCCATTTTTTTCCTTTTTATGGCCTCTGATATTTCCATCGTTGTAACCCTTTCATCTAACATAATTTTAAATGTCTCTGAAATCTTTGGAAAATTATTTTCTTCCAGATATTTTAGTTTTCTCTCTTGAAGTTTCCTCCTTGTCATACAATTCCTTATAGTATTCTTTGATTATCTTTTTTATTTCTTCATTTTTATATTGTAAATGACCTTTCCCATCTAGTAAGTTATGTATCTTTTTTCTTTCTTTCTGTTTTTTAAGTTTATAAGCTAGGCATCTTCCCAGCTTATTAGCATTTTTGAAAAAGTTCTGGTTTGCTCTCTTTTATCTGTTCATATGATTCATAAGTATTTCCAAAATCACTATATTAGAAATGCTTTGATAACACTATGGGAAAAAATTAAAACTAAAATATATATAAAAATTTCAGGGTGGCTATCAATGACGGAAGCTTTCTCACATCCAAATTTGGTAGATTTTGAAAAAAATTGGACATATAGAGATATTTTAAATACTGATGGGACATTAAAATTGAAACAAGAACTGGAAAATCAGGGTATCAACCTGTCATGGTGGGCACAGCTACAAATGCAAAATAGATATGAAAAAGATGTGAAACTGTATAGGTTTTATAAAGAACAAACTGTATTTGATAAGATATTGTTAACCTCTGATGAGAAACTAATTAAGAAAATGTATAATTTTTTGTTAATTTTGGAGATGGAAAGTGAACAAACTAAAGAAACAATGACAAGGTGGGCGAAAAACTTTGGTTATAATATAGAACTAGAAAAATGGCAAAAATTATGGGAGACAAATTATAAATTGACAATGTCAACTGCGTATAAAGAAAATCTATATAAAATGTTTTATAGATGGCACCTGCCACCAGCAAGATTAGCAAAAATGTTTTAAAATATGTCAGATAGATGTTGGAAATGTAAACATAATTCAGGCACGTATTATCGTATCTGGTGGACATGTGGTAAAGCAAAGGCTTATTGGAAAAAAAATACATGTTTGGTTAGAAAAAATGTTGGGAGAACATGTAGTATTTAATCCTGAACTTTTTCTATTAGGTTTAATATCAGAAAAGATTAATAAACAAAGTTTATATTTGGTTCTATACATTACAACAGCAGCAAGAATAACCTTCCTTGCAATACTGGAAAAATGAAGGAATACCATCAGAGGAAGAAGTAATTAAAAAAATATTGGAATGCGCAGAGATGGACAGATTAATTATGAGATTGAAAGATAAAGAAACAGAATACGGTTTAGGTTTAGGTTTATTAAATTTTTATACTGCCCTTCTCCCGAAGGACTCAGGGCGGTGAACAGGGCATATCATAAAACTACAAAAATACAAAAGTTAAAAAAAAGAATTAAATTATTGCCCACAGTAAAAACAATAGAAAATATATATAAATATTAAAACCCTAAATAACTCCCCATCAGGCCAGGCCAGCTTGTTCAAATAAATGGGTCTTTAACCCGCGCCGGAAGGAGCGGAGATCCGGTGCCATCCGGAGCTCAACCGGCAGCTGATTCCACAAAGCCGGAGCGCCCACAGAGAAGGCCCTCCCCCTGGGGGCCACCAGCCGACATTCTCTGACTGGAGGCACCCTGAGGAGGCCCTCTCTGTGGGAACGCACGGGGCGGAGGGGAGTCGACGCCGGCAGCAGGTGGTCCCCGAGGTATTCCGGACCCATGCCATGTAAGGACTTAAAAACCATCACTAAGACCTTGAACCTCACCCGGAAGACAACTGGTAACCAATGCAGCTCGCGGAGCAAAGGTGTAACATGGGAGTACCGGGAAACTCCCAAGACAACTCTCGCGGCCGCATTCTGTACCAGTTGGAGCCTCCGAGTGGTCTTCAAGGGAAGCCCCATGTAGAGAGCATTGCAATAGTCAAGACGAGAGGTCACGAGCGCATGAGTGACCGTACACAGGGCATCCCGGTCTAGATAGGGCCGCAACTGACGCACCAGGCGAACCTGTGCGAAAGCCCCCCTAGTCACGGCTACTACATGATCTTCTAAGGTAAGCCGTGCATCTAGGAGGACTCCCAAGTTGCGAGCCCTATCTACGGGGGGTAAAGACTCACCCCCCATAGAAAGTGATGGAACATTTTGAATGTCCCGGGATGCCGGAATGCACAGCCACTCAGTCTTGTCAGGGTTGAGTTGAAGTCTGTTCCTCCCCATCCAGACCCGAACCGCCTCCAGGCAACGGGACATCACAGCGAGGGCATCACTGGGGTGGTTTGGGGTCGAAATGAAAAGTTGGGTATCATCAGCATATTGATGATACCCAACTCCAAAACCACGAATGATCTCACCCAGCGGTTTCATGTAGATGTTGAACAGGAGAGGCGAGAGAACCGAACCCTGAGGAACTCCACAAATGAGAGACCTAGGGGCCGATCTCTGCCCCCCTGCCAACACCGACTGCGAACGTCCCAGGAGATAGGAGGAGAACCACCGAAGAACTGTGCCTCCCACTCCCAATCCCCTGAGACGCCGCAGCAGGATACCATGGTCGATGGTATCGAAAGCCGCCGAGAGGTCTAATAGGACTAGGACAGAGGAATATCCCCTATCCCGGGCCCTCCAGAGATCATTCACCAGAGCGACCAATGCCGTCTCCGTGCTGTACCCGGGCCTGAAACCCGATTGGTACGGGTCCAGATAATCCGCTTCATCCAGGACCAGAGGGAGCTGATGCGCCACCACACTCTCAACAACCTTCGCAAGAAAGCGAAGGTTGGAGACTGGACGAAAGTTGTTCAAGACAGCTGGGTCCAAGGCAGGCTTCTTGAGGAGAGGTCTCACCACCGCCTCCTTCAAGACGGTGGGGAAATTACCCTCACTCAAAGAAGCAGATATCACCGCCTGGAACCAGCCTCGTGTCCTCTCCCTGGCTGCATAAACCAGCCAGGAAGGGCACGGATCCAATAAACATGTGGTGGAGCTCAACCTCCCCATAATCCTGTCCACTTCATCAGGGGTCACAGAATCAAACTCCTCCCAGATAACATTGACAAGACCGCCCGTGTCCTGATCGTCAGACTCTGCCCAGCTGGAGTCCAAACCGGTCCGAATCCGAGCGATTTTATCTGACAGATGTTGACCAAACTCCTCGGCACGACCCTGCAAGGGATCCTCCCTCACCTCTTGATTAAGAAGGGAGCGAGTCACCCTAAACAGGGCGGCCGGGCGATTATCTGCGGACGCGATGAGGGCAGAGAAGTAATTGCACCTCGCTGCCCTCATTGCTGCGAGATAAGACCTAATATAGGTTCTTAACCGCAACCGGTCGGATTCGGATCGGCTGGACCTCCAGCAGCTCTCTAGGCCCCGTTTCCGACGCTTCATCTCCCGGAGCTCCGCGGAAAACCATGGAGCTCGCTGGGATCTGCGCCGGGTCAGGGGCCGCAAGGGTACAACCCGGTCAAGTGCCTCAGTGGCTGCCCTTTCCCAGGCTTCCACTAAGGCATCCGCCGAGCTGTGAGCAGTGGAGGCAGGTGGGGACCCCAGCGCCGCTTGGAATCTATCAGGATCCATTAAGCGTCTGGGGCGGTACCATCTAATTGGCTCCGTGCCCCCACGGCGGGGGGTGGCAAGACGGAAGACCAGCCGCAGGAGGTGATCGGTCCATGACAGGGGCATAATAAATGGAGAGCCCCCACCAAGATCATCCAACCACCGTCCAGATAAAAAAACCAAGTCAAGAATACTACCAAACCTGGGAGTTATTCTACAAATGGCAAGAAGAAAGAACCAAATATTAGGACTTGACTATGTATTAGCGCTTCTGAACCCAGACTGCATGCTGGTTGAAAAACTAACATGTATGTAAGGAAAAAAGAACTAATAAAATCTTTTTTTTAAAAAAAGTTGAGCAACTTGCAATCAATACTGCCCTTTGTGAGCCATTAAATACAGCTTCTCATCTCAAAGAATTTGAGAGTAATTCTTCTGGAAGTCTATATGAGGATTCCTGGCTAAACTTACAAGGCTAATTTCAGTATATTCAAATTGTCTGAACAAACTGTAAGTCATTAAAAAAAGAAAGATTTTATTTGTTGTTGTTTCTTTGTTTTGCTTAATTGTTTCTCTCAATATCCTGCACCACATAGGCTGTTCGGATGAGGTGGAGATGATGAAAGCGAAAACAATGCAGAGCTTGTTGTTAAGTGAAAGCTTTGTTTTAAGAAAGAGTGACACAAATATTAATGGCACCTGCTCATCAAAAATGGCACATAATGAAGTACAGAAATGAGCTTAGTTATTCCAACATGAAAGAATAGTTTTTATAAGCTTATTGTGCAAATTGTTTTCTTTCTTGAACTCCCACACTTGAAAGCTTGACAGAATAAACCATTCTTCTTATTCTATTACCATAATCTTCACTTAATTTTCTTTGGATTTATAAAGTTATATGAGCTGCTGTTGATACTCTTATAATAATTTCAACACTCTACCAGAAAAATAATCTTTAACATAACAAACACTACTAATAAGCAGACTGCTGTAATGATAAATAACTGTTCTATATTTTATTTCTGTTAAGATGGAAATCTAGTATTATCTAATTCTTGGACAAGATACATTAAAAAGAACAGATGTTGGTTTTTACTGATTTAAATCACAAATATTTATCATAATGAGTAAATTCTTATTTCAAGGATATAAAATCACACTTAGATCATTTTATGAAAAACCTTTAAGTTTGTGCACCATATTATCTGAGGTATCTAAATCCAAATCTATCTCTGTATTAATCTTGGGCAGGGGTGTCAAACTCAATTTCATTGAGGGCCGCATCAGCATTGCGGTTGCCCTCAGGGGGCCGGGTGGGTATGGCCAGGGTGGGCGTGGCCTACTGGGTGGGCGTGGCTAGAGTGCGTATGGCCTACTGGGTGAGCATGGCCAGCTTTACATCGTTCGCATCAAGGGTGCCTATGGGGACCTGGGCAGGAGTGGGACAGATATGAGGGTCTCTGGCAGAAGGAGGGTCTGTGGGCCAGGGCCAAGGCAGTGGGGGCTATTCCCTCACTGTTTCCAGGATGGCTTCGCGGGCCACATGAAACCACTTTGCGGGCCGGATCCAGCCCCCGGGCCTTGTGTTTGACATGTCTGATCTTGGGCTTTGCTAGAAAATGCTCTTTTCCACTTTAATCTCATAGAGATTTTAAAGTGCATTTCTGTTTTCACAGTTATATACTGCTTAATGCTTTATTAAAATAAAGAATCCAGAGGTTCATTTACCAAATTTTAAAGGGTTCTAGATGAAGTGTTCTGTCATTTGTCATGATCTTGTATTATCTACCATCTCTTCTGTCTTTTTCTTAACTAGGAAAAGAAACTTGTTAATGAAGGAAAGCTGGATAATGGTCCAGTGTTTTTGGACTGTGTGACAAGGAACTCTCAACCTCAAAACACGCTGTGGGATGTCACATCCATTAAAAATGCCCAGGTTCAAAGAGAAAGAGAATTCTTGATTTTTTAAAAATAAAAGATGGGCACCCATAAACTGCAAATAACAATTACATTAATTCTGGGGTGCTCCCAATTTTGCTGCTAAAATAAATTCCCCACAATTCCCTTTAAAAAAGGGAAAATGTCATTCCCCATTGGTTAGATAAACATGTCAATTAATCACTAAAAATAAGAACCCTGATTGCAAAAAGTTGGCCCACCCCCTTGCTTAGACAATAACCGTGCAACTAACCATATTAATAATAAAACTTTTAATAATTCCATTAGTAAATGCAAATTTGACTTAGGTAAGTGAAATTAGGAAGTTTCTTTCTTCCTCTAATATTGCAATCCTATCTAGCTTACATAGGAGTAGATCCCATTGATCTCAATGGGCAGTTCTTAAATGTTATAAATAAATGCTTTCAAGAATAATTAGTGGTCTTATTGGCCTTAAAAGAGCACTGAAAGCACTAACAGTTCTGCAAGGAAGACCAGCTAGAACTCAATTATCAGAAAACTAAAATCATGGCATTTGCCAAAGGCCAGAGAGCCACAAGACTGAGTACATCTCCTGTTTCAAATCCTGGGAACAGTCCTTCAGTATGATGGTAGTAGAAAAGCCAACAGGACTACATTGCTTAAAATGTGGGGAGAAGCTCATCTGCCATCTTTTAAGACAAGAGCAGGCCACAATAAACGTGCAAGACTCAAATTATTCAAGTCAAGACAATAGCACAACTTCTTTATGGTGCCCAGGTAGTCCCCTACTCCAGGTTTGCCCCATTGGAACTTGTCCAATCCAAATCTCTTAAGTCTCAAATGTGTCTCAGATGTCATCTTGAGATTAGAGGCAGGTCTCATGAAAGTGGAGGCTAGAGTGTGGATTATAATAATAAATAAATAATAAACCTTTATTGTCAAAGTACAACATATGTACATTGAGATTAGCTGAGCCTCCCCCCGTGCTCTCTCCCCCCAACACACAGTGACAACAAACCCTCCATCCTACCACACCATGTGAACCAACTACACCACACGCCGGCCTCCCAAGTCAATTCTGCATACGTTCACAGAGATTATGTCCCATTTAAAAGCCTAACAGCCCACGGATAAAAGCTCTTTTTCAGCCTGTTGGTACGGCTGGCTATATTCCTATATCTCCTACCCGATGGTAGGAGAGTAAAGAGATACTGTCCAGGGTGTGAGTCGTCCCTGAGAATCTTCCTCACTCTTCCAAGGCAATGAGCCCTGGCGATGTCATCCAGTGGTGTCAGGGGACAGCCCACAATGTCTTGTGCTGTGCTCACTACCCTCTGTAATGCTTTTCTGTCCGCGGCTGTCAGACCAGCATACCAAACCACAATACCATACGAGAGGACGCTCTCTATAGTAGACCGGTAAAAGAGGGTCATTAGCCATTGTTCTACCCTGTTCTTCCGCAAAACCCTAAGAAAGTGAAGCCTCTGTTGGGCCTTTCTAGCCACCTGGGTTGTGTTAACTTTCCAGGTCAGATCTTCACAGAGGTAGACTCCCAGAAATTTAAAGGAGGAAACTCTCTCTACACAGTCCTCCCCGATGTAAAGTGGGGCAGGTTCCTCCTTTTTTCTCTGGAAGTCTAACACCATCTCTTTCGTCTTGCTAATGTTTAGGTGCAAGTTGTTGTTACTACACCATATGGATAGTTTTTGTACCTCCGCCCTATATGCTACTATTATACTACTAGCTCAGACATTTCATTTTTTCATTAACTATGAGTGATGATTTTCTATCCACATGGAAACAGGCAGAGGAACTAAAATCTCCTTTGGCTTTTCTCCAATGTTCTATCTAGCATAGGATATGATTAGCCCAAAGCACACATTAAACAGTGTGTAGCAGATAAAGAGCACCAACTGGATCCAGCTAGCTCCCCAAACTTTAGTGCCTATGAATCAAATAGATACTCAGTGTCCCCTATGGCATACTTAACTCTAAGTATGTAAGCACCAGAAAAAGCCTTTACTCTGGCACGATGTCATTCCCTCCCTTCACCTGTCTTAAAGATCGATATAGGAAGATTCTTTACCCAGGAAAGACAATGCCCCTGTGACTCTGACACACAGAAACAACAAAGCACATGCTTCTTCAGTATTGGTAGTATAGAGAGGTTTGTACTAGCCTTATCTCACAATTGGTTCATAAATAACGTGGCTCAGAGGACAATTCTACACCTCACTGTTTTTGATATCAACCACAATACAACATACATTGTTGCCAAGTAGCCTGCTTAAAATTTGTCAGATGATGATCTGTACCATAAACTAAAGGTAATGAGCATCTAATTTGCCATACTAGTACTCTGTAATTTGATATAGTAATCTATACACTAGCCTATATGCTCCCCTATACCCATCTAATGCTCCTTTCCCTCCTTTTAGATTCTTTTACCTTTGTTTTGGTATATACTGTCTGTTCATCCATCCATCCCTCCTTCCTATTTTTCTATCATCTCTCTTATACACTTTCTCTCTCTCATATTTTTATTTTTTATTTTTTATTACATTTATATCCCGCCCTTCTCCGAAGACTCAGGGCGGCTTACAAGCTTAGCAGTAGCCTTCATTCTATGTATATGCCTGCTTGTTAGGGCTTTCACACACCCCCCCCAAGCGGCATTATTACAAAGTCAGCTTAATTGCCCCCAACAATCTGGGTCCTCATTTTACCTACCTTGGAAGGATGGAAGGCTGAGTCAACCTTGAGCCTGGTGGGATGCGAACCTGCACTAATTGCAGGCAGCTGGTGTTACTTAAGGAGGCATTAGCCCACTGCTCCACCAAGGTGGAGCAGTGGGCTAATGCCTCCTTAAGTAACATACACACAAATTTTCCAGCTTTCCATATGTATTTTAGACTCTGATATATTTTCTATGTTTTTGAATTAACTGTACCCCACTACCTTGTGCTGGCCTATGACCATAATAAAGATTTGATTCATTGATCAACAATTGAATCAAATCTTTTAATGTATAATTTAAAGACTTGATCCAATTTCATTCTATAATATATACAGTTGCAAGAAAAAGTATGTGAACCCTTTGGGATTACGTGGAGTTTTGCATGAATTGGCCATATAATGCGCTCTAAACGTCATGTAAGTCACAACAATAGAAAAACACAGTCTGCTTAAAATAATACTACACAAGCATTAGCTGTTGTCATGTTTTAATTGAACATAACATGTAAACATTCACAGTGCAGGGTGGAAAAAGTATGTGAACCCCTAGCCTAATGACTTCTCCAAGAGCTAATTGGAGCCAGGAGTGAGCCAACCTTGACTCCAACCAGTGTGATGATATTGGATGTGTTGCTGACAGCTGTCCTGCCCTTTAAAAACACACACCTGTTTTGGGTTTACTGGTCTCAAGAAGCACTGTCTGATGTGAACCATGCCTTGCAGAAAAGAGCTCTCAGAAGACCTACGATCAAGAATTGTTGACTTGCATGAAGCTGGAAAGGGTTACAAAAGTATCTCCAAAAGCCTTGATGTTCATGTGTCCACGGTAAGACAGACTGTCTACAAATGGAGAAAGTTTAGCACTATTGCTACTCTCCCTAGGCATGGTCGTCCTGTAAAAATGACTGCAAGAGCACAGCGCATAATGCTTAATGAGGTAAAGAAGAATCCTAGAGTGTCAGCTAAAGACCTAGAGAAATCTCTGGCACATGCTAACATTTTTATTGACACATCTACAATAAGGAAAACATTCAACAAGAATGGAGTACATGGGAGGACACCACGGAGGAAGCCATTGCTGTCCAAAAAAAATATTGCAGCACGTTTGAAGTTTGCAAAAGAGCACCTGGATGTTCCACAGCACTACTAGCAAAATATACTGTGGACAGATGAAACCAAAATTGAGTTGTTTGGGAAAAACACACAACACTATGTGTGGAGAAAAAAAGGCACAGCACACCAACATCAAAACCTCATCCCCACTGTAAAACATGGCGGAGGGAGCATCATGGTTTGGGGCTGCTTTGCTGCCTCAGGGCCTGGACGGATTGTTGTCATTGATGGGAAAATGAATTCCAGAGTTTATCAGGACATTTTGTAGGAAAACGTACGACCATCTGTCCGCCAACTGAAGCTCCGCAAAGGATGGGTGATGCAACAGGACAATGACCCAAAGCATACAAGTAATTCAACAAAACAATGGCTTCAACAGAACAGAATACGCCTTCTGACCTCAACCTGATTGAAATGCTGTGGCATGACCTTAAGAGAGCGATTCACACCAGACATCCCAAGAATATTGCTACACTGAAACAGTTTTGTGAAGAGGAGTGGTCCAGAATTACTCCAGATCGTTGTGCAGGTCTGATCTGCAACTACAGGAAACGTTTGGTTGAGGTTATTGCTGCCAAAGGAGGGTCAACCAGTTATTAAGTCCAAAGGTTCACATACTTTTTCCACGCTGCACTGTGAATGTTTCCATCTTATGTTCAATTAAAACATGACAACAGCTAATGTTTGTGTAGTATTATTTTAAGCAGACTGTGTTTTTCTATTGTTGTGACTTACATGATGTTTAAAGCGCATTTTATGGCCAATTCATGCAAAACTCCACGTAATCCCAATGGGTTCACATACTTTTTCTTGCAACTGTAAATGTAATGACCATGATGTGAGAATGCAAATTCTGTTGGATCATGATTGCATGTCTTTCACAGATAATCAGGAAACCCGTCAAGAGATGCTCTATATGCATCTGGGTTGCCTAGTGTATGGAGGGATGGAAGGGTGGGTTTTCTTAACAAGAGAGGTTTTGGACTAAAACTAGAGAGACTTAAGTCCCCCACAGAAACTCACAAGGAAACAATGAGCTAGTCATTCTCTTTTAGATCCAGCAGAGTTCTATCAGAAAGAGAGAAAAAAGTCAATTTAAGACATTTGAAGCTCCTAGAAAAAAAGATAGGATGGATAGATGGGTGGGTAGGAAGGTAGGTTGGTTGGTTGACCTGCTTGTTTTGGAAAACTTGCACTTTCTCTATGTGCAGACTTATCTTTGCGTTCTTTCTATCTTTAAATTTCTAGTAGCAAGTGCTTCAAATCTCAAACGTAAAATGGACAATTGCTTTCACTTTGTGCAAGGAATTAAGGGAAGGAGGAAGAATCTTTCCATAGTGAAAAATAGTCTTAAATTTAATATGTATGTAGCAATTAACAATGAATAAAAATAAATTCCTTTGACTCTAAAAATAAACTTGGAATTTCCTCCGAAATGTCAGTATTGACGTTAGTGTTACTTTCTAAACTGATAGGTCACTCTTAATTTTTTTTAATTAAAAATTCAAAAGGCTTGCTGACCCTTTTCTGTTCTCCATGGAGTTACTACAGTGTATTTACAACATTATTACAGGGACTCACTGAAGACAGCACTGGGATAATTTATTTTGTCTTTCAGTTCTTTGTGAATCATTTCATTATAGTATTGTAAGAAACAGGAAAGGAATTATAAAGCAAACTGATAAGAGATAAGGGCTTGAATGAATTGGTGACATGACATGTCAAGAGAAACTTTACCTGTAATTTCTTCAAAAACATATGTTCCCCTCAAAAGGTAGGGGAATAACATGATGAATTTGACTAATACCAAATATCAGCAGGCCCACAAATAGAAAAATGGAACATAGTTCTGCAATGTCCGGTGTATTGGGTGGATTCAGAATTCATGCTGGAAAATTCTCTTCACCCCACAGAACCTATTTAAAAGTATATAACTATGGACTTCCGGTGGCTCCGCGGCGACGGAGACAGCCTTCCCGGGCTGCCCGCGGCTCAGCTGTTGTTTTTTCGCCCGAAACAGCGCCGATCAGCTGTTCGGGCGAATTAGAAGCCCCCTCCTCGGGAGAAGAGGAGGGGGTGAGGCCCCAGGTAGGGGTAGAGTTCTCCGGGGCCGCCTGAGCTTGGAGCTTGGGCGGCTGAAGGATTGAACTCCCCCGAAGCCTGGGTTGCTCCCAGCTGGCCAGCGTCTCTGCTCCGGATTTCTTGGAGCAGAGCCAGCCGTCTGCGACCACCCCTGCCTGAAGAAAGGACTATGGATTAAAGGAGCAGGCAGAGTGGTACAAGAGGCAAAGGTGAAGAGGATTATTTTATTATACTCTCGAGCTTGATGGACTTTTTAAACTTTAAGTGAAAGTGCGTCACAATTGAAAAGTAAAAGATGGCGGCTAAACCTCCCCCTAAAACTCTTCGGAGTGGTGGATCTTCTCCGGTGCAACAATCATCGTTACAGGCGCTGCATCCTCCTGATGTACTGACACCGAAGGATTTACGAGATGCGCTGGATAAACATGCCCAGGTAATTCTGGAATCAATTAATCAATCAATGGCTGATAAATTTGCACAGATGGAGGAGAAATTGGAGAAACTGGAGGAGAGATTAGAAGAGAGGATGGAACAGAAGTGCAGCGTGATGAAGGTAGACATTTTGTCCTCAGTGCATAAAGTGGCGGAATGCGTGGAGGATTTAGATGAAAAAGTGGATGATCTGACTCAAAAGAATGCAATATTAGAAGTTAAAGTACGGGAGAATGAAAATTTAAGAGACAAAATGGAAAGGGAGTTAAGCCTTGCTCAATATTATCAGATGCAGTTTGCTGTTAGAATCAGAGGTTTAAAAGAGAACATTAAGGAAGATTTAAAGCAGCTGGTTTCTGAGGCTTTTGAAGTGGTGTTGAACCAGCCAGCATCTGAAATAAGAGCAGCTATGGATAAAGTGTTCCGTGTTAACTCATGGATTGCCAGACAGAGAAAGTTGCCTAGAGATGTGGTGGTTTACTTTGCAAAAAGAGAAATTAGAGATGAAGTTATACAAGCTGCCTATGATGCTAAAGTTGTGATTGCTGATCAAGAAGTCTTGGTTTTAAAAGAAATCCCTCCAAAGATTTTAAGGAGAAGGAAAGACTTCACATTTCTTGTTCAAGAGCTCAAGCAACGAGATATAAGGTTCAGATGGGAGATTCCAGATGGGCTGATGGTGATGTATGAAGGCAAAAGGTATCGGTTGATTACTGTGAAGCAAGCGCGTGATTTCTACAATACTGTTTTAAAAGCAACCCCATTAACACTTCTGGAAGCTGCAAAGGGATCTGGAGAAGGTGAAGGAGAACATCAAGAGGAGGAAACAGAGGAAAATGGTGCTGGAGGAGATCAAGCTATAACTTCTTTGGATGATCCTAGAGAGCAAAGGGTAACGCGTGCTGCTTTAAAAAGAGCAAAGAAAATAAAAGAACAAGACCAGCAAAAGTCTTCAGAATCTTCACAACGTACTCATAGCCAAGCAGTGGGAGGAGCACGGCCTAAAGAAGATAGTCCTATCAAAGCAGTGCTTCAAGAGCTTTGGGAGGATATGCATGGCAACTAAATTTTTGACTTGGAATGTTAATGGACTAAATTCACCACAGAAGAGAAAGAAAGTTTTTCAATATTTAAAACAATTTAAGATAGATGTTATATGTTTGCAAGAAACACATATTAGGGTTATGGACCAAAAGTTTTTATTGAACTCAAGATTGGGCACGCACTTTGCTGCCTCTGCAATGAATAAGAAAAATGGAGTGGTTGTTTATGTTAAAAGTGCCATAACAGCGGACTTAATTGAAGCAGACAAGCATGGAAGATACGTATTGATAAGATTTGTTGCTAGAAGGCAAAAAGACGCTTTTAGTTGGACTGTATGCCCCTAATCAACAACAACAACAACAGGCTGACTTTTTTAGTTTACTTCATACAAAACTTACCCAGTTGGATTACAAATCTTTTATTTTTATGGGGGACTGGAATGGTGTTTTGGATGTACAGATGGATAAGGCTGGAGCTTTTAAGCGCATTCCAAGTCATGCTAGACTGCCTAAATCTTTTTTTGAAATGAAGGATGACTTGGAATTGCGAGATATTTGGCGTGAGAGGCACTTGCGGGAAAAGGATTATACTTTTTATTCTGATAGACATCAATCTTTTTCGAGGATTGATTTTATTTTGGTGACTAATGACTTTTTTTTGAGGACTAAAAAGGTGAAGATTTGTGCAAGAACTATCTCTGATCATAGTCCAGTTTGGTTAGAGATTGATAAGGAGAAAAGAGATAGGCGCTCGTGGCGCGTAAATGAGAATTTGTTTAGAAATCAGAGAAATGTGGAAGAATGCAAACAGCGGATGAAGGATTTTTTTGTAACTAATATGAACAAAGGTACCTCTATGGATATGGTGTGGGATGCTAGCAAGGCATACATGAGAGGGGTGTTGATATATATGAATAACAGACATAGACGTGTTGTGGAAGCCAGGAGGAAAGAACTGGAGAACGAAATAAAGGAAAAAGAAAAGGCTTTGATTTTGAACTCAGAGGATGTGAAGATTAAGGAGGCTATTAAATTGTTAAGAGGACAATTTGATAAATTAATGGCTGACCAAGTGGCAACCAATATGCGGTTTGCCAGGCATAATACTTTTTGCAACGCAAATAAACCAGGTAGATGGTTAGCTTACAGATTGAGGAAAAAACAAAGGGCTTCTAATATAGATAAGATTGAGCACAAAGGAAGGGTTGTGTTTCAACAGGACCTTATCAAGGACGCTTTTGTGGATTTTTATTCTAAATTATATGCTAAGGAGAAAATTAATGAAAAAGACATTGATATATATCTGGAAAATGCTAGCATCCCGGCTCTTACGCAAGTACAAAAAGAAGGGATTAACCAACTGATCACAGAAGAAGAAATTTTTACAGCAATTAAGGAATTGAAGGTGGATAAAGCACCAGGTACGGATGGCTTGACTGCGGTCTATTACAAAAATTTACAATTAGAAATGATAAAACCGTTAAAGGAACTGTTCCAGACAATTCAGAGGGGGGGAAAGGTGCCACCGTCTTGGAGAACTGCTTTTATTTCTTTGATTCCGAAGGAAGACCAAGATGCTACTCAAGTTAAAAATTATAGACCGATATCGCTTTTAAACACAGATTACAAGATATTTGCTAAGGTTTTGGCTAATAGACTGATGAGGGTTCTGCAACAGGTGATTCATGGGGATCAAACGGGGTTTATTAGTGGTAGGCAAATGAAAAATAATGTGAGGCATATAGTTGATGTGTTAGAGTTTTTGGAAAGGAACAACCAGATTGCTGCGGTGCTAATTTTTTTAGATGCTGAAAAAGCTTTTGATCAATTGAATTGGAAATTTTTGTTGAAAGTTTTAGAAAAAATGGATTTTGGGGAAAATTTTTTACAACCGATTAGGGCATTATATCAAAAACAAACTGCCCGAATTATAGTTAATAATAGCTTGACAGAAGCATGTAATATTGAGAAGGGCACAAGGCAAGGGTGTCCGTTATCGCCCTTGTTATTTGTGTTGACATTAGAGATATTATTGGTTAAAATTCGGAATTCGGAAAAAATTAAGGGGATTCAAATTGGAGATCAGGACTACAGATTGAGAGCATTCGCAGACGATCTGGTTGTTACAGTGACCCAGCCAGAGAACTCTGTTGTGGACCTGATGGAGATAATAACACAATATGGGAAGGTTTCTGGATTTAAGGTTAATGTACAAAAAACAAAAATCTTGGCCAAAAATATGACATCACCGCAAAAGGCCCTCTTAGAAGGACTAACTGGATTTGAGATTGTTAAAAGGGTTAAATATCTGGGGGTGATTTTGTCGCCCTCTAATACAAAGCTATATAAAAATAATTATGAAAAGCTATGGGGGAAAATTCAAAAAGAATTGGAGAGTTGGGAAAAATTGCAATTGTCTTTGTTGGGACGGATTGCAGCAGTAAAAATGAATGTCCTGCCTAAATTTTTATTTTTGTTTCAAATGATACCGATTCTTAAGAAAGATTCTAATCTGGAGGAATGGCAGCGAGGTATCAATAAATTTGTGTGGGCAGGGAAAAAACCACGAGTTAAACTTAAGATTATGCAGGATATTCGTGAGAGAGGTGGCCTTAAATTGCCTAATTTTAAATTATATTATGAAGCTGCTGCATTAGTAGGAATAAGTGACTGGATTAATTTGACGCAAGGGAGGTTATTAAATCTTGAGGGCCATGATTTGTTGTTTGGCTGGCATGCATATTTGTTGTATGATAAGAAGGTAGACAACGTGTTTAGGGTGCATATTTTAAGGCAGGCATTGCTGAGAGTTTGGAAGAAGTATAGACATAAGTTAAGTTGCAAGATACCATTGTGGGCAATTCCAAAACACGCAATAGAAAATATACATGCTGGCTTTAAACATGATGTGACTACGTACAAGGAGATCCTCAGCTTGGAAAGAAATGTTTGGTGTTTGAAATCATATAGCCTCTTGCGAGAAGAGAAGGTTGTTCAAAATTGGTTTCAATATACTCAGTTACGGGCCAGGTGGAAAGAAGACCAGAAAAATGGATTTACAATGACTGATGAAAATTTGATAAAGCAAATTAGAAACCAGGGACCAGCACATATCAAACGGATATATCTTGCATTGATAGAGATTGACTCAGAAACAGAGCTTGTTAAGGATTGTATGATAAAATGGGCCCAAAACATCCAGGAAGTTATCACAATGGACACGTGGGAAAAGATTTGGGTGAGGAACGTGAAATTTACTCAAGCTCAAAATCTAAGAGAGAACTTTTACAAAATGTTTTATAGATGGCATTTAGATCCTAAAAAGCTTGCAAGTATGTATCCGAATTATCAGCCTAAATGTTGGAGGTGTGGTGATGAAGATGCAACATATTTTCACATATGGTGGACATGTAAGAAGGTTAAGGCTTTTTGGATAAAAGTCTGGTGGAATATGCAGAAGATTTTTAAACAGAGGATAAAGTTTTGTCCGCAACTTTTTTTGTTGGGAATAATTGCAGACGCTACAGTTGTGGACACCAAGTTAATGTTGAACTTAATCACGGCGGCAAGACTTTTGATAGGCCAATATTGGAAGAAAGAGGAATTGCCGACTATAGAAGAGTGGACTTTAAAGGTTTCAGACCTGGCAGAGATGGCGAAGATTTCGGCCTATTTGAAAGATCATTCACAAGAACGCTATATTATGGAATGGACAAAATGGATTGAGTTTATCCAGAACAAGTATAGGGTTAAGAAGTTTTATGTAGCATTTGAATAAGTCTTCTTTCGTTTTTTTTTCTTTTTTTATCTTAGTTTCTTTTTATACATATTCAATATTATTAAGGCTTGTTTTATCCTCTATAAGCTAGAGAGTGATGGATTTTAGAGTTTATAGTTGTTAGTATATGATTGTTTATGATTGCTTTTTATATATATACCTTGTATCTAGCTCTGGGAAGTTGGGGGGGGAGGGGGGGAGGTAGGGGGGGAGGAGGGAGGGGGAAGGGGGGATTCTTAAAGGAAAATTGTATTTTAAAACTTTTCAATAAAAAAGTATATAACTATGTAGCATTCACGCAAATAAACAAACAAATAAAAAAACAAAACAAAAACTCCAATGTACCTAAAATACAGATGCTTTCCAGGAGACAAAATTCTTGAGTACTTTATACTTGTGGTGGAAACTGTTTTTTTATTGGCAAAGCTAGGTTTTCAATAATTAATAAGGGTTGGTATTGATTTATGTAAGAATCAGTACCTTTAAAAGGGCATAGTGTTGAACAGCAAGATTCTAACAACACATTGGAATATGCAAGGTTATCTTCACTAAAGGGCTGGGATTTGAACATTTTTAAAACAGTAACATGGACTTGACTAAAGTAGGCAGGTTATTTAGCTCCACATGCTCTTCATTACCTTTGTGTGATCCACACTGTTCATGTATGCATGAAAAGTTTCACTGAATAGTTTTTATTATATGCCAAAAGGGAAGGCATATAGAAGCACAATAAAAAAGAATAATGTTAGGCCTCCAAACATAAGCCAAGATAGTGGGTTTTGTCAACATTTAAAAATCTAACATAATTCAGGCAATAAATAGTACAAAGTATGAAAAGACACCCGGAGGCAGCCAGCTGAGAAGTAAAAACTTCAAATAACCCGAATACGTGGTGAAACAGAATAACAGAATAAAGTTTATACTAGATGTCAAAAAAAATCAAGAATGAAGAGTCCAAAATTAAATGGAAATGGAAAATTTCAGAATTGGAAACCAAATCCAATCTGTGTTAATGCTGTATACATCCCCATGCTTCTGGGTTCATTTCTGAGCAAATAATTTGAAAAGTCATCAGGTTTTCATGTGGAATAGTTGGTGTTTACCTCCCAATTTATATGTTTTCCAGTGAGATTATTACAATTCTCCAACATATGTATTATAAGTGTGTGTGTGTGTGTGTGTGTGTGTGTGTGTGTGTGTGTGTGTTGGGAAAAGGGAGGGGGAAGATTTTCTAAAACATGTTCTAATTTGAGACAACTTTTCCAAGTATATGCTAATCTGTTTAAATGTTCTCAACTGGGAATGACAAAACAGCAGAACATCATTCTCTATTATAGCCTGAGATGAAATAGAATTTGCTTTGGTAGGTTACTGTAAGTACTCAGTTGTGAATTTACAGTATTTTAAGTACCTGGTCATTTTTCTAAAAATTGTGAAATGCATAGCTTGATTTCTGCATGATTTGGGAAGACCTAAAAACAGGGACTGGGGCGCTCTCCTAACATATGAGAAATGTGGATCTAGAGTTCCTTTAGAGGAACTAGAGTTCACTCATAGCCTTTGGCTATTTTCATTTATTTCTACTGATGTGCTCTGAGGTCCCCTTTCAATATTCTTGTCTTGATAACTATATACTAAATTCCCCCCTAGGGGTTCTGTAATCTTCAGATTCTCCATTTTATGATTTGCTTCTAGTTTTAAACCTACTTTGAGGTGAAACAGAAGCCAGCAAACTAAGAAACATTATTTACTTCTGGCTTTGCTGTGAAGTTGGCATCATGTTAGGATGCCTACGCATAGCGTGCAGACAAGACAAAGAAGAATGATGCCTTCTGTCTTCATCTTACAACTTGATCCTTCTTCTGGCAAATCCCACTTTTTTTAGGTTCTATGCAATGGAGCTGGGCAAAAATGCTGCTCTTCAAAAGAGTTTGTATAAAGATGGGATGTATAAACATGTTTTAAATAAAACAATAAAGAGAAGCTATTCCTGACATACCCTGACTGTTAAAATGAGAATTATATGAAAGAGAAAGGTCGAAACAAAAATTGTCTCAATTAATCTACTGTTAAAAAAAATTGTTTCATATAGGTAAAGGTTCCCCTGCACATGCGTGCTAGTCGTTTCCAACTCTAGAGGCTCATCTCATCTCATCTGTTTCAAAGCCGAAGAGCCAGCGCTTGTCCGAGGACGACTACGTGGTCATGTGGCCAGCATGACTAGACACCAAAGGCGCACGGAACGCTGTTACCTTCCCACAGTAGTGGTCCCTATTTTTCTACTTGCATTTTTATGTGCTTCCGAACTGCTAGGTTGGCAGAAGCTGGGACGAGTAACAGGCGCTCACTGTTACGCGGCACTTGGGATTTGACCCGCCAAACTGCCGACCATCTGATCGACAAGCTCAGCATCCTAACCCACTGAGCCACCGCGTCCCTTTTGTTTCATATACATCTAGTAAAAAAAAAGGAAATAAAATTAAGTACCATAACATACCGTGTTACAGTTTTTTGCACATGTGCATATTTAATATGAAAGTAAGCCCAGAACATAAGATTTGGTGCTAAGCACAGAGCAAAATAAATGGGAAGCCAAAGTATCTTCTCAACAACGTAAATACGCATTGTAGTTCAATCAGAGAATAGAACAAGACCTGGAAGTAATGAAAATCATCAATGAAATCAAAGCTAAAGATGTTTTGGGAATTTCACTAAAGGGAGACATTTTTACCTTCAAAATAAACAAAATCAAGACTGACTTTGATGGAGGTGCACACAGAAGAGACTGTCATTTCTTACATAATTCCACCCACAAACTGCCTTGTACCCGTGTGCTGTAAAGGGAATAGCTGCTTGATTGAGTTGAAAACAGGATTAGAAGTGCAAACCTTTGCACAACACAGTTCTATTACATATGCTTAATAGAAGTAAGCCCCAATGAGTCCAATGGCTCATTCTTCCAGTAAACCCAAAAAGGATGGAAGCAGTAGCAATATGACAGCATGAAACAACTTGTACCTTTTCTAAGGGATTTTTTTTTGGAAAATTAGCTTTTAATTGAGGGACAGCTGAGAATGGAAATGGCAGCCAGGAAAGAGAAAAGTCTTCTACAAAAGAGGACTACCACACACACATAAAATATCCCCCTCTGAAACTGTAATAATTGAAAGCCTCTCAGTCCTATCTTCCTCATGCTTAGTTGCTTTTTGTTCGATGTAGGATTTAGGTCAAGATCCAGATTGTGACCTTCTGTGTCTCTGATAAATAGCAGTTCCAATGAATTCTCAAATAGGACCCAGGCAACAGCTGCATTTACTAAAAGATGTTGCAGTTACAGGACCCAGGGTGAAACAGGAAGGAGGAGAAGAGCAGCCGTTCCTGGCAGATGGCTGTCCATGTGCCCTTAACTGGCAGCGTTTCAAACAAACATGGTTCTTATTCTGGCCTTATTTGTGCCAATTGCTGCTGCAACAGCATTTTATACTCAAGGGCATTTCTTACCTTTGTTAATTCCACAGAACTGAGCTAGCATATTTTTGAATAAAGCCTCAGGCAAATGAAAGTGTGATAGTGCTTAAGAGCTGGACTAGGCCTGGGGAGACCCAGGTTTGAATCATCGACAAAAGCTCATAGGTGATTTTGGGCCAGTCACTCTCTCAGCCAACCTACCTCAGGCAGAGGAGGAATGCTAAGTACACTTGCATATTCTCCTGGAGGAAAGATAAATCTAGCAAATGAATAAACAAAATATTTAATTTTGCAGCCCAGTTTGAGTCATTTAAAATTATGAGAATACTATGCTTTCAAACATTCTTTAAATAGGCTGCAGAACTGAAACTAGAATAGACAATTAGGGAGAAAATACAATTATCTTGGAGAAAATATCATATATTTTGCCTGCTAAAAAACTAGTTGCTCTTTCTATTTGGGAAGATTTTGAATACCTTAATAGAGCCAACAGGACATGTTAACTGAGATTATGAAATTATTATCATAAACTCATGTTGCACAGGAAGCAAGTCAGAGAGACCAAAATCAATGTTTACTGTTAGATTTACATCCTGCCTTTAGGAGCTCATATAACACTCTATTCTACATCAATTTTACTTCGTCCTTTTGTGAGGCAGAGGAGGCTACATTATCAATGAGTTGCTGTGGTTTGGAGAGATAAATTTGAATCTGGGTCTCCATGATGGCATTACACTGGTATAGCCAGCAAGCTGCCCTTACATTCTACTTAGGGAGGCCATTATGATTAAATAATTAGTTATTGAATCCTCCATCTACTGTCTACAAAATCTGAAATACCAGCCCCCTTTAACCTTTGTTATTCATTTTTATTTTGTCAACTGCCTTTCTTCTTCTCTGTAATGCAGTGGTATGGACTTGTATGGCGTATACATGTTTAGCAACTTTGATAGATTCTTGGGGTGTTCTGGAGCAAGGGGTCTAAACACTTTCTATCCCTTCTCCAGATTAAATGGAGACAGAAGGAGAATGGCGTGATGAAAGCTTAATATCTATATGGATGTTCAAGCACTGGTATTTGCATCTGGGCTGGTGTTTTCATGGTATGCGTGACAAAATGTGTAATTCTGGACACAGAGCCAAACAAATGTTATTCCTTTAAGATTTGTGTCTAAATAAATCCTACAGATATGTGGAATGGTCAATCTGAATTCCAATCTGAATTCTGAACTCTTTCTATGTTGGAGTGGTGATTCTTTTGGTGCAACAGAACTGTTCCTTTTTTTTTAAAAGAGTAATTAACACTGATTTGGTCAAGAGCATTTCTGAAAGCATGGTATAACTCCTGCTTATGAAGCCTTTGCTCAATCTAACTGTTTTGGACAAATTTAGACCTGTTTCTAACCTTTGGAAAATGTAGTAACAAATGAGGTAGCCCTGCAACTTCTTAAAACAGAAAAAGCAGATTATCTGGGCCAGAGACAGTTGGGCTGGGCTCTGCATGGAAACTGCAGTAGTTGCACATGTAAATAAGCTTTGGAAAGATTGACACTGGGGGAACACAATCTTCCCAGTCCTCCTTGGACTTCTCAGCAGCTTTTAATGCTACCACCTTCTAGCCTTCTGAACTGGCTCTGATGTTTAGTAATGGGGGAGGGGAGCACCATTCTTTGGTGGCTTTCCTGTTTCCTAAAGTTTGGCAGTTGGGGAGAGATCTGCCTGGATATCTCTGTTCTGTGGGTGCCCCTATTCCCACTATTCTTCAAAAGCTACATGCATGGAGGACTCATTTCTTGAGATGGAATCAAGTATCATCAGTATGGTTTGACTCTTAACGGTGTTGTATTCCCCAGTTAGGGTTGGTCTGCAACTTAGGGATCTCTTGGAGCAGATCACAGCTGTGGTCAGAAAGGTTCTATCTTCTTCACCAACTGCACCCATTTTTGAACCTAACTGCAATAACTCATGTCCAATTTATCTCCCATTTGAATTACTGTAACATTTCCACACGGGCTACTTTTGAAAAGCATTCAGAAGGTACAGCAGGTACAGACCAAATTAACATTAGAGAGTTCTCTCCAGCCATGATCCACACCCTCCATTCTTACTGTGTTTAATGGAGTAATGGAAGCACTGACCTATTTCACGCTTCTTATTATCAATGGAGATGAAGCATATGCAGGGATTATTTGAGATGTATTGTACCGCCCAAGGGGCATCAAGCTGGGTGCCAGCTTCATAGAAAAGGCCCAGAGCATAGCGAGAAGAAAAGCTCACAGATTCCAGCTGCTGCTTCCAATGTTTGTTAATTACTGTGAAGGAAACAAAAAATGAGGCAATTATTTTTCTCTTGGAGCATTAAACCTGCAAATAATAATACAGTTAATCTACTTAGTCCCTTTTTTAAAATAACACTTCTGTGTTTCAAGAAAAGGCCATTCACATTGTTTAACGAACTCTCCCCTCCACCAGCCTAGCTTTTGTTATGGCTGCACAAATATGTGTCAGAGAATTTCCTAGGCAGGAAATAAAGACAGCAGGTTATAGGTGGCCATTATTAAAAAAAGACGATTAAGGAACCTCACAAAATAGCTAAGTCTGTGCTGGCAGGGGGTTCTGTGAATTGTAATTTCTAAACATCTGTCAAATGCCAGGTTGTGAAAGCCTACTCTAAATGCTCACAAAATTAGTGAGAGATCAAGTTTTCCACTTAGGAATCGTTCCCCCATTCCATCCCCAAAGCTTTCAACTTTCTCAGCCACATTCTCAATTTGCAAGAGTATGTGCATGTGTAGAGGTTATGAGAAAGACCATTTTCTTAACATTTGCAAGAGGTTTCTGGAGCAGAGAGATAATTTTACCAGGTCTTCTATTCCTGTGGCAACAGTCACCCCTCAACCACAGAATGCATAAACAATCAAAATAAAACTACATCAGCATTTTCAGCTTGAAAAGCATTACCATGATTGAACTTGGCCAGGATAAGGTAAGGTAAGATTTATTGTCATTTTTTACTGTGGGCACAACAGCACACATCAAAAATGAAATTTAGTTGCACGCTCTCAAAGTGAAACACATACGTGACACACACCTAAACATACTATATACAACATATGTACACACTCACACACCTACATATACATAACAAATAAATATTAAATACTGTCCATCTTGAATATATAATGGAAGGAGGAAACTTGAGAGTTCACAAGGTTAATGCTGTATGGAATGAAACTATGGCTGAATCTGGATGTTCTGCTTCAGATACCACGAAGCCTCCTCCTCCCAGAAGGTAACAAGGAAAACAGGTCGGGAAGAGGATGAGTAGCGTCCCAGATAATCTTACAGACTCTGCTTAAGCAGTGCTTTCTGTGCTATGTCCTGGATGGGAGTGAACTGCCAATGATCTTTTCAGCCAACCTCACCACTCTCTGCACCACCTTCCTGTCTGAAGCAGTGAAGCTTTCAAACCAGACTGAGATGCTGTATGACAGGATGCTCTCAACCGTCCCCATGTAGAAAGTGGTAAGGATAGAAGGAAGATGTGTTTTTCTCATGTGACACAGAAAATGCAGGTGCTGCTGTGCCTGCTTCACCAGTGTCTCGCTGTTGAGCAACCAAGCCAGCCCACTCATTAGCTGCACACCCAGCAATTTGATGCTGGTAACCATCTCCACAGGTGAATCATTAATGCACAGAGAAGTGTGGCTGTGCCTGCCTTTTCTGAAATTGACAACAATCTCTTTGGTTTTTCTGGTATTTAAAAGTAGGCTGTTTTCCTTGCACCAGTTCACCAACCCTTCAACCTCCTTGCGGTAAGCATCCACATTGTCATCATGAATAAGGCCCACTACTGTTGTATCATCTGCAAACTTCACAATATGGGTGGTGGCGAACCTAGCACAACAGTCATGGGTCAACATGGACTCACATTGGGGAGACCCAGGTTCAAATCCTCCCTCAGCCATAATTGTGTGAAAATGTGATAGGGCTATGTAAGTACATGCGATCAGGCTGAAGTTGCCGTAAGCTAAAAATGGAGCAATCACACATGGAGAGATGACAATTTCATCTGGTAGATAAGATGGAACCAAGTAGTTAAGGATCAAAGCAGAAATGACATCAGAAGACAGGAGGCTGGGTGCCAAGCGTATGGAATTCAGCCATCCACCAATCTCAATGACAGATACTGGAATTGTGGATCATCAAAGCAAGGGCTCAGAAAAATTGAAGTTGCAAAGCTCACTTACACTATTAGTTGTTCTGGGTCTGGACTTGGTGGCTTCTGCCCCACTAGCTGGTATGTGGACAGACTAGTTGGGAAGGACGTAAGTGGGGTTGAACATATGAGTATGAGAGAGAACAAAAGTACATTGTAATACTAATGTATTTGCTGTGACTTTGAATTCATTCCATCAGAACCTGACATGCCTATATTCTATATTCCATCAGAACCTGACATGCCTCAGAGTTTGGTTGAAAGTGATTTGTGTGCATTCTTAGTAATTTCCTGGTTGTTGACCAGGGCTGAGTGTCACATATGCTCTAATTGCACCTATCTGGAAACCCTGGATCAAAGGAGGACCATGAGATCCATGTACCTGGGCAGGCTGTGTGTGCACAAATGAGTATACATGTAACAGAAGCTCACTGAATAACTTTGAGCCAGTCACTCTCTCTCAATCCAACCTACTTCACAGGACTATGGTTTGAGGAAATATGGAAAGAAGGACCACAATAGATGCTGTCTAGAGCTCCTGAAGACAATCCAACCTACTTCACAGGACTATGGTTTGAGGAAATATGGAAAGAAGGACCACAATAGATGCTCTCTAGACCTCCTGAAGACAATCTGGTGAATAAGGGAAAACGTTGTGCCTGCTGCAGTGTGGGAGACCATGAAAAAGGCTCATGGCTTCTAAGTCAGCCAGTCTAATTGGAAAGTCAGTTACTTTGCCTTATATTTCTTTCCTCTCTAAACAAGAATTAAGTTATCTTTTCCTCAAATCCAAATCCCTTTTATAATTTCAAAAGGAAAGTTAGTGAGAATCTGTAGGATCACTGAGAGTTTCTTCCCTTGGGGGTTTAAGATTTGCAAACTAGAAAGCAAAAAGTAAAGTATCTTTAGGACACAAAAATAGCCAATAACCAATATTTTTTTCACAGAAAAGTATTTAACTTATTTGATTGGAAAAAAACCCCTTCTTTACTAGACTGGTTATCTCAGACTTTTAACGTTCCAAGAAACAATGCAATGATGATCTAATTACTCAGAATGTAAACAACAATAATAAAGTTGGAAGGGACCTTGGAGGTCACCTAGTCCAGCCCCTTGCTCAGGAAGGAAGGAAACCCTATAGTATACCATTTCAGGCAAATAGCTGTCCAGTCTCTTTTTAAAAATTTCCAGTGTTGGAGCATTCATAGCTTCTGGAGGGAGGTTGTTTCACTGATTAATTGTTCTAACTGTCAGGAAATTTCTCCTTAGTTCTAGGTTGCTTCTCTCCTTGATTATTTTCCATCCGTTGCTTCTTGTCCTGCCTTCCGGTGCTTTGGAGAAAAGGTTGCCTCTCTCTTCTTTGTGGCAACCCGAGATATTGGAACACTGCTATCATGTCACCGCTCATGTTTCTCTTCATTAAACTAGACATACCCAATTCCAGCAACTGTTCCTTATATGTTTCAGTCTCCAGTCCCCTAATCATCTTTGTTGCTCTTCTCTGTACTCTTTCTAGAGTCTCAGCATCTTTTTTACATCATGGTGAGCAAAACTGGATGCAGTATTCCAAGTGTGGCCTTACCAATGCACTATAAAACGGTATTAACACTTCATGCAATCTTGAATATTCCACATCAGGAAGGACCCAACCCAGTTAAGGCAAAAGAAAGAAAAATCTATAATTAATTAGTTGAAGAATGAATATTCTTTGCATTAACCTGCATAAAAATCTAAAACCAAGAAACTTATTATGGAGAAACCTATAGCAACAAGGAAAAAACTTTCAGAATGAAAAATCCCCAAGAAAAAGGAACTTTTCTTAAAAAAAAAGGAACCATAACTAGATTCAATATTAAGTTATCCCACCAGAAATCAGAAAAACTATCCATTGTTAAATGTTATTTATTGAAAAAAACAGTAAAAGGAATCTAACTACCGTGTTTCCCTGAATGTAAGACTCAGCCCAATAGTAAGCCCTAGCTTGATTTTGGGGGGTGGGCCTAATATAAGCATTTTGGAGCAAGGTGCAAGGGGAGGTGAAGCTGCCCCAGCGTCCAGCACTCACTTACCTTATCAGTAGGACCACCACAGCCAGGCCTCCCATACCCTGACATCTGTCGCACCGTTGCTTGACTTCTGCGGCTGCTTGCCGCCACTTGTGGTCGGACACCATGTGGTGCTTCGGGCCGTTTCTGCTGCTCCTGCCGCAAGCAGTGGAAATGGCCCAAAGAGCCACATGGCCTCCTGACGTGAGCAGCAGAAGCAGCCCAAAGCGTGCAAGCAGCAGAAGTGTCCCAAAGCACCATCCTGACACGAGTAGCGGCAATGACGCAATGCGCCACATGGCATCCGGCCACAAACAGCCGCAGAAGAAGTCAAGCAGCGTCGCGACAGGTGTCTGGGGGTGGGAGGCCCAGCTGTGGTGGTCCTAAGGTAAGACACCCTCTGAAAATAAGGCCTGGTACAACTTTTGGAGGAAAAAAAAAGGACCGGATCTTATTTTGGGGAAACACAGTATGAAATTACTGAAAGGACTGTTACTTCTTTCCTTTCTCTGAATACATTTTGGATTTTATTTTCAAATATTAGGTAGCACCTTCGAGATAACAGGGATTTTCCCACACCAACCTCTAAAGCAAAAATAAAACAGGAAAAAAAAGGTCTTATCTCTTGCTGTCCAATGAACTTGCTTAAACTTTTATTGCTAACTGAAAACCATTAATTTCTTGCTAACTTAATCCAAACACATTGTTATATGAGAGAGCTCAATTTATGTTTTTCTCCTGAGGAACTCAACCATCACCGAGTTAGGAACAACTGGAATGAGAACTTACAGCAATTCTGTAGGCTGATTTGATTTTTAATGGGTAGTTAGATCACAATATGATTTCTCCATGAAGACCATCACAACTGTTTATCTTGAGAAATGTTTAATATCTGAGCTTCTTCCACCACAAAAAGCCTTGAATTTGGGTTAGTTTATTTTGCCACATAATTAGTGTGAACCTACTCTGCTTTTTCCAAAACTTAAAATTCCATTTTCATGAGGTTGTCCTTTTCTTTGTTATATTTCCTTTTGCAAGGTATCTTTCAGTTATGTGCCTCAGCTTTAACTATACACTTTAAAACAGGGGTGTCAAACTCAATTTCATTGAGGGCCACATCAGCACTGTGGTTGCCCTCGGGGGGCCGGTTGGATATGGCCAGGATGGGCGCGGCCTACTGGGTGGGCGTGGCTGGAATGCATATGGCCTATTGAGTGGGCGTGGCCAGCTCTACATCGTTCGCATCAAGGGTGCCTATGGGGGCCTGGGCAGGAGTGGGACAGATCTGAGGGTCTCTGGCAGAAGAAGGGTCTCTGGGCCAGGGCCAAGGCAGCGGGGGCCGTTCCCTCACTGTTTCCAGGATGGCTTCGCGGGCCGCATCCGGCCCCCGGGCCTTGTGTTTGACATGCTTTAAAAGCTTTCTCTATATAGACTGCATTATTGGAAAGATTTCAAAATTAGAAAGTTTGTTGGAGGCACTTTTTCAAGGTATTGCAGGAGTCAAAATAGCTCTTTTAACCCATGTTAAAATCAGCCAAAATTTCAGCCAGATCCGCTTTGATTGGTGCAGTTTTCCCAAACTTACCCAGTTATTTTTTTTTTATTTTTTTTTTTTTTGCCCAAGATGGCGACGGCCGCAGCCTAAGCTTCGGGCGCTCTTCGAGGGCTCCAAGGAATCAGCTTAGGGAGGCCCACGGTATGTTTAGGCGACGCTGGGGGTGGGGGATTTAATATACAGCTGCTGGGCGCTGTTCTTTGCGGCGCTTAGCCCCCCCCCCCGAACTAGCGGCGCTGGAGAACTGCTGCCTGCCGAGCTCCATTATGGCCCCGAACGCTGTTATAGCGTCGTGAAGACAGGGACGCCTTGCTTGATTTCTTCTTCTGCCGGCCTGCCGAGACGACTTTGGGGATTGGGAGGATTCTGGAACAGCTGCTGGGCGCTGCTCCTCGTGGCGCTGAGCTCCTCCCCCTCTGAACTGTCAGCTGGCTGATCCGAACCGGCGGCTTTCGAGAACTGAGAATTTGCCTGCCTGCCGACCTGCTCTTTGCTATGACGCCGAGAAGTCCGGGACGCCTTGCCCTGCCTTCCCTCTTCTGCTTGCTCGCCGTGAATACCCTCTGCTTGTCGGAGGGGCAGCGGCGACGATCCCACCGGTCAGAGATCTTTTTACGACCATCAGCTGGCTGGCGCCGTTTTTGGCGGCGCGGAGCCTTTTTCTCCTCCCGGATGGTGGCTGCAGATGGTGGGCCTGGTCATCGGCCTCGGCGGACATGTTGGCAAATTCCCGGACTTACTACATCGGCTGGGATTGCCTCTCCCCGCTGTTGGAAGATTGCCTGGACTGGCGGACGAGCGTTGGGAAAGAATGTTCTTCCCCCTCCCGGACTGGTGGTGCTGGCTGGAGATGCGAGGATCGACAGAGGCCTGGCCTGCCTGTTCTTACTTTTCCTGTTGACAGGCAGGCATTTGGCTAGCTCCATGCCTGATGGGAGTTAAGATCCCTCCTATTGAAAGCCCAGTGTGGACGGGACCGGACCGTGGTGGGAGGACGGTTTTGGACTGGTCAGTGGCCACCTCACTGGTGTGAGAGACCAGTTGGGGTGGCCCTGGCTCAGGATTCCCCTTTCTCTCTCTGCTGCTGGATTTCCATCTCAGGTGAGAGCTGAGATGGCTCTGCAGATTAGGAGATATGCCTACTGGACTTGTTTACCATCTATATACCATCACTGAGTGATCCTTGGACATTAACATCTGCCCTAAAAGACTATCCTAGCGCAGTATGATTTATCATTATTCCGGAGCGGACTTGTATGCCCTTAGGGCAGTTCCTGCCTCATGGGCGCGACCTGTCGCCTGTTTCCATACTCCCCTTAATGACGATCCCAAGCTTTGGGATTCCGAGAGGTGGCTGGGCTTAGATAGGGGCCTCGAGTTAAGACATGCGAAGAGGCCCCTGATAAAATTTTTAGCCGGTTATTTTAAGAAGTTAGGGAGGGGGAGGGAGGGGGGGGTAGGGAGGGAATCTTTAACCGGCACTCAGTCTGGTCCTGTTAGAGGTCCTGACGGGACGGGGTCGGGGGAGGTGGCTGCTGGTTCTGAGAATGTGGGGGTGGGGCTTCAAATCCCCACGGCGATAGGGAATGGCAGCAGGTGTTTGCGCGGAGGGCCATATCAACATCTGGGATCACGCCCCCGCTATCTCCGAGCGGTGGCGCGCTCCGACCCTCCGGTTAGCACCCTCTTACCCGGGGATGAGGGTGATCAGGCCCCTGAGCTCAGGTTGGTCTATTTTAACGCTAGATCCGTAGTTAACAAAGCTCCCCTCATCCGTGATCTGATCGAGGAGGAATGTGCGGATCTGGCGTGCATCACGGAAACTTGGTTGGGTTCGGAGGGAGGGGTGCCTCTCACCGAGTTATGCCCGCCAGGTTTCCGGGTGCTGCACCAGCCACGGGCTCAGGGCAGGGGTGGTGGGGTGGCAGTGGTTATTCGGGAGACCTTGTGTCCCCGGGAGGCCACCATTGTCCAGATGGCCGGGAGTGAATCCCTTCTCTTGAGATGTGGTCCTCGGGTTCAGTTGGGCTTGTTGCTCACATACCTGGCGCCCAGCTGTGTGGCAACAGCCCTGCCTGGGCTGCTCGACACCCTCTCGGGGTTGGCGGTGGAGTTCCCCAGGCTTATAGTCCTGGGTGACTTCAACCTGCCATCACTGGGGGGGTCGTCGGAGTTAGCTCGGGAGTTCATGGCTTCCATGACAGCCATGGGCCTGACCCAGGTTATTGAGGGCCCTACTCACGAGGGGGATCATACTCTCGACCTGGTGTTCCTGTCTGGACAGTGGTTGGATGATCTGGGAGGGGGTTCTCCATCTATCACCCCTCTGTCATGGTCAGATCATTACCTCCTGAGGCTGGTTTTCCGTCATGCCATCCCCCGCCGCTGGGCGGCGGAACCGACCAGGTGGTTCCGCCCCAGGCGCCTAATGGACCCGGACCGGTTCCAGAGGGCGCTTGGGCCGATACCTATCACCCTTACCCACAGCCCAGTTGATGCTCTGGTGGAGGCCTGGGAAACGGCTGCCACCAGGGCACTCGACTGCGTTGTACCCATGCGACCTCTGATTCGGCGCAGATCCCGTTGGGCCCCATGGTTCTCTGTGGAGCTCCGGGAGATGAAGCGTCGGAGACGAGGTCTAGAGAGCGGTTGGAGATCCAGCCGATCCGAATCCGACCGATTGCAGTTAAGAACCTTTATAAGGTCTTATCTTGCGGCGATAAGGACGGCGAAGTCTAACTACTTTGCCGCCCTTGTCGCATCCGCAGATAATCGCCCGGCCGCCCTGTTTAGGGTGACTCGCTCCCTCCTTAGTCAGGAGGTGAGAGAGGATCCCTTGCAGGGACGAGCCGAGGAGTTTAGTCATCATCTGGCGGACAAAATCGCTCGGATCCGGACCGGCCTGGACTCTGACTGGGCAGAGTCTGATGTGGAGGAATCAGGCGGTCTTGAGCATGTTATCTGGACTGAGTTCGACCCTGTTTCCCCTGATGATGTGGACAGGATCATGGGGAGACTGAGCTCCACCACCTGTTTGTTGGATCCGTGCCCCTCCTGGCTAGCTTATGCGGCTCGGGAGGGAACACGAGGCTGGTTCCATGCAGTAATAACTGCTTCTTTGAAGGAGGGTGTCTTCCCTGCCGCCCTGAAGGAGGCGGTGGTGAGACCCCTCCTCAAGAAGCCTGCTTTGGACCCGGCTGTTTTAAACAACTATCGTCCAGTCTCCAACCTTCGCTTTCTGGCGAAGGTTGTTGAGAGTGTGGTGGCGCATCAGCTCCCTATGTTCCTGGAGGAAACTGATTATCTGGACCCGTACCAATCGGGCTTCAGGCCCGGACACAGCACGGAGACGGCATTGGTCGCACTGGTGAATGATCTCTGGAGGGCTAGGGACAGGGGCTGCTCCTCTGTCCTGGTCCTATTAGATCTCTCAGCGGCTTTTGATACCATCGACCATGGTATCCTGCTGCGACGTCTCAGGGGGTTGGGAGTGGGAGGCACCGTTTTACGGTGGTTCTCCTCCTACCTCCAGGGCCGCTCGCAGTCGGTGTTGACAGGAGGGCAGAGATCCGCCCCGAGGTCTCTCGTTTGTGGAGTTCCTCAGGGGTCGGTTCTCTCGCCTCTCCTGTTCAACATCTACATGAAGCCGCTGGGTGAGATCATTCGTGGTTTTGGGGTGGGGTATCACCAGTACGCTGATGATACCCAACTTTTTCTTTCCACCCCGAACCAACCCAGTGATGCCCTCTCCGTGATGTCCCGGTGCCTGGAGGCGGTTCAGGTCTGGATGGGGAGAAACAGGCTTCGTCTCAATCCTGCCAAGACTGAGTGGCTCTGCATATTGGCGTCTCGGGTTAACCATGTTATTCCACCTCTAACGATGGGGGGTGAGGTGTTGCCCCCCGTTGATAGGGCTCGCAACTTAGGCGTCCTCCTGGATTCACGGCTCAATTTTGAAGATCATATAGGAGCCGTGACCAGGGGGGCTTTTGCACAGGTTCGCCTGGTGCGCCAGTTGCGTCCCTATTTGGACCGAGACGCCCTACGCACAGTCACTCATGCGCTTGTGACCTCCCGTTTGGACTACTGTAACGCTCTCTACATGGGGCTGCCCTTGAAGACCACTCGGAGGCTTCAACTGGTGCAGAATGCGGCCGCGCGAGTTGTAATGGGGGTTTCCCGATACTCCCATGTAACACCTCTACTCCGCGAGCTGCATTGGCTTCCGGTTGCCCTCCGGGTGAAATTCAAGGTGCTGGTTATCACCTATAAAGCCCTACATGGCCTGGGTCCGGGTTATTTGAGGGAACACCTGCTGCCGGCATCAAACGCCCTTCGCCCAGTGCGCTCCCACAGGGAGGGTCTGCTCAGGGTTCCGCCGGTGAGAGATTGCCGGCGGGTGACACCCAGGGATAGGGCCTTCTCTGTGGGAGCGCCTGCCCTCTGGAACCAGCTGCCGGTGGAGCTGAGGACTGCCCCCGACCTCCGATCATTCCGCCGGGGCCTGAAGACCTGGCTCTTCGAGCTCTCGGGCCCAGACTGAGGAGGAATTTTTAATTTGGGGTTCTTTTTTAACTGACTACAGGGTTAATTTAATTTTTTTTAATTTGGTTCTTAATTTTTGTATTTTGGATTTTTAATTCCCTGTAAACCGCCCTGAGTCCTCAGGGAATAGGGCGGTATATAAATACAATTAAATAAATAAAAAAAAAATAAATAAATATTTTTAAAAGTCCCAACAAAAGATTTATGCTTTGTCCAATTGTGTAGCTTCTTCAGCAGGTGAGATGGAAGAGAATCTTTCTTTCTTGCATTTATGAAACCCATTCCCTCCTCCAGATTCTGAATTTAATAGAAGATGCTGATAAAGTTTCCATTTCCAATTACTTTTAACAACCAGACTGATAAATATTTTTCAGCAGTCTACAGAGGAAAACCAAAAAGCTACAATTAACACATCTCTCTCTTGACTAAGCATGTCCTTAGTCTCTGTGAAGTCCTGGATGGCTTCATTCTAGGTGAGCCATGCATCTTGTATGGTCCAGTGCAGGTAGCTGTGAATGTACCTAGAGCCAGTTGCCTTGTTTTCTTTAGTACAGTCCATTCCATATCTGTTCCAGATGCCACGTTGGTAAACTTTTTTGCTCCCAATGGTGCAAAGTAAATTTATCTACAGGACCTACGAAACTTACTGAAATTCTTTTTATGTAGAAATCTTCCAGGCAAAAAAGAAACAGAAAAGGCTCAACCCCATTCTCTGATGATATCACCACATCATCAGATATGTCCCTTGCAGCTCTTGAAGATAGGAATAAAATACTTCTCTAGCCAAATGGTTCCTGACAAGCAACAGATTCTTCATAGGTCAGGGCATGGAGAAAATTGTTCACTTTTTAATTAAAATTGACTTAGCCTGCACTTCTTCAACCAAGACATGAACTAAAATTCAACTCTCCTTTGGTCTTTCTATGACACATTTCTAAAAATTAAAATGCAACCAAAAATAACCCTCACCTGCCCTCTTCCTCATATTAGCATATTGTCCCCAAAATATGTTAAGAGTCAAGGAAACAGCTTTTAAAAATGGTATCTTAAAACAAAATTGGGTATGAAACTGTGAAGGTGCTGACTTACAGGGAATGCTGACTTACAGGGGAAAAAAAGAAGTCAAAATGAAACACCTTAAAAAAAGGGGAATTGGAAAAATAAGTAACTGAGAATATATTTTCCTTATTCACGAGGAAGAACAAAGCTGGAAATTTGCTTCCACAATTGACTGGAAAAGGATGTTCCTTCTGAGTCATAGTGTAAGTTCATGCAGATTGTACAAGTGCGCAGCACAGACTTAAGATGGTAAAAAAACCCACAGTTTTTAACAGAGCTGTACTGTTAAAATCTCTTTTTTAAACCAATAATAGGCATTCATTGCAAAATGTTGCTGTATAGTGGTCAAGTATGTGACTTAGGGTGACTTTGTTAACGTTGACTCAGGTATGGATTTTTGTGTGAAAACATTGAAAGATCAATTATCTTAATGACAACATATTTAGATCCCAGGTACTATTTTCGTATGCTCTTATGAATATGCTGTTTCCATTGATTTGACTATGCCAAACTTGATTCTAAGTAGATTTCTAAGATAAAAACAAAATACGGTAGATCTTTGGTAAGCTGCTTCCTCTCATCTGGTATAACCTTTCAAAGCCTGAATTAATCCTAGGAGCCTAATCTTACAGAACTAATGGCAGAAATCATAATATAAGAGTACAAAGTTGTATGAATACCTGACAGGTTGCATATACTGTAAATTGTAAACACGGTTTGTGTAAAATGTTCATCATTTTTAAGCATTTAATTTGTATTATTTAGTTATTTACAGCAAAAGTCACATATATTTTAATGGGGCTTACTTGCCAATAATCAGGCATAAGAATTATATAGTTTTTTTTTTGGGGGGGGGAAGGAATGGAAATTTTCTTCCATGTACAATATGTGAGTGAATCATGTGGATTATAACATTCTTAAAAACACACTATTATTCCTTCTTTCAGCAGATTGTTTTGTTTAAGATGATTTTATTTGTAGTGTATGACTAAACTCTACTTTGGCAAAAAATCTAAAACTAGTCAATAAGATACAGATTGCTTGAACAAACTGTAGTATTTTGAAGTTGTTGCTGATTGATGTTAAAAAGGAAATTGTGGTTAAACTGTAACATAGGTTTTTTTAGGGAGGGCACTGGGTTAACAGAAATCAGGAGACTCTTGCTCTGGCAGACAATAAAGACTGACCCTTTTTTAACTTTGACTTGGCATCTTACAAGGCAAAATTCTAAGATGAAGAAATATGAGAAGATGTGGCACCACTTCTGTAGACTTGGAACATTTCAAACAACAAGGAACATTTCTTAGGCCATAACTAGCAATCTGATTCTTGAAGTGGTGCCCAATTAAATGTACTCTTGGAAACAGTCCTTGGATGGGATCTAATTGATCAATAGACTTTGGGCCAAAAAGGAATCCTTCTTCTCATCTTCCTAGTTGAATTTTCAACAGATTTTGGAAATGTGGTCCTTTTCCCTATATTGTGTGTTCAGGCTTTTGATTTATATTATCTGCAGCTATTTCTACAAATATTTTGCTACGTTGCATTTGCTCTTTGCTTGATGGCCAATACTTACTGGATTATGGAAGCTCTTGAAAGGATGGACTCAGAGTATAACCAAATTTCATTTAATTTCTTCTTTGTTCTACAATAATAATAGTGGCCCACAATAGGGGGAAAATTGAAAAGGTAGGCAATTTTCTGTAACATTTTCAATGGAGTGAATTCAATATTGCATTTATATTTGAATACATGTGAGAAAGTATGTGGGTCAAATCAATATATGCACAATGGTAATTATGAAAAGAATTAAGAAAAGCAATATTCAAGCACTTTGAAGATCCAAAATCAGAGCTTTAATGACATTTTTATGTCATTTTGTGACACATTCACATTTTTACAGATTTTATAAATAAAAAGAGTTTCCATATAGGAAGTAACTTCACTTAGCACATTTATTGTATCTCTTACATTATTTCTATCATGGGATTTAAGTCAGCAAGTTTCCCAAGCTTCAATGAATTTCTTTCTTACTGTTGTTGCTGTAACCTCCAAAACCTATCTTGGAATCTATGGACTAGTATATGTAAAAAATTAAAAGCATAGTAGAGGAACAATAATTTGTCATAGCATTTCAAAAAGGCATCATTTTCATTTTAATATTTATATAAATCAATTCAACATGCTTGATATGCCCCAACTAATTTAATTTCAAAAATATTGTTTCAAGATAACATTTATTTATTTATTTATTTTATTACATTTATATACCGCCCTTTCCCGAACGACTCAGGGCGGTTTACAGGGTGATTAAAAACAAAAATACAAAAGTTAAAAACAGATTAAAAAAATTATATTCGTCCCTGCATAAGTAAAATCCCAGTTAAAATTAAAATTAAAACTAAAATTAAAATTCTCAGCCTGGGCCAGAGAGCTCGAAGAGCCAGGTCTTCAGGTCCTGGCGGAATGAACGGAGGTCGGGGGCAGTCCTAAGCTCCACTGGCAGCTGGTTCCAAAGGGCAGGCGCAACCACTGAGAAGGACCTATCCCTGGGTGTCGTCCGCCGGCAATCTCTTACCGGTGGCACCCTGAGAAGACCCTCCCTGTGGGAGCGCACTGGACGAAGGGAGCTTGATGCCGGCAGCAGGTGTTCCCTCAGATATCCCGGACCCAAGCCATTTAGGGCTTTATAGGTCATCACCAGCACCTTGAATCTCACCCGGAGGGCAACCGGGAGCCAATGCAGCTCGCGGAGTAGAGGTGTTACATGGGAGTATCGGGAAACCCCCATCACAACTTGCGCGGCCACATTCTGCACCAGCTGAAGCCTCCGAGTGGTCCTCAAGGGCAGCCCCATGTAGAGAGCGTTGCAGTAGTCTAAACGGGAGGTCACGAGCGCATGAGTGACTGTGTGTAGGGCATCTCGGTCCAGATAGGGTCGCAACTGGCGCACCAAGCGAACCTGGGCAAAAGCCCCCCTGGTCACGGCTCCTATATGGTCTTCAATATTGAGTCGTGAATCCAGGAGGACGTCCAAGTTGCGAGCCCTATCAACGGGGGGTAACCCCTCACCCCCCATCGTTAGAGATGGAATAGTCTGGTTAACCCGAGATGCCGATATGCACAGCCACTCAGTCTTGGCGGGATTGAGATGAAGCCTGTTTCTCCCCATCCAGACCTGGACCGCCTCCAGGCAACGGGACATCATGGCGAGGGCATCGCTGGGTTGGTTCGGGGTGGAAAGAAAAAGTTGGGTATCATCAGCGTATTGATGATACCCCACCCCGAAACCACGAATGATCTCACCCAGCGGCTTCATATAGATGTTGAACAGGAGGGGCGAGAGAACCGACCCCTGAGGAACTCCACAAATGAGAGGCCTCGGGGCGGATCTCTGCCCTCCCGTCAACACCGACTACGAACGGCCCAGGAGATAGGAGGAGAACCACCGTAAAACAGTGCCTCCCACTCCCAACCCCCTGAGACGCCACAGTAGGATACCATGGTCGATGGTATCAAAAGCCGCTGAGAGATCTAATAGGACCAGGACAGAGGAACAACCCCTGTCCCGAGCCCGCCAGAGATCATTCACCAGCGTAACCAATGCCGTCTCCGTGCTGTATTCGGGCCTGAAACCCGATTGGTACGGGTCCAGATAATCAGTTTCCTCCAGGAACAGAGGAACTGATGCGCCACCACACTCTCAACAACCTTTGCCAAAAAGAGAAGGTTGGAGACCGGACAATAGTTATGTAAAACAGCCGGGTCCAGGGCAGGCTTCTTGAGGAGGGGCCTCAACACCGCCTCCTTCAAGGCAGCGGGGAAGATACCCTCCTTCAAGGAAACAGTTATTATTGCCTGGAACCAGCCTCGTGTCTCCTCCTGAGCCGCATAAACTAGCCAGGAGGGGCACGGATCCAACAAACAGGTGGTGGTGCTCAGCCTCCTCATCATCCTGTCCACATCATCAGGGGAAACAGGATCGAACTCAGTCCAGATAACATGCTCAAGACCGTCCGATTCCTCCACGTCAGACTCTGCCCAGTCAGAGTCCAGACCGGTCCGGATCTGAGCGATTTTGTCCGCCAGATGATGACTAAACTCCTCGGCTTGTCCCCGTAAGGGATCCTCCCTCACCTCCTGATTAAGGAGGGAGCGAGTTACCCTAAAACAGGGCGGCCGGGCGATTATCTGCGGACGCGATGAGGGCAGCGAAGTAGTTAGACTTCGCCGTCCTTATCACCGCAAGATAAGACCTTATAAAGGTTCTTAGCTGCAATCGGTCAGATTCGGATCGGCTGGACCTCCAACTGCTCTCTAGACCCCGTCTCCGACGCTTCATCTCCCAGAGAACCACGGAGCCCAGTGGGATCTGCACCGGGTCAGAGGTCGCAAGGGTACAACACAGTCAAGTGCCCCGGCGGCCGCCCTTTCCCAGGCATCCACCAGGGCATCGACTGGGTTGTGGGTAAGGGTGATGGGTATAGACCCAAGCGCCATCTGGAACCGTTCCGGGTCCATTAGGCGCCTGGGGCGGAACCACCTGGTCGGCGGGGGTGGCATAACGGAAGACCAGCCGCAGGAGATAATGATCTAACCATGACGGGGGAACAATGGTTGGTGAACCCCCTCCCAGATCATCCAACCACTGTCCAGACAGGAACACCAGGTCGAGAGTATGATCCCCCACATGAGTCGGGCCCTCAATAACTTGGGTCAGGCCCATGGCCGTCATGGAGGCCATGAACTCCCGAGCTAACTCAGACGACCCTCCCAGTGAAGGCAGGTTGAAGTCACCCAGAACTATAAGCCTGGGGAACTCCACCGCCAACCCTGAGAAAGTGTCGAGCAGCTCGGGCAGGGCTGTTGCCACACAGCTGGGCGCCAGGTATGTGAGCAACAAGCCCAACTGAGCCCGAGGACCACATCTCAGGAGGGGGGATTCACTCCCGGCCATCTGGACAATGGTGGTCTTCCACGGGCATAAAGTCTCCCGGACAACCACCGCCACCCCTGCCCTGAGCCCGTGGCTGGTGTAGCACACGGAAACCTGGAGGGCATAACTCGGTCAGAGGAACCCTTCCCTCCGAGCCCAACCCAATGCACACCAGATCCGCACATTCCTCCTCAATCAAGTCATGAATGAGGGGAGCCTTGTTAACGACGGATCTGGCGTTAAAATAAACCAGCCTAAGCTCAGGGACCTGATCACCCTCATCCCAGGGCAAAAGGGTGCTAACCGGAGGGTCGGAGCGCGCCACCGTTCGGAGACAGCGGGGGTGCGATCCCAGATGTTGATATGGCCCTCCGTGCAACCACCTGCTGCCATTCCCTATCGTCGTGGGGATTTGAAGCCCCACCCCAACATTCACAGAACCAGCAACCACCTCCCCCAACCCCGTCCCGTCAGGACCCCTAACAGGCCCAGACTGAGTGCCGGTTAATGATTCCCTCCTCACCCTCCTATCCCTCCCCCTCCCTAACCTTTTAAAATAACTGGCTAAAAATGTATCAGGGGCCTCTTAGCACGTCTTTAGCAATTAAGTACATGCAGACTCCTTTATAACAATGAATATTCTGTTGTGTTATTCACAATTAGACTTTCTAATCCACTACTGAAATATAACTTCCAGAATTTCCAGGCAATGTGGCTATTGGAGTAGTTAAAGTCCAAGATATGTGGAGGTTGACCAGTAGTGGGAATCAGCCAGTTTGCACTACTTCGGCAGACCCGGAAGCTAATTTTTTGTTGTCCAGGCCCAGAATGGACTTCCAAAAGTGGCATCTACACAGAGAATTGGTTGTTCACATATTTGAATCCCACCACTGAGATTGACTGATTGGAGATGTCAGTCTAAAAAGTAACTAAAAATATTTAATGACTGGCTGTTCAATCCTGTGAATATCTACTCAAAAATAAGCCACACGGAGTTCAATGAGTCTTACTTCCAGATAAGTGTACCTAAATTTACAATCTCAGGTTTGCTTATTTATTGACACGTCTAAGTATATGGTCTCATCTAGTGTTTCTGCACAGCTTCCACCCCAAACCCAGCACATGTAAAATTAAAACAGAAACACATCACAAATAAAACCATCAACAAAAAACATTCCAAATCTTCATTTGAGTATCTGCCACTGATCCTGGCATGTCCCTAGTTTGGAAGATACTTTGAAACCTTTATAAATAGCAGCAGGAAAGGAGCAATTCTAGCAATTGATAGTTTCTAGATTTCAGAGTGAGGGAGCTACGACTGAGAATGCTTGTTTCTGGGCTCCTCCAAATAACATCTTGAGGTAAGGATAGGGAACCCGCATCAAATTCTTTTATCTCATATAGATTTAACAGTTGGGTTTTAGATCAGTGTTTAATATGAAGACACCATTGGTTATGCTTGCTGATGACCTATACAGAGCTGGGGTGGTGGTTTTACATCCATTCTCATGCTCCTTGATCTCTTAGTGACTTTTAATGCTGTTAATCATAGTTTCCTATGGAATTGGCTTCAGGAAGTGGATGACCTATTTTAGAATGGTTCTCCTCCTTTCTCAGTGGCTGGTTTTAAAGGTGTTGATTGGTGGGGAGAAGGATGTCACAGGATTTGTGGGCCTCTATTTTGTTTCAAATCCACATGAAACCACTGGGTGAGGTGGTTTGGGGTACCATCAATATACTTATCATATCCAGTTGTATATCTCGACTCCTAGACAGTTAAGCAATGTGGCTAACGTCTTTACCCTATGATTAGAAGCTGTGCAGGTCTGGATCAAATTGTGAAACCTTGCAACACAATAGGACTAGTTCATGTGGGTGTGCTTCCTGTCTAGACTACCTCGCAAAGCTGACAGTTCTAGATATATTTATTATTTATTCATTAAACTAATTTATATAATCACCCAACTCAAATATGGTGATACTATTCTACTGTTTACCTCAGTGGATGAGATTTGTGCACGTTGGAGGTCCACTTGGACTTTCAACTCCTGCTGTTGGGAGCTGTGACCAAGAGGATCTTTCCATTGGTGTGTCTGCTCTAATAGTTGCACCTTTTCCTGTCCCAGGAGACCCTTCAGATAGTCACCCATACTCTAGTCACCTCATAATTAGATTGTAATGCGGTCTACATAGAGCTGCCATTGAAAGCCATCCAGAAACTACAGCTGGCCCAAAATACAGCAAGTGCAGTGTCTGGGTGTCATGTTTTACTTATGGGATCCCACTGCTTTGTGAGCTGCACTGTCTGGGTGTAATTCAAGGTACTGGTTATCACTTTTAAGACTCTTCAAGGAATAGGAGCTGCTATCTGAGGGATTGCCTATCTCTAATTGCCTTTGACCAAAAGACAGGATGTGCTTCAGGTCCCGTCAATTAAACGATGTCATCTTGTGTGACCCAGAAAGCACGCCTACTCTACTGAAATCCCTACCTGCTAGAATGATCTCTCTTCAATTCCTGTGGTTTCCACTATGTCATGGTTGTTCTTCCAGGTAGGCTAACTGAGGTCCTCCTTTTATTTTGTCTGTTTTGGTATTTTGCTCTTCTAGTTGATTATAATTTTATATGTTAGTTTTTAGTTGCCACCTCAATGCTCTACAGATAGTCATTTAGGAGTTGGACAACCAACTAACCAACCCAGGCACATTCTACTGAAACAGATAAATGATTTGAGAGGTAATGACCAGGTCGCTCTGATGAATGATCTCTGGAGAGCCCGGGACAGGGGCCATTCCTCTGTCCTAGTCTTATTAGACCTCTCGGCGGCTTTCGATACCATCGACCATGGTATCTTGCTGCGACGCCTCAGGGGACTGGGAGTGGGAGGCACGGTTCTGCGTTGGTTCTCCTCCTTTCTCCAGGGTCGCTCGCAGTCGGTGCTGACAGGGGGACAGAGGTCGACCCCGAGGCCTCTCGCTTGCGGAGTCCCTCAGGGGTCGGTCCTCTCGCCTCTCCTGTTCAACATCTACATGAAACCGCTGGGTGAGATCATTCGCAGTTTTGGAGTAGGGTACCATCAGTATGCTGATGACACCCAGCTTTTTATCTCAACTCCAAACAATATCAGTGATGCCCTAGACGTGATGTCCCGCTGCCTGAAAGCGGTCCGGGAATGGATGGGGAGAAACAGGCTTCAACTGAACCCGGACAAGACTGAATGGCTGTACGTACCGGGAAACCAGGAGATTCAGAACGTCCCACTGCTTAACATTGGGGACAAGTTACTTCCCCCTGTTGATAGGGCCCGCAACCTGGGTGTCCTCCTAGACTCGCAGCTCTCCCTGGAAGACCACATTGGAGCTGTGACCAAGGGGGCCTTCTCCCGGGTTCGACTAATTCGCCAACTACGGCCTTATCTGGACCTGGATTCCTTACGTACAGTCACCCATGCCCTTGTGACATCTCGCCTAGACTATTGTAACGCTCTCTACATGGGGCTGCCCTTGAGATCCACTCGGAAGCTTCAACTGGTGCAAAGTGCGGCGGCACGGACACTCTTGGGAGCCTCCCGATACTCCCATATCACACCTCTCCTCCGTGCGCTGCACTGGCTTCCGGCTGCCTTCCGTGTGAAGTTCAAGGTGCTAACGATGACTTACAAAGCCCTACATGGCATGGGTCCGGACTACCTTCGGGAGCACCTTCTGCCGATGTCAGCACCCCACCGTCCTGTGCGCTCCCACAGAGAGGGCCTCCTCAGGGTGCCACCGCTCAAGGAATGTCGGCTGGTGGCCCCCAGGGGGAGGGCATTCTCAGTGGGTGCGCCAGCCCTCTGGAACACCTTACCAACAGAAATCCGGATGGCCCCTGACCTCCGTACCTTCCGTCGCGACTTAAAAACTTTCCTGTTTCAGCAGGCTGGCCTGGCATGATAGCGTTAATTGGGGTCCCAGTTTGTGTTCATTAGTGTTTCTTATTATTTTTATTGTTCGATCTGTATACCTTCCTTCCTCTGTACACCGCCCCGAGTCCCTCGGGAGAAGGGCGGTTTATAAAAACTAATAAATAAATAAATAAATAATTGGAAAGGCTGAAAGAAGCTATTACAGTATCTGTGTTATTCTCTTACGCTGGTCTTTATTAGCCAGCAAGTAAGCACTGCATACACCAGGGATAGCTTCCAGGTTGTCTTCAAGGCCAATCCCATGAAAAGTGAACTGCAGTAATCCAAATCTATCACTAATTTGGCAGATAGGAATTGATGTAAGAACAAGTAATTTCAAACTACTGTGGAAAAAAATGCAAAGATTCTAAATGGCTAAATTGTTGTCTACTGATACATAGAACAAATAATCTTTTCTATTTAAAAACATAATCTATATAAATATTTCTGAAAACCAAATTCACTGTATTGGAGACTGCCATGTTATTAAAAGTATGACTGAATCTGACAACATAAATCTGATAATTCGTACAAAATACCTCCCCTCCCTTTGAAAGAAGAGGCATTTTGAAATAAGGGAGACAGTATTCTGACAGGCATTAATCCAATGGATTTATGTTTGAGATCTGGAATGAGACAAAATTATGCACTACATCCAACACTGATTAAATTAGAATGTATGGCAACTGTCCTTTAGTATGTGGGAATTTTAAAGCAAAGAATCAAAAGCAGCTTATTAAGATACTATCTGTGAAGAGGTTCTAAGAAAATATTCTTTCCAGAGGAAAAAAGGCCATTTGATAGTCATCAAGAGGGCCTTTTTAAAATAATGATACTGTGAAATGGGGCTGGCTTAGTGCCATTTTGTAGGCCATTTCCAGCTGCAGACCATCTGACTATTTTTTAACTTACGTAGGAGGCTGTAAAGGTTATGAGAAAGACATGGACCCTTAAGCCACACTTCCTTATAGTGTCTTCAGATTGTAAAGGGCAGCACTGTAGATAAATTCATTGAAGCTTACACAAAAATGGAAATAAAAATAGCAACAATATAAATAAATCCAATGTATTGAATTTTTATGATAGTGAAACAGTTATCCCACAAGACTACAGTTTGAAAACATTATAACAATTGTCTATGAACAACCAGCTTTTCTCAATCACTTTCATAAATAATGATGGCCTATAAAGCTTGTTGCCTAAAATCTATAACTGAAAGCTTTGCAAAAAGCAGATTGATGGAAGGATGTAATCAAAGCAGAGGAAAAGAATAAAATAGAATGATGTTACATGCTATAAGAGCTATCATTACAACTTATTGGATGCACTTATCAATCCACTCAACTGACAAGTATAAACATGCAAGCAGTTATTCATAAAGGTAAAGGTAAAGGTTCCCCCGCACATGCGTGCTAGTCGTTTCTAACTCTAGGGGCTGGTGCTCATCTCTGTTTCAAAGCCGAAGAGCCAGCGCTTGTCCGAGGACGTCTCCGTGGTCATGTGGCCGGCATGACTAGACGCCAAAGGCGCACGGAACGCTGTTACCTTCCCACCGTAGTGGTCCCTATTTTTCTACTTGCATTTTTACGTGCTTTTGAACTGCTAGGTTGGCAGAAGCTGGGACGAGTAACAGGCGCTCACTCTGCTACGTGGCACTCGGGATTCGACCCACCAAACTGCCAACCTTCTGATCGACAAGCTCAGCGTCCTAACCCACTGAGCCATCGCATCCCTTATTCATATCATCCCTTAAAACATTTAATCTAAAGAATACTTTTGTGTCATATTAGTTAACTGATATCCCAATCCTGAAAATGTCATTATAATGCAAATTATTTTCTTTTCATGGACACAGCTTTCAGAAAAAATTCACTGGGGAAAAAATTAAAGAATATCCTGTGAAAAAATGTAATTGGAGATCTATAAAGTTTCATGTACCACATTACAATCAATTTCCCTAAGCATGAAGGCAAGAGCCCAGAAAAAAGTAAATTCAAATAATCTAGATTTAAGATTATTCAGAAAAATATTCCCAACTAAACTCAATGACCTTACTCATACATGCAGTATTTTGCTATACTTAATGATTAGCAGGCTGTTTCAAGGGCTGGAATACAATTTGCAGATCCATCTTTCCATTTCCTAAAGGGAGAATTATAGATATATAGAGGTTTTCCCATCAAAGAATAATTCAGATCTATTACACATACTTCCAAGTTCAGCTTGTAGGCATGCACAGATCATCTTGTAGGCCTCTTTGCTGCTTTTCCAGATATATGCAGTATGAGACACACACACATCAGGTCAATAGGTAGGAAATAATTAGGAACACGCTAAAATCACTTTCAACTGATCACTGAGGCACGTCATGGTTTTTTTGGGATACACAGAGACCCAAAAAATTTAAACAGCAATTTTTTACTAATTACAAGCACACTTGCTCTTTCTATCTTATAAGGCACATGCTCATCCCCACTTACTTACTTCTTTTTCAACTTAGCTGTCCAGGTACTAGCTAGAGGGACAGAAACTGCCAAATCAGGATCCAGGATGATTCAAAGAGTGAGTGGTCTTTAGGACCCCTTTTATTCCCCCTAAGTCCTTAGTTAGATGATTCACAAGTTGGGTAGCTATTGATGGGAGTGGGGGTTCTGTGTGCTCAACACCCAACTTCTGTCCTCTGCTTCTGGTGACATTTCTTCCTTGATCATTAATTACTTGTTTCCTTCTTAACAACCTATTGTGTGAGAAGATTCCTGGCTTTTGTCCACTCTGTCTATGTGCTTGCTTTATTTTTAGCTTATAGCAGCTTCATCCTAATCTCACATGTTTAACTCTGGCATATCTATGTACCCACCGACCCATCCATCCATCTACATACACACACAAATATTTATTACATTATATTATTTTGATATAATGTTATTTATGCTGTACTGATTGCAGATTATTAGCACTTTAATTTTATATTTCTTAAGATACTTACAAACAGTAGAAAAAGAAATCCAATTATGGCCTTAATTTTAATGATTTCATAAACTGTCCATTAGTGATATCATTTTAGCTTTTTTTCAATTATCAACTGTTAGCCTATGCTTTTAAGTCTTTAAAAGTTAGCAAATTATTCTGTAGTATGAAAAAGTTCAAAAACTTTAGTTAAATAAATAGAACATTGAATACTATGGCTAAACATAGAAGTATCTGCAAAAGCCACCATATCTAATTCTTCCAAAAAGGACATCTTATCATAAACTTAATATTAGAATACTGTGTTTTAATCTTTAGAAGGAGATCACATCTAGCAGAGCAGCATGAAAAGACTTTTTGGTATGCCTCCAAAGATACAGTGACTTAACAGTTAACAAACTGGCCTAGTAAAATTTGATGTTGTGAGATACTCTTAGCTTTTGAAAGAATACAGTGAAACCTCAAGTTAATATACCGGTAACCAGATTCAACAAACTGTATGCAACAAACCAGATATCTGTCTGGACATCCCATCTGAAATAATGGACACGAGTGTTGTATCTAAAGTAGCAGATGTCACTTTTACATATTCTGCTGTCAACACAAATGCTGTTATCACCCAAAGGAGGTAAACTGCCACCACAATCTGAAAATCCAGCCCTTTTGTTGGTTAGGGACCACCTGTGGTCTAGAAGTTGTGTACTGAATTTTTCTGCCTTTCAATAATTCAGAATAGTTTACTTGGGTGACAATGACAAACTTTTGAAGATATTAGTCTCTTGCTCTTTTGATCTGTTTTCCTACAATACTGAGGGGATTCATCATATGCATTTGCTATTAGGAATAATATTTACTTTGGATTTTTATTTAACAGTTCATATTTAAATAGTAACCTTCACTTTTCTAAGGTGCATGGAAGCAGTATCCAGTCCTATACATTTTGAAAACTAAGTAATTTGCTAGAGTGGTATAAATTCATTATTTGCTTTTAGAGTTGTAAGTTGTAAAAAAAGCATGTGGTGCTTGACCAGCCTTTATTTTATGCATCTATCAATTAAGCTGAAATCATTCAAAAGCCATTACATCTGGAATGTCTCATAAAAGTTTGAATCTTGAAGCCTGGCATGAGAGTAGTCAACTTTACGCAGCAACCACACAGATACACTGAGGTGTGTAAAAAAGTTTTACTTGTGGAATAATACAATAGCACAGTCCAAGAAAAAATCAGTCCAGGTCATACACGAGTAAAGAGATGATAGCAAATAACAATAGTCCAAGGATTATCCAATAGAGTCTTCTTACCAGTCCGTAAGTCAAAACACAGTTCTTCACTTTCAGCAAACAGTAGCAAACCCACAAACCACAATAACCAGCAAGTAATAGCAAACATAACAGAGAGGATAACACAGAGAGAGAAGCTATGTCTCTAGCTCCCTCTTATGGTCGTTGGAAAAACAATGTTGGCCAATCATCACACATTTAAAGTGATACAGTGCAGTTTCTATTACAATACAATCATAGTTTATATATATTGCCAACCCAACCAGTTAGGCCATAGTCATCTACCTAACAACTCTCTTAAAGGGAGTGCTCCTAATCTCAGCTTGTTACCTGTATAAAAGACACCTGTCTACAGAAGCAATCAATCAGATTCCAAACTCTCCACCATGGCCAAGACCAAACAGCTGACCATGGATGTCAGGGACAAGATTGTAGACCTACACAAGGCTGGAATGGGATACAAGACTACCACCAAGCAGCTTGGTGAGAAAGTGACAACAGTTGGTGCGATTATTCACAAATAGAAGAAACACAAAATAACTGTCAATCTCCCTTGGTCTCACCTTGTGGAGTTTCAATCATCGTGAGAATGGTGAGGAATCAGCCCAGAACTACTTGGGAGGATCTTGTCAATGATCTCAAGGCAGTTGGGACCATAGTCACCAAGAAAACAATTGATAACACACTATGTCGTGAAGGACTGAAATCCTGCAGTGCCTGCAAGGTCCCCCTGCTCAAGAAAGCACATGTACAGGCCCGTCTGAAGTTTGCCAATGAACATCTGAATGATTCAGAGGAGAACTGGGTTGTGGTCAGATGAGACCAAAATCGGGCTATTTGCATCAACCTGACTTGGAGTTTGAGGAGGAGGAATGCTGCCTGTGAATACCATCCCCACCAGCAAACATGGAGGTAGAAACATTATGCTTTGGGGGTGTTTTTCTGCTAAGGGGACAGGACAACTTCACCGCATCAAAGGGAGAATGGATGGGGCCATATACAGTCAAATTTTGGGTGAGAACTTCCTTTCCTCAGCCAGGGCATTGAAAATGGGTCATGGATGGGTATTCCAGCATGGCAATGACCCAAAACACACAGCCAAGGCAACAAAGGAGTGGTTCAAGAAGAAGCACATTAAGGTCCTGGAGTGGCCTAGCCAGTCTCCAGACCTTAATCCCATAGAAAATCTGTGGAGGGAGCTGAAAGTTTGAGATGCCAAATATCAGTCTTGAAACCTTAATGACTTGAAGAGGATCTGCAAAGAGGACTGGGACAAAATCCCTCTTGAGATGTGTGCAAACCTGGTGGCCAACTACAAGAAACATATGACCTCTTGTGATTGTCAACAAGGGTTTTGCCACCAAGTACTAAGTCATGTTTTGTGTATGGGGTCAAATACCTATTTTACTCATTAAAATGCAAATCAATTTATAATTTTGAGATGTGTTTTTCTGAATTTTTTGTTGTTATTCTGTCAATCACTGTTAAAATAAACCTACCATTAAAATTATAGACTGTTCATTTCTTTGTTAGTGGGCAAACGTACAAAATCAGCAGGGGATCAAATAATTTTTCCCCTCACTGTATGTATAAGCTTATATAATCTCAAGGTCAGAGCACTTTACAAATAACCTTTGCATAAAGCATAGCACGCCTCAAGTAGCAAGGGTGCACAATGAAATCAGAGTATTTGCTTTCTTCAAGCATGACACTATGGAAAAGTCTTTCAAAACATGCAAAAGAGAACTTGTCCTTACTAGAAGAACCTTCCCTTTCCATGAACAAAGTCAGGAGTAGAGTAGTCATCTGGACTGACTCATTTATCCCCTCTATAAAATATCTTCATTTAAAAGAAGGAATTACAAATTACCTCAGGCATCAAATCTCTCAAAAGTGGCAATTAACACCCCCCCCTTAATTTCTGCAATACACAGTGACAAAATGTGTACTACTGGTGTATGTAGTATATGCTCTTCCCCATATAATGTCTGTAGACCAATATTTTTCCTTAAGTATTCAATTGCAGTTCTCTTGATAGATTTAAAAGAAAGGTTAGGATGGTTGCAAATTAACTCAGGCATCAAACCTCTCAGAAATGGCAATTAACTCTCCCTATGTCATCTTCCTCAGCAGTTTAGGGGAGGATTGAATCTCGAATTAGTGCTTGTATTAATAATTTAAAAGACAGGCATCTGTAAAATACTAAACTAAATTGTTGCGGACAACAATTTTCCATTTTCATTAGCAAGCTTCTTTGGAAAAGGTGGGAAAATAGATTGAAGTTACAGGAAATAAGCTTCCAATGAAATGTCAGGGAAAAACTTCCTAAAAATAAGAGCAGTGGAACAAATTGCCCAGAGAAGTGGTGTGTTTTTCATCTTTCAAACCAGGAGATTGGGGGCAAATAAAGGAAGCACTTCATCATGCAGTGCGAAGTTGAAATTAGGGAATTTCCTATCAGCAAATTGGAAGATTTTAAATATATACATACAAACATGCACACACACAAATTGAACTGACATTATCAGACAAACACATGCCTATTCAACAACTATTAATCATGATGACTAAACAACACTTTTGGTATTAGCATCAGTATTTCTAGAATATTACTCACATGACTAGGAGCAACTGTACATATGTCTTAGACACTGAGGAACACAGAAGAACATGGGTTCTTGGACTTTTATTACATTCTTTCTTTCTGGATTAATTGTCTGGCCTTAAGTAAAAGGCGCTGCCTTAGTAAAAAATGATCAGACTCCTTACCTCACCTCACCAATACACCTTTCAGAAGGTGTTGCTGAAATACTGTTTCCCTTATCTGTAGCTGTTCTCTTCTAGATTTCTACTTGAAACCCTTTTATCTCTCACATTTTTGATAGCTATGTAGATCTGCTGGAAGAAATTTATCCCTGGTTTGGGACACGTCATGAATATGGTGATGACACCCAGATTGACATTTTAATTTCCATCTAAACCAGATGTGATGTATCATGGACAGATTGGCACAGCTCTAATGGCTCTTGAAGGCTGAGAAATAAATCATCATATTCAACATCCCCCCATGACTTGTATTCCTTACTGGTTCACTTGCAGTTTTAGCAGTGCCACAGATCTCAGAAAGTAGCATCAGTCGAACACAGGTAAGAAAAATGCAAACAGCACTATAGTATCTCCAGAAGTTTTTTTTTTTTTAAAAATTCCTACTCACATCTTTTGGGGGGGGGTTGGGGGGAGGGGAGGGCTCTTGAATGGAATACAAGTCAGTAGAGTAGAATTTCACATGTGAAACCAACCAGGGCATAAAAATAATCTGACCCAATTTATCCTTCTGGGACTTATGCTGGAGAAAATAATTTTAAATACCAGCAGTACAAAGAGTTCATGTCTTATCCCACTTGAGTCCTCAAGTGAGTCAGCAAAACCACATCAAAACGGTATTGGAAGCAGCTGATGGGCTGAAGAACACAAAATACAGAATATAAGCATAAAACATAATTTTTCTTCATTTCAACACATGTGCCATCAATGTGTTCACTCTCATCTTTTTTTTTAGGTCATGCCTTCTTTCTTGCTTTTAAGGAGATTTTAACAAATTATAGAACTGAGTGACATTATCTTCTTGAGGTACTCTACTTTTTAATACTCTGCATTGTCCTACCCTACCCTACAAGACTGGCTGCTTTATTGAAATTTTTGCCCCTTTATTTTTACCTCAGCTAGCATACTTCCTGTGTAAGAGGATGATGTATACATCACTGATGTCCTAGAGATCTCTTCATTTTTAATATCCAAGATGGACAGTTCTACTTTTATTGATTCTGCCTTCCATGTAACTTCCATAGTTGGCATTTCTAGTCAATTAAATTTTTTCTGGGTTTCCTAAAATATCTATACGACTTAGCAAGGATTGCCGCCCCCAAGTCTGCTTCATTTTCAGGTTAATAAGAGTTCCTTCTTCTTCCAATTCTTCAATACGCATCTGGACAAGGGCATTGTTTTCCATGTGTCAAGTCATCCCACAATAACATTTCTGGAGCATTACAACATTCCTTGGCTTCAGAAAGAGACTATGACAAGTAGTAGCTTCTACTGGACCACAGCTTGGCAAACTCAGCTTCCACCAGCAGTCACAAAAGCTAAAACTTTATTGAAGTCCTAAGCAGTCAAGATTGATCCTCTTTTTTTTCTTTTCAAAATCATACATACATACATACAGAACATACAGTAATTAATGGTCATCACTTTTCAACAATCAAGACAGCCATGGTTAAGGTGTGGCGTAGAAACCAGGAGACCATGAGTTCTAGTCCCACCTTAGGCATGGAAAATTGGCTGATTGACTTTGGGCTATGCACTCTCTCGCAGCCCAACTCATCTCACAGGGTTGTTGTTGTGGGGAAAATAGGAGAAGGAAGGAATTTTGGTATGTTTACAACCTTGAGTTCTACATGAAGAAAAAAAGATTGGATGAAAATCTTACTTTGCCCAGTAAGTTATAAGACTGAAACATGCAGCAGAAAGTTGAAAATGATGATCTTTAAGATGTTTTGGGGAACAGACTGAAATGTACATACAGTATATATATTACCAGAATCATCCCTATTCTCATTCTTTTCAGAGACTAAGTTATCGACAGTTCTGGTTCAATCATCAGTTTATTCCCAGTTCCATCTCTACAGTATCCAATATGTTTACATGGAAAATAAATATAAAACTCGAAGTAAAAAATGAATTTTAAAGTAACAGATGAAAGAATAATTCCTGATAGCAGAAGTGTGAAGGTTAAAGATCTCCCAAGGAAGTATAAACCATTTTTTCAAAATGTTACAGGACTATTATTTTCAACTTTCTCAGACTTAAGTAACCTAATTCCTTATTTTAGTTTTCCTACTGGGTATTAATCTAATTTTCTATGCCCCAAGCCTCAGTCTCTCACATAGTTCAAGCTTCCTCTTTCCACTGTTCCTTTTTTTTTGTCTTACAGAACCTTTAAAAGGAAATGCTAGGGAGATGATCTATTGCATCAGTGTGAGAAATCTGTGGCCTGTACCTACTTATTTACCCTCTGAGATTCCCTTGAATCAGCTATTCAGTTTTAGTAATACAGCTGCCAAAATTGATGGCTGCCTATAATTTTGAAATGGAAACATGAAATTGCACTGTAAAACAGGCTTAACAAATTTAATTAAATTCCTGCAAAAACTAAAACAAACTTCATAAAGTCTTGCGTATGCCTCAGCCTCATCAATTTTCTAGAACTGTGTAATTTCAACCCTAGTTTACTCCAATGCTGAATGTAGGCCCTGGTTATCAAAAAATATTTTACTCCTATATTAGATTGGAGTCTACAGGGTGTCCTTGACTTACGACCATTTATTTAATGATCATTCAAAGATACAATGGTGTTGAAAAAAAGCAACTTACAACTAGTCCTTGCACTTACAACTGTCACAGCATCCTCATGGCCACATAATCAAAATTTGTCTGCTTGGCAACTAGCATGTAATTATGACATTTGCAGCATACTGGGTCATGTGATTGCCATTTGCAATTTTCACAGCTGACTTTCAACCAAGTCAACGGGGAAGTCAGATTTGCTTAACAACTGTATGATTCATTTAACAACCTCAGCAAAAAAGATCATAAATTGGGCATGATTCACTTAACAACTGACCCACTTAGGCCCCAATTTGGTCATAAGTCAAGGACTATCTGTAGAGCATTGGAAAACATTCTTGAGATTGTTGAGCATAAAATCCTATGGCAGGAAATTACTTTAACAGTTTCATGAGTTTTACTTTTGCCCCCGAGACCCAAAGTTCAGCCCAAATTTTTACAACTGGTTTTCTCAAAGGCAACTTGAGTCCCTAATGCAGCTTGATGCTTAGAAACCAGTCTGATTGAAGTAGAGACTAGGGGCTTGGATTTCCAAAACCAAGATATGTCTGTAAAAATTTATTTCCTTCTTGAAGACTTGACCTCTTTAATATTACATGACATCTCCTGCAGTAAATCGTGAGCAAGCTGAAGAGATTTTTTTCATCTGGTGATCTGTCCTTCAATTTTCTTTTCTCTTTGGGGCACAAAACAAGAAAGCCTGTTGAAAAGTGTGTCAAATCTGTTCTAGAGTGCAAATTTAAACTTTGGTCCCTATTTTTTTTATAGCAATTGACCTATAATTGTGCCTTCACAGGAAAATGCTGCAGCCCTCCTCCAACCAGCCTTATGGGAATGGTTATAGATGGAGATGTGGTAATTTTGTCCAGGCATGGTTAAAACAATTTAGTGAACAATGTCCTTTCATCAAAACAGCCACCAGAGTAGAATGTTCTTTCATGAGGAAAGAATACATATTCTATCAGATGTGCTGGGAACATGGTCTTGCACTTAAGTTGTAATTCTTCTGTTGGCTAAATTTACTTCTAATAATTCTGTTCAGGTGATGATCCAGCAACTTCCTATCTACCCTTTCTTCACTAACTATGGTATGGTTTTTATCCTTGAAAGTTCCCTGCAGTGGCATCTCTTTTGTCTTTTTCTGGCTGAGAAACATGTAAGTGTTATCCAGGTAGTCTTTGATTTTTGGCTGTTCCATTTAATGATGGTTCAAAGTTACCAGTCTCAGAAAAAGTGATTTATAATCTGTCCTCATATTTATGATAGTTGCACCATTCCCACAGTCATTTGATTCCAATTTGGGTGCTTGGCCACTGGCTTGCATTTATGACAGGTTGCAGCATCCTGCAGTACTGTCAGAATCCATTTATATCACATTCATAAATGTATGTTTAAAACATTATCCCCCCCCCCCAATATGGATTCTGCCATCTCCCAAGGAAGGAGGAGCATATGTGGATTCAGCCTGCCTTAGGTTATTTCAAAGACCAAGGAAACCTTTTGAACTAGGGGGATCAAAAGGGAGGGGGAGAGGAAGAAGGCAATAACCATAAAGATTCGAAGTTCCTTTTTTTCCCCTCCCCACAAAGGGTTGACACGAAGTAGAAGGATGGGGGCTGACCAAATGGGGTTGAGGGAAGGGGGGTTGAAATGGGTACCCTTTATAAAATTTCAATTTGTAAAACAATACTAAGTCCTGTCTTGTATTCCCACAACCAAGCATGTCCTAGTAAAGATTCCTTTTGGACTAGAACTGACTCCAAGAGTTTTTGTCTTCCTAAGACGTGGTTTGGGGTGGGTCCTGACAAGTACAATCTTACAAGCTGATTTCTGACCAGCAATGTCAATTGGGGAAGATGGTTTCCCTTAACGACTGTGATGCATTTAATGATCATGGGATTCTGGTTATGTGATAAATTGCTTTATAAACACACTGACTTATTATGATGGAAATTCTGGCCCCAACTGTAATCATCAATTGAGGACCTGTAGAAATAGATCAGTCCAAGCATGCACACAAAAAAAGCAGCACATACGAAATAGTAATCTGAAATCTCATTACTTGAGATGACGTCTGACTGTCTGATAAGCACCCCTCACTACACGAATAAAGTCCATGATACCATCACTGTCCAGATCAGTGGCTTTCATGTCCCATCTATTATTGTTGCCCTGGAGCTATCTGCTTTGCATAGTTCTTTGCTGTTTGCTGAAGTACCTGTTCAACAAGATGATTAATAACAAGTGTTTTTTTCTGCCAGAAAGAATAAGTGTACAAAAAATTTGAGCTAACAAATATTCTAGACTCTATTATGTGTGACACAAATCCCAATGCTTAGTAGAGTAGAAAGGCATGTATAGGTGGGGAGACTGGTCCTTGGAAAATGTCTCGGATGTCTGTTCCTTGTCCAGACCTGGCTGCAAAAGAGGCCTCAGAAGAAGAGGCCTGGCTGCGAGGTAAGTGGGTGCGGTGCAGGTGGGGCAGCTCCACATCCACACCCCCATCCTAGCTTGATTTTTAGGTGTGTGCCTCGCCTCAAAACTAGGGCTTATTTTTGGGATAGGGCTGATATTAGGCCCACCCCGCAAAATAAAGCTAGGGCTTATTGTTGGTGCAGGTCTTACTTTTGGGGAAAGAGGGTATTAATATGAGACCAGAGTGAATTGCTGTGATAGAATGTAGAGGTACAATCAGTTCTCACATAGCAAAAATCCATGCAACATGAATTTATCCCTACATGATTGTTAAATAGGGAAATGATGTCTGCAAAGCATAAAATATATCAGAATATACATGAATTTCCCAAATTTCACTTTTTCACTAACAAGAAAAAGCAAGTGAATGTGGCATTACCCAATTGAATGCAATGGCTCACTGCTTTCTTAATTGGCCACTCAAGTAATTTGCTACATGTTACAACTTTGTTAAGTGTCTATTACAACTCTTTTTTGTGTGTGTTATTACTGATTAAGTGTACTTTCCCCCTCCTGCTCAAACAAATAAATTAATTGAAAAGCATATGGCAGAGAAGTGAGCTAGTCATAAAATTTCATGAGAAGAAAGTAAAAGCTTTTTCAATTGAGCAGAATTGTTTGGAATTCTCAACTTTTGAAAGAAACAAAGGAGCACGAGACATTGTGTACACTACTGGGTTAAATGAGGTAGTGCTACAGACAATCAGAATAAATGCTGAGAAAGTAAAAAGCAAGTTTTTAGCAAGAACAAGTCCAAGTGAAGTAAAGAACCGGAAAAGATGGAATATCTATTATGTATTTGGACAGAAGAGAAAATGAAGAAGAGATCGAAGTCAAGTTTTATCATAATAAAAGAGGAAGTGTTAGCAGTATCTGCAGATCTCCAACAACAACAAAAGGAAGAAAATCTTGAAGAAGTGCCTTCCTCAAATGTAGGTACTATCAGGATTATTTATTCTGCTTTGTAATGTTCGTGTTACAAGTACGTTTTCATTTGTGAACTGACTGAGCCTAAACCTGTTTTTCCCATAAGCCTGGTTACATGTATTGCATGATTTTGCATAGCATGAGGATTTCTGGAAACACAATTGTGCTATAGGGTTGTGCTCTTTAGAAGGCCAGATCCTGAAGTTGAAACTCAAATATACTGCTCAAAAAAATAAAGGGAACACTTAAAGAACACAATGTACTCTATTTAATAGTAGGATGTCTTATTTTGTGTTCCCTTTATTTTTTTGAGCAGTATACTTTGGCCACCTAATGAGAAGGAAGGACTCACTGGAGAAGAGCCTAATGCTGGGAAAGATTGAGGGCAAGAAAAGAAGGGGACGACAGAGAATGAGGTGGCTGGATGGAGTCACTGAAGCAGTAGGTGTAAGCTTAAATGGACTCCAGAAGATGGTAAAGGACAGGAAGGCCTGGAGGAACGATGTCCATGGGGTTGCGATGGGTCGGACACGGCTTCGCAGCTAACAACAGGGTTGTGCTGAGGAATTCTAGGACTTGAAATCCACAAAAGTCTTAAAGTTGCCAAGATGAGCTATACGAAACCTGACTACTGTGTGCTTTTGTTTCCTGTCCCTGTATTTCTGTGAAAGCAAGATTTCTAGAGTGTTACATCGAAGAGTTTCCAGGTAGTCAGCGAATCATACTGAAAAAAAATGGAAGGGCTGGAAGGCATGTGCTAATCAGCTGTATAATTTATTTTCCTGACTTATATCAGGAATGGTTCAAATAATAATTATATGCACAAAAATGGAAATACTCACAATGGAGGATTGATTGGTGAAGATGAGGCAGAGATGGCAAAATTAACTTATTTGATTAGAGAAAAATCAACAATTAGATTTATCAGGGACTAGAAACCCTTTACGGACTTTTTGCTATAAAAAAAAATGAATTAATGATTAATGGTTTTAGAAAGGACAACTTTTGGAAAGAAGTAAATTATGATGTAATGTAGGAGAGAAAAGACAAAATATAAATGTATCTATAACTATTGTCAAGAAGATTGGAAGCTGCTTCTTTATAATCATTCCTTTTCTATTTCTTTTATTTCCTATTATTTTTATTTATTATCTTTCTGTTCTCTTATGGTTCTTTGTGAAAAACAATCTTTAAGAAAAATGATCTGTCTCTAATTTCACACACACAGAGAGACATACATTTTTCTTCCAAAGGAGGCGTCAATGCTGCTCTGTCATGGGTGGCTGTCCTAGGAGCCACATATTTCATTTCATTTATTATATTTGTATACCGCCCTTCTCCCGAAGGACTCAGGGCGGTGAACAGGGCACATAAAAATACAGAATACAAAAATTAAAAAAGAATTAAATAAGAGTCCGAGCTAAAAACAGTAGAATAATATTAAAAATCCCCAATAAAAACCCCAGCACATCCCCCCATCAGGCCAGGCCGGCTTGCTCAAATATGGAACTCTCTTCTTCCAACGGGTCTATTGATTTGCAAAGCTGTCAATTCCTGTGCTTCAAAACAATTTCAGCACAAATGTTTTCAACTCGTGACTACAGAAAATTGATTTTTCAGAATCTAGAAAAATGGGGGAACTCTGGCTAGTGTTGCTGCAAAACCTTTGGCTTTCTGTGTTTTAAACTGTTTCTCCCTTTTGCTTTTTCAATGAAGGGCGATGTGGAAAAGTTCTTGCTTACAGACTTAACTCCTGCCTTCATCACTCTACCCAGTTTCTTGGTCCATAGTTATACGTCTTTCGAAATAGGTAGCTTAGCCTGTGACCTAGCAGGACTCACTGAGATTCATCATAAAGCAAAAGTAACGAGTGACTACTTCCATATTTTTGAAAAGGAACCTCAAAAATGGTGATATATTTCATTTTTGGATTTGCATCCTGCCTTTTCAACCATAAAAAACATCAACATGGCTACATAACACTAACTCTTCTACTAAAGAAAATGCCAAACATAAGAACAGCTAAAACAAAAGCAAATTAACCCTGGCTAAAAATATAATTGGTGTTCTTTTTAATTTAAGAGCAGGTGTAGTCATAGGCATAATTACAGAATTAATTCTCAATGAAGTGGGTTTACTTCATGGGAACCACATCAATTCTCCTGCAGAGTGCATTGCTCTAATCAGAGTGAGTGTTCAACTCTACACTTGTTTACTCAAAGCAAATCTAATTTCATTCAAAAGGGTTTATTCTGAGACTTGCAGATCTTGTCACCCTCACCTCCCAAATTTAGGAAACTTTGTAAATTAGGAGCATCCTCAGCTGCTGAACCATCTGAAAATAAAGTGTTGTATTGGGGCAAGTATTGTGAAGTCAATTCCTTCTGCCCAGTTGTAGGATACATACCTGTCCTATTTTATATTCCCTACATCTAGAAAACTGTAACATTGTTTGCAAAGAACTATTGGCTGAGATTTAATTTTTGCTTGTTTGAGGTATATACATTAGTGACCAAAATTGTGGAAACCTTTTGGAAAAAGTGTATTTTTGAGTTTTGATGGCTAGTAACACCACTTTTTTTTGGAGTAGTACCATAAAATTATATATCAATGGAAAGATAATTTAATCAAGAATGTAATGCAACAAAGTTTATTCAATTATCTGTACTGTATTCTATGAAAAGTTATAGCCAAATAACCAGAAAAAGGAAGCACAACTTGCTTAGGTTGGTATCAGGTAGCTTTCCTTCATCTGACTGTAGCCAATGAGCATGAGTGTTTAGAGAGCCAACCAGGTGTTATCTTGTTTTGGCAGTGAGCCAATCAGATCACAGTAGGATTCAGTTATTGATGTCATGTACTGAAGCTGAGAGGAGGACATTTGTCAGTGTGTTATGTGATCGCTATCAAGTTGGTTGGGTTTTTTTGTGTTTTTTCATTTAGTGAGCTTGTAAAATGTAATAAAATTAAAGTAATGGTGCAAAGAGTTGACTGGTTGCCCAGAAAGCGATGTAAAATAGTATTATTAGGTGAACAAGGCTACAGTTATAAAGAAATTAGAAGAAAAATTGGTGGAAAGTTAATCAAAGGTGGCATTTCTACTGTATACGTTTCCTAAAAGGTTTCCACAATTTTGGCCACTACTGTACTGTTCCTTTGGAAAAGCCTTGATGTGACTTTTTCCACTAACAACCCAACTCCCCCTGCATACACTGATATATATACCATCCCAAAGGCCTGGAGGTACCTTACAAAACTTGCCACTGAGCTGAAATTATATTGTAATTATATTATGCATTAATTAATGTTACGTATAAACTGAACCTAGCAGTTCGAAAGCACGTAAAAAATAGGGACCACTACGGTGGGAAGGTAACAGCGTTCCGTGTGCCTTTGGCATCTAGTCATGCCAGCCACATGACCACGGAGATGTCCTCGGACAAACACTGGCTCTTCGGCTTTGAAACGGAGATGAGCACCAGCCCCTAGAGTCGGAAACTACTAGCACGCATGTGCGGGGGAACCTTTACCTTATAAACTGGGTTGACAATATCAGAAATGAGGAGGTGATAAGCTGCCTGGGAAAGCCAAGGGAAATCATCAAAACAATTAAAAAATGAAAGTTTGAATATTTCGGACATGTGTTACGACACCCAGAAAAATATGGCATACTCCATTTAATCCTCCAGGGAAAGATTGAAGGCAAATGAGGTCCAGGCAGAAGAAGAAGAACATGGCTTCAAAATCTAAAGGACTGGTTTGGACAAAACTCAGCAGCACTTTTTTGACCCAATTTTTTTCCACCCAAATGTAAAAACGCACAATAGAATGAGATTCGGGGTTGAATTTCATTCTTAAAAATGGTGTTTTTCATAGCTTTTAAAAATCAAGAATTTTTTGGTGTCCGGGGAAGAAAATTCCTGATGCCGGAGTCAGGGATTTTTGTGCCCAGGAGGTGAATATTTTTTTTGACCCAAATGTAAAAACAGATGCCAGAATTAGATTCGGGGTTGAATTTCGTCCTTAAAAATGGTGTTTTCATAGATTTTAAAAATCAAGATTTTTTTGGTGTCCGGGGAAGAAAATTCCTGATGCCGGAGTCAGGGATTTTTGTGCCCAGGAGGTGAATATTTTTTTTGACCCAAATGTAAAAACAGATGCCAGAATTAGATTCGGGGTTGAATTTCGTCCTTTAAAATGGTGTTTTTCATAGCTTTTAAAAATCAAGAATTTTTTGGTGTCCGGGGAAGAAAATTCCTGATGCCGGAGTCAGGGATTTTTGTGCCCAGGAGGTGAAAAAGTTTTTTTGACCCAAATCTAAAAACAGACACCAGAATGAGATTCGGGGTTGAATTTCGTCGTTAAAAATGGTGTTTTCATAGATTTTAAAAATCAAGATTTTTTTGGTGTGCGGGGAAGAAAATTCCTGATGCCGATTTTTGTGCCTAGGAGGTGAAAAAAAAATTCTGACTCAAATCTAAAAACGGACACCAGAATGAGATTCGGGGTTGAATTTCATCCTTAAAAATGGTGTTTTTCATAGCATTTAAAAATCAAGATTTTGTTGGGAAGAAAATTCCTGATGCCGGAGTCAGGGTTTTTTGTGCCCAGGAGGTGAAATTTTTTTCCACCCAAATGTAAAAACGCACACCAGAATGAGATTCGGGGTTGAATTTCGTCGTTAAAAATGGTGTTTTCATAGATTTTAAAAATCAAGAATTTTTGGGTGTGCGGGGAAGAAAATTCCTGATGCCGGAGTCAGGGATTTTTGTGCCCAGGAGGTGAATGTTTTTTTTTTAACTCAAATCTAAAAACAGACACCAGAATGAGATTCGGGGTTGAATTTCGTCCTTAAAAATGGTGTTTTTCATAGTTTATAAAAATAAGATTGCCAACATGATCACCAACGTCCGATAATGGATATTTATTTATTTATTTTATTAGTTGAATTTATATACCGCCCTATTCCCGAAGGACTCAGGGCGGTTCACAGGGCAAGTTAAAAACAATACAAAGGAGAGAATAAAATTAAATTAAATTAATACAGCCCACAATTAAGATAACATTAAAAATTAAAATTAAAATTAAAATTTAATTTAATTAATATAACTTAAAATCCCTCAGTCCTGGCCAGACAATTCAAAGTTTTTAAGTCTCGGCGAAACGAGCGAAGGTCGGGGGCAGTCCGAAGCTCCATCGGCAGTTCGTTCCAAAGGGCGGGCGCACTCACAGAGAACGCCCTCCCCCTGGGAATCACCCGCCGGCAATCTCTAACCGACGGAACCCTAAGGAGGCCCTCCCTATGAGCGCGCACAGGACGATGGCGCAAGAAGACTAATTAACTAAATATTAATATATAACATATTAAATTCACGTATGTTCATGCTACAAATTTCACTATAATTCAATTTAACTTAATATTTGTCCCAGCGCTATCCTCTTTTCTTTTTTTTTGTGGTATGGCTGCCAGTGGCCATTAACATTTCAATCTTGGATCTGGGCCTAAAACAATGGTTGTGTTACGTCCCACAGTTCTAGGAGGTTTAACAATGCCTAATATACCTATAAGGGACACGGTGGCTCAGTGGGTTAGGACGCTGAGCCTGTTGATCATCAGAAGGTCGGCAGTTTGGTGGGTCGAATCCCGAGTGCCACGTAACAGAGTGAGCGCCTGTTACTCGTCCCAGCTTCTGTCAACCTAGCAGTTTGAAAGCACGTAAAAATGCAAGTAGAAAAATAGGGACCACTACGGTGGGAAGGTAACAGCGTTCTGTGCGCCTTTGGTGTCCAGTCATGCCGGCCACATGACCACGGAGATGTCCTCGGACAAACGCTGGCTCTTTGGCTTTGAAACGGAGATGAGCACCGGCCCCTAGAGTCAGAAACTACTAGCACGCATGTGCGGGGAACCTTTACCTTTACAATATACTTGTAGTCCCCCAAATGATATACTTTTGAGAAAAAAATAATACAAAGATGATTTTTCTCTTCACAATCCTCTAGAAACTGGCAATTGCCCATCAAATCTTAATTTATTAGGAGAGACGTAAGCGAAAAAGGAGAAAGGAGTAAAATCCATCTAATTGTTTGGCATCTCTGTCCCTGTTGGCCACAATGATATTAATTTATTTATTTTTCTATTTAAGAATCCATATAAAGTTCATTTTCAAATCAACCTTGATTCTCACTATGCTCAAATGATCTTACACTGGAATTATGCAAAGACTCAACTCTCTGAAAATGGCTTGAACAACGGGAAGGTGGAAAAGTAATGTAGCATTGTAAAATATTTACTGTAAATGTACAAATATATGAAGATCTATGATAAATACACAAAAATAACATCTAATAACATTACAGTAATTAATTACAATTATAAATAAAATCTCAACACTATTAACTAACCAGGTCAATGTGGCAAAGAGGCAGATTAAGACATGACTATGCAGATACCTCTTTTACTACCCTAGTCAAAAGCTGGGTTCCACTATGAATGTCTGATGTGGAAAATAATCTGAATTTATGAGACTGAGTATTTTGAACTGGAACGTAGTGTATTAATGCTGAAAAGGGAAAATGAGATGATACTGTGGTACAGGAATGTTCCAAAATGACCTTCCTCCAAATTTCATTTCAGCAAGATTCTGGGACCCTAAAATTTCTGTTTATTGGAGAAAATGTCTTTAAATTAAAAAACATTCCAATCCTGAAATGTTTTTTTCTTTATAAATAAGCTATGCATAAATCAATGCTTGCTTATTTTTTTAGATAAAAGTATGAAAACTTAAATGTAAGCTATTTTTCAGCCTCTAAATAAGTTGCAATGAGAAATATAGGTTGTTCCTTTATCAACATAATTAATGCTCAGCTTCATAGTATCAGCCTTATTTAGATAAAAGCTACATCTGCAAGCATAGTAAAGATCTGTTAGACTAAATGGAAATCTAGTAGTAGGAAAAAAATTACTAAATTCTAAAAATTTATTATAACCATTCATGCTTGATTAAATCAATATCCTTTTCTTTAAAGTATTAAAAGTAGATACTTTAGAGTAAAACCGGTTTACTGGACTAACAATGTAGAACTTCAAGGCATTTAAGAAAAACCCTGCTCCAGCTTATGCTCCCTTGGTAACCATGGAGCTCATGTAGTCGTGTGTTACAGAGTGCATAGATAGTCTTCCATTTACGACCACAACTAAGCCCAAAGTTTATGTTGCTGTGTGAGAAATCTGTTAAGTGAGTTTTGCCCCATTTTATGATCTTTCTGGTCACGTTTGTTAGGTGAACCAATATGGTTGTTAAATGAATTTGGCTTCCCCATTGTCTGTGCTCGTCAGAAGGTCGCAAAAGAGGAACACACGACCTTGGGACTTTGAAATTGTCATAAATATGAACCATTTGTCACGTGTCCGAATGTAACTCACGTTACCATGGGGATGCTGCAAAAGTCTTAAGTGTGAAAAATGGTCATAAGTCACTTTTTTCAGTGTAGTTGTAACTCTGAATGGTTTAGTAAACGAACTGTTGTAAGTTGAGGACTACCTGTACCAATGTATGCCCATAGCTCATAGCCCCAGTGAATTTCATTCAGCTTTCTTTATATAGGATTGAAGTCTAAGTGAAACTATGCTAGTTTCCATTATATAAGGAAACAATGGTTTCTTGCAGATAATCAGTCATGCATACTAATTTACCCCCTCCCCCCAAAAAAAGAAAAATGCAGAAATGTCAGAAAGTACTAATGTGTAAGTCCTGCAATTAACTGGGTTTAATTAAAAAATAAATTAAAAACAGGTCTCCTGCTGGAACAGGAGTTGGACTAGAAGACTTCCAAGACCCCTTCCTACTCTGTTATTCTGTTGATTGCATATATTCTCAATATAAAACAGACATTGACAAGCACAGAATGAGATACTAGTTTTCTGGATGATCTTCAAGGACCATGTGTCCTGTTTGGCACATACTGAAGTAGTCATATAGTGAGATGATCACATCGTGAGTGACCATCTGAAGGGCTTCCTGGCTGAGAAAAGGTCACAACTGTGCAAAGGCCCTGTAAGCCATAGCTGCCATATGCACTTATCTCTATCATGTTTTCCTTTCCATTTTACTGACTGACAAGATTTGAAAAACGCCACCAGATCAATCAGGCATGGGTTGTATTCATCTTTCAGGCTGATTCGCAAGGAACTTTTTTAACAGTTACATTCTTTTAAGGAAAATCAATTATTTTCTGAAAAGGATCATTTGGGCAATTTTTACTCAATGTACCCGTTGATTCTTATGATATGTGCTGCATCTAAAAAGCTTAATTCAGGTTTAAATACTGTCAAGGCTAATTACAAAGAATGATGTAAAAAGTACGTTGCTGGGTATATTCTATTTATATATTTGTATAAATAATTTATATCCTATATGCAAACGTCTTCCAAACAAATCTTCCTGGCCATGCTGAAGAAAGAGAATAATAGAGTATGCAAACTAGGAAGATAACTTGGTGAATCTGTATTAAACCAGAGGCATATAAGATTTGAGGGCCATGTGCAGCTTTCAAAACAGCCCCTATGCTCCCCCACCCCCAGACTTTCATGTTAAACTTTTGTGACAAGTGCAGAGGGAGGGGGAATTATTACTAAATATATAGAGACTACTCTATATTATATTCCATTTACAATTTAATTTGACTTATTTTTCCTGGTCTTGCCTGACTACTGGGGTGCCGAGGGTATATGAACAGTGTATCTTCCTGTGCTAAATAATAACAGACCACAGTGCTTACATGCATTTTCTTTTGTGAGGCTTCCTCTAAGAAAAAAAGGACATGGGATTTCAGCCCAAGGCAGCATTTTCCAAATTCATATTCTGCATCGCAATTAAATTGAAACCACATGACTTTTAAATGTGAAAAGGTTTAACTTCCTTTTAATACCGTGAAAGAGTAAAAAAGGCTCAGGAAGAAAAACAATGTACAGTCTCCTTGGGATAGTCTTCACTGTTTCTTCTTTTTGGAGAAACTCCAGATGAAATATTATCTATCCAGAGGACAGATGAAGGAAGTCAAGAATTGTGAACCAAAAAGGAATGAAGCAAGTAAATCTCTCTGGATAAGTATTTGGGGAGCTTCCAGAAGTCCTTTCAGTGATTCCTTTCCTTCTACAAGCTAAGAAACATGCTGGATAAGAATGACTGGATTTGGAAAAGAAAGGAAGGAATAAATAAATAAAGAAGAGGGGGGTCAATCCTCCAAAGCACCTGAAGGAAGGACAAGAAGCAATGGATGAAAACTAATCAAGGAGAGAGAGAAATTAACCAGTGGAATGACCTGGCTCCAGAAGTTGTGAATATTCCAACACAGGAAGTTTTTGAGAAGAGATCGGACAACCATTTGTCTGAAATGGTATAGTGCAGTGATGGCGAACCTTTTAGAGACTGAATGCCCAAAAACTGCCCCTGCCACCCTCTGCCCCACTCACCCATAGGGCCACCCACCACCTGCACCACCCGCTGCAGATCGCCCAGGCGGCCCAGCAGCACCATGGTGGCCACACCCTCTGGCTGTGCCCCGTAGCATCACCTGCATGTGATGGGGCACGAAGGTAGTCATGCCACCCATATGCTGCCATGTCCTTGGCTGCACTGCTCTGCACGGGCCGTGCTCAGGATCGACTCTCCTCTGGGGGTGCTGCTGGTAGGAGGGGACCACAGGGGGTGGTGGGGCTATGGCGCGCGTAACCACAGAGAGGGCTCTGGTCTAGAATATTTGCTAGCTCAATTTTTTTTTGGTACACTTAACTCTTTCTGGCAGAAAAAAAACCACTGGTTATTAATCATCTTGAACAGGCACTTCAGCAAATAGCAAAGAACTATGCAAAGCAGATAGCTCCAGGGCAACAATAATGGACAGGACATGAAAGCTACCGATCTGCACAGTGATGGTATCATGGACTGTATTAGTGTAGTGAGAGGTGTTTATCAGACAGACTTCATCTCAAGTAATGAGTTTTCATGCTTTTTTTGAGTGCATGTTTGGGCTGATCTATTTCTATAGGTTGTCCTCAATTGATGATCACAGCTGGTGCCAGAATTTCCAGTGTGTTCCTAAAGCAATTTATCACATGACTAGAATCAAATTGACGGGGCACGAGGGCGGAGTCTTGTCCCCACTGCCATGTCCTTGGCTGCGCTGCTTCGCACGGCCGTGTTTCGGAGTGACTCTCCTCCAAGGGGGGCACTGCTTGGAGAGGGCTACCGGGGTGGCAGAGCTCTGAGTGAGGCCTCTGGCATGTGTGCTATATAGGATTTCCTGCCAGAGCAGAGGGTTGGACTTGGAAAACCTGCAAGGTCCCTTCCAGCTCTGTTATTCTGGAACACAACCTGCAGTTGGTAGAAAACTATCAGATACTTTCATACATCTATTTCTTATCTTTTGTGATATATTTGATGAAACTCCACATCTGTGATTTTTCCCCCTCTTATTAAGAATAAGAAAGGGCAGGTTGTGAGGAAATTATGACAACAAAGTTAGGTGGATGGGGGAAATCAACATGATATTAGATCTAAGGCCTTAGAGAAAATTAGATTCTCTGGGATCTAGACATGTTTTAAGGTCCAACTCTATTTCTCCCCTCAGTTGTAGGTCATTATAATAAAGTTGTCCAGAAATATTTGCTTAAGGCACTTACAGAGGTTGGCGGAGAGAATCATGAAAAATGTGCAATGACATCACAATATAAACTCTCTCCTTGATGTGTCAGTACCTAATAGCAGTACTTAATGCAAAAAGAATACATGTTTTTATAGAAAATATGACATATATCAACAGATATACAGACCATAATTAGAGAGACAAAAGGAAAAAGGGAAACAAATGTGCTATAGTCCTAGTTGGGTTTTTTTTGTCTTTGAATCAAAACAGTTAAGCCTCAGAGAAAGCAATCCAGAAATTATCGGAGATCACCAATTAAATATAGAAGTAGAAAAGTAGCCTCAGTAGATTGGTTCCCATTGTCCCTTATGTATTATTAACTTGGAGGGATATATGTAGAGGTGTGTGAGCACAGCATGTCTATCTTGGAAAATGACAGATTGGAATACTTTTAATGTGTTCTGAAAATGTCAGTGGATGAATTTTCTTAACACAAAAAAGCATCTCAATGTCTGGGCACAGATAAGCAACTACAGCAATTGGAAAAAACAAACACATTAAAAGAATGTAATTCAGTCTTTGGTTGATCATCTGCTTTTCAACTGATCTCCAGAGAATATTTTTATTGTGCTGTGCAAGTTTTCTCTATTTCTAAATCTTCCTTCACACCTGGTTTTTATTACATATAACAACCCTCCTCCTTTTTTAATGTTGTCTATAGTTCAGTTATCTTTTCCACACAGGGTATAATTGGCATTTCAGATATGAAGAGAATCGGGAAAACTTTTTTGCCCTTGCATCTCAATTTTTTGGTGATCAAAACAGAGCAAGATATATAAATACTATCCAATGATGGAAGGAACTCTTTCAAAGAAGATTGCTAAATTAGTATTTATAATTTAAAAGAGTATGGGGTCTGAAGTTTCTAAAGACCCAAATATTCCTATAATTTTTTACAATACTGAAATACTGTAACTTATTGATGAGGAAGCCTATTTAATAATAGAGGTGATGCTTGCAGCAGTTAGAAGGCTAATGTATAATTTACAAATCTAAACATAGGTGGAATGTTTACTAGGCATACTCTACATTAAAAAATCAGTTTCTAAGATTGTGAAAGGGCTGTGAGATAAGAGCTTTGCTAAATAAAACCTCTCAATATTTTTTTTAAAAAATCCACTCATTCACTCACTCATTCATTTATTTATCATATTTACATCAACCCAAGACTGTTCATTGAAGAAACTGTTGGCCACATCACTTGTTAAAGCAAATTAGGTAGTCTGAATTATCACACTGAAAGGAAGAATTTGGCTTTGAGTCTGTTTTTAGAAGTTTAGGAAGTGGCTCCTGCCAGGATGATATGTTGGCACATTGTCTATGATATATCCATGCAAATTGGTTTGATACTGTCAGTGTCTTTTAAGTGGCCAAAATCTTTCCACTTCACTTGTACTTTTAAAGCTATGTGAGACCATTAAAAAAAAACAACCTCTTGCTGCCAGTGTTTCTATTTTAAGCCTCAATTATTGCATGGTTTATTTGAGCTACTTTTAAATATTTTAAAATAAAGCAGTATTAAAATATTATTTTCTCCTCCCCCAGGTTGTCTTGAGTACTATTTTAGGATAAAGAATGAAATACATTTGAAAATTTGTGATTTTAGCGTACTATCAGAAGATCACATTAGACCAAATGTTTATTGTTCGGCTTATCATTTTATTACTAAGATTCCTATCAGAAGCAGTATCAGACTATACTTACTTTTTCCGTTTTTGGTTCCCAGCAAATAGCATTCAGGAAGTTGTTGTATCTTATACTGAAAGCAACAGATAACTCTCAAGAATTAGATGACAGACTTCCTGTGGCAACGCCACGCCGATGGCGGCTTTTCTTTGGCTGCCCGTCCTGAGGCTTCGTTAGAACCGCGGGGACGGTGACAATCAGCTGTCCCGTGGCTCGTAAACTTCCCCCTCGGGAGAAGAGGGGGAGGTGAGCTTTCTTCGGGTAGAGGTAGAGCTTCCTGAGACCTCCCAGAAATATCTGGGGGTCAGAGGGTGAGAGCTCCCACAGAGCCCGAGGCTTTCTCTGAGTCCAGGACGCTTTTGCTCCGAATTGCAGGAACGAAGCCACACGCCGCATCCACATCTGCGGATTATAGTGATTTGTGACTGAACTTAAAGCAGACAGAGCTGATCAGGAGGAGGCAAATTTGCAAGTATTTAAAACTTTAACTCGGGGTGCTTTAATCTTCTCCACACCTTAATTTGACTTTGAAAGAGAAAAGATGAAATGTTTTTCTTTGTTTTTTGAAAGAATAAAGTGTGAAGATTTTTAAGTTTAAACAACATATTGGATTTTTGTGTATTTCAGAGTTTTTAAAATTTTTAAAGACTTTTTTTGGGGGACTTTATTTTTATCCTGAAGTGCAGAGGGAAAGTGAAAGTAATAAGAGAAAGTGAATTGTAACAAGCGGGGAAATGGCTTCAAGACGGCAGGCAATTCCTGTTGTTTCTAAAAGTTTAATTTCTTCTCCTGTAACACAGCCTGTAACGCAATCCACTTCAAAGCCCAGATCCCCTCCACCTTCTCCTCCACCACCAGCATTTACACTTAAAGACCTGCAGGATGCTTTGAAGCTTCAAGCACAACAAACAGCCCAACAAATAAAGGAGGAGATGGCTGATCTTCTTGAGGGTAAAAATAGAGAGATGAGAGAAGACATATTGCTTGCACTTCAAGGGCTGGCTGCACATATTGAACGCTTAGATGACCGTGTGGATGAGGTTGTGGAAAACAGTGTAAAATTAGAAAGTAGAATTGCTAAAGCTGAAAATAAAATTGATAGAACTGAGGATGAGGTGATTATCTCACAATATAGAGACATGGAATTTGCTCTGAGAATAAGGGGATTGAAAGAAAACCCATGAGAGGATTTGCAAGAGGAGGTGATTAAAGCTATAGATCCCATTTTGGGATGGGATCCTAAGGAGTTATCAAAGGAGGTGGATAAAATTTTCAGGGTTAACTCTTGGATTGCGAGGCAGAAAAATTTACCTAGAGATGTGGTGATTTATTTTTCTAAGAGGTCACTCTGAAATGCAACCATCCAGGCCTTTTATCAACAGAGATTTCAAATTGCAGGTCAAGATAATTATAATTTTGAAAGAAATACCTCCCAAAATTTTGAGAAAAAGGAAGTATTTTGGTTTTTTGTCTGATGAGCTTAAAAATCGACAGTTTCAGTTCAGATGGGAGATACCTATTGGAATAGTGGTAAACTATGCAGGGACACGATACCGACTTAATACGATTGCAAAGGCAAAAGAATTTTATACTTATGTCCTGAAAGCAGGTTCACCACCATCTCCACAATTTAAGAGAACAGAAGAAAGTTTGGAAGATAAACAACAAGTTGAAGGTGCAACATCACAGTTTGTTGGAGAGGTACAGCTGGCTGAATCTACTGAACAGATTTTGGCATTAATGGGTGATCCAAAAGAACAGAGAATGACGCGTGCTGTGCATAAATGTAAAGAAAAGGAGCAATTGAAACAGAAGACAGATTTTGGGCCTATGATACAAGGCCCTGCTACTACGGAGCCGGTGGAGGGGCGCGACCGAAGAGACCAACTGTGGATCTTCAGGCGGTGTTCCATAGGCTTCAGGTCGCTAAGAATGGCAATAAAGCTCCTGACATGGAATGTTAATGGCCTGAACTCACCACAAAAAAGAAAGTATTTCACTACTTGAAGCAACATAAAAATATTGTTTGTCTACAAGAAACTCATATTTGTGCAAAAGATCAAAAGTATTTGATTAATTCCCAGTTGGGATTACATTTTACAGCATCTGCCCCAGATAAAAAGAGTGGGGTGGTTATCTAAGAAGAGACTTATCGGCTAGATTAATTGAGTCTGATCTACAAGGAAGATATGTTATTATTGAATTAGTGTTGCAAGGCAAGAAAATTCTTATTATTGGATTATATGCTCCTAATCAACAGCAAGGAAAGTTTTATAAGTTTTTACATGACAAATTCACTCAATTGGATTACAAATCTGTTATTTTGATGGGCGATTGGAACGGTGTTTTGGATTCATGCAAGGACAAGAAGGGATTTTTAAAAAATTCTCCTAACCATTCTAGATTGCCTAAAGCTTTTTTTGATTTGAAAGATGACTTGGAATTAAGAGATATTTGGCAGGAGTGGAATTTGGAGGACAGAGATTTTACTTTTTTCTCGGACAGGCATCAATCGTTTTCTAGGATTGATTTTTTTTAAAATTACTGGTGATCTTATTTCCAGGGTCAAGAATGTCAAGATTTTTCCTAGGACATTGTCGGATCATAGTCCTGTATCGATGGAGTTGTTTAGGGAAGACGGGATCAGAAGATCTTGGAGACTGAATGAAAACTTATTTAGATATGATGTGCTCTCAGAGAAATGTAGAGATTATTTGAAAGAATTTTTTGTTTTGAATATGCATAAAAGTACACCGATTGAAATGGTTTGGGATGCTAGTAAAGCTTATATGAGGGGTTTTTTGATTCATATGAATAACGGTCATAGGTGTAAGCAGATGCAAAAACGTAAAGAATTGGAAGAAGAGATTAAATTTAAGGAGAAAGCTATTATTTTGAACCCATCAGACAAGAGACTAAGGATCTCAATAAATCTGTTGAAAGAGCAATTTAATATGTTAATGGCGGATCAGGTTGCAACTAACTTGCGATATGCGAAACATAATACTTTTTATAATGCAAATAAGCCTGGTAGGTGGCTAGCTTATCAATTAAGGAAAAAACAAAAGTTATGTACCATACAGAAAATAGAATACAAGGGTAAAGAAATATATCAACAAAATTGGATTAAAAAGGGTTTTTTAGATTTTTATGCAAAGTTATATGCTAGCGAGAATATACAAGCTTTAGATATAGATAAGTACTTACAGGAAGCACATATTCCTATGCTTTCACATGAACAACAGGAAGGGATGAATCGCTTAATTACTTCTGAGGAAATTATTTCAGCAATTAAACAGTTAAAAGTGGGTAAGGCTCCTGGTACAGATAGCTTATCAGCAATTTATTCTAAAATTTTACTTGCAGAGATGGTAGAACCTTTAAAGGAATTATTTAATAATATCCAGGGTGGAGGGGAAGTGCCTCCGTCCTGGAGAAGGGCTTTTATATTGCTGATTCCAAAGGAGGATCAAGACCTTACCCAGCCTAAGAATTACAGACCTATATCGCTTTTAAACACAGATTATAAGATTTTTGCAAAAATATTGGCAAATAGATTAATGCATGTTTTGAAACAAATGGTTCATAGTGATCAGTCTGGATTTATAACTGGAAGATATATGAAATATAATGTAAGACAAATTGTAAATTTAATAGAATATTTGGATAAGAACAACCAAGTCTCTGCGGCATTGATATTCTTAGATGCTGAAAAAGCGTTTGATCAGTTGAATTGGCAATTTTTATTGAAAGTTGTGGATAAGATGAATTTTGGGGATAAATTTCTGCAATCTATTAAGGCTATATATCAACAACAATCGGCGCAAATTATAATTAATGGGGGACTAACAGATGCATTTAAAATTGAAAAAGGTACAAGACAGGGATGTCCCCTGTCACCATTGTTGTTTGTTTTAACATTGGAGATTTTATTGATTAAAATTCATGAATCAACTAAAATAAAGGGAATAAAGATAAAGCAGAATGATTATAGGCTAAGGGCATTTGCGGATGACTTGGTTGTTACATTATCTCAACCGATTCAATCGGTTATAGACTTTATGGAAATTATAATTCAATATGGGAAAGTCTCTGGTTTTAAGGTAAATAATAATAAAACTAAAATATTATCTAAAAATATGACCACGAATGAAAAGGAAATGTTAGTAAAATTGACAGGTTATGAAATAGTGAAAAAGGTTAAATATTTGGGAGTATATATCACAGCTTCTAATGTGAAATTATATAAGAATAATTATGAGATGTTATGGTCAAAAGTACAAAAGGATTTAAACAATTGGAAAAAATTACAATTATCTTTGTTGGGGAAAATTGCAGCTGTTAAAATGAATGTTTTACCAAAGTTTCTCTTTTTGTTTCAAATGATACCTATTTTGAAAAAAGATGCTAATTTGGATGAATGGCAGAAGGGTATTAATAAATTTATCTGGGTGGGGAAAAAACTAAGAGTTAAACTTAAGATTTTACAAGATGCACGGGGAAGAGGAGGACTTAAGGTGCCTAATTTGAAATTATATCATGATGCGGTGGTTTTAACAATGGTCAGTGATTGGCTTAATTTAACAAATAAAAGAATACTTTATCTTGAGGGATGGGACTTATTATATGGGTGGCATGCATATTTAATATATAACAAAAAAGTTGACAAGGTATTTAAATCCCATATTTTAAGAAGTGCTTTATTGTGTGTCTGGAAAAAGTATTATTATAAGTTGAATTACAAAATACCAATTTGGGAGATTCCTAGACATGCGATAGAGTGTATCTATGGGTGTGAATTTGGATAGGATTTCTTATAAGGAATTACTTAGATTAGTAGGGAATGATTGGCAATTAAAATCATTAGTTGAGTTAAAGCAAGAAAATATTGTGCAGTCTTGGTTTCAGTATACTCAATTGCTAGCTAGGTGGAAGTTAGATCAAAAGGCTGGTATTACATTAATGGATGAAAATTTGGTAAAACAGATTAAAGATCAAAATCGAGCGTATATAAAGAAAATTTATAATGCTTTAATAGAATTGGATTCCGAAAGGGAATTAGTTAAAGATTGTATGGTAAAGTGGGCTCAAAATATTCAAAAACCGATCCCATTGGATATATGGGAGGTAATTTGGGTTAGAAATGTAAAATTTACCCAGGCCCAAAATTTAAGAAAAAATCTTTATAAAATGTTTTATAGATGGCATCTGGATCCTAAAAAGCTGTCTTGTATGTATCCCAACTTACAGCCCAAATGTTGGAGATGTGGTAGTTTGGATGCTACTTATTTTCATATTTGGTGGACTTGTAGAAATATAAAAGCTTTTTGGATTAAAATTTGGTGGAACATTCAAAAGATTTTTAAGAGAAAGATAAAGTTTACCCCACAATTATTTTTATTGGGTGTTATCACAGATTGTGATACTAAAGAAATTAATCTGATGTTGAACTTGATAACAGCTGCAAGGTTATTGGTAGGGCAATATTGGAAGGATTGTTTGCCTACTATAGATGAATGGACGCTTAAAGTGTCAAATTTAGCAAAAATGGCTAAGATTTCTGCTTATTTGAAGGATCATTGACAAAAAAGATACATTTCGGTTTGGAGAAGATGGATAGATTATATTCAGAATAAATATGGGACTAAAAAGTTCCATTTAGCTTATGAGTAAATTTTAGATTGTTATAGTTTATTATACTGGAAATTTTTCTTTTTTTATTATTAGCTTTAATTATATGGTATTATTATTGTATTAGTATAATTTGGATACTTTTAGTTTGCTTGTATTTATGTTATAGGGGAGTTAAAGTGCATTATGTATTTGGTTATTTATATAGTTGGTTAATGTTAGTTAGATTATGATTATTATATATCTGTAACCCTGTAATCAGCTTTGGGAAGTGGGGGAGGGGGAGGGGGGGCTTAAGGGTGGGTTGGGGAGGGGATAATATTGTAATTTTTATAAAACTTTTCAATTAAAAAAAAAAGAATTAGATGACAAGACCATCAAGAGCTGATTATGAATATGTCTTATATCTTTCCCTAGTGAAATGTCTAGGATTGCAATTCTATTTTCTAAAAATGCTCTCAAATCTAACTACTTATGCAGTAAACTCTAGAGACAGTGGTAGGTGGTGATTAGCCATATAGCTTTAGAGGTGGGACCCAGGAAAAGAATGTTTTCAGGAAGACATGGAAACTCCATAACCCTGCACCAACATCTGGCAGCAATATAAAGCAAAACAAAAACCAATGGATTTTCCTAGGACCTTCAGCACACCTTTCAAAGCTGTATTTTTCTCAATATAAATTTGAAATATAAAAAAGATAATTCTAAAATAAACCAAGCAACCAGAAATACAATCTCATTGAACTTTCTGGAGATAAACTAGCAGAAAAAAATATGCTTCCTAAAGGAACAAATCTGTGAACCTTTTTGTGGAATTACTTCACAATCGATGCACCATTACTGAAACAGCTACTTATGGAGCAGATGCCCTCACTTCAATGGCTGATACTACTATTGATCTTACTATATACAGAAGGAATATAATACCTATTATGATAGTACTATTGATCTTACTATATACAGAAGGATTTTGTGTCCCAAACCTACCCATAGAGTAGAAAGAAAGACTAAAGGTTGCATCTTGATTTCAGCTTATAAATAAGTAGTATATTCAAAATTTAATACTGTATCATGCATCTCTCACGACTGTGCTCTTGCATACATGGTTTGATGAAATTTCTGCACAGCCTTCAAGAATGAACCCATGAAAAGCAGAAGACAACAATCTGCCAAGAAACATTTGCTATTAATAAAAGAACAAACAGTATGCTTAGAAAAAACTCTAGTGTACGGTGGTGACAAGCTTAAGCACAAAAGCTGTTGTGAGCCCCCAATATCTACATTATAAAGTTCTGTAGTTATCTTTTTGCATAATTCAATGTCCTTGGTCTTGCCTCCTCTCCATGAGCCCTACATTAAGTATGGATAACTAGGCAACCTATCTATGCCACATATTATATGGGATCAGTGGAAAATTTCATATGCAGAGTTGGGACAGAACTTTTATTCCTCTGAGGAAGCTGCCTTGGTTCATGAGATGATGTCCTTGACATTCTCCAATCAAGAAACATCGTCAAAGAAACACAGAAGACTAGACTCATTCAAGAGTAATTAAAGTTGTAATCCTCTACAGTGTAACAATAAAGCCTTCAGACTTGAAAATGAAATATGACCATAACTGTATTTGGGCTTAGTCCAAATTTCTGTTTGCCTATGGCCTAATGTGCTTGAAAACACACCCTTTCAAACTACTCTTTATGCTTAATGTGTTGTGCCAACACTGCCAATAGTGGTTTATTTAATGTCCCATATTTAGCAAACCATGACTTATTGTGATGTATGATTATATGTGGCTGGCATGACTAGACGCCAAAGGCGCACGGAACGCTGTTACCTTCCCACCGTAGTGGTCCCTATTTTTCTACTTGCATTTTTACGTGCTTTCGAACATGACCACGGAGACCTCCTTGGACAAGTGCTGGCTCTTCGGCTTTGAAACGGAGATGAGCACCGGCCCCCTAGAGTTGGAAACGACTAGCATGCATGTGCGGGGGAACCTTTACCTTTTACCTTTATGATTATATGATGTATGATCACCAACTCCATACAATCTTCTACAGAGCATCTCCACTATGATCATAAGATTTATTAAATTTTAAGATTTACATGGTTGAGGTATAGCAGTCCCAAGTTTTTTTTCTCGAAGTACAGACTGCTCTACTTTTTCTATACCTATAAGGTATTCAACTCTTCTTTCAAGGATTTAAATTTTATCAAAACTTCTGGACAGTGCAGTTGTTTGACTTCAGGTAAAATAATAATGGATTATTTACTGTCTTTTTAATGAATATTTAATATGCCATTATAAAAGTAGATACAGAAGCTGAAAGACAACAAATGGAAGTTGGAAGGAGTTGTTCCAAATCTTCTAAGGCAACATCAGGTGCTAGTTCTTTATTTGTAAAGTTTCTATTGTTCTTCTAAACCACAGTACACTTTCTAAATCTTACTGGCTTATTGAAAATTAGCAGAATAACTTCATTTTTATTTTCATAATTCTCTGGTATAGATTCATGTTCTCATTCTACATAAATTTCAGACGGCCAGAGGTTGCATTCCAAACTGAACTATTAAACACTAATTTAATAAATTAATGAGATTTGTATATTTGGGGAAAAAATTAGTACCATCACTTAAGACAACAAATGGATTTTGGTGAGAATACCAGCCCAATATTCACTGGTTGTAGAACTGCATCAAAATAAGCATAACAGAGAAGTTCAGAAAATTGATATATACTTTAATCCAGCTGCCATCAGTTATCTTGGTGCTGGTTTTACGTAATTGCTGATGTACGTTATTTAGGTATTAAAGTATTTGAATTCAGTTATAGGAAGGAGGAGAAGAAAGAAGTTAAAATAGCTTTTCAGCTGGGGAAATTTCCCTGACTGTACTGTTTATAATTAATAGACAATCAGGTCACCCATGGACTTGTTTTGGGAAGGGTAAGCGAGTCAGATAAATCCATTTTCTCCTCTATTTTTTTTAATTGTTCCCTTGTGCAATAGAAAAAGACATATAGCTGTTCAAAGAATCCACAGCTGTGTTCTCTTATTCCCCAGACTCAGCAAACTTTCATGGAAAAGTTAGAGAGGAGCTTTTGACTAGCATTGCAAACAGAAATCAGTCATGTATCACCAATGGCATCAATAATGGACCACTCTCCATCTTATCTTTTACACATTCTCTTCCCTGTGCATACAGAATTATGCTGCAATCTCAAGAGATGGAGTGGGAAAAAGAATGGGCAAGTGCATTCTATAAATGTGATGCAAAATGTAAATACCGTAAGCGAAGAATGTCCATCACCAAACAAATGCTGCATATGAAATCCCTCCAATCCTTACACATAAATAAGTGACATGATGGTCTGATCTTTCTGCAAAGTTCTTGTGGTAAGACTTTATGAGCTTCAAATAGGAATTGTTATAAAGGTGCCCCAAAATACTTTTAATGTGTCTCATTAGGATACCCATGTGCTACGTATGCATTCGACTTTTTGTTGTTTGTTTTTGGCATCCAGACTCCACACATCAGACATGTCAAACTCAAGGCCCACAGGCCAAATCCGGCCTGCAATGGAGATGGTGAGGAGTCGGCCATTGCTGCCTTGCCCCAGCCCAGCGCTCTCCCTGGGTGTGTGCACAGGAGGCAGTGAGCGTGCATGAGCTGGCATCACGGCAACGGTGGAAGGTGACACCAGGTAAATGGACGCAGGCCTTTCATCAGGCAGCATCAGTGGCTCAGCCCGCTGTTCTGTTGAAGGGGAGGCCTACACATGGTCTTAGGACTATAGTGTGCAAGTAAGATGCTGTCAGGTGAGGTGCTGCTTCTCTTTGGTGAGAGCAAAGGCCACCTTGGAATTGGGGCACCCTGGTTTGCCTCCTGCTGTTGCGAGCAAGAGCTGCACTCTGTTTCACGCCGCCTGGTACAGCAGGGCACGGAAGGGCACCACGCAGATGGGGATGGGGACCGCTTTAAGGCTGGCCTCCTGAAAAATAAATCCCTCTGGAATATCCTTTATTTTGAACGGGTGTCTTCTGAATTTTGCACGATGTCTTAGATCTCCTCAGGTGTATTAATTGGGTGCAGGGGGTATTTCTATTGTAAACTGTATGAGAAAACTTTCAAGTAACCAAAGATTTATGTTTAAAAAAGCAATAATGACATTTAAGTCAATCTCTGAGGCAGCAGTTAAAAGTTATTTAATGTCAGCTGGCTGCAGTATCTTCCCCATCCCTGGTTGTAAGTGAGGCTACTAATAAAGTAGCTAATAGTTTGCTGTAAGTTGGGCAGGTTTACATTATTTCAAGGATGTCTGGGAGATGCTGTAAGTCACCTTTGTGGACATGACCTGTATTAATGCAGTAACCTTGGCAGCATTAAGGAACTGGTTTGATGAGTTCCTACATTTGGGGGAGTGGTGAAAGCATACCTGCACTAATCCAAGGGTAGGCAAAAGATGGAACCAAATCCATAAATCATGTTTAAGTGTATCTCACTGCCTGTTGACCTCCACTACATGATTTAAGACAAAACAATTACAAGGAAGTAAGACAGCCGGTGTTCCCATCGGCTGTCCAGAGGCATAATATCAAGTTAAGTAATCTAAAAAAATAATAATTAGAAGATGTAACTATTTCCATCAGGAAGAAAGTAATCCTGAAATAATTACCTTTTGATAATGTCCTTGATCCCTTAGCATCGGCCCACCCCAGCCTGACTGGGTGTTCCCCCTGCACACGCACACAGAAGCAGCGAGCACGTAGGGGCTGGCAGTACCTGGCAACAGCTGCAACAGCCCTGTCCAGCAGGAGCCCCAGTGCCCCTCCACTCTCCTCCAGCCCAGGAAGCCCAACCTGGCCAAGGAAAATGAGCACAGCAGAAGCAGCAGCCTCGAGGAGGTAAGCGCGGCCAGGTGCCCTCTTGACAAAGAGGATCTGGGCTGAGAGGTCCTGCTGCTCCAGGAGCTTGAGGGCCAGCTGTGCACTTGCCTTCACTGCCCAGGTCTCCGGGCAGCCCAGGGAATTGTCAACGCTAACTGCGTGCCTGGATCCTTCTCCAGGCAGGTCTGTGCTTGGGCTGTGGCGTTTTGTCAGCCTCACACCCCAGGACACAGGGTGCAGCTGTCCTTCTCTACAGGGTTGCTCGTGTGTCGCTGGGTGCCCAGCCGTAGCTCCGCACTCAGCATTTGCTCTCCTCTCCGCTGCTGCCACGTTTCTCTAGCGTGACTGTGAGCAACCATCCTAGCGAGGTGACGACGCACAGTCCCAGGGTGCGACCACTGCATTCCCTATTCTTGCCCTGCTATGAGGCAGAGAGGGCGACCTAGAGCCGCCCCCTGCTGACACTCGGTTCATGCTGCCCCATGCTCCCCGTCCGCTAGTTTGCCTTTCGTTCCACAAGCCAACTTCTGTCTGCCACTGGCAGGCAGACTGGAGGCCCCTACTTTCGATCTCATGTCAGGGGGGGCAGCAAGGCTCCTTTGGTGGATGAGGCTTTGGCATTTGCCCTGGTCTCACCTTACTCCACTGCAGACCACCAGATCCCCTCCCAGTCTTACCTGGCCCCCTATAGGTGCCCCTCAATGTGAGTGATATCAAGCCAGCCACGTCAAACTGTCCATGCCCATCCAGCCACGCCCATCTGGCCCTTTGAGGGCAATCATAATGTTGATGCGGCCCTCAGTTGAAATGAGGGGTCCTTGGTGAGCTCTGAGTCTGGTTATTTTCTTGCAGCGTATTATCTACACTGATAATGTTACCTAGTTTGGGTAATGAAATGTCTGCAAAAACATAACCGAGCTCAGAGATCACCTAGGTATATATTACATTTATATGTATAAATTTAAATTTTACACTCATCAACTGACAATGAATCATTTCAATCATGTTCCTGTTTCAGAACATAAAGCACATCAGGTTGTATGGTACTGAAGATAGACAAACTGTGAAGCTCCCTTTCTCTAACTTTTAAAGGTTTTTTCCTCCTAAAATTTAAAAAAACTGTCAGGCTAAGACAGTCTGCCTGGAGCAATATGTTACAGCTGAGCAATAAAACTCTTAAAACATGGCTTATAATGGAAATCCTGTTAAGAGACTTAATTAAAGTAGGCGCCACAAGAGCACAACCACTTAGACAACAAATGGATTTTGCTGAGAATATCGGGCATCTACTGACCTATCTGCCAGAAATGCTTCCTTTTTATTGAATTCAACTGAACTATTTTTGTTCAGTTCTAACAAACTAGATCTCTTATTATCTTGAATGGGAAACATTTGACACCTACAGGGAAGCCATGAGCAATACTTCCTTTTAAGTGTTTTAAGGGTAAAAAAATGAGCATAAGTGCAAATTTAAAAAAAATAAATCAATTCCATCAAAATGCAGATGCTCTCCACTACACTGCAAAGTTTATTCATTTGGATTTCTGAGCAGGAACACCTATTTCTAACATACACTGCAATTCCCTGTAACTTTATATTTGCTTCTATTTCTTTGGAACAAATATTTTCCACTTGCTCTATGGTAATCATGGGAATCAGTTCTGTTATACCTCTTAATCATATTGTCCTTCTGTAAGTAGAGCTCAACCTCATCTTGTTTTATTTCTCCTATGATGACCATTATTGTATAGATAATAAAGACCATGAAGTTAATTCTTTCTGATTTGTCCTTTGGTGGTTTAAGACGCCTTATTTCAGTAACTCTCTCACTTTTTACAACACACAATGCACCTATTTATCTGAGGTTCTTACTTCTAGGTCTTCATTGTTATCTCCTCAAAGGATTTGGCATAAAGTCCTCCTTATCAATCTTACCCTGCTTAGGGCGAACACATTTTTACCAGCTCTTATGATGTACAACCATCTTGTGCCAGCAGCTCCTCATCTGCATACCTCACACTATGGTCCTGGAAATCATCAAAGCTACATTACTATAGCCAGTAATTAACTTACAATGTTTTTCCTTTTTCTGGTTCCTTCTAGAGACGCAATGACAGTAGTGATACGACTGTAGGTATTTGTTACAGTATTATTTGCTCCCATATAGATATCAGGACAGAGAGATAACTGTTAATGGACTCGGTAAGTCTTGGAAATTCTTCTGTCACATCCTTATTTAGAGATCACACTTCACAAGCTAGCGAGCTTCGCCTGTATTAATTTATTTTATTTATTACATTTATTACAGTTGCAGCCCTATCTAGACCAGGATGCCTTGCGTACAGTCACTCATGCACTCGTGACCTCTTGGTTAGACTACTGCAACGCTCTCTACATGGGGCTGCCCTTGAGGACCACTCTGAGGCTCCAACTGGTGCAGAATGCAGCCGTGAGAGTCGTGTTGGGGGTCTCCCGATACTCCCATGTTACACCTCTGCTCCGTGAGCTGCATTGGCTTCCAGTTGCCTTCTGGGTGAGATTCAAGGTGCTGGTAATGACCTTTAAAGCCCTACATGGCATGGGTCCGGAGTACCTTAGGGAGCACCTGCGGCCGGCGTCAACTTCCCTCTGCCCAGTGCGCTCCCACATAGAGGGCCTCCTCAGGGTGCCACTGGTCAGAGAGTGCCGACTGGTGACCCCCAGGGGGAGGGCGTTCTCTGTGGGTGCGCCTGATCTGTGGAACCGTTTACCGGTTGAGCTCCGGATGGCTCCCGACCTTCGCTCCTTCCGACGTGATCTAAAGACCTATTTGTTTGAACAAGCCGGCCTGGTCTGATGGGTTTGGGTTTTATCACTGTTTTTATGTAATTTATTTGTTGCATTGGGCATTGGTTTAATCTCTTCTTAATTTTTGTATTTCTGTATTTTAGTATTTATTGCCCTGTTCACCGCCCTGAGTCCTTTGGGAGAAGGGCGGTATACAAATAAAATAAAATAAAATAAATAAATATGTCGCCCATTGTGTCAGAGACAATTCTGGGTGGCTTACAAACATTAAAACCAGTATAATTTAAAATAATAAAATAATAAATAAAACCAATAATAAATACTGTTAAAAGATGGGGAGGAGGGGAACATAAAACACACAGGAATTCATTAACCACCTCTCAAATGGTGCATCCCTGTTGGGGTCCCAGGCCATCTGGCAGAGCCAGATCTTCAGGTCCTTGCAGAAGGTCAAAAGGGTGGGTAGAGATCTCACCTTGGGGCAGTACGATGGACCAGTAACACTCTCTTAGCACAATTTAGCTCATAGGATTTTGTTCTGGGATTAAAGTGAAGGGAGATTTCTATATAAGCTGCCTAGAGCTCTTGAAAGTGGGATGTAAAGCTCACAAACACATTTTTATGTATCCTGAATTCATCCAAGAAAAGGATCATTTTTGAATATGGCAATTATTCCTATCGTGCTATGAATGCTTTGTTCCCACTTTTTTGTCATTAAAACAAAGCACATATTACTACAATGGTATGAAAAAAAATACTTACAGTTTAAAATTATTTCTTTCCTATATGGAACTTTGTATGTGTATGTGAAAAAATAAAAATAACCTTTTCCTGCCATGAGGGACAAAGTGCCTTGAGAAATGTAGGAAAAAGGTTACGGAAATATAATGCCTTGATTTGAAGGTAAAAAGCACACAGATGAAATCACAAGGTTAACCCATACTTCTTTCAGAATACTCCAGCCAGGAAAGCAGTTGTTGAGGTTTATGGGAAGTAAAACCCAGATATCAGAAGGATACCTAGGATGGAGAAAGACTGACATATAGAATGGGATAACTTGCTGCAGCCAACTCGCCACTGCCAACTTGCTGCGGGACAATTAAAGTCAGCTTATTGCCCCCAACAATCTGGGTCCTCATTTTACCTACCTCGGAAGGATGGAAGGCTGAGTCAACCTTGAGCCTGGTGGGATGCGAACCTGCACTAATTGCAGGCAGCTGGTGTTACTTAAGGAGGCATATTTAATAATATTTAATAATCACATACAGTAGATGAAAAAGTTAAAATGACTTTCTTGTCATTAAATAATTTATCCTGAAGTACTATATGATTAAGCCTTTAATGGACACAAAGTAAATTTTAACAGATGTATTGAAATATTTAAAAGATCCCTTTGCCCTATTTCCAAACCCACTCTTTCACCTCTCTAATGATACTCCAAATTATACCATAACCTTTTATTTAAATGTTGCTCTTTCTTATAACAATGATATTTTGTTAGAATTTAAATGAATTATATTAATATTATTAGCAATCACTTTCTGGTAGTCTATTGGAATAATGTTCAGTGTTAATGCTATAAGAAAAAATTCCATGTAATAAGACCTTATATTTTTTGGGGGTATAATTTATACACAGATCAGTCTGCTGTACCAAGAACCATCTTCCTTTCAATATATTCATTATGAAATAAAAGATAAGATCTTATGCTATTTTGAAGCCTTCTTCCCATTGAAAAACCTTCCAGGGAAACATTATATAAAGATTTTGAACTAATAAATTACTTCACTAAATGAAATTACTAGGATTCTTTTCTAAAAGCAAAGGAACACATGATAGAACAGTGTAAGAATGGCATATTTTTCCCTTCAAAAATTGAAAAGTAATTTGAAACAACAAAAGACACAAGATTCGTAGTGGGTCATGAATGCAAAGTAGAAAGAGCCATGATATTCACTTCGCAAAGTTAATTGCTACAGAAATACTGAATTTTTAGAACGCGATGAAAAATAAAAATCTCTCTTGATGCTCTCTATTTGAAACTGTACAAGCAATAAAATGTATGTTTAGTTTGTGACTAATTGATAGTGTTACTAAAGCTTAAAAAAAGCACAATAGTTATATAAGGGTATTAGAAATAAATATAGTTATCCTTGCATAATATTTGTATTAGATAATTAAATATAGAACTGTAACTGTTTATGGTTGTAACAATAAATCATACTTTCCATTTTAATTATGTGGTTTCATTTTTCATGTGTAAGCACACACACACACACAAAACATTGTATGCATTTGTGTTTTTTTTCTTTTTCTGTCATTATTTATAAAGCAATAAAAGTACTTTAAATTCTATAAACTAGTTCAGAAATAACTTTAAATGTTCCCACATTTTTATATAACAGGCAAAACCTCTGTTCATTAAATATCCATCAGGCGATTTTAAATCTACAAAAGAAGGCTGTTTGGATAGAAAGACATTCTTTTAATCTAGTGAAGTCTGGACCTTCTGTATTTATGAGTGGGAGATCTCTTTATAATGAACATGAAAGAACAATGCTTACATAATAAGTCAATCCAGAATCAAATAAATAATAAATGAGGAAGATCAGACAGATAATGCTATAAAACTACACTTTTTTAAAGTTCAAAGGTCTAATTTCTTCTTAAGAGGTCTAATTTCCCCTTAAGAGGCTGTAACAAACATAATTAATGTTGCAGAAAAGCAGTCGAGGGGAAAAAAACCCAACAACAAATGCCTTCTTTTAATGTATTTGGACAATAAGACCCACACAGTATTCTGTAAATGCAATCCTCTCCCTCTGTGCTGGTATTCCCACAAATCAAAAAGAATTTATTGTTAATGTAGTTCCCCCTTTTCCCAAGACAAAATGGCTAAAGCATGCCGAAAGCTAAAATTAGAACTCAAAAATAAAACAGTGGCTAAATCAAAGCTAAAGTAAAGTTCTAGTTGGGATTTTGTTAACAATAAGCAAAAGAAAGAAAGAAGTAGTCGAGCAAAGGCAGAACAAATGCTTTTTTTATCTTTCTCCTCCAGATGTCTGGAAAATTTCTCACAAAGACTCCTTAGATGGTCTTCCAGCCTGTCCTTACCCAGCAGAGTACAAGTCACTTTGAAAAGGGCACTGGACCGCATCTGTGATGCAATGAGTGGACAAACAGCAATGTTTTGCTGACCTTATTACCATGGCATAAGCTCAAATATGGGGTAGTCAGATTTGGTCCTCATTTTATGCCAAAGGCCTCTAGACATCTCTTGGATTGTTTCATTTTCTGGACTGCCTAAGAAAAGCAAGGAGTCCTCTTAAGTTGGCAGGCTGGGAGACACCATTCAAGTACAATTTTGCCAAGGGTTCCTGCTACCTCCTCATTCCAGCAGTTAGTACTTGGCAGAACTGCCTATTACCGGCTTGGGAAACTTCCCAAGCATTTCTGGGAGCCAGATGTTGCCATTAAGCACCTGGGGAGGATTGACTAAATAGAACCCCCTTCTCTGAAAGGCCTGTGGAGTATTTTGACCATGACAAGGGACAGATAGTAATTCAAACTTTAAATCACACTGCAGTGGCCCTGACACAAAACACTGATCTGGTGTGTGGCCTCCAGCATGTGTTGAACCCTATGTGATCTGGGACACGTGTTGGCCACTGTGATCTCCTGAGCTGCCTCCACACCCTATAGGGCAGGGGTAGGCAACCTTGGCTTTTTTATGACTCGTGGACTTCAACTCAGGAATTCTGGCAGTTGAAGTCCACGAGTCATAAAAGAGCCAAGGTTGCCTACCCCTGCTATAGGGTCTCCTGCCTAAGCAAGGGATTGGACTAGATCAGTAATGGCAAACCTTTTAGAGACTGAGTGCCAAAAAACCACCCCCACCCATCCCCCCTCCCACCCCTTGCCTGCAGGGACACCCACTGCTTCCATAGCCCGCCGATTGCTCATGTGGCCCAGCAGCACCATGGCGGCCACGCCGTCCGCCAGTGCTCCACAGCATCACCTGTGCGCGATGGGGCGTGAGGGCTGAGTCTTGTCCCCGCTGCCCGGTAGCCCTGTCCTTGGCTGTGCTGCTTCATGAGGTTTGAACTTTGGGGTGACTCTCCTCTGGGGGGGGGAACTGCTGGTGAGGAGGGGGCTGTGGGGGGAGGCAGGGCTGGGGTGATGGTGCATGTGACCACAGAAAAGGTTCTAAGTGCTGCCTCTGACACGCATGCCATAGGTTCACCACCACTGCCCTATGCCAATGCCCTAGGCAGGCTGAAGTCCCTGAGAACAATCAGCACTGGGAACTCCACCAATCCTTAGAGACCAACTTTACCTATAGGACCTGACATCTACTCATCCTCAAGACAGTGCCCCAGATGTCAGTAGAATCTTCCAGATGATAACTGCCAAATTATACACTGCTAAAACATATTTAGCAGCCTTCAGATTTCAAAATTATATACTGATAAAGATTTGACCATAAAGGTTTATATCTATGGTTTATAAGCTATAGCAGCTGAATTTATATACTAATACAAAACTAATCTACCTTATAGCTTGGCATGATACACAACCCAACCATTATGTTCCCCTGGTCCAAAAGTACTCCCTACCTACTCTATGTTCTATAATAATATGACATTTCTCATCTCTGGGTTTTACAAATCCACATTTTCACCTAGCTTTTTTTTTTTTTGCTGAACTGATGTAGGAATAATACTGAATAAAAAACTTGGGAATAATTTCACCTTTGACTTTCTTAAAATAAATAAAATAAGCTCTCTCATTTTCTATTTTGTCGAAACTACATACAGTACAACCAGCCATGATGCAAGTAACTACAAAACTTGCTAGATTCCCAGATCTCTCTCTTTTTAACAGGTGGTTTGTGACAGATTATAACTTTAGAGGTGCAGGTGCAATATTTTGTAAAAGATTTGCATATGACAGAAGTAATCATATCAACTAAAACCACAGCAACCTGTGCAAAGAATACCTCCCCCATAAGAATTCCAACACGAACGAGATTAAAAAAACCCTCTCATACTGCTTAATGTATTTTGTTGTCCAAACTTGTTTCTAAAAATTGTGTTTTGCAACTGCTCCTAAAAGTTAAGAGGTGACATATTCCAAAAGAAAATTGTGGAAATACTCTGTCATCTTGAAACTACAGCAAGAAATGACGTATTTCAGTCCATGCTAATGAATGGAAATATACCAAAAGGAGAATTCTTGAAGAAGAAATAAGGTGCCCCAAATGGATAAATATGATTCATCATTTTAGTTGCAATGGCATTAATTCTTGGCTACTTATATCATATTCTGTAAGGACCTACACTGCTGAAAAAGTATATTGGAGTTAGGTGAGTAATAAATCTGAATAAACAAAAATAGTTGTCCAGAAATTGCAAAATGGATCAGCTAGGTTGATAACTGCTGCAACATTTGGAATAAAACAATCATCTAGTTTTTAAGATTAATTAATTTGGCATACAAAATATTGATTGAACAATTTGCTGACTAAACTCTAGAACGTCATTGTTCAATTGATATCAAAGGTGAGGAACTTGCAGATGTTATTACGGCACCTGGATTTCTAACTGTTATGTCTCCTAGCACCTGACAGTTGGTTACATTGATTGAAGCTGCTGGAAAAGATAATTCAGCAATACTTAGAGGAACAATTATTCTGCTTTCTTGCAGTACTCAGATGTGTATGGACTAGCACAGGACATATACAAATGGATGGAGAAGCCTATGAAATAATGATAATCTTTTTTTTTTTATTGAAGAGTTTTAAAATACAGTTTTCTTTTAAGAATCCCCCCTCCCCCCTCCCCCCTCCCTCCTCCCCCCTCCCTACCTCCCCCCCTCCCCCCCTCCCCCCCCCCGACTTCCCAGAGCTAAATACAAGGTATATATATAAAAAGCAATCATAAACAAACATATGCTAACAATTATAAACTCTAAAATCCATCACTCTCTGGCTTATATAAGATGAAACAAATAATAATAATATTGAGTATGTATAAAAAAAAAACTAAGATAACAAAAGAAAAAAACAACGAAAGAAGACTTATTCAAATGCTACGTAAAACTTCTTAACCCTATACTTGTTCTGGATAAAATCAATCCATTTTCTCCATTCCATAATATAGCGTTCTTGCGAATGATCTTTCAAATAGGCCGAAATCTTCGCCATCTCTGCCAGGTCGGAAACCTTTAAAGTCCACTCCTCTATGGTCGGCAGTTCCTCTTTCTTCCAGTATTGGCCTATCAAAAGTCTTGCCGCCGTAATTAAATTCAACATCAACTTGGTGTCCACAACTGTGGCATCTGTAATTATTCCCAACAAAAAAAATTGCGGACAAAACTTTAACCTCTGTTTAAAAATCTTCTGCATATTCCACCAGACTTTTATCCAAAAAGCCTTAACCTTTTTACAAGTCCACCATATGTGAAAATATGTTGCATCTTCATCACCGCACCTCCAACATTTAGGCTGATAATTCGGATACATACTTGCAAGCTTTTTGGGATCTAAATGCCATCTATAAAACATTTTGTAAAAATTCTCTCTTAAATTTTGAGCTTGTGTAAATTTTACGTTCCTCACCCATATCTTTTCCCACGTGTCCATTGTGATGGCTTCCTGGATATTTTGGGCCCATTTTATCATACAATCCTTAACAAGCTCTATTTCTGAGTCAATCTCTATCAATGCAAGATATATCCGTTTGATATGTGCTGATCCCTGATTCCTAATTTGCTTTATCAAATTTTCATCAGTCATTGTAAATCCATTTTTCTGGTCTTCTTTCCACCTGGCCCGTAACTGAGTATATTGAAACCAATTTTGAACAACCTTCTCTTCTCGCAAGAGGCTATATGATTTCAAACACCAAACATTTCTTTCCAAACTGAGAATCTCCTTGTACGTAGTCAAATCATGTTTGAAGCCAGCATGTATATTTTCTATTGCGTGTTTTGGAATTGCCCACAATGGTATGTTACAACTTAACTTATGTCTGTACTTCTTCCAAACTCTCAGCAATGCCTGTCTTAAAATATGCACCCTAAACACGTTGTCTACCTTCTTATCATACAACAAATATGCATGCCAGCCAAACAACAAATCGTGGCCCTCAAGATTTAATAACCTCCCTTGCGTCAAATTAATCCAGTCACTTATTCCTACTAATGCAGCAGCTTCATAATATAATTTAAAATTAGGCAATTTAAGGCCACCTCTCTCACGAGTATCCTGCATAATCTTAAGTTTAACTCGTGGTTTTTTCCCTGCCCACACAAATTTATTGATACCTCGCTGCCATTCCTCCAGATTAGAATCTTTCTTAAGAATCGGTATCATTTGAAATAAAAATAAAAATTTAGGCAGGACATTCATTTTTACTGCTGCAATCCGTCCCAACAAAGACAATTGCAATTTTTTCCAACTCTCCAATTCTTTTTGAATTTTCCCCCATAATTTTTCATAATTATTTTTATATAGCTTTGTATTAGAGGGCGACAAAATCACCCCCAAATATTTAACCCTTTTAACAATCTCAAATCCAGTTAATCCTTCTAAAAGGGCCTTTTGCGATGTTGTCATATTTTTGGCCAAAATTTTTGTTTTTTGTACATTAACCTTAAATCCAGAAACCTTCCCATAGAAATAATGATAATCTTTAATAATAGTGTCTCCACAGATAGCAAAAATAGAGTTGGATATAAAATAAAAAGCAAAGCCAAAATAGGAAAAAAAGCAAAAAATATTAAAGATGTTAACAACTATTTTAAGAGGGAGGTTAGAAGCATGTGACAGTTAAGATATATTCTTATAATCCCTGCTTCAATCTGATGCAAACTGGACATACTGAACTAAAACTCCTACATTCTCAGATAGGCTGGCCAATAGGTAAAGGTAAAGGTTCCCCCGCACATGTGTGCTAGTCGTTTCCGACTCTAGGGGCCGGTGCTCATCTCCGTTTCAAAGCCGAAGAGCCAGCGCTTGTCCGAGGACGTCTCCGTGGTCATGTGGCCGGCATGACTAGACGCCAAAGGCTGGCCAATAGCCAGCAGCAAATATAGAAATCTTGGGTTGGGAAAATCTAGCTTAGAAGGAACCAGCCAAATTCTTAGAAAATTTTAAGTAATGTAATTTGGCTGTTGCTAATAATGATAAAACCTGAATCATTCATCAGATATTAACAAAATTTTGGACAATTAAATTTGACAATTTCTATATAGATTTTAGCTTTGTAGAGTGGCATTCTTCTGTTAGTTTCTCTATTGTTTCTTTATTTCATTTGAATATGTAGGAGTCTGATGATTCTCAATAGCACTTTACAATGTAGAAATTGTAGAAAAGTGATTTAAGCATTGATAATAGTACATAACACGAAGAAAAAAGTTAAATTAAGACTGCTACAATCTATGCATTTTTTCTTAAGATACCTTGTTCAAATAAATGGAAATTCTTTTAAAGTATACATGCATACAAACAAGCCACTTATTACTTAATAATTAAAGCTACTTCCAAATACTGGTTTTGTTTTTTCAAAGAGTTTTGTAATTGTTTGGGTTAAAATGATACATTATGTTATGACTACATACTAAATAAACTTCAAAATCCTACACAATAGATTTTGATTCCCATTATTTGAAAAGTCGTAAGAATTTATTCAGCAATTTCTAAATCAGTAACTGGCAGAAAATAAAGCTACTGGGATCAATTTTAAAGGTCTAAGTGAAAGGAAACTATAAACATTGGCTCCAGATGTAATTACATAGTTGGAATCCACTGATATCAATACTATTTTGTTAGCATCTTTAATTACTTTATATGAATCTCTTCTAAATCTCTATTCATTTTTTTCAATAAGGACAATTCCATATAACATCACTTTAATTTATCCAGCTTGAATTTTCACTGATGTTGACCTCAGAATGAACCAATCAATGTTCTGCCTCAAATTGATAAATATAATGCCTGCGTACAATTAGTGCCCTGCCCAACCTATTGCCAGTGAAAAGTAAAATAATAATAATAAACCTTTATTGTCAAAGTACAACATGTGTACATTGAGATTAGCTGAGCCTCCGCCCGTGCTCTCTCCCCCCAACACACAGTGACAACAAACCCTCCATCCCACCACACTATGTGAACCAACTACACCACACACCGGCCTCCCAAGTCAATTCTGCATAAGATTATGTCCCATTTAAAAGCCTAACAGCCCACGGATAAAAGCTATTTTTCAGCCTGTTGGTACGGCTGGCTATATTCCTATATCTCCTACCGGATGGTAGGAGAGTAAAGAGATACCGCCCAGGGTGTGAGTCATCCTTGAGAATCTTCCTCACTCTTCCAAGGCAACGAGCCCTGGCGATGTCATCCAGTGGTGTCAGGGGACAGCCCACAATGTCTTGTGCTGTGCTCACTACCCTCTGTAATACTTTCCTATCCGCGGCTGTCAGACCAGCATACCAAACCACAATACCATACGAGAGGACGCTCTCTATAGTAGACCGGTAAAAGAGGGTCATTAGCTGTTGTTCTACCCTGTTCTTCCACAAGACCCTAAGAAAGTGAAGCCTCTGTTGGGCCTTTCTAGCCACCTGAGTTGTGTTAACTTTCCAGGTCAGATCTTCAGAGGTAGACTCCCAGAAATTTAAAGGAGGAAACTCTCTCTACACAGTTCTCTCCGATGTGAAGTGGGGCAGGTTCCTCCTTTTTTCTCCGGAAGTCTAACACCATCTCTTTCGTCTTGCCGATGTTTAGGTGCAAGTTGTTGTTACTACACCATATGGATAGTTTTTGTACCTCCGCCCTATATGCTGTCTCATCCCCACCTGTAATAAGACCCACCACAGTTGTATCATCTGCGAACTTGATTATCGCAGTGGATGGGTCAGATGATACACAATCATAAGTGTATAAAGAGTACAGGTAGGGGCTAAGCACACAGCCCTGTGGCGTGCCGGTGCAAAGCTTCAGGGGGGTGGACAAAGCAGAGCCAACCCTCACTGTTTGTAACTGATCCCTAAGAAAGTCTTGAATCCAATCGCAGATGGCGGGGGAGAATTTCAAGTCAGTCAGCTTCTGGCATTGCTCAGAAAAAGTCTCGGCAATGTTGGTCTAAAAGGCTGCCTTCGAAGTTGAGTCAGAATCCCAGCCCTGCAGCCACGTTTTTGCTTTCGCTCCTTTCTCTTTCGCTTACGTCATCTCCTCCCCAGCCCGAAGACAATCCATGGAGATCCTGGAGGCCTCGCTATGCAGTTCGGTATGTTTTGTGACTGCTGAAAATCACTAGTAATTTCAGATTGCCTTGCAAGCCCGATGTTTAACAGCTCTATACATGAGTAGGCTATTTTAGCCCCTTGCACTACACTGTGCACATTCATCCATACGCATATTAATCTAATCACCACACACCAGTACCAGGAGCTCAGAGCAGCTGTGTGTGAACGCGCCACCATCTTGGACTAAAAATGAACAAACAAATCCTTGCATATAAAAATAAACAAATCCTTCCATATAAAAAAGTAAATTAACTAAATTATCCATTATTTTTCAGTATACATTCTGTGCAGTCATTTCAGCATCTGTAATGATATTTAATTAAACAATTCTTCCTTTATTGAACATCCTGTGGAAAGTTGTGAAGATTTCTAATGGCAAGATTCATGATACCTTTTCTCACCGACTTAATCATGGTTGAAGGCTGCACTTAAAGCCAACATGGAATAATATTTTTTACATGGAATGCATCCTTTTTAATAATTAAGTCACGGAGATCACTAGGATACTTCTAGATTTCTACGTCACAACTTTTTCTATTCCAGCTCACTTTAAGGACAGAAATTTTTAAATCTCAGCAGCCTGGCACTTTTCACATTTCTTTTATTCTTCTTTTTCTGACCCTGTAATCCCTTGCTTTGGGTTGGAGTTGGGGCGACTGAATGGAGCTGAGCATTTATTGGCTGCATGCCCTTCCTGATGCCTATGTGGAATTCACAGCAGGTATTTTCTGTTTTCGCCCTGATAAAGAAACATCTGCCTAGGATTGAACTCTCAACCTTCCGAGTGGGGGATGAGTGTCTTCACCTCTAGGCCAATGTGCTACTCACTTTTCACATTTCTTGATCTCCTGAAAAAGAGAAGCAGGAAACTGATGGAACTGTTCTTTGTCCATATTAAACCAAGCCAGGATTCTTTTTAAAGACCTGGTCAATGGGAGACACAAAACTCCTCCAACAGAGAAATGGACTCAAGCAACCTCAACAGAGCCTCACCACTATAAAAAGAAGGAATTGGGTTACTTGGAATGAAAGAAGCCCACATTAAGTTTTGAATTCTTGCTAAATACTTATGCAGAAGTGACCTAAAATTCTGTTGTTAGGCATCATTACTTCTATGTTACATTTGGAAAAATTACATTTAGTAGTTGGGCTTTATGCATTATACAGTGTTTCTAAATAAATTACTGTTTGCCTTGCAATTTTAGTGGTTATTAATGTGATATGCATTACCTGGAGAAACAGAAAGGAAGAATTTTGGCTTTCTCAGAGAGAAGCCTGAGTTGGATGGGGTGGGGGAGAACAGGTTCAGTGTAGCCACAACCTAGAACAGAGTTGGGGAATGAGGGCCCCTTTATGACTTGTTCAACTCCCAGAATTTCTGAGCAAGTATCTGGTAGGTTAGAAACGTTATAGCTTTAGTTTGGCAAGATTCTATCCATTAGGTTTAAGCAAATAAAGGATTGAACCTGATTGGGTCTCAATGTCTCGTCTCTGGACATGGGCCTGGCAATCTACCCTTCCTCAAATAAACTACAAGGTAATAACTAGGAGCTGGCTTCAGATTTAATGCTATAATTATATACCCATTTATAATTACCACAATACCCGGTTAAAATTATGGGAGTTAAGCCACTTGAGTCTTGACCTTCCATTGATTTCAATGGAACCTAAACACATCAAACTTAGTTTGAATTGAATCCAATGCATGGATAAATCTGTTCAGTAGCGAATGCAGTGCATTTTGAAACAAGGCTAGGAAACTGGGGAAAGTAGCCTTAACTTCATAAAAAAAGTCCCATGTTCATCTCTATGTTGAAGGGATGCAGAAAGCTGTGACTCCAATTGGGGGAAAATCATCTATAGAAGATTGAGCAGATGTAGCAAGAAACGTATCAGCACAATCACATACACTGCTATACTTTTAGAAAAAGGTTATGTCAAATAAATAAATGGTGAATCTGTAATATAATTCAGAACCTTAGAAGGTACTCTGGAAAGTGAGAAAAGCAATAGGCTTATATATTAGTGCAAATTATGACCTTTTTCTTCCTCCTTTACATGTGAAGAATGTCACAAAGCATCATTCAGTGAAGATGTGAAACATGGCTGCTTTCTATGCAATAAAACTGTCCACAGTAAATTTGTATCTTCTCTCTCTCTCTCTCTCTCTCTCTCTCTCTCTCTCTCTCTCTCTCTCTCACACACACACACACACACACACACAATATAGCATTGGTCCTGATTTCTTTTGTTATCTGATTGCTAGGAGTGGGCTGGAATACCAATCATCTTAATCAAGAACTTGATTTTTTTTAACTTTCAGAACTCTAAATGAAGTGTTTCGTGACTTGTACATTCAAAAAATAAAAATTACCTACCAACCAATTGCTACTGATTGTTAAATAAATGACAAGGCTAATCACCATTTTTATAACTATGTTGTCAGCTCCTACAGTTATGAAAGGAAATAGGAAATCTAAATGTTAATAACAAGTCATAATGACAACTGACCTTCCTATTTTTACAAAGGGACCCAAATAAGTTCATTGTTTTGTTTACTGCCATATAAAATGTTTCACTCTTTGCAACATATATCAGGAATGGCACAATAGGGCATGATGCTAGTTTTGAACTTAAGAAATATTTCTGCTTCAAGGAAACAACTTATATTGTCATATGGTGCTGGTATCCAACATTCTGGCAGTGTAGCAGCTAGTTTAGGTATTATAATGCTAGAGTTCTTTCTAAAGTCTTTACATTTTGGATATTTATTGGTCACCAGCAAAAAGCTCATGACTGATTCAAACCAGCCATGTTATCATGCACTATAATGACTATAAGCCTGTTCTAAAAATGTGCATTCTATTTATATTAAATCCTTTTTAGGTTTTCCCTTGTGTGAAAAAGAATATTTTTAGTTGCAATTTCCAACATAACAATATTTCTTTCAAATTCCCTAGTCTTTCTTGGTATGACAATTGGCATAAAGGTTCACTCCAACTTATGTATTTTTTTATCCATGGTCTGCTATTTATTTTTAAGTCTACCTTTTTCATCCAATGTCTCTGATTCATTTGGGCACCATGAGAAAAAAAAATGAAGTAAAAAAATAGGGAGTTAACATGTTTGATCTTTATGAAATAGATTCTAATAATTATGTATTTCTTACTGCCACTATAAAAAGATGGTCTTTACAAAATGTATTGCAATAAAACAAAGCCATTCCCTCATCCTGTACAAAAGGGCCTATAGTTTAGAGCAGTATATAATATAAACAATATTACCTACATTAAAAAAATATAAAATGAAAAGGCTCAAAACTCCAATTATTAAGTTGTTCTAGAAAAATTATAAACTAACCTTCCATTTAATTTTATTTTAGCAGGACTACTTGAAACAAAATTAGTCTCAAGTTCACACAACTAGATTCCTTGGACTCTGATATTAGAAAATCATCAATGTAGAATAACCATTACTATTTTTGTATTCCCTCATTAATTTCATTACATTGGTGACAATCTTGCTTAAATTCAACCAGATATAGTAATAGCTGATATTTACTGCATTAGATAAAATGTTTGACGGGAATTCCATTATTCAATGTAAGTTAAGAATAACTGCCTTAACAAATTAAAGCAAACGTATAAATGATCTATAAAATCTTGAAAGAATATTGCATGCCTGAAAATCTACTGTAAAAAAAACATTTTAGAAACACTGATTAAAATATTTTACTTTGAAATTGGATACACAATAAGTACAATTCAATTAAAGCTGATATTTCATAGACTTACAGATTCATAGATTTGGAAGAATTTTTATTTTTATTTTATTTTAATTCCATTTATATCCTGCCCTTCTCTGAAGACTCAGGGCGGCTTACAAGCTTAGCAGTAGCCTTCATTCTATGTATATGCCTGCTTATTAGGGCTTTCTCACACACCCCAAGCGGCATTATTACAAAGTCAGCTTAATTGCCCCCAACAATCTGGGTCCTCATTTTACCTACCTCGGAAGGATGGAAGGCTGAGTCAACCTTGAGCCTGGTGGGATGCGAACCTGCACTAATTGCTAATTGCAGGCAGCTGGTGTTACTTAAGGAGGCATTAGCCCACTGCTCCACCAAGGCTCTCAAGAAGTCAAATAGATAAGAAATAGAATAAGAGCCACCTCCTACTTATGCAACAATATAGTTTAAAGCAAGCAAAATAGACAGATTTATACCTTAAGTCCTAAAAGAAATGGGCAAAATATATTAATGTTCAAATTCTCAATGATCCTGCAGTAACATCATTGAATTGTATTATGTCCAAACAGTTAGGCTAATATGTACAATCCTTTTCCCTATAAGACTCTAATAGAAGACATCAACAACAAAGGACTGTGCAGCTTCTGCAAAAAATGGACTATTCATAGGCATTCCTATCCATTCCTTACTTCTGACATTCCATTTCTTCTTCAGCAGTGCTAAGAACTTCACCTGAAGCACTTAGAAATATGTTTCAGAAGGGTCTGTCCCAAGAGGTTAATCCTAAATAATCCTAAACAACAAATATCCAACATGTAAAGATCTGAGAAAGAATTCTAGCATTATAATACTTATACCATTGCTACACTACCAATTTGTTGGATACCAGCACCATATCACAATATAAGTTGGAGTAAAATCGTAGACTGGTCATCGAAAGGCAGCCTAATATAAAGCATATTATTCTAGTCTATTCTGCATCAATAATTGTCTAAAAATCTCACTGTTCATTACTTGAAACAAATCCATGAGTTAAATAAAGCAAAACATATTGCCAAATTTGGTAAGTTCCAAATATGAAGCCTTATGTAAAAAAAAATAATTATCATGATGACCCTGTCACCAAAGAAGTCAAAGTGAGACCTAAGCTCATACGGTGTCATTGCTTAAATCTAAATGCAAGAATGGTCCTATACATGGTATAATATTATGAAATAAACCAGACTTGATATAAATGAAATAAGAAGAGCTGTAGAATAATTTATTACAATTCAGGCACAGAAACCTCTGTATCTCTTATATATAACGTCCTCATTAGATTCACTGACGAATGAATCAGTGCACCCTGGTACTGAATGGTCTCTCGCATGAAGTAGGAGGAGGTAGGAGTATTATATATATTCATGGCCTTGAGTTATATATTAAGTATTAAAGGGGGGATAAAAATCTAATACATAAATAACACATAAAGAAATGGTGCTGCTAAGGTGAAGAGAATTCTAACTTATTTTTCAGGCATATATGAGAAAGGATGGCCAGCATTTATCCCTCCAATTATTATTGTGCTCCCACTCTTGTGAAGTCTTGTTAGCACAGGCAATGATTATAGAGGATGACGATGTGCAGTACAACATATACAGAGTGACAGATTCTCTGACTGATCTAAATACTTCATACTCTACTGTTCGATGCAGAAGACATTCTGCAACATGTGCCATAAATGGATGCCTAATCTGTTTGAATGTTTCTGATTTAAGGATTATAAACTCTATCTCCAGGGAAGATCTGAAGTACTAAAAATCAAAGAACTGATCCATATTAAAATCCATCTGTTATAATAAAAGAAAGAATATGAGTCTTAGTACTTTTAAGACTCATATTCTTTCATATTACTTCGTACATGTGGATCTCTACTGTCACACCCACAAAACTCAATTTCTCTCTTTTATCTGGAGCACATAATTTACAGTGTTCTATGGCTTTTATGAAAATGTTAGCTCTGCTGCACGAACTGCTAACATCGGCATTAACCAAAAAACAAGCTCAAAAAGAAAAGACTGCGCCCCACAATGGTTTACAGCTATCAGATTTTATTTTAAAAAATGCATTTTTATTTATAATTTGATGTGTTGATAGTTTTTGAAGTACAGTCTGATGTAAACTTCAAAAGATAATGAATATTTCATTACTACAGAGCTAACAGCAAAAGTTCAAAATTAGGACACTGAGGCTATTTATAGACACTCAACCATATTTAAGGACTATAATTATATTCCCTGAATGGTTTGGAATGATTTTCCCCCCATTTTACAGCCCTTGAGGGTGTTAGCAAAAACTGCCTGCACATTAAGATCTTTCAAGCCAACCAACAAACCTCCATGGAGCTGAGATGTTAAACCACCAGAATCCCTAATGTCTTGCTTCCTTTGCCTCACAATAATTTCCACTTTTCTGATCTCCAAAATAAACAGTGTACACTTTTTCTGTTTAGCATCCTGAACATTTCCATTTTAATGCTTTATTTACTTCACTCCACTGTGGGTGGGCTAGGTTTAAAACAATGCTAAATGAAGACCTACTTTGTGAAAATGAATGGCAAAGACTTCAAAAGCAACTAATACAATAAACCTAGTTACACGTTGCTCAAGGCAGTATTTCAATATACAACAAAGACAGAATCCTCTCAAAAATTCTTTCTGCATCACTGGAGGACCAGAGAACCCAGAAAATGTTGTTATATTATACCTCCTGACATCTTTTATTGAACCCCGTATTTGGAAGACTACAGATTCGTCTTAATCTGAAGGGTGGAATCCAAAGGCTTGAAATGCTTCTAAAGAGTGAACCAGTGATTAAACCTTAGCATACCACCTAGAGGTACACCTAGGTTTGCCTCACCTAGAGGCAATCAAAGTTATTAGTAAAAGCCAACATGGGTTTGTCAAAAACAGATCATGCCAGACAAATCTTATTACATTCTTTGACCAAGTGACAAAATTACTGGATCAGAGGAATGTTGTGGATAATTTACTTGGACTTCAGTAAGGCATTTGATAAAGTAGATCGCAAACTACTACTTGATAAGATAGAAAAATGTGGGTTAAACAGCATCACCACCTGATAGATTCGTAGCTGGCTGACAGGCCGTACTCAGCGTGTGGTCCTCAATGGAACCGCATCTACATGGAGGGAAGCATGTAGTGGGGTGCCCCAGGGCTCTGTTCTGGGCCCAGTGCTCTTCAACATCTTCATCAATGATTTGGATGAGGGAATATTTATTTATTTATTTATATTTAAATTTATATACCGCCCTATTCCCGTAGGACTCAGGGCGGTTTACAGGGAAAATTAAAAGTTAAAATACATCATATACAATTAAAAACGATTAAAACTAAGATTAAATTAATCCCTGAACTTAACTAAAACCCCATTAATTAAAAATTAAAACCCCTCAGTCTGGGCCAGACAACTCAAAAAAACAAGTTTTCAAGTCCCTACAAAATGAGCAAAGGTCGGGGGCGGTCCTAAGCTCCGTGGGAAGCTGGTTCCAAAGGGCCGGCGCGCCCACAGAGAACGCCCTTCCCGTGGGTATAACCCGCCGGCATTCCTTAACCGGCAGTACCCTAAGAAGGCCCTCACTTTGGGAGCGCACAGGACGATGGGAAGTTGATGCCGGCAGCAGGTGTTCCCTTAGATATTTTTGTATTTTAATTCCATTTATATCCCGCCCTTCTCCGAAGACTCAGGGCGGCTTACAAGCTTAGCAGTAGCCTTCATTCTATGTATATGCCGGCTTATTAGGGCTTTCACACACACCCCCAAGCGGCATTATTACAAAGTCAACTTAATTGCCCCCAACAATCTGGGTCCTCATTTTACCTACCTCGGAAGGATGGAAGGCTGAGTCAACCTTGAGCCTGGTGGGATGCGAACCTGCACTAATTGCAGGCAGCTGGTGTTACTTAAGGAGGCATTAGCCCACTGCTCCACCAAGGCTCTTATAATCCACCAAGGAGGCATTAGCCCACTGCTCCACCAAGGCTCTTATAATCCACCAAGGAGGCATTAGCCCACTGCTCCACCAAGGCTCTTATAATCCGGACCCAAGCCATTTAGAGCTTTAAAGGTCATTACCAGCACTTTGAATCTCACCCGGAGGGCAACTGGAAGCCAATGCAGCTCACGGAGAAGAGGTGTTACATGGGAGTATCGGGAAACTCCCATAACAACTCGTGCAGCTGCATTCTGCACCAGCTGAAGCCTCCGAGTGGTCCTCAAGGGCAGCCCCATGTAGAGAGCGTTGAAGTAGTCTAGCCGGGAGGTCACAAGCGCATGGGTGACTGTGCGTAGGGCATCTTGGTCCAGATAGGGCCGCAACTGGCGCACCAGACGAAGCTGGGGAAAAGCCCCCCCTGGTCACGGCTCCTATTTGATCTTCAAAATTGAGCCGTGAATCCAAGAGGACAGCCAAGTTGCGAGCCCTACCGATGGGGGGTAACACCTCACCCCCCATCATTAGTGGTGGAACAACCTGGTTTATCCGAGATGCCGATATGCACAGCCACTCAGTCTTGGCAGGATTGAGTCGAAGCCTGTTTCTCCCCATCCAAACCCGGACCGCTTCCAGGCAACGGGACATCACGTCGAGTGCATCACTGGGTTGGTTCGGGGTGGAAAGAAAAAGTTGGGTATCATCAGCGTACTGATGATACCCCACCCCGAAACCACGAATGAGCTCGCCCAGCGGTTTCATGTAGATGTTGAACAGGAGGGGAGAGAGGACCGACTCCTGAGGGACTCCACAAATGAGAGACCTCGGGGCGGACCTCTGCCCTCCCGTCAACACCGACTGCGAGCGGCCCAGGAGGTAGGAGAACCACCGTAAAACGGCGCCTCCCACTCCCAACCCACTGAGACGCCGCAGTAGGATAACATGGTCGATGGTATCGAAAGCCGCTGAGATATCTAAAAGGACTAGGACAGAGGAACATCCCCTGACCCGAGCCCGCCAGAGATCATTCACCAGTGCAACCAATGCTGTCTCCGTGCTGTACCCAGGCCTGAAACCCGATTGGTACGGGTCCAGATAATCAGTTTCCTCCAGGAACAGAGGAAGCTGATGCGCCACCACTGTTGTGATTCAGGGTCAGCCTGTGGGTTCGGCAGTTGGGTCAGACGACTCAGAGGAGGAGGGGGGTGTTGAAGACCTTGCTGAGGGGGTTGAAGATCTTGCTGATGATTGCCCTCAGGCAGGCCCCTCCCACTTGGTCACCATGGAGACCCAGCTGTGTGAGCCTGACAGTGTGGATGAAGATGACCCACAGCTGGCCCTGTTCAAGGACGCCTGACGCAGGAGGCAGTCAAGTAGGAGTAAACAGAGGAAGGCAATGGGGCTTCTCGGAAGGAGGGAGAGAGAAGCCACGCCCTGAACTCTTTATAAAGGGAATGTGTGGGGAGGGCTGGTTTGCTGAAAGCAACCGCTCGGATAGTGTTTCAAAGCTCCTGTATCTTGGTTCGTGTCTTGTTTGTTTTTGTAGTTATAAATGTGGCAGACGTTATTCCAGCCTCTTGCCGTTTGTAAAGGGGTCGTCCCTGCTTTTGATGCAGGGCCGGTAGCAGGCTGGTACAGAACAGCCACACTCTCAACAACCTTTGCCAAAAAGCGAATGTTGGAGACCGGACAATAGTTATTTAAAACAGCCGGGTCCAGGGCAGGCTTCTTGAGGAGGGGCCTCACCACCGCCTCCTTCAAGGCAGCGGGGAAGATACCCTCCTTCAAAGAAGCAGTTATTACTGCTTGGAACCAGTCTCGTGTCTCCTCCTGAGCCGCATAAACCAGCCAGGAGGGGCACGGGTCCAGTAAACAAGTGGTGGAGCTCAGTCTCCTCATAATCCTGTCCACGTCATCGGGAGAAACAGGGTCGAACTCAGTCCAGATAACATGCTCAAGACCGCTTGATTCCTCCATGCCAGACTCTGTCCAGTCAGAGTCCAAACCGGTCCGGATCTGAGCGATTTTGTCCACCAGATGATGACTAAACTCCTCAGCCCGACCCTGTAAGGGTTCCTCCCTCACCTCCCGATTAAGGAGAGAGCGAGTCACCCTAAACAGGGCGGCTGGGCAATTATCTGCAGACGCGATGAGGGCAGCGAAGTAATTAGACTTCGCCGTCCTCATCGCAGGGAGGTAAGACCTTGTGAAGGCTTAGTCGCAATCGGTCAGATTCAGACCGGGTGGACCTCCAACCGCTCTCTAGACCCTGTCTCCGATGCTTCATCTCCGGGAGCTCCACAGTAAACCATGGAGCCCAACGGGATCTGTGCCGAGTCTGGGGTCGCAAGGGTACAACACGGTCGAGTGCCTCGGCAGCCGCCCTTTCCCAGGCATCAACCAAGGCATCGACTGGGCTGTGAGTGAGGGAGATAGGTAAGGACCCAAGCGCTGTCTGGAACCGTTCTGGGTCCATTAGGCGCCTGGGACGGAACCATCTGGTCGGTTCCACAGCCCGGCAGCGGGGGGTGGCACAATGGAAGACCAGCCGCAGGAGATAATGATCGGACCATGACAGGGGGACAACAGATGGCGAGCCCCCTCCCAAATCATCCAACCATTGTCCAGATAGAAAAATCAGGTCAAGGGTGTGACCCGCCCCATGAGTCGGGCCCTGAATTACTTGGGTCAGGTCCATGGCCGTCATGGAAGCCATGAACTCCCGAGCTAACTCTGACGACTCTCCCAGGGAAGGCAGGTTGAAGTCGCCCAGAACTTTAAGTCTGGGAAACTCCACTGTCAACCCTGAGAGGGTGTCGAGCAGCTCAGGCAGGGCCGTTGCCACACAGCTGGGTGCCAGGTATGTTAGCAACAGACCCAGCTGCGCCCGAGGGCCACAGCTCATGAGAAGGGACTCACTCCCGCCTATCTGGACAACGGTGGTCTCCCACAGATATAAGCCGCCACCCCACTGCCCCTGCCCCGAGCCCGAGACTGGTGTAGCACACAGAAACCTGGAGGGCAAAGACACCGCCCTCTGGGCCCAACCAGGTCTCCGTAATGCATGCCAGATCCGCGTGTTCCTCCTCGATCAATTCCCAGACGAGGGGAGCCTTGTTCACCACGGAGCTGGCATTGAAATACACCAGTCTGAGCTCAGGGTCCTGATTCCCCTCACCCCCGGATACAAGGGTACTAACCGGAGGGTCGGAACACGCCACCGCTCGAAGACAGCAGGGGCGCAGTCCCGGATATTGATACGGCCCTCCGTGTAACCGCCTGCTGCCATTCCCAATCGTCGTGGGGATTTTCAACCCCACCCCCATACCAACGGAACCAAAAGCCCACGTCCCCAACCCCATCTCAACGGGAACTATTAGAGGCCCAGACTGACAGCCGGTTGATAAAACCCTCCCCAATTCCCCCCTCCCTCCCATTCCCACCCCTCCCTAACCCTTTAAAACAACCGGCTAAAAAACATACAAGGGGCCTCTTAATGCATTTCCACCAGAGGCCCCTAAGATGTGGAACTCATCAAATTTGCAGACGACATCAAGCTGGCAGGAATAGCCAACACTCCAGAAGACAGGCTTAAGATACAGGAGGATCTGGACAGACTTGAACACTGGGTGCTATCTAACAAAATGAAATTCAATGGTGAAAAATGTAAGGTTCTACATTTAGGCAAGAAAAACCAAATGTACAGGTATAGTATAGGGGGTACCTTGCTCAATAGTAGTAACTGTTAGAGGGATCTCGGAGTCCTAGTGAACAATAATATGAGCAGCTGCCAAAAAAGCCAACACAGTGCTAGGCTGCATTAACAGAGGGATAGAATCAAGATCACGTGAAGTACTAATATCACTTTACAATGCCTTGGTAAGGCCACACTTGGATTACTGCATCCAGTTTTGGTCACCACGATGTAAAAAAGATGTTGAAGACTCTGGAAAGAGAACAGATAAGAGCAACAAAGATGATTAGAGGTCTGGAGGCTAAAACATATAAGGAACGGCTGCTGGAATTGGGTATGTCTAGTTCACGGGTCGGCAACCCGCGGCTCCGGAGCCGCATGCGGCTCTTTGAGCCGTCTCCTGCGGCTCCCAGCCGCCCGGTGCGCGCGCACCTCTTTGAACGGGCAGTGGTGCGCGCGCACCTCTCCAAATGGAGTGGCACCGCCCTCTCCCAATGGGCGGAGGTGCACGCGCACCTCCCCAAACCTTTGGAGAGGTGCGCGCGCACCTCCGTGAGAACGGGCAGCGGCGCCGCTTGTTAGGAAAGCTGCCGCGGCACGTTTGCAGGCTGCCGAAAGCGGCAGGTGTGCAAACGGGCCGCGGCAGCTTTCCCAACAAGCGGCACCGCTGCCCATTCTGAGAGGTGCGCGCGCACCTCTCCGAACGAGTGGGGGTGCATGCGCACCTCCCCAAACCTTTGGAGAGGTGCACGCGCACCTCCGCGCGAACGGGCAGTGGCGCCGCTCTTTGGGAAAGCTGTCACGGCACGTTTGCAGGCTGCTGAAGGCGGTAGCTCTGCAAACGGGCTGTCGCCGTCGTGCAACCGGTTCCATAACACATAAAAAAATGGCAACCGCGCGCATCCGCAAGAAAAACCTGTTTTGCGCATGCGCAAAACATTTTTTGCGCATGCGCGTGCATGGACGCACGCACGCGGCTCCCACTTTTTTTATGTGTGATGGAACCGGTTCCCAGTGGCTCTTTTCCTTTTTCAGGTTGCCGACCCCTGGTCTTGTTTAATGAAGAGAAGGACTAGGGGTGACATGATAGCAGTGTTCCAATATTTCAGGGGCTGCCACAAAAAAGATGGAGGCAAGCTATTCTCCAAAGCGCCCGAAGGCAGGACAAGAAGCAACAGATGGAAACTAACCAAGGAGAGAAGCAACCTAGAACTAAGGAGAAACTTCCTGACAGTTAGAACAATTAACCAGTGGAACCACCTGCCTCCAGAAGCTGTAAATGCTCCAACACTGGAAGTTTTCAAGAAGAGACTGGACAGCCATTTCTCTGAAATGGTATAGGGTTTCCTGCCTGAGCAGGGGGTTGGATTAGATGACCTCCAAGTTCCCTTCCAACTTTACTATTATGATTATGATTACCAGTTCAAAAATAAAAAATACGCAGTGTTCAATTTTAACCATGACTTTGCACTGCGTATTATGACATCCATTGATTCCCATGGCTTTTTCTTCTTTAGATCTCAGCACAATCTTCTGCATAGCTTCACATTCTTACCTCTACTTTAATTTATTTTTATTTATATAATCATTTATAGACTGTCCACTCCTCAAAAAGCTTGAGGCAGTTTATACAGACATAAAACCAGCAACAAAAGAACAGATAGTCCTTAACTTATGACAAAATTGAGCCCAAAATTTTTGTTGCTAGGAGAGACAGTTAAGTGAATTTTGCCTCATTTTATGACCTTTCTTACCATAGTTGTTAAGTGAATCACTGCTGCTGGTAAGTTAGTAACACAATTGTTAAGGGAATCTGGCTTCCCTATTGACTTTGCTTGTCAGGTCACAAAAGGTGATTCACATCATCCCAGGATACTGCAGTCATCCTAAATTTGAACCATTTGCCAATCATCCAGTTTGATCACATGATCACTGGGATGCTGCAATGGTGGTAAGTGTGAAAAACCACTGTGTCCTTTTTTCAGTGATGTTGTAACTTTGAACGGTCATTAAATGAACTTTGTAAGTCAAGGGCTACCTATAATTAAAACAATATATTACTACAAGAACCAATATGTTCTGAGAATACAAGAAAATTTGAAGTCTTCTGAAAAATTAGAAAGCTGGAGGCATTCCTTATTATTGAAAACAAGGTGTTTCAAAGGGAGGTGAGATGAAGCACTTACAAAATGGCCATCTGGTTACCCAAAGTTGTTCTGGTTAGGTAGTTCCCCAACATTTTCTGACTCCTAGATACACCCTAGCTCCTCAGTTTATCCATCTCTTTTTCTGTGAAGTTGGCATAGTCATAGAATGCCTCTGGGGATCCACAATTTTTTTTTGGAAATAACTAGGATGCTGGCACTACCAGCTTTCAATTTATTATTTTTAATTAAAAGAATACAGCGGCATGGGAATGAAGGAAACACCTCTAGGTACCAGGGCTATTATACCTGCCTTATCTCATTGAGGGCAATGGATGCCTAATGTTGCATAAGGTAGAAGGCTGGATGCGAGCTTCAGTATTACATTTCCAAATTACATTTCACATATCTGTTCTACCAATGTCCTCTGTTATGTGGCCATAGAAAAGAGGTGAATTAAATATTATCTTCCCTACTATCTTGAAGTTTGCCTTATTACCTCTAAAAGGAAGTGGGTTCAGTTAAACTCAGCAATAATCTATGCCAAATATAAGGTTCAGCCCTAAGTTTGTTCACTTGCTTTGAGGATGGGTGTGTCTGTTTCCTTTTCACCCTTTCTGCTTGCAAAGCCGTAAAACTTGGGCTTTTCCAGGTATGCTGATATACCCTTTTGGTTTTTATTAATCTCATTATAATCTCTCACCCCTCACTGTACTTAGCTAGTTTGAGTGATACATTTTTATATAAGTGAGTGAGTTTATATAATTTATATATATTTATGTAATTTATATATCAACTGCTATTGCTTCCAAAGAAAAAGAAGTCTTCAGATGCATTTTTAAGCAAAACTGATAAACAATGCCTTTGCATTTTAATCTTAATGGAAGCCTTGATGTAACCCCCCCTTTAAAATATTAGATTTCTAACAGATGTTAGGAAATTTTACCACTTTTATTTCATCTCTGTCCTTATGAATGTTCTTGCAGACCATTCAGTTTTTTTAAATACACAAACTTAGCAAACAAAAATGAAATATGCCATTATAGACTTAACACATCCTTATGTACTATTCTGAAACTGCAGAGAATTTTACTGAGTACTATGTCTTAGTTTTTCAATTCTCAATAAATCTATCCAGTTGTCAATCTTCTCTAATCCAAACCAGAATACTTAATTTTATTGTGTACACGTTGCTTCAGGTTTTCAATAACCATTTTGACATGAATGGAAGATCTCCACTGACCTCAAATGCAAACAATTATAGTTACCATAAATCTGCCTACAGCAAGATGATAAAGAATAGTAATAGTACTAATTAATATTAATAGTAATAGTAAGCAATCTTAATTAACAAACTACAATTCCATAACTTGTCACTTGTTCTTCTTGTATATAACTAAGGAACCAGGTATTTTAGTAATCAGTCCAACTCACTGCTTTGAAATAGTAAGGAAATAAAACTCAGTTCTAGTAGGGTGGGGTGAGATAAAAATAATTTCCAGAGAAATAAGAAATTAAGTGGGTACATATGGGATTAGACTGTCTTCTGCTCTACTCTCTACTAATTCTGTTCCTGGAAGTATTTCTTATATCTAGTTATCCAGTAATACATAGTTATACAGCAGTAACATAAGTTTTAATTCGTGTTTACTTAGTAAAAAAATTGTGTTAATTAAAAACATGAAAGAATGAGAACAGAACAGTAATGAAGCAATTTGCATAGTATACCAAAGGTGAAAATGGAGGAAAATATTCCAAGACATATGAAATATTTGAATTGTTTATAATATGCAAGTTCTGTTTAATATTGTTTTTTCTTGCTATTTGTTTAAATGACTCATAATTATAGATATTTGGGGGGGCTTGTTATCACAAATATGGAATATTAGAACAGTTAAAAAAACTGCTAATGTTGGAATATTATTTCTCTCTAGTAAGGAAAGTGAAGTGAAACTGAGCCAAATTGAATTGTCACTTTTAAGTGATTGGTGAATATGAAAGTGAGCAAGTTTAATATTTAAGAAAACCTTACACCTTGTCATTTCCCTTGGAGCATGCTACATTTTGTCTGCAAATAATCAAATCTCAGCATGCTGCTTCTTGCAGGGACAGGCTGGGTAATAGGGAAACCCTTTTCAAAGAGAGCTTGCTTCCTAGTGTGTCAGTCAGCACTATGCTTCCAAAGGCAAAGAAAGGCCGAGGTAATTGTGCTCAGAGATAAGGCAGAGCTGTCAGTGGAAAATAGTGCAGCAAACTTCCTGTTCAATATGAAAGAAAAGAAAAGCAGACAAAGTAGTGTATATCAGGAAAGCTTTGAGTTGTACATCTAAAATTGGAACTAAAGAACAAAAGGACATTTACCTGGTGGTTTTTGAAAAGCTTGACTCAGCAATGAGGAGCAGCTCTTTGGATGAAGAAATGCCTGTCACTCATTCTCTGTATTTCAGAGAACATGGGAGTGGCAGTGATGCAATGGTTCAAGAGACAAGGTGTGGAAGTTCTTTACAAAGTTTCTCGTTCTGTTCCGCATACCAAGGGCATGTCCAACAAACTCCATTAAAAAGTATACATGGAATGGGGTTCGGTGCAAGAACCTGAACCAAATGTCCCTTCCTTCCTTCCTCCCTCCCTCCCTCTTTCTTTCTCTTTCATCCATCCATCCAATTTGTGTAGCTGCCCATCTTACACAATGACTCCGGGCAGCATACATAATAAAACAAAATACATAAATAATTAAAATTTAATGTTTTAAATTTAAATTAAAAGATAAAAGCAAGATGAAAACAAAGACAAAATGGAAGAAAAACATATGAAAGAGTGCTTTTAATTAACATATCATACAGTCATCTGGCAGGTTGCACTGTCCTGGAATCCCCAAGTTACAGTAGTGGCCAAAATTGTGGAAACCTTTTGGGAAAAAGTGTATACAGTAGAAATGCCACCTTTGGTTAAGTTTCCACCAATTTTTCTTCTCATTTCTTTATAACTGTAGCCTTGTTCACTTAATAATACTATTTTACATCGCTTTCTGGGCAACCAGTGAACTCTTTGCACCATTACTTTAATTTTACTACGTTTTACAAGCTCACTAAATGAAAGAACATTAAAAAACCCAACCAACTTGATAGCGATCATATCACACACTGACAAATCTCCTCTCAGCTTCAATACATGACATCAATAACTGAATCCTACTGTGATCCGATTGGCTCATTGCCAAAACAAGATGACACTTGATTGGCTCTCTAAACTCTCATGCCCATTGGCTACAGTCAGATGAAGGAAAGCTACCTTTTTCTGGTTATCTGGCTATAACTTTTCATAGAATACAGTACAGATAACTGAACAAACTTCGTTGCATTACATTCTTGATTAAATTATCTTTCCATTGATATATAATTTTGTGGTACTACTCCCCCCCCAAAAAAAGTGGTGTTATTAGCCATCAAACCTCAAAAATACACTTTTTCCAAAAGGTTTCCACAATTTTGGCCAATACTGTAGTTGGCAATGCCATGTTTTAAGGGTCTTCCAGAAGGCCAACAGGGATAGGGCCAGCCTCTCCTAACTGAAACTGTTACACCGGGTGGGGGCCATGCCAGAAAAGTCTTTCCTCCTAGGTCCTACCTGATTAAACTCTTGACTGATAGGACCCGCAATATACCTCTCCTCTCCTCTCCCTTCTTCTATTGGCTTTAAATGAAACTCTAGTGGATTTCTAAAACCAACCCGAATCTGGATTATTTTGCTAAATTCTTGGAACAAACAAACAAATCAAATTTTAAAAAAAACTCTTTGGAATGAAGTCCATCCCACCAAGATCCAGATGGCTCCCAATTTGCTGTTTTTTAAAAGAACTATGAAGATCTGGTGCCAGGCCTTTCACTGGGGAGAGACCCCCTCGCTTCACAGCATCAGGCTGTTTTTATTCCCATCTTTAAATGTCTTTCCTTTTATTGGTTTTAATTTCTTTGTTCTGATGGTTGTGAGCTACCCGAAATTGGGCGGCATACAACCTTTAATAAATTATTGTTTATTTATTTTAAGAAGAGAGGAATAGCTGAAATTGAATCTTGATTTGCTTTTTTTCTGATTCCCGTGGAAGAGGTCAATTCCTTTCTGTTTATGCTAAGACAGAGTTTAGCTGCATTACATAACAACATAATCAGCAAGACATCTACACGTACAAGATTACACAAGATGACCAAATAAAAGACTAATTCTTCCTTTTTCAGATTTTAGCCTTACACTTAAGGCTTGTCCAATCCGGTTTCAATTAGAACAGATGCTAATGAATTGATTTCTGCCCCATTTTACTACTAAGAACTGATTTAGACGGTGGCTGACAAATCTAAACAGCCAGCAAATCTCTTTCTTCTCTCTACAATAAGCCAATGAATCATGCATATTCAGTACAAATATGAAGAACAATATAGAAAATGAAAGGCTTTATGAATATCCAAACACTATAAAAATGCACAGAAAGAAACACCGATATTAAATAGTATTTTAAAATAGCATAACTTTTGTCATCCAAAACTCAGCTGCACAGGTACCTTTTAAGCATTTAACTAAAAAAATGAAATGAGAAGTTGGCTATTTCTTATTTTCAGGACTGTGAATAAAAGATCCCTTTTTACCACCCCATGGTACCTTCGAAGTTGCAAAGTCTTTTGAAAGGTCATCTTGAATATTATCAAATGACATTTGCTGAAATTTAAAGCTCCAGCAGGAAGGTTTTTATATGTCACTTATTTCAGAGAGAAATTCATTTTATTTTAGCTAACATCTCCTCAGGTATTATTTTTCACATAAAACCTATTACAAATTAGTGGCTGATTTTTATTATACACCATCTTGAAAGTTTAATATTGGAAATGGACAAAATACTGTAAACTAATAAATACAGGGAGTGCAGAATTATTAGGCAAGTTGTATTTTTGAGGATTAATTTTATTATTGAACAACAACCATGTTCTCAATGAACCCAAAAAACTCATTAATATCAAAGCTGAATATTTTTGGAAGTAGTTTTTAGTTTGTTTTTAGTTATAGCTATTTTAGGGGGATATCTGTGTGTGCAGGTGACTATTACTGTGCATAATTATTAGGCAACTTAACAAAAAACAAATATATACCCATTTCAATTATTTATTTTTACCAGTGAAACCAATATAACATCTCAACATTCACAAATATACATTTCTGACATTCAAAAACATAACAAAAACAAATCAGTGACCAATATAGCCACCTTTCTTTGCAAGGACACTCAAAAGCCTGCCATCCATGGATTCTGTCAGTGTTTTGATCTGTTCACCATCAACATTGCGTGCAGCAGCAACCACAGCCTCCCAGACACTGTTCAGAGAGGTGTACTGTTTTCCCTCCTTGTAAATCTCACATTTGATGATGGACCACAGGTTCTCAATGGGGTTCAGATCAGGTGAACAAGGAGGCCATGTCATTAGATTTCCTTCTTTTATACCCTTTCTTGCCAGCCACGCTGTGGAGTACTTGGACGCGTGTGATGGAGCATTGTCCTGCATGAAAATCATGTTTTTCTTGAAGGATGCAGACTTCTTCCTGTACCACTGCTTGAAGAAGGTGTCTTCCAGAAACTGGCAGTAGGACTGGGAGTTGAGCTTGACTCCATCCTCAACCCGAAAAGGCCCCACAAGCTCATCTTTGATGATACCAGCCCAAACCAGTACTCCACCTCCACCTTGCTGGCGTCTGAGTCGGACTGGAGCTCTCTGCCCTTTACCAATCCAGCCACGGGCCCATCCATCTGGCCCATCAAGACTCACTCTCATTTCATCAGTCCATAAAACCTTAGAAAAATCAGTCTTGAGATATTTCTTGGCCCAGTCTTGACGTTTCAGCTTGTGTGTCTTGTTCAGTGGTGGTCGTCTTTCAGCCTTTCTTACCTTGGCCATGTCTCTGAGTATTGCACACCTTGTGCTTTTGGGCACTCCAGTGATGTTGCAGCTCTGAAATATGGCCAAACTGGTGGCAAGTGGCATCTTGGCAGCTGCACGCTTGACTTTTCTCAGTTCATGGGCAGTTATTTTGCGCCTTGGTTTCTCCACACGCTTCTTGCGACCCTGTTGACTATTTTGAATGAAACGCTTGATTGTTCGATGATCACGCTTCAGAAGCTTTGCAATTTTAAGAGTGCTGCATCCCTCTGCAAGATATCTCACTATTTTTGACTTTTCTGAGCCTGTCAAGTCCTTCTTTTGACCCATTTTGCCAAAGGAAAGGAAGTTGCCTAATAATTATGCACACCTGATACAGGGTGTTGATGTCATTAGACCACACCCCTTCTCATTACAGAGATGCACATCACCTAATATGCTTAATTGGTAGTAGGCTTTCGAGCCTATACAGCTTGGAGTAAGACAACATGCATAAAGAGGATGATGTGGTCAAAATACTCATTTGCCTAATAATTCTGCACTCCCTGTACATATTTGCTTAATATCAAAATTAAGTTCTTCTTAAAGACTGAAACCCAGCTAGCATTCACATACAATCAAAAAACTACCCCCCCAAAACACTAACCTATCCCTTAGCCATATTATCCCTCCCCTCATCCCAAATTTATTCCATCTACTGACTTAGTCCTCATACTGTATCAAATAAGGGACATCACAGTGGTCACAATAAGCAAACAATAGTTATGCATTTCAGCTGCACAATAGGCCTAAATGGGATCTCAACTGCTGTGTGTCAGCCCTTATAGAAAGATACATCACAAAAGATGAAGAAACTGAACAAAATATAGTAAAACAACAAAAGCTGGTCAGAGATGACATGGTTACAATGAACAGGATCTCTGTATGGATTTGCAAAGCAAACGGTTTGGAAAATAGCTTGACTCCCTCTTCTTTGTGGCAGCCCCTAAGATACTGGAACACTGCTATCATGTCACCCCTCACCCTTCTCTTCATTAAACTACACATACCGTATTTTCCAGCGTATAAGACGACTGGGCGTATAAGACGACCCCCTACATTTCCTATTAAATTATAGGGTTTGGGCTATACTGGCCGTATAAGACTACCCCTCTTCCAACGCACACCAAATAAAAATTAAAAAACATCAGATTTGATTTTAATATGGTAATTTTAATTCAAATGCTTATGACATGCAGGTGCTTAGTAGGAAAACTGTCACTTATAAACATAAGGCTGTTTGTCATCAAACATTTAAACATAAAACAGTGCAAGTGGATTAAGCAATTAATAATAATAATAATAATAATAATAATAATAATAATAATAATAATAATAGTAATAATAATAATAATAATAATAAGAAGAAGAAGAAGAAGAAGTTGGAGGGGACCTTGGAGGTCATCTAGTCCAACCCCCTGCTAAGGCAGGAAACCCTATACCATTTCAGACAAATGGCTGTCCAGTTTCTTCTTAAAAACTCCCAGTGTTGGAGCATTCACCACTTCTGGAGGCAGGTTGTTCCACTGGTTAATTGTTCTAACTGTCAGGAAGTTTCTCCATAGTTCTAGGTTGCTTCTCTCCTTGATTAGTTTCCATCCATTACTTCTTGTCCTGCTTTCAGGTGCTTTGGAGAATAGCTTGACTCCCTCTTCTTTGTGGCAGCCCCTGATTCCAGCAACCATTCCCTATTTTCCTAATTCACTTTTTCACTTTTCCTAATTCACTCTAAAGCTTTCCCTGCGCAGAGCCTTAAGTAACACAAGCTGCCTGCAATTAGTGCAGGTTCGCATCCCACCAGGCTCAAGGTTGACTCAGCTTTCCATCCTTCCAAGGTAGGACCCAGATTGTTGGGGGCAATAAGCTGACTTTGTAATAATGCTGATTGGGTGTGTGTGAAAGCCCTAATAAACAGGCATATACACAGAATGAAGGCTATTGCTAAGCACATTGATTTGTGCTTTAAATTGTAAGCCACCCTGAGTCTTCGGAGAAGGGCAGGATATAAATGGGATAAAAAAAAGACCAAATGGGAGATCTGCTCCAGGTTTTCCAGCCAGCCCGCCCAGTTCCTGAGTCAAATGTGTCCTTAGAGCTAAGCCGCTGCTCTGGCTGCTGCCTTCCCCACCTGCCTTTCAAGTTGGGATATACTACAGCTGCTCTTCAACTTTAGAAGAAAAGACGCCCAGACCCCAGCCTGTAAAAAATCACAGACTGCAGCTTCTTCTCCAATTGGTCCCGCTTTCCCTGCGCAGACTAAATGGGAGATCCGCTCCAGGTTTTCCAGCCAGCCCTGTCCCTAAATTTTCAGCACCCGGTGTATAAGACGACCCCTGACTTTTGAGAAGATTTTCATGGGTTAAAAAGTAGTCTTATACGCCGGAAACTACGGTACCCAAATCCAGCAACCGTTTCCTATGTTTTAGCCTCCAGTCCCCCAATCATCTTTGTTGCTCTTCTCTGTACCCTTTCTAGAGTCTCGACATCTTTTTTACATTGTGGTGACCAAAACTGGATGCAGTATTCCAGGTGTGGCCTTACCAAGGCATTGTAAAGTGGTATTAGTACTTCACGTGATCTTGATTCTATCCCTCTGTTAATGCAGCTTAGCACTGTGTTGGCTTTTTTGGCAGCTGCAGCACACTGCTGGCTCATATTTAAGTGATTGTCCACTAGGACTCCAAGATCTCTCTCTCACAGTTGCTACTATTGAGCAAGGTAGCACCTATACTATACCTGTGCATTTGATTTTTCCTGCCTAAATGTAGAACCTTACTTTTTTCATAATTGAATTTCATTTTGTTAGATAGTGCCCAGTGTTCGAGTGTGTCCAGATCCTCCTGTATCTTAAGCCTATCTTCTGGAGTATTGGCTATTCCTGCCAGCTTGGTTCTTGAACCCAGCTTGTTTTAAAACTGAGACACTAAAGATAACGTAAGGAAAAAGATTTTTTTTTAAAAAAATGCAGTTAAGCTACTGAGGAAGCAAGTCTGTCCATCGTTTTTTTTAAAACAATACATCTGGTTACAAATAATATTTATTTTTCTAAGAGGTTCCACAATGGCTTTTTCATGTAGAGAGCCATGCATGTAACAGCTGTAATTTTACACATGCCTCATTTCCATAAGTCTTTTAAAATACAATTACTCCTTTCCCAACTTGTCTTCTATAAAGGTGAATGTATTTCTTGACATTTCACTTTTCATATTTTTGTGGGAGGCTCTGTGTATGTGTGGGCTTTTGGTTCAAAACCTATTTTTCAACATTAGTTTTCACATTTGAAGTAGGTTGTTCTCACCATTCTAGAAAAGTTTTAAGATTAAAACTGATGGAATTATGAATTTGCCACACACCCAATTTTGCATAACCTTAATTTGTAAAGTATAATTAAAAAGCACTTTGTGTGCAAAAATTATCTAGAAATTTAAAACTAAGCACTACTAAATTTATTCTCAGTACTTTAGCATAGGCTAAATCTGCTTACTTGGACGTAAATCTCTTTGAACGTACATTGTGCATAGGACTGCACCATTATGTTCAGTATAATATAGAAATCTATATTATAAAATATAAATATAAAATTCGTCTACAACTTTTAATGATTTGTTTTAGATCTAGGATTGGCAGGTGTACATGGAAAACCAATTAGTTTAGAAAATTATTACAAACCTGGAAGATAATGAAATCTTGCAATACTTTGTAGTTGAAACATGGTTTTATGCAAAAAAGGAAATTCTTTCATGCACATGTTCAGCATTTTTATTTATTTATTTATTTATTTATTTAATTAAATTTTTATACCGCCCTATTCCCGAAGGACTCAGGGCGGTTTACAGGGCAGCATAAAATACAATATAAAAATAGTATAAAATTAAAATTAAAATTAAAATTAAAATAGATTAAATTAAATTGCTAAGCACACTGGTTTGTGCTTTAAATTGTAAGCCGCCCTGAGTCTTCGGAGAAAGGCGGGATATAAATGGGATTAAAAATAAATAAAAAATAAATTAAGCCCAATAATTAAAACAATTTTTTACAGATTTCAAAACTAAGACTGCTATTTTAAAATTATTTATTTTGATATTTATTTATTTGAAATTATTTATTTTGATACCTGCTGCCGGCATCAAACGCCCTTCGCCCAGTGCGCTCCCACAGGGAGGGTCTGCTCAGGGTTCCGCCGGTGAGAGATTGCCGGCGGGTGACACCCAGGGATAGGGCCTTCTCAGTGGGAGCGCCTGCCCTCTGGAACCAGCTGCCGGTGGAGCTGAGAACTGCCCCCGACCTCCGATCATTCCGCCGGGGCCTGAAGACCTGGCTCTTTGAGCTCTCGGGCCCAGGCTGAGGAGAAATTTTTAATTGGGGTTTTTAAGAGTACAGGGTCAATTTAATATTTTTTAATTTGGTTTTTAACTTTGTATGTTGGATTTTTTAATTCCCTGTAAACCGCCCTGAGTCCTCAGGGAAAGGGCGGTATATAAATGTAACTAAATATAAATATAAATATAAATATATCTCAATGTTGTTGCACAGACTGTATGATGGTACAAATGCTTGTAGTCTTTTTTATTTCTTTCTCAGTATCAAGGTTTGAGAATGGCAAACAATTTGATGAAAGGAACATTAATAGAATAGCCATGTAAGGTCCCCTAATTTATTCATTTCTAACATTTGTACATGAAAATAAAATGAAAATAAAATACAGCTTATGTTGTGAAAATGTTTCCTTCCCTTTTATGTCATATGGTGTCCCAAAGACAACAGTTATGGAAATGAAACCCCAATCATGTGAATTGCATAAGTTATTCAGATAAAATTAATTAACAATGCTAAATATCTGAATAATTTTTCTACCCAAAAATATATGGTGCCTAGCAGACAGCATATGGTGTCTGGCTTGCTAATATTAATTATGCAATCCATTATAACCTTAGCCTGTCCAACTTTAGTAGGTCTAAACTGATAATTTTTCTTACCACAAATAAGTTTTTCAATGGATCAAATACGTTTGCTGCTAGGGAAAAGGATGCTTTATGTAATCACACTGCCAAATAATAATAGATTTTTGTATTAAGGAAAACAATTCAGGATAATAAATAATGTCTCCTTGCAGCACAGACAGAAATAAAATCCAGGACAGTCTTTATGCTCTCACAAATGCACATGCATCATTTCAACCTGTATTCTTCCCAATATCTGACAGGAAATATATAAAAGGTAGAAAATTGGATAGCCCAAATGTCACCTTTCTGCTTTGTCTGAAGATACCAAAAAATAAATGCTTACCTATGCCTTTAGTTGGCTTATTGTGGGTATCATTTAGTGGGACAAGAACAAGAAGGCAAAAAGGATGGAGATTTCAGTAATGCTAATTTGGGTTAAATACAGAATCTTGGAAACTGTACAATAAAAACAGTTTCTCTCCTCGATAGTGAGTGGATGAAAGTGAAATATTCTACATTTTGGAATGCTTTTTCTCAGATTTCTTATCACCTGGCCTAACTCTATACTGAGAAGATAAGATGCCAACTAACATGCCTTTCAACTCAACTATTTTATACCTACTCTTCTTTCCACCCCTTTCCCAGTTTCTCCATAATTTCTCACACTAGGAGTATTTTACTCCTATAACCTGGCACATTATATAGCCCTACAGCTAAGGTAGGAAATGACAGAGTCACTTCTTAATATATCCCTAATTACGTTACTATCTTAAATTTAAAGGTCCGCACTGCGCAAAAAATCAAGAAGGATCATGACATGTGAAAGCAGGCACCAAAATAATATATATGGCTACCCAGAGTCAGACATGTAAGTCCACCACTGAGAATTATTCTAGTATTCTTGGCTGAGTATGAGTAGATATGGAGAACTCTTGGCTGCTGAGTTCTTTCCCATGTACTTGAATAGTAGCAGTAATCATTGCAAATTGTTTTTTCAGCATCCAACACAGTTCTCGTTCCAGTTTCTCACAAGATATGTATAGTTTCTATGGCTTTAACAACAGATTGCTGAATTATATGGCATTTACAGTAAGGTACTGAGACAGTGATCTATGGATAAGATCCCCATCAAAATGAATCTACTTTCAAGTGGTTTTCCCCCCCTCCCCCATCTCTGAATAGAAAAGCCCCTAACAAACCCAAATGAAGACAATAAAAATGTGTAATGTAAAAAGGCATGACAGAAATTTGCCATCTCCTAATAAAATTTAGAAACAAGAGAAATTCAGGAACTGTTGCTCTGTTTAGATCAGTTACTTTCAATTACTTTTGTCTCCTTTGCAAAGCTATTGATTGCTTCAGGAACGAAAACTCACCCCCCAATTTGAGCTCTGAGAGCTATAAATGAGAAGACGAACTTCTGATAGTTGTGCTGAAATGCAACTTTCTCCCACAATTGTAGTTTGCTGTAAAACATATTCAGTGCTACTAAAGATGCTCTCTTAGAGCCTTCACTGTATAATTGAAAGATGACAAAACAAATGTATAAATGCAGTAGAGAAATATACAGAATTTACTACAGGGCTTTCTCAACCTAATGCCTTTCAAATGTGTTGGATTTCAATTCTCACCACCCTTTAGTGATAATTCTTGTCCAACCCACCTGGAAGGTGCCAGATTTAGGAAGCTTATCTTAGACGTTAGCTTGTGAGAGCTTGTAAACGGCTTGTTTTGAGACAACTTCCTCAAAACTATATTTAGCCCCTTAAAGTGATACCTTCTGCTACTAGAAACCTAGAATCAAGTCAAATTATGCAAAGTAAGCAGACAAATATTCTAAAAGATTGCAGAAGTGTGGAGGAGAAACAAACGTAAGTGAAATAATTGTGACATTTAAGAGATGTCAGTTTGCAGACAATACACAAAGTACTTATCAGAACTGGCAATGCCTTGGTTTACCAAAATTTACTCAGATGACTGTGATTAAGTTTCTGGATATTGAAACAGCTTTTATGTTTGACACTATATCACTTGAGGCATACATATTTTTTTAAAAAAATGTGTACACATCTGAAAGTCAGAATCAGTTTCACATTAAAAGATGAATTTAATCATTTCCAGAACAGCTCTTTAGTTATGCAAATCTCTAGACTCCTACGAGTTAACTGAAACAAACGTACTTCTTGCTTGCTCAGCCGTCCTTTGAGACAATATAGAAAGAACCTATTAGAGTCAAAGGCAAATGTATTACAGATCCTGAAATGCAAATTCCACTATTGATGAAAACAAGGGATCAACCAACCAACCAACCTTCACTTTCTGCCTGTTTAATCCAAATCCAAGAAATTAAACCAAATCCAAGAAATCTGGATTATTAAGGACCTCTTGTGTTAAATGCACACTATTGTTTTTGAGAACAGTCAACCCATACTAGGCTTGAAATAATTTGTGATTCAGTAGGGTAGTTAAGGCTGTACGAAACTTGAAAAGCCTATTTTTACTGTCTTTTGAAAACTGTAAAGTTGTAATGTAAAGCACATAACATACACAAATATATTATTTAACACAATGCTCAAACTGATATTGAATCACTTGCAAATATTAGGTCATGGAAATGGGTGGCCGAAATGACCTTCTAAACAGAAAAATACTTGACAGAGGGTTTGACTAAATACCATAGGATATATCAGGGCAAGATTTGAGCAGCTAGATCTTATGATCAAATACGTATGATTCCATGAAGCGCAATATCGTGAAAGAACATGTTTGTGGAGCAACAGATATAGAAAATATGGCACATTCAATTCAGTGGTCAATATTCAATACTCAATAGTCAATTACATGCCTCAGCAAGGACTCTGTACTTACAAATACTACTTGACAGAACCATATACTGGAAATCAGAGAAAAAAACATACTTATTTTTTTCAGTCCCCAATTATATATGTAGTCACTAGAACTGTTTAGTCAGAGCTCTCCAACAGAAAACATATTTTACCCGTTCAATGTGCCAAGGGCCGGTTTCCTGGCTATACTGCTAACTTGCCAAATATCTTGCTCATGTATATGTTGAATTGAATGTAAAAAGCCACATACAACAGGTACCATATAAGTACCACACAGAACAATCCAAAACACATACTCTGCTAGAGAGAAGATTCCTGAAGATGGCTCCCAGCATGAGTCCGAAAGCTTGGAAGACTGAACCTCTGGTCTCGGTGACTGACCCAGATTAGATCCAAATTGGATGTCTGTAATTGTTTTTATTGGTTTTTGTTGTTTTAAAATGTTTAATTGTAATTGTGTTTTCTGAACTGTAAGCTACCCAGAATAATTGACTGAGATGGGCAGCCACAGAAATTGAACCAACCAACCAACCAATAAATAAATAAATACAATTCACATCACATCCATCATTGTCTTCTAATCGCATTTATAATAGAGCAGAATTCCAGTGTGAGTACCCTGGTCTGATTTCTCAGTAGAAAGGCCAGGATTTCAGACTAACCTCAGTCCAAGCATTTGCTGATAAGGACAAAGGTTAATTCTAAGCACCAAATATGAGGCACAGGGCAGCTCAGGTGGTTATGTGCAGCGGTCTCAATCTCTACATCCAAAGGTGTTCTTGACAAACTACCTTGCTAAACAACATCTCCATTATCTTTGATGTGTGCATGCCCCAAATACTGAAGAGATATTTGGAAATTTAAAAGAATTCCTGCAGTACAGATAGTCCTCAATCAACAACTGACATTGGGACTGGGGACTCTATCACTAAGTGACATGGTCATAAAATAAAAGTATCATATGACCGTGACAATTTACAATGGCGGTTATGGTTGCAGTCGTTAACTAAATCAGGTGCAGTCATTAAGCACAATGTCACATGACCTTGATTTGCAACTTCCTGAAGGCTGCTTACTGACTTTGCTTCTTGGAAGCTCACGGCTGGACTATGGTAATACACTCTACATGGGGCTACCCTTGAATAGTATTTGGAAGCTTCTGGGTATAATTCAAGGTATTGGGTGATTACCTTTAAAGTCCTTCATGGCCTGGGTCCAGGTTACTCAAGGGACCATCTCACCCCTCTGGGATTGGCCTGTACCACTTGTGCTAGCAGAGGAAACATGCTGCGGGTCCTGTGAGGCTGATTATTCTGCCTGGCAGGGTCCAGGACGAGGGCCTTCTCTGTTGTTGTTGCTCCTGCCCTCTGGCACATCTTGCCCCCCCATGTGAGGTTGGCCCCAACCTTCCTATCCTCTTGTAAGGGCTTAAAGACCTGGCTCTGCCAGTTGGCTTGGGGCCCCAGTGGGGGAACACTGCAATGGAGGTGGTTGGTTGAGAAATAACAGATCCCCCTTCCTCCCCTCATGTCCTCGGTTTTAATGTCTGATTTTAACATTTTATGTTGTAACTGTACGTATGTATGTATATATCTATAAGCCGGCAAGATGGGCAGCCAATAAATTTTATAAATAAATAAAATAAATAAAAAATAATAAGCTGCTATAAAGGTTGCAAATGGCTATCACATGGCTGTAGGCCACCATGACCATCATAATTGTCACTGCTTGCCAAGTGCCCGAATTACAATCACATGACCTTGGGGAAGCTGTGATGGCTGCAACTTTGAGGAATGGTTGTAAGTCTCCTCATTCGGCATCACTGGAACTTCAAAGAGTTACTGAATGAGTAGTTGCTAAGCAAACAGCATCTGTAGTTTGAGGATCTGCCTGTGTTCATTTATAGATCTGGGCAAAATACTATTTGCTTGACTTCTTTCATGGCATCCACAGCATTCAGTCAAGACATGTTGGCCAGTATAAGCTGAGCAAAAGCTCCACCCCTCTTTTAGCCATTACTTCAGTTGACAGATTCTCATTTTGCTTTTTACCAAAACACAGTCTAACTCCAGTAAAACTCATTTGCCAGCAAAAGTTATGACAGCCTCAGAAAAAGTGACTTAGAAACCATCCTCAAAGTTATGACTGTTGCATCCCATGGTCATGTAACCTCAATGTTGTGCTTGGCAACTGGAACACATTTATGCGATAATACAATAACAATAGAATAACAAGAGTTGCAAGGGACCTTGGAGGTCTTCTAATCTAATCTAATCCCCTGCTCAAGCAGGAAACCCTATACCATTTCAGACAAATGGCTGTCCAGTTTCTTCTTTAAAACTTCCAGTGTTGGAGCATTCACCACTTCTGAAGGCAGGTTGTTCCACTGATTAATTGTTCTGTCAGGAAGTTTCTCCTTAGTTCTAGGTTGGTTCTCTTCTTGATTAGTTTCCATCCATTGCTTCTTGTCCTGCCTTTAGATGCTTTGGAGAATAGGTTGACCCCCTCTTCTTTGTGGCAGTCCCTTAGATCAGGGGTTCCCAACCCCTGGTCCATGGACAGGTACTGGGCCATGGCATACCAGCAACCAGGCTGCACAAACAAGCAAAGCATCTGCGGGATGCAGGCAGCACACAAAACCATGCCCCCTCCGGTCCGTGGAAAAACCTCTCTCCATGGAACTGGTCCCTGGTGCCCAAAAGGTTAGGGACCCCTGCCTTAGTTATTGGAACACTGCTCTCATGTCATCCTTAGTCATTTTTTTCATTAAACTATTACAGTTGCATAGGCTTTTAACAAAATGAACTGGGGAAGCTGGATTTGCCTAATGACTGTGTGATTCGCTTAATGACCATTATGATTTGCTTAATAATCACAGTAAAAATGGTTGTAAAATCAGCTATGGTCACATGACCCTCTCTTAATGACCAGAATTCTGGTTCCAATTGTGGTCATAAAGCCAATGACTACTTGTAATGTGGATGTTAGCACTACATTTTAAATAATTTATGTATTACGAGGACAGACATAACCTTTGCAGCTTGCAGATTCTCCTAACTGAAAAAGTTGCTGAGGTCTTTTCCTAACCTAAGGTCTTTTCTTAAGAGCTTTGGTGGAGCAGTGGGCTAATGCCTCCTTAAGTAACACCAGCTGCCTGCAATTAGTGCAGGTTCGAGTCCCACCAGGCTCAAGGTCCCACCAGGCTCAGCCTTCCATCCTTCCGAGGTAGGTAAAATGAGGACCCAGATTGTTGGGGGCAATAAGGTGACTTTGTAATAATGCCGCTTGGGGGGGCGAAAGCCCTAATAATAAGCAGGCATATACATAGAATGAAGGCTATTGCTAAGCACATTCATTTGTGCTTTAGATTGTAAGCCGCCCTGAGTCTTCGGAGAAGGGCGGGATATAAATGGGATTTTTTAAAAAAACACCAAAAAAACAACAACCTAGAATAAGATGCAGATATTGAAAGGGCTTGACCTATTCATCTTGACTGGTTTTTTTATTGTTATGTGGATTGCTATTGATAACAATTGGAAAATACTGCCACCTTTGTTTTACAATAATTAATTTCCAGCTTTGAAATTTCCATATTTTAAAGTATGATGCTCAAGCATGTGAAGATTGTTGCAAGTAGAATTGAGAAATAGATAAAATGATTTGTGCCACCTGCATACAAGAAAATGAGAATTGCTTTATGGCGCAGTCAACTAGAAGTAATTCCCCTTTGGTGAAGATTGTACAATGTCACCAAAGTAGAAGTCAAATAATAAGGTGGTCAGAATACAACTCTGCTTGACTCTGCTATGGGTGAAAATAGAGGTCATCAGACTGCACGACTCCAGTTTCATGAAGATGTAACAGTACTATTAATTCTTGTACACTTTTACTCATTCCTTCCCTATAGGAGATTGTAGGGATTCACTGCATATTCATTCTTTCTTCATAACAAATTGTGAGACAGGCTGGGTGAAGAGTTCACATCCAGCAGAAATGCATTCAGGGTCCTTCATGGCTTTTAAAACTGGATTTCCATATGCCTAGCCTTCGGATACAACAAAGAATCTATAAACACTAAAAAAGTGTTGTGGGGCATTTCTCTTGCCACTTGTCACAGCTGATTTTTGAAATACGCTTAAAAAAAACCAAAAGGAAACATGCACTTTATAAGGCAAAACACCAGCTTTAAGCATCATCTTTGCTTCCCACACGTACTCCAGAGACGTTCTGGAAAACAAAAATGGAAGTCCAATGTTTTATTTGGAACAAGGCCCTGAGGGTAAAAGGTATTTTGAAACTGTCCCTTGTCCACCAAAAGAGCCATTCTGAGAGTGCCCATAGTATTCTCTCTGACCCTGAAAAATTGGGAGTCCCCTGGCTTAAATTAATTTTTCATTACTTATAGCTTGGTTCCTAGTGGAATGGGTATTTAGTCTGCAGCTCAGAGCTAATAAAAGCTAATGAAGATAGGTGGCATATTTAAGATAACCTCTCCTTAGCTTCTAGTCTACCATACTTGGAAATATCAGAGGAACAGTTAAGGACTTATCTCCTTCTCACCAGATCAATTATGTATCATGGTTCTTTCAGAATTTCTCTTAAATTTCTCTCGTTTGTAACACATTTTCACACAAAGCAGATGATAAGATCTGATAAGCTTCTGTTTCATATATATTTCAGTGGTTTTTGTGCCTCTACTAACTCTTGATGAGAATAAAAGCATTAGAATTAGAAACCCTCTACATAATCCCATACGCATCAGGCAGAGTATAGCTGCTTAAATGAAATAACAGAATGGTATTAATGCAGACTACCAGTTGAGATAGTACCAAACATGTTTGAAGAGTGTCGTTTTGACTTGTTTATAGGACAAAAGCTTTTTTCAATTAATATAAATACAGTTAATCCTTGACTTACAACAGTTCATTTAGTGATAGTTAGAAATTAAAACATTGAAAAAAATGACATGACATAACCATTTTCCACACTTTCACAATTTGGATGCTTAGCAACTGGTTCATATTTATGATGATTGCAGTGTCCTGGGATGTTTGCGACTTTTTAACAAGCAAAGTCAATGTAAAACCCAGATTCACTTAACAACTGTATTACTAACTTAACAGTGCAGTGATTCACTTAACAATTGTGGCAAGAAAGGTTGTAAAATGGAGCAAAATTCACTTAAAAACTATCTCACTTAACAACATAAATTTTGAGCTCAATTATGGTTGTAAGTTGAGGACTATCTGTATACGGGAGTGTCAGTACCCAAATGGTCAAAGAAGTTACAATATAGGTGTTGTTTTTAACCCAATCCATCATAAAACATTATTACATGAGGGATTCTGAGAATGTAATAATCCATGATAAAACAGAATGTTATGCTTATTTCTGCCACTATCCAATCTCAACGTATGTCCTTTCACTCAATAAGAAGACATTCTGACTATTTTACTTTATCTCAAACCATGCATTCAACGAGAATTAAAGATAATTGACTGAAGATCTTACAAGCAACATTTATGCTATGGAACAATTGCATTGTGTTACAGTATGGAACAAAGCTGCAGGGAATTATCCCATGAGGCATTTGAGAACAAATGAGAATGATCACAGTGTTTAATAGTTCATTAACACAAAGCAAGTAAATACTGGTAGGTACAATGAGAGAACTCAAATTCTGCTCTAGCATTGCAAATTGTCTAGTCCCAATGCAGTCTTCAAAAAAGGAATTAGTATGTTTGCCAGATTTTTAAAAATGAATGCTTTATTATAATTGTTGGAAGGTACAAATATAAGTGTTTGGTTTTTTTGCTTAAGTATTTAAATCAGTGTTTCTCAATCTCGGCCACTTTAAGGTACGTGGACTTCAACTGCCAGAATTCTCTGGGGAATTGTGGGAGCTGAAGTCCACACATCTTCAAAAGGCCAAAGTTGAGAAATTCTAATCTAGATGAAACTCCTACAACCATAAACTTGAACTGGACTCCAAGAAATTTCATGGAATGGACATTCAGTTTTATCATCAGCAACATGAGAATTGTTTCGATTGCTTTTTTCTAGGGTGTCTTTTTCAGTTTCTCAGCCTAGCTTAGAACCCTGGGGTTTCCCAGTATACTTATCTATGTAGTACTTTCACCCAACCCTACTTAGCTTTTTTGAGATCAGCCAAGATTGTTAAGATGCTACTACATACTATGATTTAACTGAATGCATTATTCTCCAAAGAATCAAAGTGAGGATAAGGAAAGAGATCATTGAAAGACTAGGTTTATTCACTGCACGTTATAAACTCGTTTCTTCTTTTCTCCAGTCTTCTCCACAAGACTTCTGCTTCCCAAGCGATTCTGAAATCTCTGTGATCTATCTGCCCAAGCAGCTGAAACATTTTATTGATGGCTCAGTTGAAGCTCACAGGTAATTGAAGACAGTTTCCAAGAAAATAAACAATGGAGTATAGCTTTTATGAAGCTGAAAAAAAATGCAACTTAATGTGCAACTGTTTCTCATACTGGGAGAGTAGAAATGGAGAAAGTGGTGTATTTTCATCATCATGATTGATTTAATATTCAATCTGATTCACAGTCTGGGAGTGATAAAAACTTAACAGTTCAAGTCCTAACCATTGACCTAGCAGCTATTAAGATAGTGTTTGAGTATATAGGTAGTTCTGAAAAGGGTGGTGGTGGTGGTATTATTATTATTATCATTATTATTATTACAGTAATCAAGGGATAACATAGTATCAAGGATCAGGAAAATAATTACATATTGTTTTTTTAAAAGAAATCTGAGTTCTATTCACAAATCAATGATCGTGATAATAATGAATTTATAAGCTTCCCTGTTCACGAGTGACTATGAACATTTCCACTGAATCTCAGTGTTATATTTAGACTAGGTTACTATGGCTTATTTAAATCACCATGACCAAAGTACTGGTTTAACGTGATATGAAAATGTTAAGCAAAGTGAAGAAGACAACTAGAATGGCTGAAAACATAACATTAGGAGCCCACAAAGGTAAGGCAAATTACACTCCCTTCCTCAACTTTTCTAACATTAGAAAAAAGACATGCAGTATATGCCATTTGCTCTACCACCACACTCTATTTTAGAGAAGTTGTAAGGATGAAACCAAGTATATTGGGATTAGAGGGAAAATAATCCATTTTCACTGAACTCCTTCAGCAGATCTGTAATAACTCTTACAACCAAATTATACGTATTTTATAAACGTGTGCACGTGTAATGGCATAATCTAAAATATCTCACATAATAATATATCTGAACAGCCCAAGCAGAATTTTCAAAATTATCTAATCTCACTTCAACTAGAAAGCTTTTCAAAGTTCACAATTTAGCCCAAAGTCTCCAAGAACGTTCATGGATGTACTTCACAAAGCACAAAATGCACTAAACATGATGGAAAAATTAGGATTTCTTTTTTATTGTGCTGTATTAGAATATTACTATTCTAATAACTGGCTTCTCAAAAATTAAAGAAGCCTTTCAACCTCAGCAATATGTTTCCTCTTTTAAGTTTTTAAAATGCAACAAACAGTTAACTGAGAGATCAAAAATCTGCTAACTGCTAGCATTTTATACACCACATTCTGAAGGCAGCTTACATTTGACTGAGCCCTTTGAAAGATTATTAGAAGGCTGCCATCCACTGACTCATTCAAGTACTGCAACTAAGGTGCAAAATTGCCTCATCTGTTGTAAAATTACTTCCAGTGCAACATAAAAACTGCTTCCAGGTTTACAAAATGCTAACCCTTCAAATGCCAAACACTTTTCACTCAGGGGAAATACAATGCAAAGAAATGTGAAACAGTATTTTGAGAAAGGATTCACATCAGAATTCAATCAGAATATGCGTTTTTGACAATGAAAATTCTATAGGGGTGTGTGTGTGTATAGTGTTTTTTTTTGATGCACCCTGTCGGCCCAAATATAGGAAGAAGAAAATATTGAAATTGTAAAAGTGCCTGTGCTGCTGATTAGATTTAATCGGTTAACTTGCTGCAATCAGGAGAAAATATCCCCAGATATGAAGACCCACCTTAATCAACAGCATTGAAAGCTTATCTTATTTATCTGTTCCTTTGGCAAACACATCATTAATTGCAGATGTATACAAGAAAAACAGCACACACCCGATATTTATAATGAAAAATAAAATTAGATGAATAATAAGGAAACCACTAAAGCCAAAATACGAAACACAGCACTCTTCTATTGCCCCTAAGGCATCGTAACATCACAAGTGTGAGTCTATCTGCCTATCTAGAACAAGTATTTAAAAGCTGGGTTTAAAAATCCACAGAATTTTAGCTGAATAGAATGGAGATAATGAACAATGTCTTGTGATGAATCTACTCTAAACATTGGATAGCTCTATGATCTAGTTCAGGGGTGTCAAACTGACGGCCTGGATGCGTCACGAGGAAACTGCACCCACCGATACGTCATGCAACGTAACGTGACGTCACGAGTTTGACATGTCTGATCTAGCTGGTTAACCAAAGTAATGATATACATAATGTTACTTATTTATGTAAGAGACTTACATGGCCGGTAATCTTGTGTATTACAGTATAACTCTGGGTAGCTCATAGCAACCGCACTAAGAACATAAAGAAACAGTAAAGATAAACAAGCTCAATTCAAAGCATCCTAAAACAGCCAACATTAAAAAAATATATCAATCATTGACCTCACTGTCCCAATGTCTGGGTAAACTAAACCTGCTTATAAAACAAAAGCACAGATGTGAGAGCAGTAATATAAGTTTACATTTTTATTGCTACCAAAAATTAAGTTTTGTTATTTATTGCCCCCTTCACTCCCTCTCTCCCACTTCCTCTGTGGTATTTGAGATAAAACTACCTGTCTCTTGATTGCTATAGTTCCCTGTCATCCTTCAAATTATTCGGCTGTCTTCAGGTATGGCAAAGGATGATGTCCAATCATTTTTGTTAGAAATAGAAATCTAGTCCTTTTCTGAATCTTTTGGCATGCAGAATGTTAAGACACAGATAAAGTGACTATAACACACTTAAGAAATTGATGTATGTAAAGCACTTCTACAACACTTTTCAATAAAAACTCATTGGATAGCTTATAACAATGATGCAGTGCACGAAATAGCAAAAATAGGATTAAAACAAAAGTGTTCACCAGGACAGATGCAACTGTAATTGAAACCAGTGTACATAATAAAATAAAAAGACCGTTTGTCCTATACTGAAATGACATCAAATCTGATCTATTTTCCTGGAAAAGAGAATCCACAGATGCAGTGCCTCAGACAAAAAAGCCCTCTTTTTTGGTCACAAAATCTGTTATTGGGGAGAGTAGAAAGTCTCCAGTGATGACCGCAAACTCTAATGGCAGTATTTCCTTCAGACTGAGTATTTCTGTATAAGGGTATTAAATGCAAGCACACATAGTGCCCCAAAATACAATCCCCAATCGCTATTTTGAAATCTGTCAGCTGCAATCCTAGCAGCTAACTCCTTAATCAGGCAGTAGAAGAAAGCAAGACATATACAAAAGCTTCAACATTTCACTTTGTTTGTTAAGGATCCTTCTTGTTTTGCAACTTTAAGTTTGAAACAAAGCTTAGCTCATCATAAAAAAAACCACCCTCAGAATATTGTGAAACAATTAAACACTCGTCAAGCTTCCAGATCCTACCACTTGAGTTTTATGTTATGCAAGTGGCACACTTTTAAGACTACAAATATTCTCACATTTTTGATGCGTCAGATATACAGAAGAAAATGACTTTTTGAAAGGAAAAAAAAGCCTGCATATTAAATGAGTCATAAAAAGGGGAACTTTTTGGATGGACACTCAAGGTGATATTGTGCTTAGGAGTCTGGATTAGAGTGGAGAAGACCATGGTTCAAATTTTCATTTGGCCATGGTGCGCAAAGTAAGAGGAAAACATCTTTTGCCCAAACTACCTCTGAGAATTATATGAAGATAACCTCTTTGTGAGAAAGCTACCCATGAACTAAATGAAACAAAAACTGAACATGGAAACTTACTGGTTGCAATATCCCCTTGAAGGTGAAGAATCTGTGGGACAGGCATTGTGAGAATAACTGTATCAAAGTAGTCAAAAGATCCTGTACTGGTGCCCACTTCCCATTTTCCATCTTTGAGGCAGATCTGAGTAACATGGTGATTGTAGAACACATCTGCGTCTGCTGAGAAAGAAAGAGAGAAGCTAACAGATGCTACAATCCCTTTGGAGTTAGGCAGCTAATAAATTTAAATTAAATAACTAAATAAAATAAATAAATAAATATAATTGGTGACCGAGAAAAGGGACAAAATCTGGGAGCTGAAACAATGATACCAGATCATTGTAAAAACTGATTGTATCAGGGTATTTCATCATTCATACCAACATGAGGATGAATGTGAAGTATCACTTTTTAATCATCCACACCTACACCCAAGCTGGGGCACCTGTAAGACTGGCTATGTCTCTTTGGGTGTGTGTTGGAATAATAAATGCCAAGATGGAAGTTACAACTGTGATCAAAATTCCTCCCTTTTTATTTTAATATGTATTACACATGTACCAAAAAGTAATGGGGTTTTACTGCTTCCATTTTGACTTTTTAACACTGGCTCTGGCAGAAGCCCCCCAAGCATTTCAGTGAATTTTATTATTCAAAAACAGAAAAATCAACATCTGAAGCTCACCTGCCTTATTTAAGTAATGTTTAACAATGGATGAAATTCCTTGGGGTGTTACAAAGTTATCTACTCCTTCCTTCACCACCATTCCTTTTACTGGGACAGTCAATGGCTTCAGGACTCCATGAGACAACAAATCTTCATAAAAGCTAAAAAGAGAGTTAATCTGTTAACTAATTAATCTGTTGACTGCTCTTGTACAGATTTTAGATTATACTACTGGTTTTAACTGGTTGTCTTTTATATGATTTAAAAATTTAAGACAGAAATTCATAGTTATAGATCAGGGGTCTCCATAATTGGCAACTTTAAGACTGGTGGACTTCAAATTCATGCTGGTTGGGGAATTCTGGGAGTTGAAGTCCACATCTTAAAGTTGCCAAGTTCGGGGACCCCTGTTTTAGATCATTGTTCCAACAATCATTAATTATAGCTTGCTTTCAAAATTTGCCCCTTAATTAAATTACCTAAACCAATTTGGACAACATCCTACAAGATGGGAAAAATAGAGAGCAAAAAGATCCTGGCCCCAACCACACCATGAGGCAGAATGAAAAACATATATATCAGTTGAAGTTGATTCAGATATCAAATGTTATTCAGATGAATACAAAAGTAAAGTGATCAAGTGAAAGAGAATAAAGAAGAAATTATTACTTATTTCAGGGCTAACTATATCAAATGACCATTATTTAATTCAAATTAAATCATGTTCCATTTTTGTCATGGTCCCATCTCCTTCTGAGGTCTTGATAGCAAAATGGTATGCCATTTTATAAGCAGTCTACAGAAATTACAGCCTGGGAACCACTAAACAAATGCATTAAATCAGTAACTAGACAGCAGATTATCTGTGTTACAAAAGTGAAGATTGGGTTCTTTTTTTTAAGAACAATTTTATGAGTGACCCATAATTACACCCAAGATGAAATGTTCTTCTCTGCACAAATAAAACAAGCCTTAAGATTAACTGGAATAATATTTTTATGGCATTACTTTCAACCAGTTTTAAGATCTGATATACTAGATTCTTGGTACTAAAGATGGAATGAAACATTGAAAGAATATGAAAGATATTCAGTTAAACCTCAGAAGCCAAAAGGTCCACAAAAGTCTGTGGTACAGCTGTAGAAGACATATAGTGAATGAGTCCTGGTGAGTTGCAGTGGTCACTGTTTGCTATTTTCAAACAGAACAAACATTATATATAATTATTATATAACTGCCCTCTGGAACCAGCTGCCGGTGGAGCTGAGGATTGCCCCCGACCTCCGATCATTCCGCCGGGGCCTGAAGACCTGGCTCTTTGAGCTCTCGGGCCCAGGCTGAGGAGAAAATTATTTTAATTGGGGTTTTTAATAGTACAGGGTTAATTTAATATTTTTTAACTTGGCTTTTAACTTTTGTATGTTTGATTTTAATTCCCTGTAAACCGCCCTGAGTCCTCAGGGAAAGGGCGGTATATAAATGTAATAAAATAAAATAAATAATAAATAAACTAAGCAAGGAGAGAAGCAACCTACAACTAAGGAGAATTTTCCTGACAGTTAGAACAATTAATCAGTGGAATGACTTGCCTTCAGAAGTTGTGGTGCTCAAACACTGGAGGTTTTTTTTAAAAAAGATTGGACAACCATTTGTCTGAAATGGTATAGGATTTCCTACCTGAGCAGGGGGTTGGACTAGAACACCTCCAAGGTCCTTTCCAACTCTGTTATTCTTTTATATCCTCTTCTGAAGTTATCCTCTTGAAATATTTGTATAACCCTACTAGGCAATTACACTTACATGGGCTTAGATAAGTATCTCCTGGCTCCTGCACCCAGAAATCCTCCATTTCAAATCAGGTAATGTAGGGTTTTCATTTAGATTGTTTAGAGTGATCAGCACACAGGGCTCAATATGAAAGGGGAATTTCACTTTTTCCTTTCTCACAGCACTACAAAGACCCCAATCTAAAATGGCTGACATTTGGTTCCAAAAATGCACACAGCAGCATGTTTTCCAATACACTATTTAATTAGTTTCCTGTTTTAGTTTTCATCTACAGAAATAATTTAATTTGCAAACAACATTACTTCTTCCATTGGAGTTTTATGTCTGGAGACCCCAATGTAGTGACTTTCTCTAAAAGCAACTCTTCACTGTGTTTGCTCAAGGGTCATGGTAAAGTTATAGTAGAAAAGAATTTGGCCTTTATCCTCTGTCCTCAGTATGTTTCTAGAAGCATTAGTTTAGTTATTAGTTTAAAAAAGGAATCTCCAAACTTGGCAACTTTACAGACTTCAATTCTCAGGATTCCTCACCCAACATGACTGGCTGAGGAATTCTTGTTAAGTCCACAAGTGTTAAAGTTGCCACATTTGGATGCCCTGGTTTAGAATACTAAAGAAAATAAGTTCTGGAAGTTCTAGAATAATTTTAACTGGTTTTGTTTTAAATTAATGGATTATGTTTACAGCAATGTGTGAATCCAGCCAACTGTGGCTTATTTGCTAAACTATGGTCTAGCAAATCAGCCTAGACGTAACCAATATTCAAGACTTTGGAGAAGCTGTAAGGACTCCAAAGTCTTCCACAGAGAGCAGTTTCACCAACACTTGCCTTGGCTATGGGCAAATGGTTAAAGTTTATAAGCCACCACTTTAACTTTCCCATAATGCCTGAAGTAAATAATATTTTATGGGAAATGTAAAATAAGTACTACACGTAATCCTCAACTTGCAACCAGTGACTATTCAAATTTACACTGAAAAATGCGAGGACAGTGAGGACTTGCACATAGTATGTTCCATCTTGCCAACGTATTAGGGATATGGTACACATATTGTGTGCTTTAATTATGGTTTTCTGAATAAACTATTTCTGGATGGATTCACATAATGACTAAATGCAACCTAAATGTGCAATGTCTGAACCCACCATATTTATGGATGTTAAATGCGTTTAGGTTTACTCATCAGAAAAATATATATATGATGATCTACTATTGTGCTTGGTACAGAGCTACAGGTTGATCAGAAATCAGCAGATAAGCTGTTTTCATAGTCTGGAGAGAACCACTGACACCAGGTAATGGACAATTTGGTCTTTATTATGGAGGATCCACAACAATCGGGACCGAAACTGTTGGAAGAATTAGATAAATATGGAGAAGCCTCTGGGCTGAAAATAAACAAGGGTAAAACTAAAATGATTGTTAAAAATATGATGAATAAACAGAAAGAACACTTGGCTAGGATTATGGATATACAAATAGTTAAGAAGATAAAATATCTAGGAATTACTATTACGGCCAGATGCACTTCAATCAAAGAAGACAATTATGATAAAATAGTGAAACAAATAAAAGAAGACCTGGAAAGATGGGGAAACTTGAGCCTGGATTAGAGAATGGATAATTTTAAAGAATAAAAGATTATTAACTCTAGAAGGCCATGATCTACAATTAGGCTGGCACGCATTCCTATGGGATGAGAAGGAAGGGCTATATCAACATTTTCAAAACCATCAGATTAGACAAGAGCTACTTAAAATTTGGAATAAAATTAGAAAACAAAATTACATTAAAGTACCAGTCTGGTTGTCCACCCTTGAAGCGATAGTCTACCCAAATTTGTTTAATTTGGAAAACAGTACTACATACAAGGATATTATGAATGAAATGGGAGAATTGAAATCTAGACATGATCTAGAACAACAAGGGATAAAATTGGAATGGTACCTACAGATACAAACACGATATGGGAAAGATAAGAAAGAGTGGGGGATAAATATTCAAGAAACTGCATTGGATAAAATTTTATTGGGTCCAGATTAGAAACAAATAAGGAAACTGTATAGTTTGCTATTGGGGTACAAAATGTTTGAGAAACAAGTTAAAGAACCAATGCTGATATGGGCTAAAAATTTGGGACATGGCATAGATTTTGATATTTGGCAAACTCTTTGGGATAGAAATAAAAAGATAACGCTAGCCTCAGCTTATAAAGAAAATTTATATAAAATGTTTTACCAGTGGCATCTTCCCCCAGCACAATTAGCCAAAATATACAAGGCAATATCCCCTAGCTGTTGGAAGTGTTCCGAAGAATTAGGTACTTATTTTCATGTTTGGTGGTCCTGTAATAAGACGCAAAAGTATTGGCAAAGGATTCGTATATGGTTAGAAGAAATATCAGGACGGAGTGTAGATTATAGACCAGAATTTTTCCTACTAGGCATAACAACAGAGAAGCATAGCAAAGAAAAGTTATACATAACGATACACATCATCACAGCAGTGAGAATGACGTTCACCCAGAAATGGAAAAACAGTGAAATACCGACGAGAGTGAAGTGACATTATTTATTATTTGGGCGTTTGCAGAAATGGACAAGTTAACTTTGGAAATTAAAAATAAAGATCAGTCAGATTACTACAAAATTTGGAATAAGGTTTACTCATGGTGGGAACAGAAAGGAAGGTCACAACAAAAACACACAGGATGCTGATTTCACATATTATTAGAATAAGGTGGTTAGGACGCTGAGCTTGTCGATCAGATGGTCGGCAGTTTGGCGGGTCGAATCCCGAATGCCGCGTAACAGAGTGAGCGCGTTACTTGTACCAGCTTCTACCAACCTAGCAGTTCGAAAGCACGTAAAAATGCAAGTAGAAAAATAGGGACCACTACGGTGGGAAGGTAACAGTGTTCCGTGCGCCTTTGGCGTCTAGTCATGCCGGTCACATGACCACGGAGACGTCCTCGGACAAGCGCTGGCTCTTCGGCTTTGAAACGGAGATGAGCACCAGCCCCTAGAGTTGGAAATGACTAGCATGCATGTGCGGGGGAACCTTTACCTTTTTAAGATTGAATATTCTATAAATGTATATAAATGATACGTACATAGTGTATATATGTATATAAAGCTGCAGTCAGATTCTAATTTAGTAATGGCAAACTTTTTAAAGACCGAGTGCTCAAACCGCAACCCAAAACCCATTTATTTATCGCAAAGTGCCAGGGCCGCATCAGCATTGTGGTGCCCTCAGGGGGGGCTGGGAGGCGCCTCTGAGTGCCACCTCTGGCACGCAAAACCCGGGGACACAAAAATGGGCCACTGTGCTGCAAGGCACAAAAACGGCTGCCGCAGCACTACAGATGCAAGACGCTGCACCATGGAAGAATGGGGCAGGGCTAGTATCACGCAGGCACTAACCCCACCCCATTTGCAGTGCGTGCGTGCTCGTGGCCCCATGCGTGCATGCATGCATGTAAAATGCTTCCCCCTCCCTTTTCTTCCAGTCCACCAATCGACAATAGTTGGTGACCTCTACTTGAGCTTCACCTCCTTTGTGCTGGGTGCGGCTCCTGCTCCAGGCAGTGGTGGTGGCCTGATGGACCTACTGCTGGCGGCAGTGGCGCGCATGCCAACAGAGAGGGCTTTAAGTGCCACCTCTGGCATGTGTGCCATAGGTTCGCCACCACTGTTCTAATCAATTAGTTACCTCTTTTTAGCACTTTTAAGGGGATTTGAATTTGAATTTTATTGAATTTATATACCGCCCTTTCCCATAGGACTCAGGGCGGTTTACAAGGTGATTAAAAACATCAATACAAAAGTTAAAAAACAATTTTAAAAAATTACATTCAATCCCTGAAAAAAATATAAAAACCCCAATTAAAACTCTCAGCCTGGGCCGGAAAGCTCGAAAAGCCAGGTCTTCAGGTCCCGGCGAAATGACCGAAGGTCGGGGGCAGTCCTAAGCTCCACGGGCAGCTGGTTCCAAAGGGCAGGCGCACCCACAGAGAAGGCCCTCCCCCTGGGTGTTACCCACCGGCAGTCTTTTACCGGCGGCACCCTGAGAAGGCCCTCCCTGTGGGAGCGCAGAGGACGAAGGGAACTTGATGCCAGCAGGTGATCCCTTGTGGTGTGGGGGAAAAAAGTAGCTCAGGAAGACATCACTTGTTCAAGCAGTTTCCTGGATTGGGGGGGGAAGAGAAATGGACAATGCCTGACTGACTGTAATGTAATGGTGAACACATGACGGGGGAGGGAGACACAGACTGCTAAGGTCATAAATGTGGACATTGGTCATAACGTTACTTTTCCATCACTGTCATGAATAAGAACTGTTGATGTCTGAGGTAAAATGAGGACTACTTAATAGGTGATGTTGCAAACCTAATACAGCTCTTTATTGGAAGCAAAATTTTATTAGTTTTTATCCCACCTTTATTATTTATATAAATAACTCAAGGCTGCAGACATATCCAACGCACCTTCCTCCTTCTATTAAATATTAGGTTTGACGGCCTCTATCCAAATGAAACCAACAACTTCTACCTGAAAGCATTTTATAGGTGCATTTGTACATCAGAATGAATTTGCGACATCTTCACCGTGTCCTCATTCATATAACCATGAATGAAACCAAGTCCATGCACAGTTATCATTCTTACAGCGGACATTTGATGAAAAAAAATTATTTGAGTAGCAACTAAAAAAGGCTGATTATGTACCCTCAGGTCTTAAGTTAAACCCAAGTCCTGCTGCCTCCGAGGACAAGTCCATGTATTTTTCTTGGCAACAAGAATTATGGACGTAATCTGCCATCCCCATTGCTTTCTTCTCCTGTTTCCCCCCATTTTTCAGCCTGGGCTACATTCCTGGGATTTCCTAGTGGTCTCCCATCCACAGCGCATCCCTGCTCATCTTTTGTCAAAATCAGCTCAGGGCTGCCCTCAAAATTGCTCAATAGCAATTTGCACATCATTCCAACCCCTGATGATCCCAAGTACGAACTACCACTTGTTGCTACAACGGCCTCGACCTCCCTTTACCGACACGTCTTCCAAGCCAAAGAGCTCCCGTTTAATCCTGTGCCTTTCCCCCTTTCGCTCACCTCTGATGCGCCTTCGCATTGCCGGGCGTTCGCGTGATATATTGGGCTCCCAGATCAGCCGTGCATTTCGGGTCGTGAGGGCTCCGGCTCGTCGACATTCTTCCCCCTTGGAAAGTCACGTGCGTGGAGACAGAAAGCCGTTTAGCGCGCGCGCCGCCCGCGAGTGCCCAATCAGCTTCTCCGGAGGGGCAAATCTCAGCCTAGTAACAGGGAAACACCCCCTCCCTCGCACCCCACCAATCCTTGCGGAGCACGGGTTGCACGGCCGCTGAGTAAGCTTCGGCGGGCAACGACGCCGGCTGCAAATCTAAGGCAGGAATCTCACCGAGGTTCGCAATTTGCAGGGAAGCGTTACTTCGCGTTTAAGCACGCGCCGAGTTGCTGCTGTGAGCACCTGAGCGTTTTACGTTCTTTGCTATTGGAAATCCGTTAGCCTCTTTATTTGAATCCGACCGAAGCGTCTCGGCTGCTTTGCCTAGAGGGCAGGGGTAGGCAACCTCGGCTCTTTTATGACTCATGGACTTCAACTCCCAGAATTCCTGAGCCAGCTTGGCTGGCTCAGGAATTCTGGGAGTTGAAGTCCATGAGTCATAAAAGAGCCGAGGTTGCCTACCCCTGGCCTAGGGTGCTTTGCCCGGGAAAGCTTTTGCAGCCTGACTGGGAAATGAGTTTCATTTAAAAAAAAGATTGGCTGACTATTGAGCGCGAGCAATCCTGAAAAGGGGAGTCCTATCGATGGCCGTAAAATTCACTCGGGGCCAGATGAATTGCTGGCAAAACGGGGGAGCGTGGCTTGTTTTATATCTTAACCTTCCCGGATTCCCGCAATTGGGCCCGCCTGCCCTTTCAACACGTAAGATCTGCGGCTTCAAAGGCGCCCCCACTCACCTGCGCCCCGCGCCTTCTCCCAGACCACGACGCGCAGGAGGCGCTGAGGAAACTCGGCGCGCAAAAGCGCAGCGCACAGGCCACCGGTCAGCCCGGCGCCTACGATCAGAATCCGCGCCATGGCCGGACCCGTCTGACAAAGGAGGCGGGCCGGCCCGGCCCACCAGATCCTCCTCCCTTTTCCTGGAGTTTCTTGCAACCCAGAAGCCGGGCAGAGGGAGTTGACTCCCCGCCCCTTTTCCCGTGTCAAGCAGCCGCCGCCGATCTTGTTCGCGGCGCCACGAGGAAAGCAGCTTTTGCGCCGCGGTTGCCTCCGCCAAGTCCCGAACGCGTCAGAAGTCTTGATTTAGTTCAATCCCTCAGGAAAGGACGAAATCTACTGGGGGGGGGAACAAAAAAAAACCAAAAACCGGAGGGGTCAACTTGTCCTTGAAAAGGGATTTCTCCCCCGGCTTTGCAGGCCCTTCCGAGCTAAGCAACCTTGGACGGCCCCGTTCCGTCAAACGTTTTAGTTCTGGAACCTGGAAATCTACAGGAGGATTGAAATGGCGAAAGTCGTGATCTCCAAACCTCCACCCGAGCGGTGCGTTTCTCAGTGGATTTTCATGCGGGGTGAGACTTAGATGGGTCTGACCCTTCGGAGTTAGCATTGCCTCCACCCATCTTTGAGGGGGCGGTGAAAGATATGAACGCGAGATTGCTGTGCAGGGGTTTGTGTTATGTATGCAGGCACTTGCATAGCAACAGCCACCAGGGGGCGTTGGCCTGACCGGTTTTTGGCGGGAAACCCAGTTTCGGCGGGAAACCTAGGGCCAACCCTATTGGCTGTCCGTTTACCTGGCTAGGTATTTAAGGAGGCCAGGTAACTCTCATTCTCTAGTTGGCCATCCCCTCCAATAAAGAGCTGAACTCACACTCTGGCTGGCGTCTCTTCCTTGCGTCGGACCCACTACACAATAGTTTGGGTTAGAAGACTTCCGAGATCCCTTCCAGTCCTACGAGATTCCATGTTCTGTGTCTACTTTTGGTGCTGAAGCAGAAATTCGTAGCCTTCCATACAGGCGCCTCGACTCTACCCCGACTACAGGGTCTGACCTGAACTGTCAGCTTGGTGTTTGAGTATCTCTGTCTGTGTCATCGTGTCTGTGTCTGTGTCTGTCTGTCTGTCTGTCTGTCTACCTTGGATGCGGCCGCCCGCAGGGGAACGGGAAGCAAACGAAGCCATCTGCCTTGTGGTATCTCGCAAAGGATGCAATTTCTGTACAGGTGCTTTGCTTCCAGCACAGATTGCAACATTTGTGGCAGTTGCTTCATACTGTCGTTATTGGAAGTGTGATAATTCGCACTGCCTCTTCACTGCCTCAAAATCCCTCAATCGCCCTCTATACCAAAGGTGCTTTTTCAAGAGGCAACTGGACTTTCTTGTTTTTTCTTTCAAGATGTTTTGCTTTTCGCCCAAGAAGCTTCTTCGGTTCTGAACTGAACTTCGGAAGTGAAGAAGCTTCTTGGATGAGAATCGAAATGTCTTCAAGGAAAAACAAAGTTCAGGTGCCTTTTGAAAATGCACCTTTGGGGCAACCATGACCTGGATGACTGGAAATCTGCATAGACGCTTTGCTCCTGTAAAGTCTATGTATTCTTTTCATTTTCATTTTTATTTAATGGTTAAAAAATGGTTAAACGGTGGAAAAGCATATTAAGGAACTTTGCAAGTCACTCTAAAGACAATGTAATTATAACTAAGAATGAAAAATGTACAAATGGATTTATTTGAAATAAAATAAATGAATGGAGTGCTGTTATTGTAAATATTGCTTTAACACTGTTTTATGTTTTACATGTAAAGTAAAACTGATGGTTGAAGATATTTCATTAATTTTATTAGGCATATGAATTTAATTTTAATGAGTGTTTTTGTAATATTTTGTTAATTCGATTATATTAAATAGATACAAGTGCATATTTTTATGGTTGCAGCTTTGCAATAATTTCATTATGTGTGTCTCTTAGTAAAATAACCAGTGTTTTATTTTTTTAAAAAGTGAAAAGACTTAGTGCCCCTTGTCTCTCCAATGTAACGAGATACTTAAAAAATTATGTTATAGGATGAGGACAGGGTTAGTCTGTGGTGGCAGAAAGTTTTTGTCTCATAGTTTTCTCTGTATAGAGAATTGAATGAAATAGGAATAAAAGCTTATTATATCCTACAGTGACCTTCTCCCCTGAAACATATGATTTCCTATGGGATTTACTGGTGGAATCAGTTGAAGGAGGTTTAAAAAGAGGTGTAGTGTTAGACTTTCATCTGACAAATTGGCTAAAGATAAGATTATAGATATATAGCTTGTTTGGTTCTTATTAAAATAGAAATCCTTTATATACGTACCTTGGAGTAAACTCCATGGAGCACGTGTAAGATTTCTCTCAACTAAATAAAATCTACTACCGGTACTTAGTTTTCAAATATAAAAAGACCTTCAAAGGAAATATTTATTATGATCATAAAATAGCATATAAAAAGTTCTTAATTATGTTTATATGCTAGCTACTAATATTAATAATCCAATCCTTGTTAAAGTGACAATACTATTATCTTCACTCACAGTGTAAAATAAGTTGAGGTGGTAGCCTGGGGTCACACAATATATCTGATGCACTGTGTCCTGTTTCTGATGCAAACTTTTTACATCAGAAGAAGAGGTGAGAAACCTTTGGGTGGGGTTAATGGAGGAGTACATGTAATTGCATTTAATAATAGAGAATGTATTATGTTACAGATTTCAAAGTCTCAAAATGCTCAGGGTCAGCATAATTTTACATTGGCTTGTAATAAGTAAAATTCTCACTTGCTTCGCATAAAGCAATTTAGTTGTGGGTGAAAATAATAACACTCATGTGTATATGGGAAATAACCACTAGAGGGAGGCATTGTTCTTCCTAATAGAGCAGACATGACATACACTGCTGCAATAGACCCACATCCAGCAGTGGAACCCTCTCGGAGATGGAAAGGGACTGTCCATGTTTTAAATTACAGTACAGATTTCATATTCTCAGGCATCTCAGCCTTTAGACTGATAGCGGTGGATCTGGAAGCTCAAAACGGAAGGCAAAGTTTGCCTTTCCCAATTTTTCTGTGGTGACAACATTTCTCTGATTCATCCCGTTTTAGATTAATAATTGCAAGAGTAACATCCTTGTTAATTGATAGCTGCCTGATTGAGCCTCATTTACTTGCTTCTGGCCTCCCAGATCTTGCCATGCCAAAATGAAAAAATCTGTATCAAAGTTGCTCTCAACCTGCTAACCCAGAACCGAAGATGAATCAGTATGAGGATGTTAAGGGGGATTTGTTTACGCTTCCTTTGTCTTTCTGGTTACCAGGTTTTTGGTGTTTTGTAGTCTCCTGAATTTTCCAGAATTTCTTCAGCCTTCAGGACAGTTATAAAAGGCGAAAAAGAAGAATTAGGGAACAATCATTTGCTTGGGGAAAATAGCTCAACTCCAAAGGTGACGATGATGCAGGTCATTGCTTCCAAAGTGGCATTTGGTCATCATGCAGATATGCATGTACAGTGGATATGTACAAATAGTATCTAACTTCTTATTCATTTACCCACTTGGATTGAATGTTTAATTGAATAGAACTGGAGGAGATGTTAATGCAATTTTTGAAGAATGTTTCCTTTTGATGTTATTTATGGTAATCAGAAGTTTGGATTTACATTGGTCACGAGCTCATGTCACTTACAGCAGGAAGTTCTGTTGATATTACATGGATAATTAATACCCCACACTTTTTGCCTCAAAAGGTGCACAAAATGGATTTGTAGTTAGAGATGCTTGAAAAGTTCAGTTACAAAAAAGAAATAAACATACAAGTGAGCTGCCAAGACCAGGGGTCCCCAGCCTGTGGGCCGCGGGCGGTTGTGGCCCCACTCCCGTGAGCGTCATCAAGGGTGATTCAGTTCCACTCACATGGGCCTCGTTGCGGGTGCTTGCAGTCCCACTCGCGCAGACCTCATGGGCGTTTGTGGCCCCACTCAGGTGAGCGTCACCAAAGTCAGTTGCAGCCCCACTTGTGCAAGTGTCGCTGCAAACATCGCGGGTGCTCAGGCGCACATGCACCTGGCCCTCCCACAAAATTTTCCCCTCTTTCCCCACTAACCCCCGTTCCAGGCTGCCAACCCAGAAAGGTTGGGAAACTCTGGCCTAGATTAATATGCAGATTGGAATGCCTTTAAAGTGGGGTTTTACTCTCCCTTACAGTGCACCTTTTTTAAAAAAAAATCTTATTTAAAAACACCCAGGCATAAATTCTAAGAAAAAGTATTTGGAAATATAACCTGCAATGTACAATTTATTACAGAAAATGAATAATTGTTTGTATAATAAGTGTGGATTAAAATTTACATCCCTACTTTTTTGAAATGCTCAAATAGCCTTAAAATATTTAAGACTTAAGCTCCATATCCATTTACTTTGAAATAAACTCCATTTAATTGAATGGGTCTTATTTTTGGATTTATGTACAGAGACTAATGTTTTTAATTGCATTCTTTTACATCTGCATATCCTTAAATTTCACAGTAGTGTAAATCAATACAAATGCCTGTACTTTATAACCAAACCAATCTTAATATTACAGATACAAGAGAATTTGAAAAAAAACCCCAACCTTAATGAACTAAGTTCACTCCTTTCATTACTGGTAATGGTGTTTAAGGCCCTACATGGCATGGGTCCGGAGTACCTTAGGGAGCACCTGCTGCCGGCATCAACTTCCCTCCGCCCTGTGCGCTCCCACAGAGAGGGCCTCCACAGGGTGCCACTGATCAGAGAATGTCGGTTGGTGGCCCCCAGGGGGAGGTCCTTCTCTGTGGGCGCCCCGGAGCTATGGAATCGGTTGCCGGTTGAGCTCCGGATGGCGCCCGACCTTCGCTCCTTCCGTCGCGATCTGAAGACACATTTATTTGAACAAGCCGGCTTGGCCTGATGGGGGATGGGTTGGGTTTTTATTGTCATTTTAATATATGTATTTACTGTTTTTAGCCTGGGCATATGTTTAATTCTTTTTAACTTTTGTATTTTTGTATTTTTTATATGTCTGCCCTGTTCACCGCCCTGAGTCCTTCGGGAGAAGGGCGGTATATAAATAATAATAATAATAATAATAATAATAATAATAATAATAATAATAATAATAATAATAATAATAAATTATTATTATTATTTCCATCATATTATTTTAAAACTAAGGTTTTCATCTATGGCTGATTTTTTTTACTGATATACAGAACTTATTATTTTGATGCTAGCATAAATAAACTGATTTGGACTTTTCCAGCCTAGCTTTGAAAAATATTTCAATTTTTAAATAAATATATTAATAAATGCTACTATAGAGTTTGTGTTGACTTTAAAAAGTCCTTATCTTTTTGTAACTATTATGTAATACAAGCTCATATTTGTAGCTCTTACTTTGATTACTGTCAGTAGTCAGTTTGACTCTTATGTTCATTGTCCTGGATGAAGAAGTGGGGAGCAATTTTGGACTATCTAGATAAATTTGCCCCTTCATGGATTACTGCCTTGTCGTGGTGAAGGGGCTTGCATAATTCAATGAAGCTACGAGCTATGCTGTGCAGGGCCACCCAAGACGGACAGGTCATAGCAGAGAGTTCTGACAAAATGTGATCCACTGGAGAAGGAAATGGCAAACCACTCCAGTATCTTTGCCATGAAGATCCCATGGATAGTACCAAAAGGAAAAAAGATATGATGCTGGAAGATGAGCCCCTTAGGTTGGAAGGCATCCAATATGCTACTGGGGAAGAGCAGAGGGCTAGTACTAGTAGCGCCAGAAAGAATGAAGCGACTGGGCCAAAGCTGAAAGAACACTCAGCTGTGGATGTATCTGGTGGTGAAAGGAAAGTCCGATGCTGTAAAGATTTTTTTTCCATAGGACCCTGGAATGTAAGATCCATGAATCAAGGAAAGCTGGATGTGGTCAAACGAGATGACAAGACTGAACATCGACATCTTAGGAATCAGCAAACTAAAATGGACAGGAATGGGTGAATTTAATTCAGATGACCATCAGGTATGCTACTGCGGACAAGAATCCCTCAGAAGAAATGGAGTAGCCTTCATAAACAATAAAAGAGTAAGAAAAGTAATACTGGGATACAATCCCAAAAATGACAGAATGATCTCAGTTCGAATCCAAGGCAAACCATTCAATATCACAGTGGTCCAAGTCTATGCCCCAACCACTGGTGCTGAAGAGGATGAAATTGACCAGTTCTGTGAAGCCCTACAGCATCTTATAGAACTAACACCAAAAAATGATGTCCTTATCATCATGGGGGATTGGAATGCTTAAGTAGGAAGCCAAAAGATAACCGGAATATCAGGCAAGTTTGGCCATGCAGTGCAAAATGAAGCAGGGCACAGGCTAATAGAATTTTGTCAAGAGAATACGATGGTCATAGCAAACACTTGTTTCCAACAACCCAAGAGACGGCTTTACACATGGGCATCACCAGACGGTCAACACAAAAATCAGATTGACTATGTACTCTGCACATAGCTTTATACTGTACAGTCAGTAAAAACAAGACTAGGAGCTGACTGTAGCTCAGACCATGAGCTTCTCATTGCAAAATTAGGCTTAAACTGAAGAAAATAGGGAAAAGCAGTAGGCCACTCAGGTATGAACTAAATCATATCCCTGATGATATACAGAAGAGGTGACAAATAGATTTAAGAAATTAGATCTGATAGAGTGCCTGAAGAACTATGGACGGAGGTTCACAACGTTGTATAAGAAGTAGCAACTAAAACCATGCCAAAGAAAAAGAAATGCAAGAAAGCAAAATGGCTGTCTGAGGAAGCTTTGCAAATAGGTGAGGACAGGAGAGAAGTGAAAGGCAAGGGAGAAAAAGAAAGATACACCCAACTGAATGCAGAATTCCAGAGAATAGCTAGAAGAGATAAGAATGCCTTCTTAAATGAACAGTGCAAAGAAATAGAAGAAAACAATAGAATAGGGAGGACTAGAGATCTCTTCAAGAAAATTGGAGAGATAAAAGGAATGTTTCATGCAAAAGTGGGCATGATAAAGGACCAAAATGGGAGGGACCATCCTAGAATGTGAAGTGAAATGGGCCTTAGGAAAGCTGAGCAACAACAAAGCTCATGGAGGTGACAGTATTCCAGCTGAGCTATTCAAAATCTTAAAAGACGATGCAGTAAAAGTGCTACACTCAATTTGCCAGCAAATTTGGAAAACTCAACAGTGGCCACAGGATTGGAAAAGATCAGTTTACATTCCAATTCCAAAGAAAGGCAGTGCCAAAGAATGTTTAAACTATCGCACCATTGCACTCATTTCACATGCTAGTAAAGTTATGCTTAAAATCCTACAAGCTAGACTCCAGCAGTATGTGGATCGAAAACTACCAGAAGTACAGGCAGGATTCCAAAGAGGCAGAGGAACTAGAGATCAAATTGCCAACATACACTGGATCATGGAGAAAGCTAGGGAGTTCCAGAAAAACATCTACTTCTGCTTCATTGACTATGCTAAAGCCTTGTGTGGATCACAACAAACTGTGGCAAGTTCTAAAAGAGATGGGAGTACCAGACCATCTTATTTGTCTCTTGAGAAACCTATATGCGGGTCAAGAAGCAACAGTGAGAACTGGACACGGAACCACTGATTGGTTCAAAATTGGGAAAGGAGTCCGGCAAGGCTGTATACTGCCGCCCTGCCTGTTTAACTTACATGCAGAGCACATCATGAGAAAGGCAGGGCTAGATGAATCAAAAGTTGGAATTAAGATTGCTGGGAGAAATATCAACAACCTAAGATATGCAGATGATACCACTCTAATGGCAGAAAGTGAAGAGGAACTAAAGAGCCTCTTGTTGTGAGTGAAGAAGGAGAGTGCAAAAGTTGGGTTGAAACTAAACATTAATAAACCAAGATCATGGCATCTGGCCCTCTCAATTCCTGGCAAATAGATGGGGAAGAAATGGAGGTAGTGACAGATTTTATTTTCCTGGGCTCCAAGATCACTGCAGATGGGGACTGCAGCCAAGAAATTAAAAGATGCTTGCTCCTGGGGAGGAAAGCCATGGCAAATCTAGACAGCACACTAAAAAGCAGAGACATCACCCTGTCAACAAAAGTGCATATAGCTAAGGCTATGGTGTTCCCAGTTGCACTGTATGGCTGTGAAAGTTGGACCATAAGAAAGGCTGAGCGCCAAAGAATTGAAGCCTTTGAACTATGGTGCTGGAGAAGACCCCTGTGAGTCCCTTGGACTGCAAGGCGATCAAACTGGTCAGTCCTAGAGGAGATCAACCCTGACTGCTGTTTAGAAGGCCAGATCCTGAAGTTGAAACTCAAATACTTTGGCCACCTAATGAGAAGGAAGGACTCGCTGGAGAAGAGCATAATGCTCGGTAAGGTTGAGGGCAAGAGAAGAAGGGGATGACAGAGAATGAGGTGGCTGGATGGAGTCACTAAAGCAGTAGGCGTGAGCCTAAATGGACTCCAGAAGATGGTAGAGGACAGGAAGTCCTGGAGGAACGTTGTCCATGGGGTTGCAATAGGTCAGACATGACTGCGCAACTAACAACAACAACAAGATAAATCTGAAAGGACGTCATTGGGAACTGTAGAGGGACTGAAGAGGAAAAAATATCAATGTGCCACTTTTCTCCTCTGAAGCTTCCACTGATCCCTCACTTTCCTTCAAAAATCAAGTCCAACTGAATCCAACTGTGCTTCAGCAAAGCAGTGACTTATAAATATCTAGCTATGATGGAATTTCAAAATGCCACACTAAACTTTGGACAATCTTGTTTTAGCAGTGTCACATCTTTTGCCTTTTGCAAATATCATTTTGAGCCCAAGGCAGCCAAAAATGGGTCTCAAGATGGGCCTTGGTGGAGCAGGGGGCTAATGCCTCCTTAAGTAACATGAGCTGCCTGCAATTAGTGCAGGTTTGAGTCCCACCAGGCTCAAGGTTGACTCAGCCTTCCATCCTTCCGAGGTAGGTAAAATGAGGACCCAGATTGTTGGGGGCAATAAGCTGACTTTGTAATAATGCCACTTGGGGGGGGGGGCGAAAGCCCTAATAGACATGAAAGCCCTAATAGACAATGACTAGGACTTGCAATTTTACTGCTGACTTCTCGGCAGCCTGTTGTGAAGTCCACAGATGATGATCAAGTGAAGCATAAGTTAAGAATGTTTTAAAAATTGAAGCACTAAGTTGTAAAACATTTTTTTAAAAAAATAATGACAGTATCTTTGTGGGGAAGAGACAATGTATCCATTTTTTAATTCAGAAACCAAAGAAAATATACATACATTCAATATTTCCCTACCACCTTGAGACAACATCTGGCATTATTTGTCTCCAGCAAATGTCACAATTTGGAATATTCAAACTGAATATTCAAATTTATTCTCTCTGGCAAAAAAAATTGCTTGAAAAGGCAGCAGATTTGGGGCACAAGTTACCATTAAAAGCAAGATCTCCAAAATGTCATGTTACCATTGACCTCATAAGGGAGTAACATCTTGTTAGATTGTTCTTGTGGATTGATCCAGCCTTGATCAATTTCATGTTGGCAGTAAATCCTTCGTAACTCTATGCCAGCATGAAAGAACTTTAGAGTTTGAAGCATGATACATTTGGAAAGTGCCTCATGGGGACCTGTGTTACTTCAGATTGTCAGTCCAAAATGAGAAGCTTGGCTCATAATTGGACTTCACCTCATGCAGTGTGATAGTAGACAGCAGAGGTAATATCATTTTGTCACTTTCCTGGCATCTGGACTTTGTGCCTGATCTGAATAATAACTTGAATTCATAGATTAACTTTAGCACAAAGGTACTCTCCTTGCCAGAGAAAGCTCAGTATATCAATGGTGGGGAAAATGATAGGCAGAGAAACTGGAAAAAATGGAAGGAAATTGCAGCAACATTCTCTGGTAAGTTCTATTTGCAGTTACCTCTAAATTAGTATGGCTGGAAGTAAAAAAAGGGGAATTATAGTAAAGTTAGCCCTTGTTTAGTTTAGAAAATAGAACTGTTACATTTAAAAACATAACTTAGGTACATATTATCATATCTGGTGGACATGTGACAAGGGAAAGCCTTATTGGAAAAAAAAATACATGCTTGGCTAGAAAAAATATTAGGAGAACATGTAGTATTTAATCCTGATTTTTTTTTATTAGGTATAGTACCAGAAAAGATCAATAAGCAAAATTTGTACATGGTTTTACATATTGTAACTGCAGCAAGAATAAGCTATGCGCAATGTTGGAAAAATGAACAAATACTTTCAGAAAAAGAGGTAATAAAAAAGATACTGGAATGCGCAGAGATGGACAGATGGAAAGATAAAGAAGAAACAGAATATTACCAAAGCTGGAATTTATTCTACAAATGCTTAGAAGAGAGAACCAAAGAATAGGACTTGATTATGTATTAGTGTTTTATGAATCCAGATCGCACGCTGTTTGGAAAACTAACATATGTATAATAATAATAATAATAATAATAATAATAATAATAATAATAATAATAATAATAATAATAATAATAATAACAATAACAACAACAACAACAACAATAACAATAATAATAATAATAAAGTTGGAAGGGATCTTGGAGGTCATCTAGTCCAACCCCCTGCTCAGGCAGGAAACCTTATACCATTTCAGGCAAATGGCTGTCCAGTCTCTTCTTAAAAACCTCCAGTGTTGGAGCATTCACCACCTCTGGAGGCAGGTTGTTCCACTGGTTAATTGTTCTAACTGTCAGGAAGTTTCTCCTTAGTTCTAGGTTGCTTCTCTCCTTGACTAGTTTCCATCCGTTGCTTCTTGTCCTGCTTTCAGGTGCTTTGGAGAATAGCTTGACTCCCTCTTCTTTGTGGCAGCCCCTGAGATATTGGAACACTGCTATCATGTCACCCCTCACCCTTCTCTTCATTAAAGTACACATACCCAATTCCAGCAACCGTTCCCTATATGTTTTAGCCTCCAGCCCCCTAATCATCTTGGTTGCTCTTCTCTGTACCCTTTCTAGAGTCTCGACATCTTTTTTACATCGTGGTGACCAAAACTGGATGCAGTATTCCAGGTGTGGCCTTACCAAAGCATTGTAAAGTGGTATTAGTACTTCACTTGATCTTGATTCTATCCCTCTGTTAATGCAGCCTAGCACTGTGTTGGCTTTTTTGGCAGCTGCAGCACACTGCTGGCTCATATTGAAGTGATTGTCTACTAAGACTCCGAGATCCCTCTCACAGTTACTACTATTGAGCAAGGTACCACCTATACTATACCTATGCATTTGATTTTTCCTGCCTAAATGTAGAACCTTACTTTTTTCACCATTGAATTTCATTTTGTTAGATAGTGCCCAGTGTTCGAGTCTGTCCAGATCCTTCTGTATCTTAAGCCTATCTTCTGGAGTATTGGCTATTCCTGCCAGCTTGGTGTCGTCTGCATCTATCCCCTCATCCAAATCATTAATGAAGATATTGAAGAGCACTGGGCCCAGAACAGAGCCCTGGGGCACCCCACTACACACTTCCTTCCATGTAGATGCGGTTCCATTGAGGACCACACGCCGAGTACGGCCTGTCAGCCAGCTACGAATCCATCTGGTGGTAATGCTATCTAACCCACATTTTTCTATCTTATCAAGTAGTAGGTTGTGATCTACTTTATCAAATGCCTTACTGAAGTCCAAGTAAATTATATCTACAGCATTCCTCTGGTCCACTAGTTTTGTCACTTGGTCAAAGAATATAATAAGATTTGTCTGGCATGATCTGTTTTTGACAAACCCATGCTGACTTTTAGTTTAGTTTAGTTTAGTTTAGTTTTATTGGATTTCTATACCGCCCTTCTCCCTAGGGACTCAGGGCGGTTCACAGGGCATATATAAATAGGTATACAAAAATTAAAAGAAAATTAAACCATGCCCAATTAAAATATAACAATAATGAAATAATAAAACCAATTAAAAACCCAAATTCCCCTTCAGGCCAGACTAGCTAACTCAAACAAGTGGGTCTTCAACCCGCGACGGAAGGATCGGAGGTCCGATGCCATCCGGAGCTCAACCGGCAGTTGGTTCCAAAGTGCCGGGGCACCCACAGAGAAGGCCCTCCCCCTGGGGGCCACCAGTCGACATTCCCTGACTGGAGGCACCCTGAGGAGGCCCTCTCTGTGGGCACGCACAGGGCGGAGGGGAGTTGACGCCGGCAGCAGGTGGTCCTCGAGGTATCCCGGACCCATGCCATGTAAGGACTTAAAGATGATGACTTTGTTTGCATCAAGGTGTTCGCTGATTTGTTGTTTGATTATCTTTTCCAGAATCTTCCCAGGTATTGAGGTCAGGCTGATAGGTCTGTAGTTTCCTGGATCTATTTTTTCCCCTTTTTTGAAGATGGGAACTACATCAGCTCTCTTTCAGTCCTCTGGTAGTTCCCCAGTGCTCCAGGATCTTTGAAAAATATAGTTCAGTGGTTCTGAGATCACGTCTGCCAGTTCCTTGAGAACCTTGGGGTGTAATCCATCTGGTCCTAGTGATTTGAACTCGTCTAGGCTGGACAGGTGCTCACTTACCATTTTCTTGCCTATCTTAACTTGCGTTTCTATTCTGTTTTTTATGGCACTGGTTTGGGTAGGTTGGACTGTTTTTTCCCTTTGTGTAAAGACAGATGCAAAAAACGAATTAAATAGTTCTGCTTTCTCCCTATTGCTTGTCACCTTCTTGCCACTTTCACCCACTAATGGACCAATCATTTCCTTAACTTTTTTCTTGTTTTTTATATGTTGAAAGAAGCATTTTTTGTTATTTTTGACTTTGGTAAAAATGTAGAGGTTAAAAAAAATAAGAAACTTTATGATAAAAAAGTTACAATTAAAAGAATGTCTTTATTTTGTTCCATCATATTTTCCTTCTTTGAAGAGCTGTTTAGTGTTTTACCAGTACCAATACAATCAATTTAACTGTATCACAGATTCCAAAATGTTATTTTTTAAAAAAAATAAATTCTAGAACCCTTCCAGCCCAGGAATTATCAAGTTTAGTCTCTAATGCAAATCTAAATGCTTATCAGATCAGATCCTACTTAGCTTTTTGAATTCAACAAAGCCAGTTATGTGTTCCCATCTGCTTAGATTATTATATAACCTTAGAAATAGTGGATGAATTACAGTATTAATATTAATTTGTCAAAGCTGACATGACTTGGCTTCAGAGCACAGTCCTAGCTCCTTTGCATTAAAATAGGGGATAAGTGATTCTCTAATAATAGGAATTCTGTTCTTAGATGGCATATCTTGGATAGATTCCCCAGTATACATAAAGGGATCTCTTCAGATCTATATATAATATTGATAATGTAGTGCTATGATGCTGTTTGGGTGCAGTGCTGAATCCATTTTAACCTATTTACAGTCTTGGAAGGAGTCTTGGTTAACAAAGGGAAAATAGGAAGCAAATAGATTAAGCAAACAGTAACAAGAAGTAGGTAGTCTTGAAGAAATATCTAGAAATACATTCTAGCTGATCTAGTACAGCTGCCTTAGTCTCTGGCTGAAACTGCTCCTTATCTTGTTCCTTGTAACTGCAGTCATAAATTGCAGATATAATCAATCTTGTGAAAGAACACATTGTTTATCTAATTTTTCAAATGACTAATAAAAAAGAGCCAAGCAAGGTGATATCATAAATATGTGTGCACAAAAGTTCATTAAGTAAAATATGTATATTAGAAATACTGCTAGTATACTGATTTCTATATTAGCAATGTTCCTACACTTGTTTCTATCCAAGATTTTGGGAGAAGATCATCTCTTTTTTTATTTGTTAATGTTTCTTCCCAACTTCCCAACTATAATATGGACAGGAACCATGATTTCCCATCTTTAAGAAGGTATTTTTTTTGTTTCTTCTCTCCTTCTTGATATCAGAGGGGAGGAGAAAAAATAACAGAAATGTTATAAGAAAATGATGTTTTATTTCCTAACCTAATTAATTCCCCAATTTAGGAAGTACCTGTAAGAGTAAAAGAGGAAAGTGTGCTTCTAGCTGTCTTTTGGGAATAGCAATCTCTGAATGCTTTCTATATTTGTGGGATTCCAGATGTTATCACTGACTTGTGAATTTTAAAGGCAGAAGTGAAAATTGTCAAGTCCATGGAGAATCATATATCAATTGCATTTCATTTATTTAATGTTAATTGGCTTTTAATTAAATGATATTAAAGTGTGAAGGTAATACAGGCTAAAATGTTGTTTTTAATTCTTCTTTTTTGTCTCAGCTTTTATGCAGAAGTGTCTCTATTCTATGTTCCTTAACCAAAACTTTTATTTTATAGTACTCAGTTAGAACTGGCCACAAATTCCAAGTAAGAGCAAATACATAGAGGTGTGTTAGAAGTTTTTTATTTTTATGTATGTATGTATGTATGTATGTATGTACGTATTTGTTGGTAAGGTGGGTAACTTGAAATGGCTGAGTAAATGCAAACATACTTTTCAAGTAGACAGTTATTTGAAGTTACAACTGCCAAAACATCTTAGGGAGATATTTACAAAAGCAAGATTTGAACAGCTTGACAGAATGGTCAGATATGGGAGATTTCATGCTATACTCTACAATGAGCGTCTCTGCATTTGCGGAGCGGCAGAGGTAGAAGACCTGACTCACATCCTATTTGACTGTTGCCTGTATAAGAGGGTGAGAGACAGGTATCTTGGTCTGTATACCAAACGAATGATCCATTGGGATCCCCATATCAAAACAACTTACCTTATGTCCGGCCAGAACTTGAAAATAACATTTAACGCAGCACAGTACTTAAACAAAATGGTTCGGTTGAGATCTGCATATGTGGGACTGATTGGGGTAGATTGCAAGGGCACTCCAAAATATAATTTTATCATATTTTATCTATATCTTAAATTATTGTACACTATTATAATTTCATTTTAGATTGTATTTTATTCCCATTTCATTTTAAATCGTATTTTATTCCAATTCCATTTTTTTAATCCCAGGGCGGCTTACAATTTTAAAGCACAAATTAATGTGTTTAGCAATAGCCTTCATTCTATGTATATGCCTGCTTATTAGGGCTTTCGGCCCCCCCAAGCGGCATTATTACAAAGTCAGCTTATTGCCCCCAACAATCTGGGTCCTCAATTTTACCTACCTCGGAAGGATGGAAGGATAAAATTCCTTTTATCAAATTTTAGTAATAATTTGTTGCTGGAACTTAGCACTTTGATATGGCTCAAGGACTAATCAATAAAGATTATTATCATTTGTTAGGTTTAAAACCTGCATTTCCTGCAGGAGCTGAAAGTGACTTAAGGAAGCACTTCAGTGAGTGAAAGTAAATATACATATCCCAGAATACTGTTGCGGGATCCAATCTGAGTTGGTCATCTGGACCAAAAGTTTATTCTTCCAAGCTTTTGGGCTTATGCTATAGCCCATATCAGAGAACTTCTCTCTCTTCAGAATATGCATACTGAGCTGTTCTGTGTTGTATTTATGTGTATAGCATTTAGTTGTTAATTAGGGTGTTAATGACTGGTCATTAAATTGTTAACCATTGTTTCCTTGTGCCACCTCACCCTTGGCTCCTATAGGCTGGTGGTAAATCAGCACCTTTACAGACCGACAGGGGCCCGTTTCCAGACTTCAATCATTGCTCTGGCTATTTTTATCCTTACTTGGCCAACAATAGTAGTAGCCACAAAATTGAATGCATGTCCTTGCTCATTGCAATATGAGGCTGCCATTGAATTCGGCTCTCCTCTTCTAAGTGGTTGCTTGTGTTCTTGTAACCTGTTGGTTAGCTTCGTCCTTGTCTGTCCATAAAATTGCAGGGGTAATCCATGCAGGGAGTCCAGTAAATTACATTTGAAATTTTTCCCACCTTTCCCACATTTTGAGTTTGAACTAGCACTAACTAGGAACTGTTTTACAGACAAATACAAACTGACTTACAACAGTTCATTTAATGACTGTTCAAAGTTACAGCAGCACTGAAAAAAGGAACTTAGGATCATTTTTCACAGTTATAACCTTTGCAGCATCTCCATAATCACATGATCAGAAATTCAGATGTATGACTGTTGCTGTGTCCCAAGGTCATGTGATCCCCTTTTGCGACCTTCTGAAAGCAAAGTCAATGGGGAAGCCAGATTCACTTAACAACCAGGTTACTAACTTATCAACTGCATTGATTCACTTAACAACTGAGGCAATAAAGGTCATAAAATGGAGCAAAACTCACTTAAAAATGTCTCACTTAACAACATACATTTTGGGCTCAATTGTGGTTGAGGACTTACCTGTATTGTTCGAGGGGAAGCTTCCAACATTGCTCGTTGCTCAGTCACAAAGGGATCAAGACCATACATTAAGTTGCAGTGCAAAAGATTTATTGCCCATGCCTAAATACTAGACTCTACTCAACTATAACACTTGTACTAAATTGGCATCAGATAAGGGTCAATGGAATTCTAGAAGAGTTGGACCATTTGTGGCAATGTAACAGCTGATGATGTATACCTCTTGTCCTACATTTTTGCTAGCTCACTGGAGCCAATGGTGGGGATTGAGAATAGGTATACAAGATGACAAATGCAGCATTGTAATGGCGACCTTGCTGCATTGAACATTGGTATACCACAATCTCTATCCATTATCTTGCAGTATGGACACTCCCTCAGACACTGCTGGCTGTCATTAATAGGAACTATATTTCTAGAACTATCTGATTTCCAATCTTTGGTATCAGCGTAATATAGCAGACTGAGGAACCCAGCTTGTTAGTAAACTCCATGCTAATACATAGGCCTGTATGAGTGGATGACGATCTCTATCACGTTTTTCCCCCTGACTATTGAACCTGTCATTACCTGTCAAGGTAATGATTTAGAAGCTAACCAGCTGATGTAATGTATGATGAAATGTTGGGAATGACTCAACAGGGTCTATGTCCCTTTCAGAACCAGCTGGGTCTGTGTGTCTTTAAGACTGTTGTGTAGTGGGTTCTGGAGAGTAGGAAGGACGCCAGGCCGATGAGTACAGCATAACAGCTCTTTATTAGGTGGAAGTGACTGTACTGGGGAATAGGGGCTACCTGCACTCTTTATATACCTGGCCAGTACCTGGCCAGGTACACAGCCAACCAATATGATTGAACCTCTGTTTCCTGCCGAAACTGCTTCCTGCCAAAACAATTACAGTTCAACGCCTCCTGGTGGTGACTCTTATACAATGCTTTAGGTGTTCCTAAAAGCCTAATACATAACAAAGACCCTGTGTATAAAAGGGAAGGCTCTGCTCCTGTGTGCTCTTTCTTCTGTTTCCTGCTGTAATCGTGGTTTGTTGGATTTTGCTGTATTAGCACATATATGTATAGTGTTCCTGGTGTATGATATTGTAGACAGTGTAAGATAACCCACCATTTAATATAGACCACTGTTTACTGTGTTTACTCCTGGGTTATCTCAGCGCAATAAGATTTTGCATGCTGTGACAGAACCAATTGATCACTAGCCAGAAGGAAAACACCCTCTCAGACTGCAGGCAATAAGAGATGATTTAGATATAAATTTTGTAAATGATATGAATCTTTTATAATACAACTAAGCACAATGACTTGGGTTCCATTTTGTTATTTTATTATTTTTTTTCTAAATGGGCTGAGTGAAAATATTATTGTTTGAAAAATTATAAAAGCAAAGAACACTTTGATTTATGACCAGACCTTTATGTGAAGCACATTACTTAAAAATGTCAAGCATATCTATCAAACAAAAATCTTCCTTAAACATCTCATAAATATTTCTGGATGATGAAATAAGAACTGAACAGAACCTGTTCTGATTAACATTTGTATTACAACAGGACTGTAAATCTCTCATCTGGCTTGTTATTTATAGTACTAAAACGTTACAATGTCAGAAATTTGATCTATTTTACATTCCTCTTCCTATTCTACCCCAATCTACAGTAAAATATAAGGTAGAGTTTATTAAGAAGAAAGGATCATTTGTCCAAACTAACTATTATGAAAGAACTGTGGCTCCACTTTATTCTGATATAATCTATGTTATTTCTGCTCTGCTTTTATTCACTTAGCTCAGGGATGTCAAACTCAATTTCATTGAGGGCCACATCAGCATTGCGGTTGCCCTCAGGGGGCCGGGTGGGTATGGCCAGGGTGGGCGTGGCCTACTGGGTGGGCGTGGCTAGAGTGCGTATGGCCTACTGGGTGGGCATGGCCAGCTCTACCTCGTTCGCATCAAGGGTGCCTATGGGGGCCTGGGCAGGAGTGGGACAGATCTGAGGGTCTCTGGCAGAAGGAGGGTCTCTGGGCCGGGGCCAAGGCAGTGGGGGCCGTTCCCTCCCTGTTTCCAGGATGGCTTCGTGGGCCACATGAAACCACTTTGCGGGCCGCATCCGGCCCCCGGGCCTTGTGTTTGACATGTCTGACTTAGCTTGTTTTTCTGAATCTGGCAGGTTGGACCTTGCAAGCAACTAATATTCTCTGGTAAGTTCCTTTGAGCTATACAGGATGCATATAAATGCAAAATAATAATAATAATAATAATAATAATAATAATAATAATAATAATAATAATAATAATAATAATAATAATAATAATAATAGTAATAATAATGGTTTTGACTTATTTGATTTATTAGAGGGGATTAAAGGGTCAAAGGGAGAAATTGAAATAAGGGAAAGTTTGGTAACAACAACAACAACAAAGTTGGAAGTGACCTTGGAGGTCATCTAGTCCACCCCCCTGCTCAGGCAGGAAACCCTGTACCATTTCAGACAAATGGCTGTCTAGTCTCTTCTTAAAAACTACCAGTGTTGGAGCATTCACAGCTTCTGGAGGGAGGTTGTTCCAGTGGTTAATTGTTCTAACTGTCAGAAAATTTTTCCTTAGTTCTAGGTTGCTTCTCTCCTTGATTAGTTTCCATCCATTGCTTCTTGTCCTGCCTTCAGGCGCTTTGGAGAATAGTTTGACTCCCTCTTCTTTGTGGCAGCCCCTGAGATATTGGAACACTGCTGTCATGTCCCCCCTCACCCTTCTCTTCATTAAACTACACATACCCAATTCCAGCAACAGTTCCCTATATCGTTTAGCCTCCAGTCCCCCAATCACCTTTGTTGGTCTTCTCTGTACCCTTTCTAGAGTCTCAACATCTTTTTTACATCGTGGTGACCAAAATTGGATGCAGTATTCAAAGTGTGGCTTTATCAAGGCATTGTAAAGTGGTATTAACACGTCACATGATCTTGATTATATATTACATGGCATTTCTCTATGATTAATGTTGTATAGAGAAAAATGGCTACAGCTGCAGAAAGGTTTTCATGGATTTTCTCTAGCTTTACACAAGCAATTGAATTGGTCAGAGGGTCAAATTACACATAAATATCTATTAAAATACTTTTAAAATTAAATTGCAAAGTTAAGAATCAGGGTTCCTATGAATGCAAACTTAAATTCCTGAAATTCACTTCTAAAGGTAATTACATATTGTAGAGTTGATTTTAGGCAAAGGTATGTTGCTGGATATTGTTTATAGTTTGATAATAATGTAGAAAATGTATGTGTGGGAAAATGGTGGTCACTATGCATTCCAAGCAAACCTTTATGAGAATTTTAATGATTTTTCTTTTCTTTCTTTTTTCTTTTTCTAAAAAAAGAACATTCACAAGGGTACCAAATTGAAACAGAGATGGACTATTTCTTTTGGCTATTGCAAATGTTTTGTTGGTTCTTAGAGTAATTACTATTTTTATTCTAAATACTGATTTATATCCCAGATGGTATAGTTTTAATTGAAGTTTTAATGGAATTATTTCAATCTTTGGTCTTTGGTGCCAATTTAAACGAAGCAAGAGAAAATCTAGTGAACTTGCTTCTAATTCAATTCAAGGTGCTAGTAATTAGCTACAAAGCACTGCATGGCTTAGGCTTGGCTTACTTGTGGGATTGTTTCTTCCTATGTACTTCCTAGCATACAACTTTTTCTGTTGTAGCATCTAGTCCGGGGGTGTCAAACTTACAATGTCACATGACGTGTTGTGACGTATCATGACTTTTTCCCCCATTGTTGGCAATGGGGTGGGTACGGTTTTGGTGCAGGCCAGCAGTTTGACACCTCTGATCTAGCCTATATAACATCATTCTTCTGGAGATTAGACTTGCCTCAAGATGTTAGGCCTGACTTTGCTACTGACCTTTGACTCCAAGCATGTGACTGAGCCTATCCCGTGGTTACTTTGCGTGGTTAGTTAATTTTCTATCTCATATATGTAATTTATTTTTATTATTGTTTTTATTTTGTTTTTAATCATCGATAGCTGCCCAGAATAGTGCATTTAAGATGGGTAGCTTACAAATCAAATTAAAAAAAAACCTTCTACTTACAGGTAAACTGAATATGTGGCTGGTTCTGATTTTACTTTATTGTCCTGTATTAGTTGAAGGAAATATTTTGAACAGAAATGATAATCCTGAAGCCAGACTGAATTCAGTAAGTAATCTACAAACTTCTCCAAGGAATTTTTATTTATAGTGTTTTTTATCTATGATTATCTATAGTGTTGGTTACTGTATTAGTATATTACTTGTCATATCGTTCACATCAATACCTCTTAGCATTTCTTTAGATTGAAATAGTCTATTGGGTTTATTCATAACATCAGGTTTATCAGTATGATAAACTGATTTTGTGTTTGTCTTCTTCGTCTTCTGTAGAAACAGCTCATCCTGTACTGGAAATATCCTCTTGAGGAACATTATGTCATTACAAAAGACGGCTATATTCTCAACTTATTCAGAATTCCACATGGCAGAGAAAACAACAAAACCACAAGTTTGTATGCTTACTAAATTGGCTCATTTTACAATAGTAAGGTGAATGCGCTTCTCAGAACGAAAGTCTGGATTCAAAGCCACTCTGTGAGCGTGGAGAGTGAAGAAACAAGTAGGCTGGAATAGTTCTGCTACAAATTATAATTTTGAAATAACATCCAATATTAGTCCTACAAAGATTATCTGAAGCACCAGATGTCAGGATGCCTTTCTCATTGCTTTGTTTCAGGTCCAAAGCGAGTAGTGTTTCTACAGCATGGCTTGCTGGTGGATGCTGCCTGTTGGTACCAAAATTTTCCTCATAATAGTCTGGCGTTCATGCTAGCAGACGCTGGATATGATGTCTGGCTAGGAAATAGCCGAGGGAACACCTGGTCCAAGAATCACACATCTCTTTCTCCCTTCTTTGGGAAGTTTTGGGAATTCAGGTATTCTTTAAACTTAAACTCTGCAGAGCCATGTGAAACGTAGAAGATTCCTCATGCTGGAGACATTTTTATGGCCTTTGAGGCTATTATCATATGATAGGATAGGATAGGATAGGATAGGATAGGATAGGATAGGATAGGATAGGATAGGACACGACAGGACAGGACAGAATAGAGCTGGAAGGGACTTTGGAGATCTTCTAGTCCAGCCCCATGCTCAAGCAGGAGAACCTATTTCAGACAGGTGAATGTCCAGTCTCTTCTTGAAAATCCCCAGTGATGGAGTGTCCACAATTTCTGGGGGTAAGCTTTTTCCACTGGTTGATTATCCTCAGTCAGGAAGCTTCTCCTTAATTCCAGGTTGCTTCTCTCTTTAATCAGTTTCTAGCTATTGTTTCTCGTCCTTCCCTCTGGTGCTCTGGTGAACAACCTGACCCCCTCTTCCTTGTTGCAGCCCCTCAGATACTGGAATACTGCTATCATGTCTCTCCTATCAATTGGGCTGCCTTTCTCTCTGATTGTCCTGGAAGCACAATCCTAGATACTCCTGGGATTTTTTCCTCCAACATCCTCCAACCACTTCTTATCATGTTTTAAGTTTATTACCTTAATCTTTTCCTTCTTTCCTATTCTGGACAAGAACAGTATGCGATCTAGCCATTGTTTCTCAACTTTGGCCACTTATCTTTAAGTGGCCAGGGTTGAAAATATACTGATCTAGTCTATACATTGATAAGAGCTGGCCTGTTTGCTTGATTCTACTCCCAACAGAAAAGATAAAGCAAAAAGGAGATTCTGATTTTTGGAGCAAAAATAGGATTCTTCTGTCTTTTACTTCCTTTCCTATACTTCCTCCAAAATGTGTTTCTCCATTTGTAGCCCTCTCAGGGAAAATACATTAATCTCCTTTACAGTTTCTCAAAACTTTTTGTTTCTGTACTAAAGAGACTTTTGTTTTACTACCTTATTCTCAGGAAGAGAGAGATAGTTCATTTTTATTACGTACATACGTACCTACATTTTCTTTTCCCATCCCTATTATAGGTTTTTGGTTGACTTACGTATTGTACAATGAAAACATGACATTTGTACCCAAATTCTTGGCTGTCTGAAGAAATCCACTACTTCCACACACTACAGCCATTAGAAATTTTCAACAGCAACAACTTCTCTTTCTCCAAATTCATTAGTCTTAGTAGAAAAGAAAGAGATTATTGCTGTACTAACACCACTACTTCCATTTCCAACACATACACCAGTAGAGAGGCTTCAGCAAAGTTAGCACAGCTGGATTTAGATATCAACTTAGCAATCAGAAGGACCTCCTAAAATTTCAGATTTTTAAAAACTATTACAATTATGTCATAATTCCGTTGATGATATTTCCATAAATAATCTTCCTTCAAGAGAATATATATAGCTTAGGTTTGAACAGTGCTAAACAATGCTGTTATCTAGTTGTATAATGAAATGTCTGCAAGCAAACAACTAAGCTCACTGAGGATCAAGAAGTCCACATTAAGCCCTTCTGTATGGCTTACGTATGCTCCTTAATTGATTAAGATGTGCTTTGTTCCTCCATGCATTCTAGGATTGGTTAGGCACCTTGATGGTGTTCAGTTGTCAGTCTCTGTTAGCATAGATTGAGCCTCTCCAGCTTCCCAAGCTTTGTGTCTCATCTTGCCTAAACCCAGTCCTAAAGGTTAGCCATGGACAAGATGGAAAGATGGGTTTTTGGTTCTAAAACTTGAACCCCTGTCCTTTACTTAATTAGAGATTGGGGCAGTTTTAGGCTGGTTAGGATGCATGACTTGAGCACCACATCCTCCATTGAAGCCATTTTGTGAAAATGAGACTAATTTAATTTAATTTAATTTATTGAATTTATATACCACCCTTTCCCGTAGGACTCAGGGCGGTTTACAGGGTATATAAAACATCAATACAAAAATTAAGAGCAATTTAAAAAGATTAAACTAAATCCCTGAAAAAATATAAAACCCCAGTTAAAACCCCAATTAAAACTCAGCCTGGGCCGGAAAGCTCGAAGAGCCAGGTCTTCAGGTCTCAGCGAAATGATTGAACGTCGGGGGCAGTCCTAAGCTCCACGGGCAGCTGTTTCCAAAGGGCAGGTGCCCCACAGAGAAGGCCCTCCCCCTGGGTGTTATCCACCGGCATTCTTTTACTGGCGGCACCCTGAGAAGGCCCTCCCTGTGGGAGCGCACAGGACGAAGGGAACTTGATGCTGGCAATAGGTGTTCCCTCATATCCTGGACCCAAGCCATTTAGAGCTTTATAGGTCATCACCAGCACCTTGAATCTCACCCGGAGGGCAACCAGAAGCCAATGCAGCTCGCGGAGCAGAGGTGTTACATGGGAGTAACGGGAAACCCCCATTACAACCTGCGCGGCTGCATTTTGCACCAGCTGAAGCCTCCGAGTGGTCCTCAAGAGCAGCCCCATGTAGAGAGCGTTGCAGTAGTCTAAACGGGAGGTCACGAGCGCATGAGTGACTGTGCGTAGGGCATCTCTCAGATCCGAAAAGGCTGAAGATCCTTGCCATACATGCAGCTTAATGAGGGGACATTTGTTTTTGTTTCCAGTTATGATGAAATGGCTAAATATGACCTTCCAGCATCTATAGATTTTGTTCTGCAGAAAACTGGGCAGCAACAAATATATTATATTGGTCACTCCCAAGGAACCACCATTGGTAAGTTCAGAAGCTGCCCAACCTTGTGTCAAGGGGCTGTTTTTGTCTTGTCTCATGTATATTTACCAGAAAGTAAGTCCCACTGAACTCAAGCAAACATTCTTATAAATATGCATCTATAGGACAGTACTGGGAATGCATTTACTTGGAAGTGGTAGGTTTTAGTGACAGTAACTCAGGCATGAAGCCAGCTGGGTGACCTTGGGCCACTGGGGCCAGTCACTTTGTTTCAGCCTTAGGAAGGAAGCAATGGCAAACCACTTCTAAAAAAACCTTGCCAAGAAAATTACAGGGACTTCAGCCAGGCAGTCTCCAAGAATTGGACATAATTGAAAGAGAGGGGGGAAAAAACTGGGCAGTGAAGCAAGCAACAATTTCAAATTGTTATCAAAGTTTGTATTTCCAAGCCCTCACAGCATGCATAGCATTGAACAACAATTTGTAGCTATCCACACACCTGCCTCTTTTTCTTTTTAGTAGCCAAGGTTTACAGGGGGCAGAGTGAGTAGCAACCTCAGTGGAGGATTAAGTCAGAATTCATCCTGTTTCTTCTCCATGCTTTTAGCAAGAGCTGGATGTTAAGCATATCAAAGATGAAATTTTATTTAATCAGGTGAAAGTTACTTTGATGTTAAAAAGCTATTTCCTTCTTCTTTTTCTCTTCCTCAGCTTTTATAGCTTTTTCATCCAATAAACAGCTGGCTTCCAAAATCAAACTGTATATTGCTTTAGCACCTGTTGCTACTGTTAAAAACGCTAAAACATCTTTAGCCGAACTTGCAAAACTTTCTGATACAGAAATTAAGGTATGTGGATTGGGTGACTTTGCCCTGTAAGGATTCATTATGTAAAATTGTAAGATTTAGAAACTTGGTCCTAATGTAGTCTTAGGACACAGGACATTTTCATTTTACCTGGATACCTGAGGAACCATCTCACTCCAATGGGATTAGCCCATCCTACTCATTCTGGCAGAAGATGTATGCTGTGGACCCTGTCAGTCAAGGACTGGCAGAGGCCAGGAGAAGGGCCTTTTCTGCTGTGGCTCCCACCCTCTGAAAATATTGTGCTCCTCAAGCTGAGATCTGCTCGAACCCTCTTGGCCTTCCCTAAACACCTCAAAAACTGGATCTGCCAAGTGCCTGGGGGCCTGATGGGAGTCTTTCATGTTGAGGTGTTTAGTGGATTAGGAAGAAGAACCCACCTTCATCCTGTAGTATTCTGGTTTTAATTTCTTCCGTTAATTTACTATTTTTTTTTTATTGAAAAGTTTTAACATACAATTTTCCTTTAAAAACCCCCTCCCCCTCCCTTCTCCCTCCCCCCCTACCTCTCCCCCCTCCCCCCTCCCCCCCCGACTTCCCAGAGCTAAATACAAGGTATATATAAAAAAAAACAATCATAAACAACCATATACTAACAACTATAAACTCTAAAATCCATCACTCTCTAGCTTATATAGGATAAAACAAACCTTAGTAATATTGAATATATATAAAAAAAACTAAAATAAAAAAAGAAAAAAAGAAAGAAGACTCATTCAAATGCTACATAAAACTATGTAGCATTTACTATTGAATGTTTCAATGTTTGTACGCCTATTTTTTATGATGTTTGTAAGTCATATGATAGTGATATGGCATATAAATTTAATAAGTAAATAAACAGAGCCAATGTATTACTAAAAAGGAGGATTTTCCTACATACATACACACACACACACACACACACACACACACACACAGGCAGTCCTTGACATACAACCACAACTGAGCCCAAAATTTCTGTTGCTATGCAAGACAGTTCCTAAGTGAATTTTGTCTGTTTTATGAACTTCCTTGCCACAGTTGTTAAGTGAATCACTGCAGTTATTAAATTAGTAACACAATTTTTAAGGGAATCTGGCTTCCCCATTGATATTGCTTGAGAGAAGTTTGCAAAAGGTGATCACATGACTGCAGGATACTGCAACCATCATAAATATGAGCCCGTTGCCAAACAGCCAAATTTTGGCCACGTGATCACCAGGATGGTGTAATGGTCATTAAGTCTGAAAAACAGTCATAAGTCACTTTTTTCAATGCCATTGTACCTTCAAACGGTCACTAAATGAATGAGTGTAAGTTGAGGACTATCTACAGCTATATCATCTTCTGAGGAACTGCTGGGTGGGGTGGGGTGGATGATCCTGTATAACTAATACTCAACTCTCTGAAATTTTACAGATCTTATTTGGACCAAAAGAGTTTTTACCCAAAACGTATTTTGCTACTTTGTTTTCTACCAAAGTATGCAGTCAGGAGGCGCTGGCGTCTCTTTGTAGCAACTTATTATTTGTATTGTGTGGTTTTAATGAGGAGAACTTGAATATGGTGAGTACCATTGTTTCATTTTAAATACTTTCTGTCTCTACTTTTCCCAGGTAATGCCACTAGTTGGACAATATTTCCAGCAGGCATAACTACTGGAAGTTACTCTCAAAGGTGCTTTTTCAAAAGGCAACTGGACTGTTCCTCAGGAAGACTTTTTGCTTCTCATCCAAGATGCTTCCTCGGTTCTGGCAGGATGGTGGGGGTGATGGAAGGATTAGTTCTGGCAGGATGGGGGCAGAGTTGGAAGGATGATATTTCTTTACTGTCATCTGGTCATTAGCACTCTCCTTGAGAGGTCTTGAGATCACTTGGGGGTTTATCTGTGCCTCAAGAGCTCTCAGGGAGAGTGGTAACAACCAGATGACTGTAAAGAAATATGATCTTTCAGAAAGCCCCCCCCCAATCCTTTCAGAACTAATCCTTCCATTGCTCCCACCATCCTGCCAGAACTGAGGAAGCTTCTTGGATGAGAAGTGAAACGTCTTCCTCAAAGAAAAAAATAGTCCAGTTGCGTCTTGAAAAAGTCCCTCTTATGCAACTATGACCTGGATGGCTGAGAATCTCCACAGACATTGGAAGTTACAATATCAGCATGTCAGGAGGACAAATCAATTAGGGCAGCATTTTTCAAGCTTGGGAATTTCAAGATGTGTAGACTTCAATTTCCAGTATTCATGCTGGACAGGGAATTCTGGGAGTTGAAGTCCCTATATCTTAAAATTGCCAAGTTTGAAAAATACCTGATTAGGGGAAGGAGTTGTATTTATTTCAAAGATTCACTCTTTTTAGTTTACTTCACTGACATAGAGAACTCACTACTAAATAGACTTCTTTCTACAGATCAAGGGTAAGTACATTTTTAATTGAGACATGTTTAGAATATATTGGCCACATTTGTTGGTGCAGTTGCAGAATGGCTGCCAGTATAGATAAGGTAAAAGGTAAAGGTTCCCCCGCACATGCGTGCTAGTAGTTTCCGACTCTAGGGGCCGGTGCTCATCTCCGTTTCAAAGCCGAAGAGCCAGCGCTTGTCCGAGGACGTCTCCGTGGTCATGTGGCCGGCATGACTAGACACCAAAGGTGCATGGAACGCTGTTACCTTCCCACCGTAGTGGTCCCTATTTTTCTATTTGCATTTTTATGTGCTTTCGAACTGCTAGGTTGGCAGAAGCTGGGATGAGTAACAGGCGCTCACTCTGTTACGCGGCACTTGGGATTTGACCTGCCAAACTGCCGACCTTCTGATCGACAAGCTCAGCGTCCTAACCCACTGAGCCACCATGTCCCTACAGTATAGATAGGAAACCCCAAAACACCAATTTACCTGGAGAGAGATTGAGGATTTTTCACTTCCTCCAGCTCCCTGGTAATTGATTTTGCAGGATTTTTTCTCTCTACCTATTGGTATGCTTCAAAACCAAATGCAGCAATTTGCCATTTTGTTTTCCAAAGAACATTAATGGATTGTTTTGTGTTGTCAATAAAAAATTAAGCTAAAGCTAGGTGCTTTACTTTTCACCATATCATCCATCCATCCATCTGTCCATCCATACAAAAATCAAATACCGTTACAAATTATTTACACACTCTAGAAGTATGTAGTAAAGCAGGGGTCTTCAAACTTGGCTCTTTTATGACTTGTGGACTTCAACTCCCAGAATTCCTCAGCCAGGCACGCTGGCTGAGGAATTCTAGAAGTCGAAGTCCACAAGTCATAAAAGGACCAAGGTTGAAGACCCCTGTAGTGAAGTGATGAGCTACTTTTCATTAGGAGAATCTGGGATAGACATTTGTTGAGGATATTTAGATTTGGATTCTTTCAGTAACAAATGAGATGGCCTAGAAGACTTCCATTATTTTATTTACTGGTTTGTGTGTCTGAGCACCTTGATTTTCATTTGAAGACCATGAATGAAATGAAGGGAGAAATTTCCTTTATCTGTCCTTTTCAGTATGAGGGATGGAAATGAGGTTCTGATAGAGATACTCAATTTCCATTGTTTCTCCTTAGTTTGGTCACTTATTTTCCTAAGCATTACAGATTACATTATATTTTCTGTCAGTAATGAGATATTTGCCCCTGAACTTTTTGATAATGTTATTGTATCTTTTCTGCCATTATGAGACCAAAGTGTAGTGGTGTTCAGGAGTGTCAAGATGTTGGTTGCAACTATGTGACAGAACCTCCACTTATTTTTAACATTTTTTGCACGGTTGATTGCATGGTTGCAGATGCCCCTATCATTGTGCTCATTTTGTCCCAACAGTTTGAACAAAAGAGAAACTTAACTTTTTATGGAAGGTTTCAAATGTTTTCATTTTTCATTTTTATAAACCTTTGAGTGGGCTCTCAGCCTATTGATTCAGAATTGTGTATTAGATTGGTTTACTCAATCATGGAATAAACTTAAAATAAAAATAAAAGAGCCTTGGTGGAGCAGTGGGCTAATGCCTCCTTAAGTAACACCAGCTGCCTGCAATTAGTGCAGGTTCGAGTCCCACCAGGCTCAAGGTTGACTCAGCCTTCCATCCTTCCGAGGTAGGTAAAATGAGGACCCAGATTGTTGGGGGCAATTAAGCTGACTTTGTAATAATGCCGCTGGGGGGGGTGTGAAAGCCCTAATAATAAGCAGGCATATACACAGAATGAAGGCTATTGCTAAGCACATTGATTTGTGCTTTAGATTGTAAGCCACCCTGAGTCTTCGGAGAAGGGCGGGATATAAATGGGATTTAAAAAAAAACCTTATGGAATAAACTTATGAAATAAACACATTTTGGCTTCATATAATACAAACAATAGATGACTAATCTCAGTCCCTCCCTTTCTGGAGCAGAGACATTTTTAAGACTCTTGGTCTTCTCTGTCATAAGCCATGGTTTGCAGTCATTGATGGTTACATTTATGCAGCGTCATAAACCGAAGGAAAGAAACCATGTGATTCCTTCGCATTACTAAGAAATTGAGCTAAAATTAACTTCATTAAACAAGCATCTACGTGATGTCTTTTTTTTCCCCAGAGCCGAGTTGATGTGTATACATCATACGTCCCAGCTGGTACATCTGTGCAAAATATGATCCATTGGAAACAGGTAGATATCCTAAAGTAAATTGCTACCCTGGGAAGGCATAATATGTTGTGCTTTAAGAAATTGTAGGATGGGTAAATGGCTTTTCTTGAGAGCTCTAAGTTATTATTCATTTTGATAATACCCAACTGATATTTCAATCCTGAGCTGTCCACGTTATGCTCTCTTGGTCCTGTCCCAGTGTCTGAAATCTGTGCTGATCTAGACAGAGAGAAAAAGAGTCAGGCTAAGTCATGACAATACTGAATGGCGGTGAATATTTGGCTTCTCCAGTTCTGAGTTTTTTCCATCTTTAGTTTTGAATTGGAGAACGTTTCCCCATTCATGACTGGTCCACAATTTGAGGGTTGCTTTGATCTCCTTCTCTTGCTCAAAGAAGGCCTTTGCACAGATTTATCTAGTTTGCCAATCGTGCCTGTGGCTGAATTGGAAGACTCTTAGCAATTACTCAGATCCTAGTCACCTCACCAATGGATTACTGCAATGTACTCCAAATGGGGCTGCCCTTGAAAACCACCTGGAAATTATAGTTGCTCCAGAATATGGTGGAACAGACAGCATAGTGCAATATGCCTTGCTCTGTGAACTACATTGGTTACCAGTTAGTCTCTGGAGGCAATTCAAGGTCCAGATTACTACCTAAAAAGCCCTTCATGGCATCGGGCCTAATATTTGACCTCTCTCCAATAGTGTGTTTGTCTTGTATGACACAGTCACTTTGGGTCCTTTCAGTTCAACAGTATCATCTACTAGAACCTAGGAAATTCGCCTTCTCTGTCTGGAATAACCTGCCTGCTTCCCCAAGAGTCCTTTGTGGCTCCCTGATGACATTAGTAAAATCACTGAAAACTTGGTTATTCTCCCAGGCTTTGGGACAAGCTGTTGGCTGAGTTTGTTTAATATAGAAAATTGGATATTGGATGCATGTAATCAATTCCTTTATTTTTTTTTGTATTGCTCTTTCTTTTTTTTAAAAAAACATGCAAATGTTCCAGAATCATTTGAAGTAGGCAGCTTCTAAATTGTATAAATATATAAATAAATCAGTCAGTCCCTAGTCCCGGGGTGGGCAACCTTGTCTCTTTTATGACTCATGGACTTCAACTCCCAGAATTCCAATTCTGGGAGTTGAATTCCATGAGTCATAAAAGAAACAAGGTTGCCTACACCTGCCCTAGTCAAAATTTGTATCAAGATCGTATCAGGAAAGGCCTCTTCTTTCAGCTTCCTCATGTTCCTTAACTTAAGTTAATGCTGTTAACATACTGGTCTTTTTTTTTTTTTGCTAATGACAAAATACAGTACAGGGAATTGCTTGAAAGGCCAATAAGCATATTAAGAGAAGATGATCATCATCAGCAACTGCAGGGAATGATCAAAAGAGGCGGGATGGCAGATGCAGTCTTATGATACAAGTTCTTCCCATCTTATGCATAACTGTGAAGTTGTCATTATTACTGATATTGTATTTTATGTTTTTATTACACTATCTGTTGATGCACATACAAAAACGGGATGCCTGCTGCCAATTGAGATTACAGGTTGTCGTCATTTTGTAACTTGCCTTGTTTAGCAACCACTCAGCTGAGTATGAAAAAGTAACTTTTTTAAGCAATCCCTGCGGCCCTTGTAAAGCAAAGGAGAGCAAAGGAAAGTAAGATCATAAACATGTATTCATTTAGCGACTGCTTCACTCAACAACCAGGTTGGCAGTCCCAATTGTGATTCCTTAATGAAGACTACCTTTAAACATAGAATCTGTGTTCATCTTGTGACGTTCTAGCTCTTCATTTCTACTGAAAAAAACGAATACGTTCATTTAAGATTTCTTTATATTTGCAGGCCATCAACAGTGGTAAACTTCAGGCTTACGACTACGGAAGGTTTAGAAATAAATTTCATTATGAACAGGTAAAGCACTTTCCAGCAGATGGTTGTTTCAATATGGTACAGTAATGATATGTATTGGACATTAGGTCAGCTTCTGCAAGCCTTTAGCCCCCGTGTGATTTTATGCTCTCCTTTTTGTTTGGAAGCTGACTTATTATGTAACCAGAATTGCATCAAAGGAGTTTCATCCCCAGTGCTGAAGCTCAGTAGATCTACTGGGCTGTTTGAGAAGAGTCTTATCCTGGCTTTTGGCTACTGTGCACACAACCAACCTCATCCAGGAATTCAGCCATTGATGCAACCAAGAGCCAGCTTTGCAATTCCTCCTTCCCTCCCTCTCTTCCTTTTTCAATCTCTGTGAAAATGCATATAAAGTGAACTAAAAACAAATAAGTGGAGAGGAAGAATTGGAAGTACCGGTTGGTTCACCCTTTTTGGCACAGTGAAATGGACCACAGATCAAATCTCAATGGCTTTTCTCCATTGGCCCAACCCCAGTAACTCATGCCTTTGATTGCACATTTTCCGTGTGAGGCTGCCTTTGAAGACAACCTGGTACAAAGCTACAGCTGGTACAAAAGGTGACAGTAGTTTAGAATGGCATCTCTACTGAATTCACAGCACTGTCAGTATTCTTCTGGCCCTGCTTCAAAGAGGTGGTGAAGGCCCTAAATTATATAGTACCAGGGTATCTCAGGCAAACCTTTGTCAGAACTGAATTTGCTTGGTTCAGTCATTGCGAATAAGCTAGCTGCAAACTCCATCCCTCTGTGAGGTTTGTGCGGTGTATGTCAGACTTCTTGTATTGACTGTTCCTTTTGAATATTCTCCTGTGTGAAGCCCCCTCCCCTTACTGCAATTCCCTAAACATGTTAGGTAAAGGTTCCCCCGCACATGCGTGCTAGTCGTTTCCAACTCTAGGGGCTGGTGCTCATCTCTGTTTCAAAGCCGAAGAGCCAGCGCTTGTCTGAGGACGTCTCCGTGGTCACGTGGCCAGCATGACTAGATGCCAAAGGCGCACGGAACGCTGTTGCCTTCCCACCATAGTGGTCCCTATTTTTCTACTTGCATTTTTACGTGCTTTCGAACTGCTAGGTTGGCAGAAGCTGGGACGAGTAACAGGCGCTCATTCTGCTACGCGGCACTCGGGATTCGACCCACGAAACTGCCGATCTTCCAATCAACAAGCTCAGCGTCCTAACCCACTGAGCCACCACCTCCCTTATGTTAGAGCAGTTTTATTCCAACATGCTTTTAGTCCTGGATGATTGACAGCATGTCTCTGTCACAGGTTTTCTCTGGACTTTTAATTTTTATCATACTGTTTTTAAGTAGCATTATTTTGTTTGATGTTATCTATTGGCATTGGGGCATGTTATAAGTACTATAAAATGAATGAATGAGTGAATGAATGAGCAAATGAATAAGTAGGTAAATAGATGCAATGGGAATGGCCTTAAGAAGTATGAATAGTTATAAGGCAGGGATGTCAAACTTCCAGAACGTGGGCCAATTGCATCATATAGAGGCCATGCCCACCCCAGCTCCGGCAATGCAAAAAACAAAAAAGTCATGATACGTCGCAACACGTCATGTGACGCAGTGAGTTTGACACCCTTGATATAAGGTTTAAGACTGAAAGTGGATTATGCAAAATTCTGCCTTGAAATTCTGCCTTATGCATCAGAAAACCAAATAGGCCTTGAGATAACAGACCTTCCCAAATGTCTTTAAGTATTGTTGCATACACACACACACACACACAGAGAGAGAGAGAGAGAGAGAGAGAGAGAGAGAGAGAGAGAGAGAGAGAGAGAGAGAGAAAATCATGCATTGAATTTGAATTTGGAAAAAGGTTCCTTTCACCTGGAGCTTTTCAGAGTATACCTCCCTTATATATCATGACTATCTTTAACATAAAACATAACCGATAGAAGGAAAAGGGTGAAATATGAAGGTAGGTCAACCAGGAAAAGTCTTTTGAGACTCAGTAGTAAGGGTGGATGCATTGCATCCTGAATTAAAATGAGAAAATGCTCCTTGGAAGGAATGTCAGTACATACTTAGCATTCCACAGAACTCATTAATGAATACTTGAGAATTCAACCCCATTTTCTTTCCTTTCCCTTCTTGCAAAGTTGGACACAATTTGGCTAATAATATCTTTGCCTGAGAAGTAGGACTACATTACATTTTCTTTTTCATTTTTTAAAAACAGGATTTGCCTCCTGAATATGATATATCAGCTATGACTGTACCAACAGCAATTTGGAATGGTGGAAATGACTGGCTTTCTGACCCTGATGATGTTAGTCAATTAATCCCCCAAATTCAAAACCTTGTTTCCCACAAATTTATTCCTCAGTGGAACCATCTGGATTTTGTGTATGGTATAGATGCACCTGAGCAATTGTATTATGAAATACTGGACTTGCTACAGAGCAATCCTTGAGAAATGTTTTTTTTCTTTAATCCCATTTATATCCCACCCTTCTCCAAAGACTCAGGGCGGCTTACAATCTAAAGCACAAATCAATGTGCTTAGTTTGTCAGCAATGATAAGAAGTTCATTTGTTGTTTGTTTTCTATTGATTTTTCAATTTTTAATAAACTTTCAGATTACGTACAAAATGAAAGACCATCCTGCAAATTCATACTCCTATCTCTATTAACTTGTTTTCCATACATGACAAGTCATCTAACTTGCATGCATAAATTATTCTACTTATGCATTACTCAGAGTTTATTTCATCTTTACAATGGTTCCTAAATGACTTTTCTTTCAAACTCTGAGTGGGGTGAATACACAGAAATCATATCCCTAATGGAGAAAATGCAGTATAGCCAACCTTACAGCCGTGGTAGAATGCAGTGTTGCAGGCTACTCCTGCTGACTGCTGGCTGCCAGCAGTTCAACAGTTCAATCCTGACCACCTGAAGGCTGACTCAGCCTTCCATCCTTCTGAGGTTGGTAAAATGAGGACCCAGTTTGTTGGGGGCCATATGCTGAGTCTGTAAACCGCTTAGAGAGGGCTGTAAAGCACTGTGAAGTGGTATAGAAGTCTAAGTGCTATTGCTATTGTTTACACATCTTGTCCCGTTTGTGTTGGAAGCAACTTTTAAGGTGCTTCTGAGTTGAAAGGATTCACTGATGACATCACCATTGCCTGGGGGATGCCCGGTGGGTGCTCCTTTCATGTTATTCCAAGTAATATAATGTTCCCAAATACTTAAAAGGTAAAACAAAACATGCTGATGCACTAGAACAGACTTCCCTGTCTTGATAACATGTGCTTGAGAGACTGCAATTCTTAGAACTAACATGGTTACCTACTAAACCCAATGAGAGCCAGTTTGGTCTAGTGGTCAAGGCACCAGGCTAGAAAGTGGGAGAGCATGAATTCAAGTCTAGCTTTTGCCACAAAAGGTAGCTGGTGGACCTTGGGCCAATCACTCTGTCCCACGAGAGCCTATTGTTGCTCTTTTTCCTTTCTTTTGTCCTCTGTCTGTAATTCTAAAGCTCTCTGAATAAGAGTAGAACGTGACATAAATTATACGATCCTGAAATCATTTTCAAAGCAAATCAACTTGAAAAAAAGAAACTTAATTCAACCATTACAAATTCACCTATTAAATTAGGTAAAGGTAAAGGTAAAGGTTCCCCCACACATGCATGCTGGTCGTTTCCGACTCTAGGGGCCGGTGCTCATCTCCATTTCAAAGCCGAAGAGCCAGCGCTGGTCCGAGGATGTCTCTGTGGTCATGTGGCCAGCATGACTAGACGCCAAAGGCGCACGGAACGCTGTTACCTTCCCACTGTAGTGGTCCCTATTTTTCTACTCCTTTTTCTATTAAATTAACCACAATACAATTAAAGCATTGTTAGAAGAATTCAAGAGACTATTTGTATCTGAACTGAATTGTATTGAATAAGAAGGAGATGTCATTGATTTCTGTTCTCAGGAAACATGGAGTGGCTCATACTGGCAGAAGGCAGAAAGTGCAGATATGCTGCCTTATATGCTACTGTAATAAAAGGAACCTTTTTGATAGGGACGTCTTCCTATTGGATTGAGTCAGAAGGCATCAGCCAACAGGGTGTAAATATGATCAAACACTGCTACACTCAGTAGGTGTCTACAGTTTATAAAGGGAGGTTCTCAAACTTGTTAGTGGGAAGAAAGGTGCCATTTAGGAGAGACGCTGCTAGCTGATCCATACCTCACCAGGAATATTGTGTGCTGGGTTTGAAATGAGAATGAAAGAAAAGAAAGCAACATTAATGTAAGTTCTGTCTTTCATCATGCCAATTCAAAACATGTTTTTCAAAATGCTTATTGATGAAAAGGAATTTTCATATCTAAAAGGATCCATGTCTAATGGATTAATGTTTGGATCTATGGCTGCTGGATGAATGTTTTTTTGGGGGGGATTTTACTTAATTACTGATATTTATCTCATGGAATTCCTTTTCCTTCCCCCCTCTCCCAATCTTTCCCAGTTTAACTTTAATCCATATTCATAAAAGAGAATTATTTTTGTATCAAAACATTTTGAATTTAATAACATTAAATATGAATTTATTTTTTAAATGGCATTTTAATCTAAAACTTAATTTAAATGCTTAGTTACAAGTTAACATATAAGTGCTTTGGTGATCAAACATTTCACATTTTATATAAAAGGATATTCATGAAAAACTTTATGAAACAGTTGCTTCTGCAGTTTAGCAATCTGTACATATTGCTGTTTTTCTTTAATATGCATACAGCATTTCAAAGAACAAAGTTGCTTTTACTATGCTCTAGTCAGCCAGTGGATTTCTTCTTGCTGTGTTGAACAGAATCCAGATCACTAGCGTCAATGTATATTTCGGTCCTTATTGCACTTCTAAGTACTATTATTTAACAAATATGCCTGTGGTACAGAGATTAACAGCAGGAAACACGGTATATTTTGTTTTTCCCACTTATAGTGGGAATATAGTCTTTGTTAATCTTCAAAAGAATTTAGCCAGAAAACCATGGAATACAGTTTTGATAAATGGCTGTAAAATCTTTCTTATCCTAGGAGAGAGGGAAATACAGAGGTGAATTATATAGGTTGGTTTTCTGAACTATTCTGGCTGAAAATAATGGCTGGAAGGTTTTCCTGTGTATCCAATCCTTCCCATTTATTCCCTCTGTCTAATCTCAATTAAGAGGATAGTGTTAGACTTGCTTACAGTTTATATAATATACATACTATCTTTTCTTGATAAAATTAGCTGCCACAAGGATTTATATTAGATTGTGCTTTAAGATACTAGTATATTATTTATACAGAAAATCCAGCTGAAGTAAATACACTTGAAGACAAACTGGGACACAAGGAAGGCACCGTAGTTTTCTAGAAAAAAGTGCAGCAACAACCTAATGGATCTTACTGATAACATTCTCCATTACGTGTTACCGCTTTCAATTAAATCACATACATTGTCCTTGATCAAGACAAGGAAAGTAGTCTTCAGTCTTGAAGAGATCAAGAGGCTCATACAGCTTGATCCTGCCTTGATGATGATTTATTTAAAAAAGATGGCACGTTGATTGTGTACGATATTTTTTTAACGTATTTGGAAAATTTCCAAGGTCAAATTCTGCCTTTATGATCTGTTCCTCCATTCCAGCCACATTACTACCGATCCTTTTTACAAACGCCTCTAGTTTGTCAATCTTTCTATAGAGCTTCTTCATTTCCATTGCCTTTGCATGAATATGTGGCACACTTTCATTAATTACTTGAGAAGAATCACTTCTAATCACGTCCAGCATTCCCACAAACTCATCTACCCTGATCAATAAATCTTCAAGACTCTTGTCTAAAGTTCCGATCTGCCCGGCTGAGGCGACGTTCTCAAGCGGCGAGGGGAGCAGGTAGGAGGCGTAGTCAGCCGCCAGCGCCGCCGCCACGGCCAGTAGAAACTCCCCGCCCAAGGCATCGCCTTGCGCCGAGTGCTCGTCGCCGATGCCGGAGGCGCTGCTGTGACTCTGCGAGACGTGGCCGCTATCAGCGCTCGAGGACGAGGAAGACGAGGAGGAGGAATGAGGCGTCGGCGGCTCCTCCGGGATGCTGGCAGAAGGGGCCCAGGCTGCCTGCGCCATCTCCCGCCCGTCTTCCGGACCGCGCCCAGCCCGGAATCGCCCCATTAAATATGAATTTATTGATTAAATGGGACACGTATAAATGTACATTTGCCATGAATTTTTAAGAAACAAAATGTTATTTTAAATCTCACATGGATAATTTGTCTTTGTTTTATTTTACATTTGAAGGAATAATGTATAAAGAAACAGATATTTCTCTATAACTATGGCACAATATGGTACAATATAGAATTATGTCCTGCAATTTTCATTCAAGAAAATGAATCTCTTTGGAGAATAAAAAATTACACTTTAATAGTTTAGGACTAAGTCCTCTTTAGGCCAAACACAGATAATGATAAAATATTTTTGATCACTTTTGCTAATATTGTAACTTTTGACTAGTTGCTACATTTTTTGATCAAATGTATTTAACTGATGCTGAGGTTAAAGCTATATGATTGTGCCTATGTGATTTTTTTAAGTAAGAAAGTAGCTTTTAGTTAGAGTAGGAAATTCCTTCCTTCCTTCCTTCCTTCCTTCCTTCCTTCCTTCCTTCCTTCCTTCCTTCCTTCCTTCCTTCCTTCCCTTCCCTTCCCTTCCCTTCCCTTCCCTTCCTCCCTTCTTCCCTTCCCTTCCCTTTCTCTCTCTCTGTCTCTTTCTTTCTTTCTTTCTTTCTTTCTTTCTTTCTTTCTTTCTTTCTTTCTTTCTTTCTTTCTTTCTTTCTTTCTCTCCTTTCTTCTTTCTCTCCTTTCTCTTCTTTCTCTAGCTATGTCTGGCTTACATATTTAAGTTTTAAAGCTATTTTGAAAAAAACTAAAATTATAATACCAGTTAAGATATATTTTAAATTTTGTTTTTATTTTTTAAAATTCCACCTTTATTACTGTTTATAAATTATTTTTATTATGAATAAATAACTCCAGGTGGCAAATATAATACTTGTTCCTCTTATTGTCTCCAAAACAACAGCCCTGGACTGAGAGAAAGAATGTCTGGCTCAAAAGCATCAAGCTGGTTTTCATGTCTAAGGCACAACTAGAACTCATAGTCCTGATTTTAGCCTGGTGTCTTAACCTCCAGATTAAACGAACTACGGTATATAATTATCCATCAAAATAAGCAGAGCAAAGCAGATGATTTGAAAATTTGGAAATCCTTCAGGAAATCTAATCCAGAAATATTGTTCATCACATCTAATGATATAGTCCCAAGAAGCTTTTTCCTGAGGCGCCATTTGCATATTGAAAACAGAAATATATAATTGTTTAAAGACAGGTTTCCCCAGTCTTTAATTACAGTAATCTTTGTTTCATTGGAGGCAGTTAGTTAACATTTTATAACAAATGGAATAAATTCAAATTCATTTTTCATTACTTCAGGCATGTCAAACCTGCAACGTCATGTGAAATTGTGCAACGTATCACGACTTTTTCCCCATTGCTGGCAATGGGGTGGGTGCAGTTTTGGTGTGACACATCTGGCCTGCGGGCCGGCAGTTTGACATGCCTGCGTTAATTATATAATCTGACCTTGATTTGCTACTGGAAAAAAGGTGAAAAAGGTGAAGTTAGGAAGATTTATCATTAGGGAGCTTTCTGGAAGATTATTAGTGATTGTATCTATATTTTTTGGAATTAAAACCTCACATAAATGTCAACCTAAATCCGATCATTGAAAAAGTAGAAGTGGCTGATGCTGGGATAATCGGAAACAAACATTTTACATCTCTAGTACAATGGTTGGCTTATTATGTCGTACACAAGAATTTGGTTTGAGGCTCCTGTGCATTTTGTATGCTCAGGGTATAAGGTCATATCACAATGCTTCAGTCTTTCAAATTCACCCAGAAACGCCACATGAAGGAGACTCAAGCTGGGTTCTCAGAATAAAGTGACTTGGCTTCCTCCTGGCATTGGTAAGAGGAAACCTTCTTTCTTCTCAATGAAATTGACTGTGGTCTTCATGTTCTTCCAAACAAGAAGTGGTTGGATATCAAGTTGGGCAGCACAGAGCATCTTCACCTCCTTTCCCTCTATCAAGTGCACAACGGAGAGCAAGGGGGCTATCTAGGGTTCAGTGTATGCAATTAACTCCATGCAATTTTGTCCATGGAGTGATGTGTTATCTGAAAAGTTTACTTTATCAGGTTATTTTTACCAAATGCATTTTATGTCTTTCACTGTACGTCAATATGATTTTCTATACTGTATATAAAATGATTGCAGAACATTCTACAGTAAAAAAATGTTTACAGTCAACTGATAATAGAGTATGAATGAATGAATGAATGAACCTTTATTGTCAAAGTACCGTATTTTCCGGCGTATAAGACGACTGGGCATATACAACGACCCCCTACATTTCCTGTTAAATTATAGGGTTTGGGCTATACTCCAACGCACACCAAATAAAAATTAAAAAACATCAGATTTGATTTTAATATGGTAATTTTAATTCAAATGCTTATGACATGCAGGTGCTTAGTAGGAAAACTGTCACTTATAAACATAAGGCTGTTTGTCATCAAACATGTAAACATAAAACAGTGCAAGTGGATTAAACTATAATAATAATAACAACAACAACAACAACAACAACAACAACAACAATAATAATAATAATAATAATAATAATAATAATAATAATAATAATGAAGAAGAAGAAGAAGAAGTTGGAGGGGACCTTGGAGGTCATCTAGTCCAACCCCCTGCTAAGGCAGGAAACCCTATACCATTTCAGTCAAATGGCTGTCCAGTCTTTTCTTAAAAACTTCCAGTGTTGGAGCATTCACCACTTGAGATTGGCTGAGCCTCCCTTCGTGCCCCCCACCCCCAACTAACAGTGACACAAACCCTCCATCTTATTACACCATGTGAGCTAATTGCACAACACACCGGTCTCGCAAGTCAGTCATGCATAAAGTTTATAAAATTATTTCCCATTCAAAAGCCTAACAGCCCATGGATAAAAGTTGTTCTTCAGCCTGTTGGTACAGCTGGCTATACTCCTATATCTCCTATCCAATGGTAGGAGAGTAAAGAGATACCGTCCAGGATGTGAGTCATCCCTGAGAATTTTGCTCTTTCTTCCAAGGCAGCGAGCCCTGGCGATGTCATCCAGTGGTGTCAGGGGACAGCCCACAATGTCTTGTGCTGTGCTTACCACCCTCTGTAATACTTTCCTATCCGCAGCTGTCAGATCAGCATACCAAACCGCAATACAGTATGAGAGGATGCTCTCTATAGTAGACCGGTAAAAGAGGGTCATTAGCCGTTGTTCTACCCTGCTCTTCCACAAGACTACAATGCTGTAGTCATTATTATATTTATATGTATACTTAATGATGTATATTTAAATTATATTGATTTGTTTCTTCGTTTTCTCCCCCCTCTCCTGCAACATCTTAACTGAATTATATTTAGTCATGCCTATACTAAAATGGATGATTGCTTTACATTCCATCCATCCATCCATCCATCCATCCATCCATCCATTTATTTCCTGCTTTATTATTTTTTACAAATAACTCAAGGCAATACATCCAACACACCTTCCTCCTCCTAATTGTCCCACAATAACAACCCTGTGAGGTGAGTTGGGCTGAGAGAGAATGTAACCGGCTCAAAGTCACCCAGGTTGCTTTCATGGCTAAGGCAGGACTTGAATTCACAGTTTTCGCTTTCTAGCTTGGTGCCTTACCCACTAGACCACCTGGCCCTCTCATTATAATTTCTGATTGTGTAAAGATAAAGGTAGGGACGCGGTGGCTCAGTGGGTTAGGACGCTGAGCTTGTCGATCAGAAGGTCGGCAGTTTGGCGGGTCGAATCCCGAGTGCCGCGTAACAGAGTGAGCGCCTGTTACTCGTCCCAGCTTCTGCCCATCTAGCAGTTCGAAAGCACGTAAAAATGCAAGTAGAAAAATAGGGACCACTACGGTGGGAAGGTAACAGCGTTCTGTGCGCCTTTGGCGTCTAGTCATGCCGGCCACATGACCACGGAGACGTCCTCGGACAAGCGCTGGCTCTTCGGCTTTGAAACGGAGATGAGCACCGGCCCCTAGAGTCGGAAACGACTAGCACGCATGTGCGGGGGAACCTTTACCTTTACCTTTAAAGATAAAGGTAAAGGTTCCCCTGCACATGCGTGGTAGTCATTTCCAACTCTAGGGGCCGGTGCTCATCTCCATTTCAAAGCTGAAGAGCCAGCGTTTGTCCGAGGACGTCTCCGTGGTCATGTGGCCGGCATGACTAGATGCCAAAGGCGCACGGAACGCTGTTACCTTCCCACCGTAGTGGTCCCCATTTTTCTACTTGCATTTTTACGTGCTTTTGAACTGCTAGGTTGGCAGAAGCTGATTGTGTAAGTATCCATAAATCTGCTTAATAGATATGTATCTTTCTCCATTAGTAATTACTCCATTGTCCTATAGATGTTTCACCATGTGGATGCTGATGGCTATGATAACCACACAAGGAAATTTGAGTTCAGAAGAGCCGAATGGCAAAACATTTATGAATCCTGAAACATTTATGAATATAGTAAGTTGAACGCTTAGAATATTAATCAGTACTCATCCTACCATGTTAGACAGGATGGGCCTGCTCCTACTCCCTTGTCTTAAACATTGTCGCTGTCAAGTTCGAATCACATTTATGCTGTTGCGACCATTATTGCTTCTCTGGTTGCCAACATGCTTGGAGGGAGGGAAGGGGGAAATGGAATGCAGGCTCCAGATATCAAGAAGTCAGCCTATGGGAACCAAGGACACTTCACTAAGTGTCTGTCTAATCCCAAGACATGTTCTCGTAACAATATTGTAACACCCAATTGGACAATGTGACCTGCACGAATGGGAAGAGGAAATATTCTATACTTTTACTATATGGTTGGGGGAGGGGGTATTTAATCATAGCTGTTTTTGCTTTCATACGTGCCAAAATGATGCACTCAATATTAAATTTTGCATTAAAAGATTGGATCATCTCAAGAGTGCTTGCTTGGTTGGGCTCGTTAGTCAGGATCTTGACAGTTACCTTATGGGATCTAGGAAGTGTGCCTTTTCTGTGGCAGCCTCTGCCCTAGGGAATGCTCTTCTCCCAGAAATCTGGCAATCTTCTACCCTCCTAGCCTTTTGAACACATTGAAAACCTGGCTTTTTCCCCAAGTGAGAAGACTGCGAGTCCAGAACATCAAGATAACAGATGCCTCCCTAACTCACTCAATTATAAGAGAGAGAAGAAGGTCCACCATAATCAGATTGACAAGATTCTTTTATTAGGGTGATTCTCAACAACAATAATTCCAGCTTCCCCGTTGAGTTGATTTATTCAACTGATCAAATTAGTGGGACTGACACAAAATGAAGCACCATGCTCCCAAGTGAGTGGATGTAGGTTTAAACCTTTAAATGATTCACATATTAGCAAACCAAATAAATACTTTATTAGAGAAAAAAGGAGGTGTGAGAATACTTTGTTAACCAATTCAATGCAGTTTAAAGGTTGAAATTTTCATTATCAGTTGCATCTACAAATAAGATGACATGGAGCTTGCATGCAAGATCATCTTAAATCTTCTGCTTCATGTTAAATATTCTTGGTTAAGCATAGTCTTATTGTCTGAGGAGTTAGCAATACTTGAGTGCTTCTGGGCCTTGAAGTTAATCCAGGTTTGGAGGGCAAATTACTAGGCAGACTAAGAAGTCATAAAGCATCTCAGAAGAAGGCAACAACAAATTTCTTCTTAAAGGAGCCTTGGTGGAGCAGTGGGTTAATGCCTCCTTAAGTAGCACCAGCTGCCTGCAATTAGTGCAGGTTCGAGTCCCACCAGGCTCAAGGTTGACTCAGCCTTCCATCCTTCCGAGGTAGGTAAAATGAGGACCCAGATTGTTGGGGGCAATAAGCTGACTTTGTAAAAATGCCACTGGGGGGGGGCAAAAGCCCTAATAAGCAGGCATATACATAGAATGAAGGCTATTGCTAAGCACATTTATTTATTTTTTATTTATTTTAATCCCATTTATATCCCGCCCTTCTCCGAAGACTCAGGGCAGCTTACAATTTAAGCACAAACCAATGTGCTTAGCACATTGATTTGTGCTTCTTAGATTGTAAGCCGCCCTGAGTCTTTGGAGAAGGGCGGGATATAAATGGGATTAAAAAAAAAATTGCTGCCCGGATTGTATGTAGGGTATGGCCAAAAAAGTCAAGAAGGCAGTCGCAACAGTGGTTCAACATCTGCTATGCAAGATACATAAAAAAACAAATTTGATCACAGTTGTGGCCACCACCTTGACTTTTTACCCCAGACTATTTTACCCTAAGTGTTGACAAGAAAATTCTATACATCCATAAATTCACCAGCAGTTGATCTTGACTCAATAACATCTGCACTTTTTAAATTTTTTAATTTAATTTAATTCATTACAACAAAATTTATTCTACATTATTGATTTGTCTTTCAATCTTTACAGAGCGAGAGAATCAGATATTGGGGATATTGTTGTGAAGAATATGAGGTCGTTACAGAAGATGGCTATTACCTAAGTGTGAACAGAATTCCGGGAGGTAAAAAAAAAAAAGCAGAAACAGAAATATAGGGTCTGAGTACTTCTTGGGAAACAAACAGGACAGTGGTGTTTATTCACATCAAACCCGCCCCCCCCATGTGTGCCTTGAAGAAAAACAGTATCAAAATGTCACTTCCCATCCAACACGGTTTTATGCAATTCTGATTCTATGAACCTTATTATTTAGGATCTGACTTAAGAAGTTGTTTCTTTTTCAGGCAATAAGTCTGCTATATTATTAATGCATGGTTTAATTATGGAAGGTAGTGTGTGGATATCAAATTTACCACACCAGAGCCTGGGCTTCATATTAGCAGATGCTGGGTATGATGTATGGATTGGAAATATCAGAGGAAACTCCTGGTCTAGAAGACACAAGCATCTTTCAGTTAACGAAACAGAATTTTGGAATTTCAGGTTAGTATTTAAAATGTAGCTCTTACTCAAGCTGGTTATCAGTCAATTGGTTATTCAACCAATTAATCAATTCAACGGTCAGTTAAAGAATGTCAAGCGCAAGAAATCAGGAATTCAGGCAGTTCAAATAATTATAGGCTTATTGCATGCTAAAGCTCTCTAAGAGAATCTGAATTACCCTGGCAGTCAAAACAAATAGGCGGTAGATAAGAGTCAATGAAAATCAGGGTGGGGTGGACTTAGATCTCTTCTGGGCGCAAAGGAACTCAAGACTGATGATGGGTTTGAGCCTTCCCTTGGGCTCAGCCTAGTTGTCTCCTACAATAAATCTATTGAGACATGAAAGGGCCGTTTCTACAAGAAACTGTCCTTTTCTGACCTAGTGCCTGCTTTCCATTAGTTTTCCAAAAAGGCAGACCAGTTTCTAGTTGGCCTGTGGAATTTACAGCAAGATACTGAGTAATCCCCCCTAAAATTCATATTGGTATTTAATGGCATGTGGAGCAAAACATTGTGTGATACCATAAGGGAGGGTTCCCATCTTACTTCCTGGATTTGGGCTACCAGGACACAATACCAAACGTCATACTCTATGTCTAATCCCATTCAAACGTTCTATGATCAGTTGTGTTGAAATCTCTTGAAAGGTCCAGGACACCTTTGTTTTCTAGTGTTAGGTAACTGTATCACTACCATGTCCCAGGCAAAAGCTTATTGAATATGGAACCAGATCATTGGTAGTATTCTGGATGATTGCCATCTTCTTAGTCAATAATTCCAGGCAATACATTTTTGAAATTGGACAGATTTGCTGATTCTAAGGGATAATTTTATGTAGGGACCTTAACTGCTCCCTTGGCCATCAAGAAACAAGCATTTGTAATCTTCAATATACTCTTGTTTGTTTCCATGGCTGACATCAATGAAGCAGTGACAAGCTTTTGGGTTGAACGGTATGGTATAGAAAACTAGATCATGTCCATTCAGCCCAAAAGTTCTTCACTGCTTCATTCATCCTTTTCAATGGGTTAATCATGGTTTAATCAGATAGGAGAAACAAGAGTCAAGGAAGCCTGTAAATCTTCTTACATTCTGTTACATACTATTGCGATTGCTAATTTTTAGTTCTATTCAAACTTGTTTTGTTCAGTTAGCAATTAGATGACCTAAAAACATTTCTATCTCCTCTTTATCCAGATTGATTTGTTGTTTGCATATTCTGTTGGTTAAATATACTAGTTAATGATTTGCAAGGGGGACAGCCGTAGAATATGATTGGATGCATTGATAGATAGTTTTTCTCCAAGATGATCTGTGTTCTGGCTGGTCATTCAAGTCTCCCAACAAGCACCAATTGCTGCTGTAATTGCATTTCATCTCTTTCTTTCCACCTTTCCCAGAATTAAAGACTTCTCCAGATCTTTGCATATGTGTCCAAAATAATATACTTTGAGTCTGTGCCTCAGGGGAGAACTCTGAGTTGAGAGTTATATTTATATTTTACACAGCATCTTTACATTTGCAGTTTCCATGAAATGGGCATTTATGATCTTACTGCCATGACAGAGTTTATTCTACAGAAAACTGGACAGCAGAAAATATTTTATGCTGGTCATGCTTTAGGATCCACAATAGGTAGGTTGATGATTTGCCATTCCTTTTTACAGGAAGGTTTTCCTGCTTTTGGTGATACCTGTAAAATCAGTAACCAATTTCAGAGAAAAACTTGTTGCCAGATATATACTATCCTCTAAATTGGTGTCAGAGATATTGATCCAGTGTTGAAATTACTTCTGGCTGCTTGAAGAATGGAGATGCCATCCTAGCAATAACCAAATTGTTTAACTATCAGTACCACATATGTGCATTTTCCCCATCCTGAGCTGTCTAGAGTTTTATGCTCTAGAGCAGGGGTCTTCAAACTTGGCCCTTTTATGACTTGTGGACTTCAACTCAGGCCCGGGTATAGCACGGAGACGGCATTGGTCACACTGGTGAATGATCTCTGGCGGGCCCGAGATAGGGGTTATTCCTCTGTCCTGGTCCTATTAGATCTCTCAGCAGCTTTTGATACCATCGACCATGGTATCTTGCTGAGACGTCTTAGGGGGTTGGGAGTGGGAGGCTCCGTTTTATGGTGGTTCTCCTCCTACCTCTCGGGCCGTTCGCAGACGGTGTTGGCAGGGGGGCGGAGGTCAACCCCTAGGCCCCTTAGCTGTGGGGTGCCTCAGGGGTCGGTACTCTCGCCTCTCCTGTTCAACATCTATATGAAGCCGCTGGGTGAGATCATCCGTGGCTTCAGGGTGAGGTATCATCAATATGCTGATGATACCCAGCTTTTCATCTCCACCCTGAACCAACCCAGTGATGCCCTCAATGTGATGTCCCGTTGCCTGGAAGCGGTACAGATTTGGATGGGGAAGAACAGGCTCCGGCTCAACCCGGCCAAGACTGAGTGGCTTTACGTACCGGCATCTCGTTTAGTCCAAGAGGTTCCATCTTTGGTTATGGGAGGAGAGATGTTACCTCCCTTTGATAGGGCACGCAATCTAGGCATCCTCCTGGATTCACGACTCAGTTTTGAAGATCATATTGTAGTCGTGGCCAGGGGGGCATTTGCCCATGTTCACCTGGTACACCAGTTGCGCCCCTTTCTGGACCGAGATGCCCTACGTACAGTCACCCATGCACTCGTTACCTCCCGTATAGATTACTGCAATGCTCTCTACATGGGGCCGCCCTTGGAGACCACCCGGAGGCTTCAGCTGGTGCAGAATATGGCCACGCGGGTAGTGATGGGAGCACCCCAATACTCCCATATTATACCCCTCCTGCGTGAGCTGCATTGGTTACCGATTGTCCTCCAGGTGAGATTTAAGGTGCTGGTACTTACCTTTAAAGCCCTACATGGCTTAGGCCTGGGATACTTGCAGGACCATCTGCTGCCGGGAACGACTTCCCATTGCCCAGTGTGCTCACACAGAGAAGGCCTCCTCGGGGTACCGTCGGCTAGACAATGTCGGCTGGTGACCCCCAGGGGGAGGGCCTTCTCTGTGGGAGTGCCAGCCCTATGGAACCAGCTCCCCCCGAGCTTCGGATGGCTCCAGATCTCCAGTCCTTTCGCCACGGCCTCAAAACACTCCTCTTCCATCAGGCTGACCTGGACTGACAGGGATTTTAATTATATTTTTAATTTTTAACTTATTTTAATTTTAATTTATTCTACAGGGGCCATTAATTTAATTTTCTTTTAACTTCTGTATTATTGTATTTTATTGTTGTTAGCCGCCCTGAGTCCTTCAGGAGATAGGGCGACATATAAGTTCCAATAATAAATAAATAACTCCCAGAATTCCTCAGCCAGGAAGTTTGGCTGAGGAATTCTGGGAGCTGAAGTCCACAAGTCATAAAAGGGCCAAGTTTGAAGACCCCTGCTCTAGAGCATAAAACATAAAAGTTCATTTTTTCCCCCTGAGAAAAGAGCCAACCGCTTGTTGATAGATTTTATTTGATTCTTTCCTGTTTCCTGACTTTTTCTCCAAATAACTCATGATGACTATGTCTTTGCCCAGCCAGTACCATTTTTAATTCATGGTTGTTAATCCCACAGTATCTGTCAACATTTAGAAAATTATTTTTACTAAAGCCAGCAGGAATCCCTGTTTAGATCATGTCACACTTCTGATGACATCAAAGTCAGAATGAAAAGTTGAAGTCTCCTTCCCTATCCTCATTGACTCCCGAGATGAATTCCTGAATTGAGGGTAGAAGGAGTAATGTATGAATGATTCATGTTATATATGAATGAGTTAAACATATATTCTAATGGCACATATGAGGTCAGACACGAGAGGTTTCTATGAGGTGATATGATGGGGTTACAAAAACAATAGTGTGAAATAACAAAGAAAGTATTTCATGGACATAGTTATTTTCAAGAAAGTTAATTTTGTGAACTTATCTTGGCTTTCCAGAGTCTATGCTCATCTCCTGGTATCTTTTCCCAGGTTTACCAATATTCCTTGGCTTTCTACGTATTTTCACAGCTGAGCCTGCACTATTTATGGTTTCCCAATTACATAGGAAAGAAATCCAGGCAGGGAGATGTTTTGCCATAACCAATGCCTTATTTTTCTCCTCCATTTAGGAGAATATGAAGTTCAGTGAATAATCTTAGCTATTGCCTTTTAGCACAGGTCAGAGTATTATTGTGAAGTTAAAACCACCCTGTGTTCCCTCTAAAAACAATTAAAAATATGGTATAAACATATAAGCAATGGTCAATTCATAACCTAAGTTGTTGACATCAACCTAGGTAGCTGATGGTTTCAACCATAAATAACTCTATAAAAAACTTAATTGTTATCTTTGACATATTACATGAGGTAGTCCTATGAAGTCTACATGCAGGGTTCAATGGCACTTTTTCCATTTTTTCCTGGAAATACAGAATTACTTTTCTCTGCATTTAAAAAGGTGCTAAAATAAAAAATGTTTTGTGTTTTCCCAGCTTATGTTGCACTTTCTGCCCGCCCACACCTGGCTGAGAAAATAAAACTATTTTTTTCCTTGGGTCCTGCATACACATTTCAGAAAGCCATAAGTCCCATATTACAAATACTACGTTTGCCAGAAGTGTTAATCAAGGTATGCACATTAAAGCTGAACCTGTTGGCAAAGCCTCGGAATTCTTCACTAGGGACATGAGGTTAGGAAAGACTTTCAAGAGCAGAAATTGAGTTCTTATCACTTTGTTGACATTTATAGTTTTAGATATCTTTCCACTGTTGTAATTTTATATATGAAGGGACGCGGTGGCTCAGTGGGTTAGGACACTGAGCTTGTTGATCAGAAGGTCGGCAGTTAGGCGGGTCGAATCCTGAGTGCCGCATAACAGAGTGAGCGCCTGTTACTCGTCCCAGCTTCTGCCAACCTAGCAGTTCGAAAGCACGTAAAAATGCAAGTAGAAAAATAGGGACCACTACGGTGGGAAGGTAACAGCGTTCCGTGCACCTTTGGTGTCTAGTCATGCTGGCCACATGACCACAGAGACGTCCTCGGACAAGCGCTGGCTCTTCGGCTTTGAAACGGAGATGAGCACTGGCCCCTAGAGTCGGAAACGACTAGCACGCATGTGCGGGGGAACCTTTACCTTTACTAATTTTATATATAATTTAGATTTCATATAATTTTAGTGTTTACATTATAATTTCATATAGGTTGTATGCTGGATTTCAGTTATTAGATGCTAGTTAGGTTATTTTATAAATGTATTTTAACTCTGTCTTAAATTTTAATACAATAGAGGTTGTCCTCAACATGACCAAAATTAATCTCCAAATTTTGGCTACTAAGCAAGATAGTTGTTAAATGAGTTTTGTCCCATTTTACAACCTTTCTTGCTGCATTTGTTAAGTGAATCACTGCACTATGTCCACCCTCAGCCATGTAGACTTACTGGTTGATTTCAGCTTGTTGGGAAACATGGAAACAGGAAAAGTGGGATCCCAAAGATGCTTTTCATGAGGCAACTGGACTGTCTTGTTTTTCTTTGAAGACATTTTGCTTCTCATCCAAGAAGCTTCTTCAGCTCTAACTGGATGGTGGGGAATGGAAGGATTTATATTCCATTCTCCACCATCCAGTCAGAGCTGAAGAAGCTTCTTGGATGAGAAGTGAAACATCTTCAAAGAAAAAAAAGAAAGTCCAGTTGCCTCGCGAAAATCATATTTGGGATAACTATGACCTGGATGACTGAGAATCTCAGTAGACAGGAAAGATGGGATATAATTTAAACAAATAAATAAGCAAGAATTTATTTGACTCATTATATAATGATTGCCATGGTTTGATCTAGAATAGCAAGTACCCATTTGTTTACAGTCTTCTCCCAAAATGTGCATTTTAATATATGGACCTGGAACTAGAATAACACAATAAGAGAATTGGAAGGGACCTTGGAGGTATTCTATTCCAACCTCCTGCTGAAGCAGGAAATCCTGGTCCATTTCAGACAAACTGTTATCCAATCTCTTCTTAAAAATTTCTAGTGTTGGAACACCCACCACTTCAGGAGCCAAGCCATTCCTCTGATTAATTGTTCTAATTGTCAGGAAATTTCTCTTCAGTTCTAGGTTAGTTCTCTCCTTGATTGGTTTCCATCCATTGCTTCTTTTTTTGCCTTCAGAATGAGAGCCAGTTTGATATAGTGGTTAAGGCACCAAAGTGGAAACTGAGAGATATGTGTTGTAATTCTGCCTCAGGCTCAAAGACAGCTGGTAACCTTGGGCCAGTCCCTCTTTCTCGGTCCTGGAAAGGAGGCAATGGCAATCTACTTGCAAAATCTTGCCAGGAAAACTGCAGGTTCTTCTCCAAGTCAAAATTGACTTTAAGGAACAATAACAGAAACCACTAGAATTGCCAGTGGGAGATTTTTATCCTACAATCTTGTGGGATATAAATTCCAGACTTTGAAAGGAGATGAAAAATTTAAGAGATTTGCAAAACTGTAATGAACACTGCACTGCATTATGTGGCTTAATCTAGAGTAGGCGTACCAGGTTTTATAATACAGACCCAATACTAATCTTTAATTGTTGTTGTTGTTGTTAGCTGCGAAGTCGTGTCCGACCCATCGCGACCCTATGGACAATGTTCCTCCAGGCCTTCCTGTCCTCTACCATCTTCTGGAGTCCATTTAAGCTCACGCCTACAGCTTCAGTGACTCCATCCAGCCACCTCATTCTCTGTCGTCCCCTTCTTCTATTGCCCTCGATCTTTCCCAGCATTAGGCTCTTCTCCAGTGAGTCCTTCCTTCTCATTAGGTGGCCAAAGTATTTGAGTTTTAGCTTCAGGATCTGGCCTTCTAAAGAGCAGTCAGGGTTTATCTCCTCTAGGACTGACCGGTTTGATCGCCTTGCAGTCCAAGGGACTCGCAGGAGTCTTCTCCAGCACCATAGTTCAAAGGCCTCAATTCTTTGGCGCTCAGCCTTTCTTATGGTCCAACTTTCACTGCCATACATTGCAACTGGGAAGACCATAGCCTTGACTATACGCACTTTTGTTGACAGGGTGATGTCTCTGCTTTTTAGTGTGCTGTCTAGATTTGCCATGGCTTTCCTCCCCAGGAGCAAGCGTCTTTTAATTTCTTGGCTACAGTCCCCATCTGCAGTGATCTTGGAGCCCAGGAAAATAAAATCTGTCACTACCTCCATTTCTTCCCCATCTATTTGCCAGGAATTGAGAGGGCCAGATGCCATGATCTTGGTTTTCTTAATGTTAAGTTTCAACCCAGGTTTTGCACTCTCCTTCTTCACCCGCAACAAGAGGCTCTTTAGTTCTTCTTCACTTTCTGCCATTAGAGTGGTATCATCTGCGTATCTTAGGTTGTTGATATTTCTTCCGGCAATCTTAATTCCAACTTTTGATTCATCTAGCCCTGCCTTTCTCATGATGTGCTCTGCATATAAGTTAAATAGGCAGGGTGACAGTATACAGCCTTGCCGGACTCCTTTCCCAATTTTGAACCAATCAGTGGTTCCGTGTCCAGTTCTCACTGTTGCTTCTTGACCCGCATATAGGTTTCTCAAGAGACAAATAAGATGGTCTGGTACTCCCATCTCTTTAAGAACTTGCCACAGTTTGTTATGATCCACACAATCAAAGGCTTTAGCATAGTCAATGAAGCAGAAGTAGATGTTTTTCTGGAACTCCCTAGCTTTCTCCATGATCCAGCGTATGTTGGCAATTTGATCTCTAGTTCCTCTGCCTCTTCGAAATCCTGCCTGTACTTCTGGTAGTTCTCGATCCACATACTGCTGAAGTCTAGCTTGTAGGATTTTAAGCATGACTTTACTAGCATGAGAAATGAGTGCAATGGTGCGATAGTTTGAACATTCTTTGGCACTGCCTTTCTTTGGAATTGGAATGTAAACTGATCTTTTCCAATCCTGTGGCCACTGTTGAGTTTTCCAAATTTGCTGGCAAATTGAGTGTAGCACTTTTACTGCACTGTCTTTTAAGATTTTGAATAGCTCAGCTGGAATACTGTCACCTCCACTAGCTTTGTTGTTGCTCAGCTTTTCTAAGGCCCACTTCACTTCACATTCTAGGATGTCTGGCTCGAGGTCAGTGACCAACTCATTGTGATTATCTGGGACGTTAAGCTCATTCTTGTATAGTTCTTCTGTGTAATTTTGCCACCTCTTCTTAATCTCTTCTGCCTCTGTTAGGTCCCTGCCATTTTGGTCCTTTATCATGCCCATTTTTGCATTAAACGTTCCCTTCATCTCTCCAATTTTCTTGAAAAGATCTCTGGTCCTCCCTATTCTATTGTTTTCTTCTATTTCTTTGCACTGTTCATTTAAGAAGGCATTCTTATCTCTTCTAGCTATTCTCTGGAATTCTGCATTCAATTGGGCATATCTATGTTTTTCTCCCTTGCCTTTTGCTTCCCTCCTTTCCTCAGCTATTTGCAAAGCTTCCTCAGACAGCCATTTTGCTTTCTTGCATTTCTTTTTCTTTGGGATGGTTTTGGTTGCTACCTGTTGTACAATGTCGCGAACCTCTGTCCATAGTTCTTCAGGCACTCTGTCTATCAGATCTAATTCCTTAAATCTATTTGTCACCTCTACTGTATATTCAACAGGGATATGATTTAATTCATACCTGACTGGCCTAGTGCTTTTCCCTACTTTCTTCAGTTTAAGCTTAAACTTTGCAAGGAGAAGCTCATGATCTGAGCCACAGTCAGCTCCTGGTCTTGTTTTTACTGACTGTATAGAGCTTCTCCATCTTTGGCTGCAGAGCATATAGTCAATCTGATTTCTGTGTTGACCGTCTGGTGATGTCCATGTGTAGAGCCGTCTCTTGGGTTGTTGGAAAAGAGTGTTTGCTATGACCATCGTATTCTCTTGACAAAATTCTATCAGCCTGTGCCCTGCTTCATTTTGTACTCCAAGGCCAAACTTGCCTGTTATTCCAGTTATCTTTTGGCTTCCTACTTTAGCATTCCAATCCCCCATGATGATAAGGACATCATTTTTTGGTGTTAATTCTATAAGGTGCTGTAGGGCTTCATAGAACTGGTCAATTTCATCCTCTTCAGCACTGGTGGTTGGGGCATAGACTTGGACTACTGTGATATTGAATGGTTTGCCTTGGATTCGAACTGAGATCATTCTGTCATTTTGAGGATTGTATCCCAGTATTGCTTTTCCTACTCTTTTATTGACTATGAAGGCTACTCCATTTCTTCTGAGGGATTCTTGCCCGCAGTAGTATACCTGATGGTCATCTGAATTAAATTCACCCATTCCTGTCCATTTTAGTTCGCTGATACCTAAGATGTCGATGTTCAGTCTTGTCATCTCTTGTTTGACCACGTCCAGCTTTCCTTGATTCATGGATCTTACATTCCAGGTTCCTATGGAGAAAAAATCTTTACAGCATCGGACTTTCCTTTCACCACCAGACACATCCACAGCTGAGCGTCCTTTCGGCTTTGGCCCAGTCGCTTCATTCTTTCTGGCGCTACTAGTACTAGCCCTCTGCTCTTCCCCAGTAGCATATTGGACGCCTTCCGACCTGAGGGGCTCATCTTCCAGCGTCATATCGTTTTGCCTTTTGGTACTGTCCATAGGGTTTTCATGGCAAAGATACTGGAGTGGGTTGCCATTTCCTTCTCCAGTGGATCACGTTTTGTCAGAACTCTCAGCTATGACCTGTCCGTCTTGGGTGGCCCTGCACGGCATAGCTCATAGCTTCATTGAATTACGCAAGCCCCTTCGCCACGACAAGGCAGTAATCCATGAAGGGGAATCTTTAATTACCTGTATTAATAAGAAGAAAGAAAGAAAGAAGAAAGAACAACTTTCAGAGCTGCCTCATTTTGGCACTGGCAGTACTATTTGTAAACTTTGCAATGCAAATTCCTCTCTGCAGTTTTTAGAAAGATACTCTGACTTTATTCTAAGGTCCAGGAGCATTTGAAAGCATCAGGGGGTTAAAGTTTGTGTCCAGTGTCCAGTTTTATTGTCTGATCTACTTGGGCACTAGATTCTGTTTTTGACCTCGTGCACATAATACCCCTCTTGAAATTTGCTTTTAACATGAGAAACCTTTATTTATATTAGGTTTATTTATTATAAAGACCACACAAAACTGTTTTATTATGCAAAATTAAATTCCTGTCTTGTTCCTCTGCCTTCCTATTACTGTAAGTTTACAATTATTTCTATTCTTATTTACTCCTTAATTTCTATCTCTAGGTTCTATTTCTATGTTCCCATTTCTATATTTGTAGCCCTGAATTTTCTTATTGTAACTATTTCTTAGTCCTTTAAAGGAGACGTTTCCAACCTGTGGCCCTCATGCCGCATACCGTCCGGGACAGCTAGTAAAGCAGCCTCACAAAATTGTAAACTTTAAACCTTATTATGTGCAAAAGAGCCGTGGTGGGTGCAGTGATCAGAATGCAATATTGCAGGCTAATTCTGCTGACTGCCAGCAGTTCGATTCTTACCAGCTCAAGGTTGACTCAGCCTTCTGAGATCAGTAAAACGAAGACTCAGCTAGTTGGGGCCAATATGCTGACTCTGTAAACCTCTTAGAGAGGACTGTAAAGCACTAAAAGCAGTATGTAAGTCTAAGTGCTATTGATATATTGTATATTAACTATATTATATATTTTATATGTGGCCCTTTTTACTCCATGTAGCCCAGGCAAGCAAAAAAGTTGGGCATTGTCTTTTTAAAAACTTTTCTTTTCCCTTCACCCTGGAAGTGAGTTTACTCTTCCATAATTTCTAAAATATATAAAATTCATATTTTCTATATTTTCTATATTTTATAGAAAATTCTTTTTTTTAAAAAAAGAAACTAAAGAGCAAATTCTTTTATAAATCTGAAAATTGTACAAATACAGGTGAAACTTGAAAAATTAGAACATCATGCAAAAGTTCATTTATTTCAGTAATGCAACTTAAAAGGGGAAACTAATATATGAGATAGACTCATTATATGCAAAGCAAGATAGTTCAAGCTGTGATTTGTCATAATTGTGATGATTATGGCGTACAGCTCATGAAAACCCCAAATCCACAATCTCAGAAAATTAGAATATTACATGCAATCAATAAAACAAGGAGTGTACATAGAACAATATCGGACCTCTGAAAAGTATAAGCATGCATATGTACTCAGTACTTGGTTTGGGCCCCTTTTGCAGCAATTACTGCCTCAATGCGACGTGGCATGGAAGCTATCAGCCTGTGGCACTGCTGAGGTGTTATGGAACACGAGGATGCTTCAATAGCAGCCTTCAGCTCTTCTGCATTGTTCAGTCTCATGTCTCTAAACTTTCTCTTGGCAATGCCCCATAGATTCTCTATGGGATTCAGGTCAGGCGAGTTTGCTGACCAATCAAGCACAGTAATCCCACGGTCATTGAACCAGATTTTGGTGCTTTTGGCAGTGTGGGCAGGTGCCAAGTCCTGCTGGAAAATGAAGTCAGCATCCCCATAAAGCTCGTCTGCAGAAGGAAGCATGAAGTGCTCCAAAATCTCCTGGTAGACGGCTGCATTGACCCTGGACTTAATGAAGCACAGTGGACCAACACCAGCAGATGACATGGCTCCCCAAATCAACACAGACTGTGGAAACTTCACACTGGACTTCAAGCATCTTGCAGTGTGTGCCTCTCCATTCTTCCTCCTTGGGTCTGGGTCCTTGGTTTCCAAATGAGATGCAAAAGTTGCTCTCATCAGAAAAGAGGACTTTGGACCACTGAGCAACAGACCAGGTCTGTTTTTCTTTAGCCCAGGTAAGATGCTTCTGACGTTGTTTGTTGTTCAGGAGCGGCTTGACAAGAGGAATACGACATTTGAAGCCCATGTCCAGGATCCGTCTGTGTGTGGTGGCTCTTGATGCGCTGACTCCAGCCTCAGTGAAAGTCCCCAACACTTTTGAATGGCCTTTTCCTGACAATCCTCTCCAGGCTGCAGTCATCCCTGCTGCTTGTGCACCTTTTTCTTCCACACTTTTCCCTTCCACATAACTTTCTATTAATGTGCTTTGATACAGCACTTTGGGAACATCCAACTTCTTTTGCAATTACCTTTTGAGGCTTTTCCTCCTTATGGAGGGTGTCAATGATGGTTTTCTGCACAACTGTCAGGTCAGCAGTCTTCCCCATGATTGTGATTCCTACTGAACCAGACTGAGAGACCATTTAAAGGCTCAGGGACCCTTTGCAGGTTTTAAGGCTTAATTAGCTGATTAGAGTGGGACACTTTGAGCTTAGAATATTGCACCTTTTCACAATATTCTAATTTACTGAGAGTGTGGATTTGGGGTTTTCATGAGCTGTAAGCCATAATCATCACAATTATGACAAATCAGGGCTTGAACTATCTTGCTTTGCATGTAATGAGTCTATCTCATATACTGTTGTTAGCTGCGAAGTCGTGTCCGATCCATCGCGACCCTATGGACAATGTTCCTCCAGGCCTTCCTGTCCTCTACCATCTTCTGGAGTCCATTTAAGCTCACACCTATTGCTTCAGTGACTCCATCCAGCCACCTCATTCTCTGTCGTCCCCTTCTTCTCTTGCCCTCAATCTTTCCCAGCATTAGGCTCTTCTCCAGTGAGTCCTTCCTTCTCATTAGGTGGCCAAAGTATTTGAGTTTCAATCTGGCCTTCTAAAGAGCAGTCAGGGTTGATCTCCTATAGGACTGACCGGTTTGAACGCCTTGCAGTCCAAGGGACTCGCAGGAGTCTTCTCCAGCACCATAGCTCAAAGGCCTCAATTCTTTGGTGCTCGGACTTTCTTATGGTCCAACTTTCACTGCCATACATTACAACTGGGAAGACCATAGCCTTGACTATACGCACTTTTGTTGACAGGGTGATGTCTCTGCTTTTTAGTGTGCTGTCTAGATTTGCCATGGCTTTCCTCCTGAGGAGCAAGCGTCTTTTAATTTCTTGGCTACAGTCCCCATCTGCAGTGATCTTGGAGCCCAGGAAAATAAAATCTGTCACTACCTGATCTTTTCCAATCCTGTGGCCAATGTTGAGTTTTCCAAATTTGCTGGCAAATTGAGTGTAGCACTTTTACTGCATCGTCTTTTAAGATTTTGAATAGCTCAGCTGGAATACTGTCACCTCCACTAGCTTTGTTGTTGCTCAGCTTTTCTAAGGCCCACTTCACTTCACATTCTAGGATGTCTGGCTCGAGGTCAGTGACCACCTCATTGTGATTATCAGGGACGTTAAGCTCATTCTTGTATAGTTCTTCTGTGTAATTTTGCCACCTCTTCTTAATATCTTCTGCCTCTGTTAGGTCCCTGTCGTTTTGGTCCTTTATCATGCCCATTTTTGCATTAAACGTTCCCTTCATCTCTCCAATTTTCTTCAAAAGATCTCTGGTCCTCCCTATTCTATTGTTTTCTTCAATTTCTTTGCACTGTTCATTTAAGAAGGCATTCTTATCTTTTCTAGCTATTCTCTGGAATTCTGCATTCAGTTGGGCGTATCTTTCTTTTTCTCCCTTGCCTTTCGCTTCCCTCCTTTCCTCAGCTATTTGCAAAGCTTCCTCAGACAGCCATTTTGCTTTCTTGCATTTCTTTTTCTTTGGGATGGTTTTGGATGCTACCTGTTGTACAATGTTGCAAACCTCTGTCCATAGTTCTTCAGGCACTCTGTCTATCAAATCTAATTTCTTAAATCTATTTGTCACCTCTACTGTATATTCAACAGGGATATGATTTAATTCATACCTGACTGGCCTAGCGCTTTTCCCTACTTTCTTCAGTTTAAGCCTAAACTTTGCAATGAGAAGCTCCTGGTCTGAGCCACAGTCAGCTCCTGGTCTTGTTTTTACTGACTGTATAGAGGTTCTCCATCTTTGGCTGCAGAGCACATAGTCAATCTGATTTCTGTGTCGACCGTCTGGTGATGTCCATGTGTAGAGCTGTCTCTTGGGTTGTTGGAAAAGAGTATTTGCTATGACCATCGTATTCTCTTGATAAAATTCTATCATCCTGTGCCCTGCTTCATTTTGTACTCCAAGGCCAAACTTGCCTGTTATTCTGCTAATCTTTTGGCTTCCTACTCTAGCATTCCAATCCCCCATGTTGATAAGGACATCATTTTTTGGTGTTAGTTCTATAAGGTGCTGTAAAGCTTCATAGAACCGGTCAATTTCATCCTCTTCAGCACTGGTGGTTGGGGCATAGACTTGGACTACTGTAATATTGAATGGTTTGCCTTGGATCGAACTGAGATCATTCTGTCATTTTGAGGATTGTATCCCAGTATTGCTTTCCCTACTCTTTTATTGACTATGAAGGCTACTCCATTTCTTCTGAGGGATTCTTGCCCGCAGTAGTATACCTGATGGTCATCTGAATTAAATTCACCCATTCCTGTCCATTTTAGTTCGCTGATACCTAAGATGTTGATGTTCAGTCTTGTCATTTCTTGTTTGACCATGTCTCATATATTAGTTTCCCCTTTTAAGTTGCATTACTGAAATAAATGAACTTTTGCACGATATTCTAATTTTTCGAGTTTCACCTGTAATTGAAATGGGAAGAATCTCAAAAACATATTTACATAGCCTGGAGCTTTTTTCCCTTAAATTAAGGATTTTAGAATATTAAATTTCTTATTTTGCCAGTTTGTTTAAGAAATCCATTGGAAAGATTCATGGAAATAAAGGATTCCTTGGTTTTGCAGTTCATATTTGGAAAGAAAGAATTGGTTCTGCTGAGTCCACGCCAGAGGAGAGGTCTGGCCCAACAATGTAGACAGCAACTGGTCGATAAACTCTGCAAACAAGGACTTTCTCTAATTAGTGGATTTAATCTGAAGAACTTAAATAAGGTATTTAAATGAGGTTTTTTCAAAATATTAAAGAAAATGAAGAATTTTCTAGAATGTTTTCATATAGTCAAAGATTGAAATAGTCCATAATAGTTAGCAGAACAAAATACATTTCCTAAAAGAATTTCCCACGTGACGTAAATTAGACACTGGCCGAAAAGTTGCAGGTTTGACAAATATGTCCAGGTTGGACTGGCCAAGGCTTAATAAACTTGTGAAATATTGTTGGAAAGAAGAAAAGTATACGGGAATTGTAGTTCTTGGGCAGCATCACACGGAACGTGTCTTGAGTCTTCTTTAATAAGGGACACCTTTGTGATCTCTTTCAGTTTCACAATTCTATGATTCTATAAATTTAATCCTAGCCTGGAGGCTCAGTTTGCATTGGGAAAGTATGGCTTTGTGGATGTGTGGCACTTTTAATTCAGATTCTCAACAATATAGATATTTTTAACTGTTTCTGTGGCCTGAGTCTATGGATGAAAACAAAATTAAAAAATAATGCCAACAGTGCTTATTGTCCTTTGGTGTGACATACTGAGGGAAAGATTGAGGGCAATAGAAGAAGGGGACGACAGAGAATGAGGTGGCTGGATGGAGTTACTGAAGCAGTAGGTGTGAGCTTAAATGAACTCCAGAAGATGGTAGAGGACAGGAAAGCCTGGAGGAACATTGTCCATAGGGTCGCGATGGGTCGGACACTACTTCGCAACTAACAACAACAACTGTGTAACAGTGTTTTGATGTTCCTTCTGTCTTTAAAACATATTGTATTCAAACACTAAAAGATACAGTAAATAGAAACTTTATGGATTATTTATGATAATTTATCATAATCTTCATATTTCATCTGGATATCTATTTCTCCCTCCTTCTCCTCCCTTCCCCTCCCTCCCTCCCTCCCTTTCTTTGTCTGTTGTGGGAAACTACTCAGTTATTAGCTCAAGATTAGCCTAGATGCTTCTCACCTTTTACACAGGTAGAGTTCACAGACATCTTTCGCAGTATAAAACACTTCTAAATAGTCTTTTATTTACTGTTTCTAGAGCCGTTCCGATGTGTATATTTCGCATTTCCCAGATTATACTTCTGTGAAACATGTAATCCACTTGAGCCAGGTAAGACTTATTTTGATGATTGAATTCAACAGACACTCTCATCTTTTAATAAAAACATTCCCATGGTCAGGTAAAAATAAGCATAAAGTTGTCTGTTGAGAACCACAATAAGAATAAGAAAAAAACAACAACAAGGTAAGTAAATAATTAGGACAAATGCTGGTTAAATCAGTTCAGTAAATTCTTAATAGGATCTCAGTTTAACCTTTTTGACCCACCCATCTAACTCGTAGATATCCTTGGATGCATGTGGCTTAGGTGTCAAAGTCTGTACAAACATGGTTTTCTCATGATAACTACTTGGAAATGTGTTTTTTTAAAAAAATAAAACTTCAGAAAGGTCTTTGACGGTGTACAAAGTTCTGGGTCAGCCATTCCAGAATGCTTTGGAGTGAGTACCTGAATTTTTCATTGGCCATTTTGTAGTTAAGAAAGTAGAATTTATAAATTGATTTGTGAAAGATTTATGAAAAAATGCCCGCCATTTGGAAAGACACATGGTGTTGTATTTAAATTGAAGATCTTTACATACAGTAACATCTAGTTCTGGCTGTTTTTTTGCTGGCTGTATGACAGTAAGTAACTTCATGGAAGTTATAGAACAGTGAATTGTTTTGATGTCTTCTCATTGGAGTTAACTCCCCTTAGATGGTAACGAAATAAGATTGGATCATTTTGGTCTTTACACTTTATTATTGCTTTTATAACACAGAGAAAAATATAGTTACTTATGTCCCTCTTGTGTTTTCTTTCTTATTTCAGTTAATGAAAAGTGGGCTTTTCAGATATTTTGACTATGGTTTGAAGAATATAGACATGTATAACCAGGTAGGTTGTGCTGGATTTTGACAGTTCTTTAATGTAGGATTTTCTGGATTTTTCCATGGGAAAGAAGACAAATAATGAACATTTGACTCCTAAATCTAATATAATGATTACTTTCTGTCAAGCCACCAGATTACTCTGTAAAATACTTTTATCCTGGGTAGCTAAAAATAAACTATAAGTAATTGAAAGTATTTTTGATTTGAAAACTTCCCATTGTTTTGCAAAATTCCAGTAAGTAAAAAATGCCTGATATTTTGAGGAGCACCTGCTACATTTATCTGAGTTTTTGCATTTTGGTACAATCTATAGCAAAACAAGGAATGCACTGAAACAATCTATGACACTACCCCGATTCAGAATTTCTTTGGCTTCCCCTGGATACTTTTCTCATGGAAGAAGTCCTGTGGTGGAATTCCTATCGTTATATTGAATTTTGCTCTAAAAGAATTTCTAGTGCCATTTCTTTTCTCATGAAGTTTCCTTTCCTCAGACAACTCCACCATTCTACAAGATAGAAGCCATCACTGTGCCAGTTGCTATGTGGAGTGGAGCAAAAGATTGGGTTTGCCAGCCGATGGAAATTGCACAACTACGCTCTCGAACTACTAATCTTGTTTATAATAAGGACTTCCCTGATTGGACTCACTGGGATTTTATTTGGGGCATTGATGCTCACCAACATGCATACAAGGAAATCCTTGGCCTAATGGAGAAATATCTATGAAGCCACCTGGAATAAAAATTCCATTGTCCTCATTATGCCTGTGGTAGTGCTAGACACTTAAGTGTTTTTTGTTTCCTGAGTTTATTTTGACTGTCTTTATTATTCAATTGATTTATGTTCAGATTTGCTTATCGTTCCATTTAAATTTATGAACCATTGAGTGTTTCTTTCCTACTGAAGATTTAAGTTTATATCCTACTGATAGTTTAATTTAGATCCAATAAATCTGATCTGAACACTGGCATGTTAGCTTTATTTATCCGCCTACTGGATAGTAAGATAATGGAAAGATTCTCATAATACTGGATGAGTCCATTTCATACTATACATTCTAGCGTCCACTCCCAGATGATGTAACAGCATATTCTAGATCTGTAGCCAAGAAATTAAAAAATGCTTGCTCCTGGGGAGGAAAGCCATGGCAAATCTAGAAAGCACACTAAAAAGCAGAGACATCACCCTGTCAACAAAAGTGCGTATAGTCAAGGCTATGGTCTTCCTAGTTGCAATGTATGGCAGTGAAAGTTGGACCATAAGAAAGGCTGAGCACCAAGAATTGAGGCCTTTGAACTCTGGTGCTGGAGAAGACTCCTGCGAGTCCCTTGGACTGCAAGGCGATCAAACCGGTCAGTCCTAGAGGAGATCAACCCTGACTGCTGTTTAGAAGGCCAGATCCTGAAGCTAAAACTCAAATACTTTGGCCACCTAATGAGAAAGAAGGACTCACTGGAGAAGAGCCTAATGCTGGGAAAGATTGAGGGCAATAGAAGAAGGGGACGACAGAGAATGAGGTGGCTGGATGGAGTCACTGAAGCAGTAGGCGTGAGCTTAAATGGGCTCCAGAAGATGGTAGAGGACAGGAAGGCCTGGAGGAACATTGTCCATAGGTCGCGATGAGTTGGACACGACTTCGCAGCTAACAACAACAACAAATATTCTAGATCATCTTAAATATTCTGCTTCATGTGAAGTATTCTTGTCTAAGCATAATCTCATTGTCTCAGGAGGTAGCACTTACTTGAGTATTTCTGGGTCTTGAAGTTAAACCAGGTTTGGAGGGTAGACTGTTAAGGTTATATGCAGACTGAGAAGTCAAAAATATCTCAGAAGACATTGGCAGATTTCTTCTCAATTGCTGTCAGGGTTGTATACAGGGTATGGTCAAATTGCCAGTCACAAAAATGTATCAAGGCTATGCCATGCAACATTCGTAAAAAAATCACAATTCAGATCACACTATTTTGACTATTTACCATCACCTATGAGGTCAACCAATGCTACCAAGAAAAATCTATATACATATCCATATCATCACCAGGAGTTGATCTTGACACAATAATATCTGCACTTTTAAATTTTTTAAAATCTATCCTTGATCAATTCAGCCAGGTTATAGCACACAGTTTCTCTGATGAAATCATTTCCCAGATAACTTGTTTGTCCTTCTCCATGGGCTGTCCCAACATATGTGCAGGACCATACTCGTTACATCAGAATCCATTCCACATTGTAGATTTATCTTTCAATCTTTACAGAGTGAGAGAATCAGACATTGGGAATATTGTTGTGAAGAATATGAGATCCTTACAGAAGATGGCTATTACCTAAGTGTGAACAGAATTCCAGGAGGTAAAACAAAAGTAGAAACAAAAAATATGGGGTCTGAGTACTTACTGGGAACAAGATAGGGCAGTGGAGTAGTGTATCCTTCCTTTATTCACATCCACCACCACCCTTATGTGTGTCATGCAGAAAGAGGTGTATCACAAACCTCCTTGTATCCACCATAGTTTTTGGCAAGTTCTAATTCTGTGCATGGTATAAGAATCCTTTTCTTTCCAGGCCAAAAGTCTGCTCTACTATTAATGCATGGTTTAGGTACGGAAGGTAGTGTCAAATTTATTCCACCAAAACCTGGGCTTCATACTAGCAGATGCTGGATATGATGTGTGGACTGGAAACAGCAGAGAAAACTTCCGGTCCAGAAAACACAAGCACCTTATGGTTAACAAAACAGAATTTTGGAATTTCAAGCTAGTATTTAAAATGTAGCATTAGAATCACTGCCCCTTAACTGGACTGTATATTGGGTTGCATGTTAAGAGTTCTCTGATGAACAAAATGAGACAATGCCTCTTCAGGGTTAGGATGAATGAGAGTCTTGGGGATCGCAATCACAGTTTTGGGATGGAATGAGAACTGAGTGCCTATTGTCCGGTGCACCCTGAGATCCCACAGCACATGTAGCACAGGTGGGTCTAAGTGCTGCATGTGGATGCAGAGCCATGGGGAGAAGGCATGTGATCCGGCCCACCAGACATGCTGGACAGCTGTCCATCGACCCATCCCGCCAAGCCTTGGCAGGCCCGGGCAAGCAAAGATGGATGGTGGGTCTGAGTGCCGTGGCCGCTGGGCTGGCCCTCCAACCAGCAGGTGGAGGCAGTAGTGTGGAGGGGAGGCACATGATCCAGCCTGTTGGATGCTCTGGGTGGCCAGCCAGCCTCCGACCCCATCCCAGCTTGGCAGGCATGGGCAGCCCAGCTGGTCACTGTCACCACCACACCACACCACAGCCCCTGCCCACTTGGCCCTCACCTTCCAACTTCGTCCTCCAGCTCTGCTGCACATGTGGCAGACAGCCCTGGCAAACAGGAAGAGTGGGGAGCTCCCTGTCCCTCCCCGTCCTGCTCTCCCGGAGCTGCCCCATGCACGGGCTGGATCGTGGGGTCCCTGTTATCTAAAGATCTTTGTCCTAGTGTAAGTATAACACCATGTACCTTTCAAACACTTCTGTCAGACATTTTGTTTATGGTAAAAGGCCCAGTATTGGGCTTGTTTTTCATAAACAGACATAAATCAACTCATCATTTCCAGTTTCCTAGCTATAAAGAAGCCAATGGAAAAAAAAATCTAGGTTTTCACTTCAAGGCATCCTGATCTGGCTGACTCAGTTGTTTATACACAGTTGTTCACACTCTTGTAATATTTAGCCTTGGTGTTGATATGTGTTAGGCATGCAAGGTGTTACATTAAAAGATCTTTTTGAAGGTTTATTTAAAAAAATGTTTTCAGGTAGCCTAATGAGAACATCATACTTGCATAGGCCTTGGCTTGTAAATCACATGCATTCAGGGACTTCTCCATAATAAGATAGGTGAACCCAAAAGGTCCATCAGCCCTATTGCCCTTTTTTTTTACATGCATCACTGGCCAGGACTTTGATCATGCACTTGTCCCTTCCTCATCTGCCTTTGGTACTTAAGCTAACTTTAAAACAAATGTGGCAGCTATATGTAAAAAACAAACAAAATTCACCTTAGGATTAGACTAAATTTAGTGTAGCCACATTTTCTTTCCTAAGAACCTTTTAGAAGAAAAATTGAGATGTGCAATAATGTTGAGAGATTCTTTCCATCATTAAGCAAATGCTATCTTTAATAAGACTACCGAACTAATTTTGTTGTATAGGTAGATTGCAGGGGAGTGGTTTCCCACCGGCGGGAAATCCACGAGCCTGGGTTGGGTGTTGGTTTCTGTGGCGGGAGATCCCTGGCCGGGGGTTGGCTAGCGTCCAGCGGCTGCCGAACATATATTGAGCCACCTGGACGGGAATCCCCAGTTGACTCCACGTGAATCAATAAAGACAACTGTTGTAATACCTTGCTGTGTGTGCCGTCGATCCGAACACAACAGTGGCGACGAAGGTGGGATCGCTCGACGGAACAGCGAAGGAAGAGGCGGAAGCCAGCAACGCGCGAAGCGGAAATTTCAAATCGCCGTCAACCAAAAGCAGCCGATCGCCGTGAACAAAAAAAAAAAAGCGGAATGGCACAAGTCAGATCTCTGAAGGAATTCGACCCAAACTACCCCGAAGACTGGGAGGAGTACGTCGGCCAGGTCGAGGGATTCATGCTCGTAAACGGCATAACAGACGACCGGAAAAAGGCAAGTGTATCGTACGCAGATTTACTGGCTAAGCTAAGGGTTCACTTCACCCCCAAGAGATCGGAGCTATACTGGAGGCGGATCTTTGAAAAAAGGAACCAGAAGCCAGGCGAATCGATAACACAGTTTGTAGCAGCAGTGAGGGAAGCTGCCCTGCGCTGCAAGTATGATAATTTAGAGATCAGGATCCACGACAGGGTGGTTCTGGGCTTGCGAGATGAACAACTTCAAAATTGAATAATCGCAAAACCCACCGGAGACTTGCAGGAGGTGCTGGACGAGCTCCTCACCTACGAATCAACAGGGAGACGCGACCCCCCCCCACAACAGCAATGGCGCCGCAGCGGAAATCAATCTGGAAAGCCATGTGGATGGTGGGGAGGTGGACTACACGTGGGAAGCCGACATCGACGAGATCACCCGAAGGTTCGGGAAGATGCTGGCAAGGACCAACCGCCCAGATGGCATGGATCGAGCAAATAGGCAATAACAACAACTACCACAACAAAGGTTCCAGAGGGAGAACTCAACCCGACCGCGAGACCCCGACGCCAGGTGTGGCAGCTGCGGTGGCAGCCACCCCCGATCCACCTGCAGGTTCCGCAACGCTAAATGCAGGAACTGCGGAAAAACGGGACACATTCAAGCGATCTGCCGAGGTAGACCGCGCGACAACCAACTGCACGATATCGACGCGTGGGCCTCAGGTAAGGTAACCCCCCGACCGAGTGGCAGAGAGAACCCCAGGCCTAAGGCGCGATCCTCCGACTGCGGGAAGGGGGTGGGGGTCAACCACATTGGGAACCCTAGGATCAACCACATATTGAGCCCCAAATTAAAAATTGAGGTCCGATAGTTACCCACAAGGGGGCGTTTCGAGTCCATAGACTGCAATTTGGAATTGCTGCAGCTCCAGGCATGGAGGTAGAGAGGACCTTAACTGTTGTAATACCTTGCTGTGTGTGTCGTCGATCCGAACACAACAAATTTAACCACTATTTGTCATACTTGTCTTTTTAAAAATTTATTCTTATTGTGGTTCTGAACTGGTTAACTTATGAATGTTTTTAATTGGCCTTAGAATTGATTTTATTAAAGCCTGAAAAGAAAAGACTGTTTAGAATGATTTCATTGCAAAAGGAGCTAGGACAGGTGAGAAGGATCTAGGCAATTTCCCAGATCCTGCTCTTTAAGATTCCTAGGTGAACTTTTATATTTTTATGTAAATTTAATTAAAGATTTCACAAAGAACATAAAAACTAACACAAACTCATAAAGAGTAAAAACAGTAAAGAAAGAAAAGAAGGAAGAAACAAGATAGCAAGCGTGCAGAAAGGATAAAATGAAATGAAATAGAAAGAAAAATGTCCCAATTTTCTTTGCATCAATATCAATACCATTACAAAATTATCTTACCCTATGATTACAAAAAAACTCATGCTTTTCTATTATCCAGATTTTCCCCCTTAAATCATGAAAACCACAAATCATAAAAGCATTGTTCTTCTGTTTCATGCAAAACATCTATAAGGGTTTCCAGCCAGTCATAAATGTATTTTTTTTTCTAATCATAACACACTAATCTATATACTACAAAAACTCTTGTGTCTTTAATCTTTAACAGGCTGAAATGATGCATCATAGTTGTCAACCAAGTTAGCTCAACTGGATAACTTACAGAATGTGTCCAAAATCCAGAATCAATGACTCCTGTTTACAATTGCCTTTAATGCTAGAACCTAACGTAAATTTTGAATCTTTCAGACATATATTTGATCAATTTGTATATATGAGCCAACATTCATAGCCCATTTTATCATACATTCTTTCAGTTGTTCTTCTGTCTCCATTTCTTCCAGTTCTGTTTTATAACTTTCTAAAACAAGATATCTTGTCTTCTGGCAGAATTCGATCTAAAAAATTTTAAAGAAAAAGAAAAAGAAATACTCTTTTCTGTAACACAAAATGCCTGCTGTTGTGCTCGCCTCCTCCCCCCTTTTTTTGCCACTGCGGAGGCTGCAGCTGTTCTTGCCGTCGGGGCTGAACACGTTGTTTTGGGTCCGCCACAATGGGCCGCCGTTATTGTCATTGGGCTCCCCCTGGCCACCTTTATTATGGCTTCGGCTGTCGCCGCCGTCGATCGTTACCACGATTTTGGCTTGGGATCTGCCACAGGCTGACTGAACTTTTTATTGATTCCATCTGCTGGCACCCTTCATTGTCTGATGTTACCGTTTCTCTTTTGTATGCCAGAGTACACTGCAGCAGAACTTTACTCACTGCGAGATTCCCCCCTCTCGCAGGAGTGTCCATCTATTTTACGGAAGATCTTCCTCAATGACGGGTTGTGGGGCCCCGAGAGATGGCATGCCACAAAGAGGAACCTGAGGGGATTTTTACTAAGATTTTTATCCAACATTTTAACGGGTTCTGGGAGGGGGGAGGTCCAAGGGATCCGGAATGAACTTGGGGGAGTTTGACCTGGAAAACAGACCAGACCATCGGTTGGTTGTGGGGGGGGAGTAGGGGTTTGGGAATGGATGCAGCTCCGAGTGAGGAGGGTCTTTCTATCCCAACAATGATTGGGAGGAGCAGAGAGTGTGGGAGCAGAGGGTTTTATCGTAATGAGGGAATGGGCCACCGCTGTCTTCAAGCGATGGCCTGTTCCCACCCTCACTGCTCTTCTCGCTCCCCCGGGGGCATAGGATTACAGGAACCTGGGCTCAGGTTGGTCTATATTAATGCCAGGTCCGTGGTGAACAAGGTTCCCCTCATACAGGATCTTATTGAGGAGGAAAACGTGGACCTGGCTTGCATCACGGAGACCTGGTTGGGCCAAGAGGGGGGGTGTCCCTCACTCAGAATTATGCCCACCAGGTTTCTGGGTGCTTCACTAGCTGCGGGCCCAGGGCAGAGGCGGGGGGGTGGCGGTTATTATTAGGAGAGTCTTTGTCCGTGAGTGGCCACTTTCCCTCAGATAGGCGGGTGTGAGTGTCTCCTTTTGAAGTGGGGTCCTGGAGTTCAGTTGGGCCTATTGATTACGTACCTGTCTCCCAGCTGTGTGTCATCGGTCCTGCCCAAGCTTCTCAACGTCTTGTCCGGGTTGGTGATTGAGTTCCCCAGGCTTATAGTTCTGGGGGATTTCAATCTGCCTTCCGTGGGTGAGGCGTCTGAGTTGGCCCGGGAGTTCATGGCTTCCATGATGGCCATGGACCTGACTCAAATAATTCAGGACCCGACCCATAATGGAGGGCACAAACTCAACCTGGTTTTTATCTCTGGGCAGTGGATTAATGATCTGGGTAGGGGGGATTTAATCATCCAACCCCTGTCATGGTCCGATCATTTTCTTCTCTGGCTAGACTTTCAGTACGCCACCCCCCACCGCTGGGAGGCAGAACCGACCAGGTGGTTCCACCCCAGGCACCTGATGGACCCTGAAAGGTTCCAGATGGAGCTTGGGACATTTCCTGCTTCCCTTGCCCACGGCTCTGCTGAGGCCCTAGTAGAAGCCTGGGAGAGGGCAGCTGCTGGGGCCTTGGATCGAGTTGTGCCTTTGCGGCCTCTGACCTGGCGCAGACCCCGGATGGCCCCCTGGTTTACCAAGGAGCTCCGGGAGATGAAGCGCTGGAAAAGACGCCTAGAGAGCTGTTGGAGGTCCAGCGGATCCGAATCTGATCGAACACAGCTAAGAACTTATCTTAAGTCTTACCTAGTGGTGATGGAAGTGACAAAGCATGTTTACTTTTCCGCTCTCATTGCATCTGCAGATAACTGCCCAGCCGCCCTGTTTAGAGTGACCCACTCCCTGTTTAATCAGGGACCGAGGGATGACCCCTTGCAGGGTAGGGCTGAGGAATTTGTACAGTATCTGTAGGACAAAATCGCTCAGATCTAGACTGGCTTGGACTCCGACTGGGCAGAATCCAGCGGAGTGGAGAGGGCAGGTCTTGATCATACCATTTGGGGTGAGTTTGACCCTGTGACTCTGGATGATGTGGACAGGATCATGCGTAGACTGAGCACTACAACTTGTTTACTGGACCCATGTCCCTCCTGGCTGGTTTCGGCTGCCTGGGAGGTGACAGGCAGTTGTTAATGCTTCTTTGATGGAGGGTGTCTTCCCCTCTGCCTTAAAAGAGGCAGTAGTGAGGCCCCTCCTCAAGAAGCCTGCTCTGGACCCGGCCTCGTTGAATAACTACCATCCTGTCTCCAACCTTCACTTTGTAGCAAAGGTTGTTGAGAGTGTTGTGGTGCATCAGCTCCCGCAATTCCTGGATGAAGCAGACTATCTGGTTTCAGACCCGGCTACTGCATGGAAACGGCATTGGTCGCACTGGTGGATGATCTCTGGCGGGCCCGGGACAGGGGCTGTTCCTCTGTCCTGGTCCTACTTGACCTCTCAGCAGCTTTTGATACCCTCGACCATGGTATCCTGCTGCGACGGCTCGAGGGGTTGGGAATGGGAGGCACTGTTTTACAGTGGTTCTCCTCCTACCTCTCGGGCTGCTCGCAGTTTGTATTGGCAGGAGGACAGAGATCTACCCCAAGGCCCCTCACTTGTGGGGTGCCTCAGGGGTTGGTTCTCTCCCCCCTCCTGTTTAACATCTATATGAAGCTGCTGGGTGAGATCATCCGTGGCTTTGGGGTGAGGTATCACCAATATGTGGATGATACCCAGTTGTTTATCTCCACCCCAAGCCAACCCAGTGATGCCCTTGATGTGATGTCCCAGTGCCTGGAGGTGGTGCGGGTCTGGATGGGAAGGAACAGGCTCAGGCTTAACCCCTCCAAGACCGAGTGGCTGTGGATACCGGCATCTCGTATTGTTCAACAAGTTCCATCTCTTTTGATGGGGGGGAGGTATTGCCCCCCTCAGAAAGGTCTCGCAACTTGGGTGTCCTCCTGGATTCACGGCTTAATTTGGAAGATCATCTAATGGTTGTGACCAGGGGGGCCTTCACACAGGTTCGCCTAGTGCGCCAGTTGTGCCCCTGTTTGGACCGAGATGCCCTATGCACGGTACCTAATTGAACGTACCTTCTAATGGTCACCAAGGGAGAGCACTGCATCAGGCTAGGGCTAGGCCAGGGGTAGGCAACCTCGGCTCTTTTATAACTCATGGACTTCAACTCCCAGAATTCCTGAGCTAGCATGGCTCAGCTTGGAAACTTCTCTCTTTTCCCTCAGCATGGCTGGCTCAGGAATTCTGGGAGTTGAAGTCCATGAGTCATAAAAGAGCCAAGGTTGCCTATCCCTGGGCTAGGCTGTAAGCTAGGGTTCTTCAAACTTGGCAACTTTAAGACATGTGGGCTTCATCTCTTAGAATTCCTCAGCCAGCCCTGGTGTCATGAATGTTCTTTGATCTGTCTCATTGATCGGAACCATGTCATCTGGCTGGCTGAGGAACTTTGGGAGTTGAAGTCCACAAGTCTTAAAGTTGCCAAGTTTGAAGACCCCTGCTGTAAGCATTTCCTCTTTTCTAGGACAACTAATTTTAGGAGATATGCAGCTGGTGCCATTGTGTATTTCATGTTGCCAACTATGAGCAGCTGGAGGCTAATGCTAGAATCAATTTGGTATTCTATGCCTAACAAGTGCTGCTGTCAAGAGATATCATCTCCCGAGTGTAACGCCTCTTGGGGAAATATATGTGGGCCAGATGGCAGACTTTTTCTGTAATAGCTTCTCCCACATATGCTTCTAGAGATCCTAGTTTGTTGAGAACAGCATAAACACGCTATTTTGCTACATTAAATTGTGGGCACTAGACATTTAATGAGATGAGATTAAAGCAAAAGTAAATTAAATAAGACTCAGCAATGGAAAATTAAAATTTACATTAAGGAACATGTAGAAATGACACAGAGCACAAGATGGAATTCTATTTCCTTTAAACTATCAGAAACGCTGACTATTTGTTCTCAGGAATGAGAGTGGGAAAACGACATAATTCCCACTGTTACATAGCATCAACCTAGGATCAAAACTATGCTAAGATTTCATCTTTTGAGAAAGTTCTCCACCTATCTGATGTAGCCAGTATCGTAGTATTCATTTTGTGAATTCTAATTAGGCATCCCTTTTTATTTATTTTAATTAATCCAGACATGTCAAACTCACAATGTCTCGTGACATCGCACGACGTATCGGATCTTTTTCCCCATTGCTGGCAATGGGGTGGGCGTGGTTTCATCATGACGTGTCCGGCCCGCGGGCTGGCAGTTTGACACCCCTGAATTAATCAAAATCTTTCTCTGATGTCAACTTTACATACTCATATCCTCCATTCTTCTTACTCCTGTTGTTGGGCTTGAAGCATGTCTGGCCTTGCTTTACATACGACTAAAGCCTAAGAGAAACACAGAGGCCTGAGAAAAGTAGTGCACGATACTATATTTCCTCACCATGAGAAACATGTTTACAAATGCTATGCTAAGTTTCCATTTATTGAGATCGCTCTCTGCCTATCTATAGACTATTATAATATTCATTTCATAAATTTAATTAGCCATGTTTTTTATTTATATTCATTTTTAACTAATCAAAACTGTTCTCCAATTATTGATCATACATCTCATTTTATTCTCAAGTTCCTTTCTTGAGATTCTTCTTTACCGTACTGTACAGAAATGTCTAAATCTAGCTGTCAGGTAAAAAATCACAAATATGATGAAAGGAAATCCATCTACCTCTCATCAAACACACTTGCACAAAGATGGAAAAGAAATTAGGAAGTAATTCAGAGATAATTTTTCCCATGTATGATTAGAAAATCACCATCCACATGTGTATGTATAAATATTGCACATCTGATATGACTGAAGATGCAATAACAGCTGTCTGAATATACGTAAACACAATAGCATTTGTATCTTTTGATAATGCACCTATATTCACATTTTTTGTTCCTGTATTCCAGTTTCTTGTCTGAGGTAGTTCTGCTGCAAGTATGGACGGAAAATCCTATGAGAAGCAAATATGTAGACGTCTTTAAATATGTAGACGTCTACATTTTTCTCTCACTGTAAGGCACCACATCAAAGATAATTGCAATGAAAACTTCCTTTAAGACCAAATCCAAACTATATATTGCTTCTCTAAAACCTGTCAGAATGAAGAACATATATTAATATTATAGATGATGGTTTATAATTAAACCAACCTATAATATGGCGCATATCAAAAAGGCGGGACTGAATCCTGTGTGTGACATTTAGCATTCATTATATAAAGGTTGCAAACTCATTTTTTTTAGCCTTGGTTAACAAGAAGTCACATCAAAACTTGTTTTCAAATAATTTTCATATAGCAACAGAGAAATATTATTGTTTGATGTTGAAAAGGAGAAAAATGGAACAATTTGAAAGACTGTTGAGGTAAGTTCTTACTCATTTTAATGAAAAGGTTACACCGATAATATCCAATCCAAAATCTCTTAAAATTCAGAATAATTAGACTATCTACTTTCTGATATGTTCTGCCAAGGGACGTTGATAGAGGTGATTTTATTCAAATCTCATAGCTCTTATAGTAAACTTCTTTCCCCACTGAGTTTTCTCATTTAATTTTTTGATGTTTTCATTATACTCTACATAGAAAGTTGGTAATATTTGCATCAATGTTTTCTAAATATTGAATATGATAAGTTTGATGAAGAAAAATTCTGAGGAATTTTGAGGAATTTTAACTATTAATTTGAAGAAGTGGATATAATTCTTGAACCTCCTTCTCTTGCCCTTCTCTCTCCTGTTATCCTAGAAAAGATAATGGAAAAAAAGAGATAAAGATTTGCAGAATTCTTTCATCTTTAAAGTGTGGAAGGTTATTATCTTAGCTTCTTGCTGAGTAAATATATTTTCATGCTAATATAATACAGAAATATATCATATTACAAATTATTTTTGGAAAGGCCTTACATTGCCAAGTGAAAGGGTGTGAGAGGGTTTTTGTGTGTGTGTGTGTATATGTATGGTTTCAGGGACGCAGTGGCTCAGTGGGTTAGGACGCGGAGCTTGTTGACCAGATGGTCGGCAGTTTGGCGGGTTGAATCCCCAGTGCCGCGTAACAGAGTGAGCACCTGTTACTCGTCCCACCTTCTGCCAACCTAGCAGTTCTAAAGCACATAAAAATGCAAGTAGAAAAATAGGGACCACTACGGTGGGAAGGTAACAGCGTTCCGTGAGCCTTTGGCGTCTAGTCATGCCAACCACATGACCACGGAGATGTCCTCGGACAAGCACTGGCTCTTCAGCTTTGAAACGGAGATGAGCAGCAGCCCCTAGAGTTGGAAACAACTAGCACGCATGTGCGAGGGAACCTTTACCTTTACCTATGTATGGTTTCACTGAATATGTATTGATATATATTATGGGTTTGGCTCCTTGCTGCACTGTAATTGTACATAAAGAGTTTCTGAATATATAAAACTTCAGCTTGTAATGAATAAGCTGAATTCAGTAATGACTGAATTATTAAATTCAATAAAGAAGAATTCTGTCAGGGTACTCAGCAAAGTTAAGAACTTTTATTTAAAAAAGATTTCATCTCCCTCTATATGATATATTGACAAGTTTACCTTTATATATACCAAAATGCCCCTCCCCCGCTGTTTTTTGCAACAGTGCTTACAATGGAATACCGCTCTTTGAATTCAGGTATGCAATTTTCAAACTGAACTGGATCTCTTCCCTAAAATATTTAACTGTTTTCAGGTGTTCCAGGATATGGCTATTGCTGCTTATGATTTATGCATATGAAAATGTGAGGTCAGAAGAAATAGAAATCAACAGAAAAATGAATCCTGAATCCCATATGAATATTGTGAGTTGAGCTCTTAAAAAGTATTTTTACAATTGTGTTCAATGGGACTTGCTCCTACTTACTGTATGTATACATACAATTAAGCCTTTTCTAGGGCCTTTGTATTCAGGCTGCAGATAGCAAGAAGAGCCACTAGATGGCAGACGTTGATTTCTCTTTCCTCTATCGAGTAGTTGTCTATTATTTGCAGCTCTAATAAAGTAGCCTTTAATTTTTCAGATCAGTCATGAAATAATATTGCATTGGGGAGTGCTCCTATTTTGGGATTCAGACATACCTATTTCTCTAACAGTGCATTCTAACGTCCTTTTAGGATTTTCTCCTACAATCAGGTAGCACTTTGTGGCTCATGAATGGGATCAGAAATATCTATGATGATTTATTTTCACTTTATCATTTTTCCCCCTAAAGTACATAGGTACTTCTGAAAGCTTTTCTTCTCACAGTTACGTTGATACCAATTTCTTCATGGTCATTGCTTCTTTGACTATGTGACAATAAACATTTGGACAATGAATTTAATATTTGTGGATATAAGGGGGTCTTTAAGGTTGAACTTTTCATGAATTTTGGTTTCAACTGGCTGCATATTTGTGCTTTGGATGATGGTGGTTGTAGATTATCTCTTTGTCTCTGTGGGAAGAATCCAGTGAAAGAAATATTTTGGGGAATATTAAAAAGGTAGAATATATTTTCCCAAAGGAATAACGAAGAAGATCTTTAAAAAGGCAGAAACCTTCCCCCCCCCACAGCCAGACAACTCAGCAGAAACCATTTCAGAAATGCAGATGTAATAATCCATTCAGGAAGGTTGGAGTCTTCCAGCTAGAAGCTGAAGAGATTAGGAAGACAAAGACCCTTAAAATCTACATACCCCACCCAAATTCTAAGACAGGACATAATAGGATTAACCCACCAATGCCACAGGGGCACACTCAGACTCAGGTCAAAGTACATGACATAGGAAATACAAAGACTCAAACAGAAACAGGAAACAACCTCAAGAGCCCCAGAAGGTATAAAAACTCACCACTCCCAGCAACATGTGGTCAGTTTTTTCCAGAACCATCTTTCTGTCTGGCTCTCCTCTTCAATAAACTACAACCTTCTTTCTAAAGCAGTCTCCATGTTGTTTATTCCTGGCTTGGACTAATGAAAATTTTTCTTTCAACACCTCCTTATAGAGTGGGATAATTCAATTCTGGGGATATTCAGCAGAAGAATATGAAGTCCTTACACAGGATGGCTACTACTTGACCCTGAACAGGATCCCAGGACATAAAAAGGGTAAGGAAAAAAAATTATTCTCCAAACCCAATTTGTGTTGATCTTCCAAGATTTGGGTCAGTATATATTATGTGCATGTATTTATATGTGTTTGTGTATACCTACAGGCATACATACAAAGGCACACAAATGAAATAAAATCAAGCCACTATTTAAGGCTAAAACACTGCACAAAATGATGCATCTTAAACATATTATTGCACTTGCTTACTCTAAAAGACATACATGACTATCAGAAAGGAAATCCTCCCAGAGTAGTGAAGATATATGCTCTTTTGAGATGTCATCAATTTGCTTTTAGAACAAAAAAATCAAAGTGTAAGAATAGGTATACTACATAGACTTAAGGAAATACAAATAATTTTTAAAGAGTTATGATGTACAGATCAGGTAATATCCTCTTTGAAGAGGGGATGTGATTTGGATTATCGAATTGAACTGATTCAAATACTTGAATGAATTTGTCTTTAACTTGAATAAGTATTCCAATTAAATAATAATTTGGACAAAAGTAATAGAAGCCTATGCAATTATTTTTCATGTTCCTGGAAGACTTCTAACACCACCTGTCTTACCAGGGAACAAAGCTCCAGCAAAAGAGGAAAAAGGCTGTTTTGATTCTTCATAATTCCACGAAACATTCCTCTTTGAACTTCACAGTTAAGCATCAGCAATCCAAATCACATGTTCAAATGTAGTAGCTGAACAGCAGTATATGGTAGCTATATTGCAATTAATAAATATTTTTATTTCCAAAACTTCACAAGGTTCTAAAACATCTGTACTCTTACTGCATTGTTTGACTATGGAAGGCAGTGTTTGGGTAGAAAACCTTCCACATCAGAGTCTTGGCTTCATACTAGCAGATGCTGGATATGATGTGTGGATTGGCAATACCAGAGGAACTTCCTGGTCTAGGAGACATCAACACTTTTCAATAGATCAAGAAGAATTTTGGAATTTCAGGTATGCTCAGTTGATATGTAAGTGATTTGAATTCATTTTGCAAGATGACATTTTAATTATACACACACACACACACACACACACACACACACTGCAATTCAAAGCATTCACACTTTGGGTAGATCTAGAATACTATCAATTAATCTGCCAATGGTTGATTTGAATGATGTTACATTTACAATGACATATTTGGCAAATTTCAATTATATGTGTTTGGTTTCAGTTTTCATGAAAGTGGGATATATGACCTTCCTGCCATAATAAACTTTATTCTTCAGAAAGGGGGACAGGAAGACCTCTATTTTGTCTGCCATTCACAAGGCTGCACTATAGGTATGTTGAGAATAAAGCACAAATTGCTATTATCCAAAGCAACATTTCAAGCATTCCTGGTGATGCCTGAAAACTCTACTGTTCAGAAATCAAGCAAAATCATTGCTATGTGAAGAAGGTCTACCCTAGGTATCAAAAGTAATAGAATCACAGAATGGAAGGATCAGAAAATATCTCTGAGATCATTTAATCCATCCCCCTTCCTAGTCCTCACTGGAGATTGTCTCATTGATGTAATACCTTCTCCCTGTTTGTAGAATCAAAACATTAATCAACAAATCTCATCAACTGTTGTACAATGTAGAACAGTTCACTCATGGATCAGCAATTATAAGCCAAGAATAAAGAAAGGTTGGAGAAAATGTTTACCCTTGCATCCCTGTCTCCCTTTTTCCTATCTCCATTGATTTTCCATCCATCCATCCATTTATATCCTTTATTACTTTTCAAATAATTCAAGGCAGTGAACATATCCAACACACCTTCCTCCTCCTATTTTCTCCACAATAACAACAACCTTGTGAGTGACCTGGGCTGAAACAGTGTAACTCACCCAAAGTCATCCAGCTGACTTTAATGGCCAAAGTGGGACTTGAACTCATGATCACTTCCTTTCCTGGTGCCTTAACCCCTAGACCAGACATGTCAAACTCGTGACATCACGTGACATCGCGCAACGTATCAGGACGGTTTTGCCATTGCCGGCAATGGGGTGGGTGTGGCTTCTGGATGACGCGTCCAGCCCACGGGCCGGCAGTTTGACACCCTTGCCCTAGACCAAACTGGCTCTTATATAACACTCTTATAAGATAAATGTTTCAAAAATGAGAATACTTTGCAAGCAAATTGGAATCCAAAGAGATCCTTTCAAGAGACTTGCTGATTTTGTGGAAATTGAGCACAATTTCTCTCATGTTCCTTCATACATTGATAGCATAATTGAATTAGACTCCATTATTCATCCATTGCAATGGGTGCTCATAACTGAATGTTTGTTCAGCAAATTCAGTTATAAAGCAATGGTTGAGCATTAAGACAGAGGGCTTTCCAATTCCCACATCAAAGCCTCTTTTTATTTATATGTTACCAATAGATAATCAGTTGAAAATAAACTCATTCATATGCTGAGCTTTTGCTCAGGAGAAAACCAATTCTACAGAAATAGCTTTCTATTTATTCCATCCTTCCTGACTCTTTACTTACTCCATTTTTAAATGAGTATTTACTGACAAGAACTAGCTAGTTGGCAGCACTTAACTGACCTATTCTGAATTTGAAATTTCAGCAAACCCCCCCCCCCAGCAAATATCTAAGCTTGATCTGGAAGGTGAAAACTACTTTCTGGAACAAATGAAGGACAAACCACTCTTGCATTGTTGCTAAGTAAATCATAACCAGTGACTCAAGCTTAATTCAAAATGTAATCAGCATTCCTACAATTATTGCATTAAAAGTCAAATTAAAGGATACTAACTGAAATCTTTATCTCCAGGCTTTGTAGGATTTTCAGTAATACCTCACCTGGCTGCTAAGGTTAAGATGTTTTTTGCCTTGGCCCCTTCATATACCTTTCAGGATACGAAAAGCGTGCTATTGCAAATCGTACGCTTGCCAGAATCATTGTTGAAGGTAAGCCCTCTCCTCCCCCACACCCAGATAAGATTATTAGTATTCTCGGGGAATAGAGCACTAGGGGCAGTGGTGGGATTCAAATATGTGCACAACCAGTTCTCTGTGTGGATGCCGCTTCTGGAAGTCCATTCTGGGCCTGGGCAACAAAAAATTAGCTATCGGTTCTGCCGAAGTGGTGCGAACTGGCTGAATCCCACCACTGACTAGGGGTGGGATTGAAAAAGGCAAGATGGCAGCTGCAAGTTCTGTACCTTATTGGAGCCCTACCCTTTTGTAAATTCATAGATGGCATAAGTACATACAAAGGGGAAGGGCTTCAATTTGTGGTCATGGCCTCCATGCTTTTGTAACACCCTGGAGAGAGTAATGTTGGCAGGCTAGAATAAGTGATAGGGGACACACTCATCCATTTGTCCTCTAGTAAATGGGCTTTTAAGAGCTGTCATTTTGTAATAGCAATGATTTTGTGAATATCCAGTTTCTCCAGCAATTATTTTCTGTGGGCACTCACAACATGCTCAGTGTGAGACATTGTGTATAGATAGGAAAGTAATGGAAGATTAGACATTCACAGTCAAGAGTCTGTAGCTAGCTTATTTTATCAACAGCAACTCAGGGCCCAAGGGCAAGAAAACTGGGAAGAACCATTTAAAATCCTTCAAACAGATTTCACTGTAACGAACTCCTTATGAATGAAAATTGGAAATCCCTCTTGTGGTTTCCAAGATTCTGTATTTGCTCAAAGATTACATTAATGATACTTCCTGAAGTCTTGTACTTCTTTATCCTTTGATCCTGCCCAATTGATGCCCTCAAAATATGTGCATTGTCCGGACATTAAAAAAAAATTCAGAATAGAAAAACACAAATAACACAAATGGTGAGTGGATTGTTTACTTAGGTAAAGGTAAAGGTAAAGGTTCCCCTGCACATGCATGCTAGTTGTTTCCAACTCTAGGGGCCGGTGCTCATCTCCGTTTCAAAGCCGAAGAACCAGCACTTGTCTGGGGACGTCTCCGTGGTCATGTGGCTGGCATGACTAGACGCCAAAGGAGCACGGAGCGCTGTTACCTTCCCACTGTCGTGGTCCCTATTTTTTTTATTGAAAAGTTTTACAATACATTTTAAACATAAATTGACTCCACCTCCCCCGTAAACCCACCCTTCCCGCCCCTCCCCCCAACTTCCCCCCACCTCCCCATAGAAACCCCGCCCTACCCTCCACCTCCCCCCCGACTTCCCAGAGCTGAATACAGGGTATTGCATCTAACAAACTTAAGCTAGAATATGCTAACTATCTATGAATACACTTTAAGTCCTATTGCACTTTAACTCCCATTAAGCATAATCAAGTAATAATACATCTTATTAAATTCTAATACTCGTTCATACGCTAAATAAAACTTTTTAGTCCCATATTTATTCTGAATATAATCAATCCATCTTCTCCATTCCGAAATGTATCTTTGTTGCGATTGATCTTTCAAATATGCTGAAATTTTTGCCATTTCTGCTAGGTTCGAAACTTTTAGAGTCCACTCTTCTATAGTAGGCAGATCCTCCTTCTTCCAATATTGTGATACCAAAAGTCTTGCTGCCGTTATTAAATTCAACATCAATTTGGTTTCTATAACAGTACAATCTGTAATAATACCCAACAGAAATAACTGTGGGGAAAACCTTATCTTTTTCTTAAATATCTTCTGCACGTTCCACCAAATTTTAATCCAAAAAGCTTTAACTTTTTTACATGTCCACCATATATGATAATACGTTGCATCGTCACAACCACACCTCCAACATTTAGGTTGATAATTTGGATACATACATGCTAATTTTTTGGGATCTAAATGCCATCTATAAAACATTTTATAAAAGTTCTCTTAAATTTTGTGCCTGTGTAAATTTAACATTTCTGACCCAGATTTTTCCCCAAGTATCCATCATTATTGGCTCTTGAATATTCTGGGCCCATTTTATTATACAGTCTTTAACAAGTTCCGTTTCTGAATCTATTTCTATCAATGCATTATATATCCTTCTTATATGTGCTTGACTTTGATCTCTAATTTGTTTTACCAAATTTTCATCAGTTGTTGTAATACCAATTTTCCGATCTTCTTTCCATCTAGCTTGTATCTGCCCATACTGAAACCAAGTTTGTACTATCTTATCTTCTTTTAAAATATTGAATGGCTTTAGTTGCCATACATTCCTTTCCAATCTTAGAATTTCTTCATATGTAATCACATCATGTTTGAATCCCAAACTTATATTTTCTATCGCATGTTTAGGTACTGCCCAAATTGGTATTTTATGATTTAACTTATATTGATATTTTTTCCAAACTCGCAACAGGGCATACCTTAATATATGTATCTTAAAAACATTATCCACTTTTATATCATACAATAAGTATGCATGCCAACCATATAGTAAATCACATCCCTCAATATTCAATATTCTTTCTTCTGTTAAATTAAACCAGTTGCTAATTGTCGATAAAGCCGCAGCATCATAATATAATTTAAAATTGGGCATTTTAAGAAGTAGTTCCTATTTTTCTACTTGCATTTTTATGTGCTTTAGAACTGCTAGGTTGGCAGAAGCTGGGACAAGTAACAGGCGCTCACTCTGTTACGTGGCACTCAGGATTCGACCCGCCAAACTGCCGACCTTCTGATCGACAAGCTCAGCATCCTAACCCACTGAGCCACCACATCCCTTATTGATTACTTACATGTTCATAAAACGTTATTGAAATAGAGGCTGTTGCAGACATGGTACAGTTTATTTTATTATTATTTATTTATCAGATTTGGAAACTGCCCATCTTATTAACAAAGAGATTATGTATTTAAGCAGCGCTGTCAAAATAATGCTATATAGTATGAAACAATCAGCAGAAACAAATTCAGAAAATAGATTTAATACTTAGACTTTTATACCACTTCATAGTGCTTTATAGCACTATGGTTTACAGAGTCAGCCTATTGCCCCCAACAATCTGGGTCCTCATTTTACTGAACCTGGAAGGATGAAGTACTGCATTCTAACAAGTGCGCCACCATGGATCTTATGAATGTACTCAGCATCCCTAAATTAGGGCAACAAAGTGATCTTAGAAATCCATCTAATTAATATTCATAAAGTGAACTGTCTTTATGATCTGTGTATAGATTATATTTGGCACAAAAGAATTTTGCTTGCTGAGCCCCAAACTGAGAGCACAGCTGGCTCAAATGTGCAGTGGCCAACCGGTAAGCATGATCTGCAAGCAAGCTCTTTTTCTTGTTGGTGGTTTCGGGGAGAGAAGTCTGAATACAGTAAGTATAAATGCAATATAATGCTTACATTCAATGTTCCTTTGTTCTTTTTTCTACCTGGCAGCCCTAAGATGTGTGAGTAATACAACTTCTGGAATCCATCAGAGTTGCCTAACACATCTGGAGGGGATTACGTTGGTTCAGCATCAGTTCATAGAAGCTATAAGTCTTGTCGTGAGGTTTGTAGATATTGTTATTGTACAGGAAAACCCTTTGCATTTCCTAAATTAGTGAAAAATTTGACCTTGCAATTCCCGTATATGTCACAGGATCTAAAACAGATCTGCACTAGCCAATTGATGCGTTATGGGCAGGAGATGTAAAAGAAGGCATGTGACATCATGCATCTCATAAGGTCATTGCTCCAATGATTGCACAACCATTGCATAATTTTCATTGTTTGCATGATGACCTCATGGCATACATGACGCAGTGGTCACTTATTGGATTCCTGGTCATTTATAGTTGCTCCTTTGAGAGGTTATTTGAATTTTCATCTAAAGCACAGAGCAGGATAACTTCAGTCATTTATTATCTATGCATGTCAGTGTTTGCTTCTTCCCTGTCAAATGGGACACTTTCATTGACTTCTTGTGTCGCCATGCGGCTGCAGAAGTCAAGAGCAACATTTAAGTTGCTGTCTATAACTGTCTCAATGAAAGATTTCTCTATGGAATGATATGATTTCTCAACAATTCACCATTTTCTTACAGAGTCGGATTGATGTGTACCTATCACGATTCCCAGATTATACCTCTGTGAAAAATATAGTCCACTGGAGTCAGGTATAGTAACTGCAAGTGAAAAAAAAGTATTTCAACATATCTGCCTTTGATAATAGTATGGTGGAGTTTTGCTTGATTGGAAGGACACCAGCTTGATCCACAACTAGGATGTGGTGGACCAGGAGTTCCAACCAAGTAGAATATTAAGATTATGAAGAAGTTCTGGAGTGGCATGTCCTCGAGTGAAAATGTTTGTAAGGGTCCAGAATGTTGAGGATCACCATTTGCCAGTTTGGTATGAGGTGGTAGCCTAGAAACCAGTACATTGTAAGTTGTACTCCCACTTTAAGCATGAAAGCTGGATAGGTGACTTTGGGCCAGTGACTCTCTCATCACAGCCACCTCATAGAGTAGTTATTCTGGAGGAAAATAGAAGGCAGGAATAATAAATATGCTCATCACCTGTTCGGCGGCTGGAGAGAGAGCAGTCAGCACGCCTGCCGGGAGCTCCAGCTGTTCGGTGGCAAGAGAGAGAGGTAGCACAGTGCCAGGAGCCCTCAGCTGCTTGGCGGTCAGGCGGAGGGATTCTCGGGCAAAGGGGGATTCCCTGGTCATCAGGCAATGACATCAGCAGCTTGCCGTCCAACCTTGGGCTCCCTCGGCTGTCTCCCTTTCCCTTCCCTTCCCTTCCCTTCCCTTCCCTTCCCTGGGGTGGGAGTGGCCTTCACATGATGCATCCGACCTGCAGGCTGCCAGTTTGACACCCCTGGTCTAGCCTATCAAAGGGAAGGATTGAGGGGACATCATTGTATTATACTGGGCATAATTATTTAATTTTTGTTAACTTTTGTATTTCGATATTTATTGCCCTGTACACCACCCTGAGTCCTTCAGGAGAAGGGCGGTATAAAAATTAAATAAATAAATAAATAAATAAACAAACAAACAAACAAACAAACAAACAAACAAACAAACAAACAAACAAATAAATAAATAAATAAATAAATAACTGTGTGCTAGTACTTGAAAAGCTGTCAAAAGAAGAAGGCATTGACTTATTTTCCAAAGCACCAGAGGGCAGAACAAGAAGCAACACGTGGAAGCTTGTTAAAGAAATCTCCAACTTAGAAGTATGGATAAATTTTCTGACAGTGAGAACAATTAATCAATACACTTACCTCCCAGAGTTGTGAGAATTCCATCAGTGGAGGTTTTCAAAAATAAAATGGACAACTATTTGACCCTGGTAGTATAAGGTCCCCTTCATGGATTACTGCCTTGTCGTGGCGAAGGGGCTTGTGTAATTCAATGAAGCTATGAGCTATGCCGTGCAGGGCCACCCAAGACGGACAGGTCATAGCTGAGAGTTCTGACAAAACGTGATCCACTGGAGAAGGAAATGGCAACCCACTCCAGTATCTTTGCCATGAAAACCCTATGGACAGTACCAAAAGGCAAAATGATATGACGCTGGAAGATGAGCCCCTCAGGTCAGAAGGCGTCCAATATGCTACTGGGGAAGAGCAGAGGGCTAGTACTAGTAGCGCCAGAAAGAATGAAGCGAACAAGACCAGGAGCTGACTGTGGCTCAGACCATGAGCTTCTCATTGCAAAGTTTAGGCTTAAACTGAAGAAAGTAGGGAAAAGCACTAGGCCACTCAGGTATGAATTAAATCATATCCCTGTTGAATATACAGTAGAGGTGACAAATAGATTTAAGGAATTAGATCTGATAGACAGAGTGCCTGAAGAACTATGGACAGAGGTTCGCGACATTGTACAACAGGTAGCAACCAAAACCATCCCAAAGAAAAAGAAATGCAAGAAAGCAAAATGGCTGTCTGAGGAAGCTTTGCAAATAGCTGAGGAAAGGAGGAAAGCGAAAGGCAAGGGAGAAAAACATAGATATGCCCAATTGAATGCAGAATTCCAGAGAATAGCTAGAAGAGATAAGAATGCCTTCTTAAATGTTGGTGTTGATATATATGAATAATAGACATAGACGTGCAGTGGAAACTAGAAGGAAAGAACTGGAGAATGAAATAAAGGAAAAAGAAAAGGCTTTGATTCTGAATCCAGAGGATGTGAAGGTCAAGGAGGCTATTAGACTGCTAAGAGGACAATTTGATAAATTAATGGCAGATCAAGTGGCAACCAATCTGCGGTTTGCTAAGCACAATACTTTTTGCAACGCTAATAAGCCAGGCAGATGGTTAGCTTATAGACTGAGGAAAAAACAAAGGGCCTCTAATATAGATAAGATTGAGTATAAAGGAAGGGTTGTGTTTCAACAGAATCTTATTAAGGATGCTTTTGTGGATTTTTATTCGAAATTATATACTAAAGAGGAAATTAATGTAAAAGATATTGACATATACTTGGAGAATGCTAGCATCCCAGTTCTTACGCAAGTACAAAAAGAGGGGATTAATCAACTGAGTACAGAAGAAGAAATTCTTACAGCAATTAAGGAATTGAAGTTGGATAAAGCGCCAGGTACGGATGGCTTGACTGCAGCCTATTATAAAAATTTACAATTTGAGATGATAAAGCCGTTAAAGGAACTGTTTCAGACAATTCAGAGGGGGGGAAAGGTGCCACCGTCTTGGAGAACAGCTTTTATCTCTTTGATTCCGAAGGAAGACCAGGATGCTACTCAAGTTAAAAATTACAGACCGATATCGCTTTTGAACACAGATTATAAGATATTTGCTAAGGTTTTGGCTAATAGACTGATGAGGGTTCTGCAACAGGTGATTCATGGGGATCAAACGGGGTTTATTAGTGGTAGACAAATGAAAAATAATGTGAGACATATAGTTGATGTTTTAGAGTTTTTGGAAAGGCACAACCAGATCTCTGCAGCGCTAATTTTTTTAGATGCTGAAAAGGCCTTTGACCAATTGAACTGGCAATTTTTGTTGAAAGTTTTAGATAAAATGGATTTTGGGGAAAATTTTTTACAGCCGATTAGGGCATTATATCAAAAACAAACTGCCCGAATTATAGTTAACAATAGCCTGACAGCAGCATGTAACATTGAGAAGGGCACAAGGCAAGGGTGTCCGTTATCGCCCTTGTTATTTGTGTTAACATTAGAGATACTATTGGTTAAGATTCGGAGTTCGGAAAAAATTAAGGGGATACAAGTTGGAGATCAGGACTATAGATTGAGAGCATTTGCAGATGATCTGGTTGTTACAGTGACCCAGCCAGAGAACTCTGTTGTGGACCTGATGGAGATAATAACACAATATGGGAAGGTTTCTGGATTTAAGGTAAATACACAGAAAACTAAAATTTTGGCTAGAAATATGACAGTTTCACAGAAGGCTCTCTTAGAAGGATTAACTGGATTTGAGATTGTTAAGAGGGTTAAATATCTGGGGGTGATTTTGTCGCCCTCTAATACAAAGCTATATAAAAATAATTATGAAAAACTATGGGGGAAAATTCAAAAAGAATTGGAGAGTTGGCAAAAATTGCAATTGTCTTTGTTGGGACGGATTGCAGCAGTGAAAATGAATGTCCTGCCCAAATTTTTATTTTTGTTTCAAATGATACCGATTCTTAAGAAAGATTCTAATTTGGAGGAATGGCAGCGTGGTATCAATAAATTTGTGTGGGCAGGGAAAAAACCACGAATCGTGAGAGAGGTGGTCTTAAATTGCCTAATTTTAAATTATATTATGAAGCTGCTGCATTAGTAGGAATAAGTGATTGGATTAATTTGACGCAAGGGAGGTTATTAAATCTTGAGGGCCATGATTTGTGGTTTGGCTGGCATGCATATTTGTTGTATGATAGAAGGTAGACAATGTGTTTAGGGTGCATATTTTAAGACAGGCATTGCTGAGAGTTTGGAAGAAGTATAGACATAAGTTGAGTTGCAAGATACCATTGTGGGCAATTCCAAAACACGCAATAGAAAATATACATGCTGGCTTCAAACATGATGTGACTACATACAAGGAGATCCTAAGTTTGGAAAGAAATGTCTGGTGTTTGAAGTCATATAGCCTCTTGCGAGAAGAGAAGGTTGTTCAAAACTGGTTTCAATATACTCAGCTACGGGCCAGGTGGAAAGAAGACCAGAAAAATGGTTTTACAATGACTGATGAAAATTTGATAAAGCAAGTTAGAAATCAGGGACCAGCACATATTAAACGGATATATCTTGCATTGATAGAGATTGACTCAGAGACAGAGCTTGTTAAGGATTGTAAGATAAAATGGGCCCAAAACATTCAGGAAGTTATCACAATGGACATGTGGGAAAAGATTTGGGTGAGGAACGTAAAATTTACTCAAGCTCAAAATCTAAGAGAGAACTTTTACAAAATGTTTTATAGATGGCATTTAGATCCTAAAAAGCTTGCAAGTATGTATCCGAATTACCAGCCTAAATGTTGGAGGTGTGGTGATGAAGATGCAACATATTTTCACATATGGTGGACATGTAAGAAGTTTAAGGCTTTTTGGATAAAAGTCTGGTGGAATATGCAGAAGATTTTTAAACAGAGGATAAAGTTTTGTCCGCAACTTTTTTTGTTGGGAATAATTGCAGACGCTACAGTTGTGGACACTAAGTTGATGTTGAACTTAATTACGGCAGCAAGACTTTTGATAGGCCAATATTGGAAGAAAGAGGAATTGCCGACCATAGAAGAGTGGACTTTAAAGGTTTCCGACCTGGCAGAGATGGCGAAGATTTCGGCCCATTTGAAAGATCATTCGCAAGAACGCTATATTATGGAATGGAGAAAATGGATTGAGTTTATCCAGAACAAGTATAGGGTTAAGAAGTTTTATGTAGCATTCGAATAAGTCTTCTTTCGTTGTTTTTTTTTCCTAGTTTTTTATATATAGTTAATATTGTTAAGGTGTGTCTTATCCTATATAAGCTAGAGAGTAATGGATTTTAGATTTTATAGTGGGTAGTATATGGTTGTTTATGATTGCCTTTTTATAGATATATACCTTGTATTTAGCTCTGGGAAGTCGGGGGGGAGGGGGGGATGGAGGGAGGGGAGGAGGGAGGGAGGTTGGGGGGAGGTAGGGGGGGAGCAGGGAGGGGGAAGGGGGGTTTTTTAAAGGAAAACTGTATTTTAAAACTTTTCAATAAAAAAAAAAAGAATGCCTTCTTAAATGAACAGTGCAAAGAAATAGAAGAAAACAATAGAATAGGGAGGACCAGAGATCTTTTCAAGAAAATTGGAGAGATGAAGGGAACATTCCATGCAAAAATGGGCATGATAAAGGACCAAAATGGCAGGGACCTAACAGAGGCAGAAGAGATTAAGAAGAGGTGGCAAAATTACACAGAAGAACTATACAAGAATGAGCTTAACGTCCCAGATAATCACAATGAGGTGGTCACTGACCTCGAGCCAGACATCCTAGAATGTGAAGTGAAGTGGGCCTTAGAAAAGCTGAGCAACAACAAAGCTAGTGGAGGTGACAGTATTCCAGCTGAGCTATTCAAAATCTTAAAAGACAGTGCAGTAAAAGTGCTACACTCAATTTGCCAGCAAATTTGGAAAACTCAACAGTGGCCACAGGATTGGAAAAGATCAGTTTACATTCCAATTCCAAAGAAAGGCAGTGCCAAAGAATGTTCAAACTATCGCACCATTGCACTCATTTCTCATGCTAGTAAAGTCATGCTTAAAATCCTACAAGCTAGACTTCAGCAGTATGTGGATCGAGAACTACCAGAAGTACAGGCAGGATTTCGAAGAGGCAGAGGAACCAGAGATCAAATTGCTAACATACGCTGGATCATGGAGAAAGCTAGGCAGTTCCAGAAAAACATCTACTTCTGCTTCATTGACTATGGTAAAGCCTTTGATTGTGTGGATCATAACAAACTGTGGCAAGTCCTTAAAGAGATGGGAGTACCAGACCATCTTATTTGTCTCTTGAGAAACCTATATGCGGGTCAAGAAGCAACAGTGAGAACTGGACACGGAACCACTGATTGGTTCAAAATTGGGAAAGGAGTCTGGCAAGGCTGTATACTGTCACCCTGCCTATTTAACTTATATGCAGAGCACATCATGAGAAAGGCAGGGCTAGATGAATCAAAAGTTGGAATTAAGATTGCTGGAAGAAATATCAACAACCTAAGATACGCAGATGATACCACTCTAATGGCAGAAAGTGAAGAAGAACTAAAGAGCCTCTTGTTGCGGGTGAAGAAGGAGAGTGCAAAAGTTGGGTTGAAACTAAACATTAAGAAAACCAAGATCATGGCATCTGGCCCTCTCAATTCCTGGCAAATAGATGGGGAAGAAATGGAGGTAGTGACAGATTTTGTTTTCCTGGGCTCCAAGATCACTGCAGATGGGGACTGTAGCCAAGAAATTAAAAGACGCTTGCTCCTGGGAAGGAAAGCCATGGCAAATCTAGACAGCACACTAAAAAGCAGAGACATCACCCTGTCAACAAAAGTGCGTATAGTCAAGGCTATGGTCTTCCCAGTTGCAATGTATGGCAGTGAAAGTTGGACCATAAGAAAGGCTGAGCGCCAAAGAATTGAGGCCTTTGAGCTATGGTGCTGGAGAAGACTCCTGCGAGTCCCTTGGACTGCAAGGCGATCAAACCAGTCAGTCCTAGAGGAGATCAATCCTGACTGCTCTTTAGAAGGCCAGATCCTGAAGCTAAAACTCAAATACTTTGGCCACCTAATGAGAAGGAAGGACTCACTGGAGAAGAGCCTAATGCTGGGAAAGATCGAGGGCAATAGAAGAAGGGGACGACAGAGAATGAGGTGGCTGGATGGAGTCACTGAAGCAGTAGGCGTGAGCTTAAATGGACTCCAGAAGATGGTAGAAGACAGGAAGGCCTGGAGGAATGTTGTCCATAGGGTCGCGATGAGTCGGACACGAATTCGCAGCTAACAACAACAGTATAAGGTAGTATGAGGACTGGGTAGGACTAGAAGACTTCTGATGTCCTGTCCACACTATGATTGTGTGTTTTATGTTCTATATATTGAGGATGTCCTTAGTTTCTCCTAGATATCCGTATTTTCCTTGGAGACATTCCAGGGGGCATCTGATCTGGACCAATTTACACAGTGAGTCCAGCAGCACTGTTCTGATCCCTGATACACATAAGCACTCTTTCACACATTGCATTATTAAAGGTAAATATCGCACAAATCAAGAACTCTCTGAGATGTGCAACCTTTCACTAATTGCAATTTAAATCTAATAAAACATGTAAAAAAGACCTTAATCTTAATTCTGACCCTAAAAGTAGTGCTTTTATTACAGCATAAGGAAGAGTTCTAATTAAAGGTTGGGACGCAATGAAAATTTGTCTTGGGGACTTGGAGGTAAATGTTGAGATAGGTCAAAGATATATTATTACTTAGATAATATACAAATCTATTGAGGCTAAAACATATAAGGAACGGTTGCTGGAATTGGGTATGTGCAGTTTAGTGAAGAGAAGGGCGACATGATAGCAGTGTTCCAATATCTCAGGGGCTGCCACAAAGAGGGAGTCAAGCTATTCTCCAAAGCATCTGAAGGCAGGACAAGAAGCAATGGGTGGAAACTAATCAAGGAGAGAAGCAACCTAGAACTAAGGAGAAACTTCCTGACAGTTAGTACAATTAACCAGTGTAACAACCTGCCTCCAGAAGCGGTGAATGCTCCAATGGAAGTTTTTAAGAAGAGACTGGACAGCCATTTGTCTGAAATGGTATACGGTTTTCCTGCCTTAGCAGGGGGTTGGACTAGATGACCTCCAAGGTCCCTTCCAACATTATTATTATTATTATTATTATTATTATTATTATTATTATTATTATTGTTATTGTTATTGTTATTGTTATTGTTATTGTTATTGTTATTGTTATTGTTATTGTTATTGTTATTGTTATTTTTGTTGTTGTTGTTGTTGTTGTTGTTGTTGTTGTTACAGAAATTGAATCCAACATGTAAGCATCTCTGTTTCTCTCATCAATTGTCCTTGGTGTGAAAGTTAGGGCTGCATTATTGTTTTGGAAGTGCAAGTTTGTGTTTTGTTGAAGGGTCTATATACATATCCAAGCAATGTTTTCTTTTATTTTCTAGGCAGCTAAATCAGGTCGATTTGCATATTATGATTATGGCTCAAAAAACAAAGTTTTATACAACCAGGTAGGAATTTAATGGGTTGTGGGTATAATTTTGGAATTGAATTGTTGAAAAGCCCCCTTCCATATATAGGTATTGGGCCATTTAAAAGTTTATAGTTCTGTTATGTTCTCTGATGGCATGTAAAACAAACTGGGCAACCTACTACTGAAAAAAGGGAAGAAAAAGTCACCCCATAAAGATGTTTCTGTCCCAGAACTAAACTCTAGCCTATTTAAAATAGGTATAGATCATGAATAGGCAATGCCTTTAGCTCTAAAATTGACACTGGTTGCTGAACAGGAAATGAAGATTTCACATGCTCAGAATCCCAAATGGTCAAAATATCTTCTACACTTTGATTCCCAGGAAGTGATCAGAAAGTATAAAGACATCAAATAGCTATTCACAACTATCTATAATTTCTCATCTATGATGTACCGTAGATGTTCAGCTTCATTCTACAATGACTAAAAGTAACTATCAAATATCTTGCTCCAGGAGATTAGCTTCTTCAAGAAGTTTCCATTGAAGGATTTGATGTGTAACCTGTCCACATGTGATTACTGAGAATGAGAAATCAATGTTGTTCTGAAACTCTTAAGACAGGCATCATGATAAATGCTTTTATTTTAGCGCAACCAGCATGGATAATGATAAAAACAGCGTATATCCCCCAAATTAATATGAAAATTCCATTGATTACTACCATGGATAAATATGAAAATCTCACTGTGATCCTGTGTAACTTAGTAACAGTTTTTTCTTCCAATGAGAAATAACCGATCTGACATCAGTGGAGATTCTCAGTCATCCATAGTTATCCCAAAGATGCTTTTTTAGGAGGCAACTGGACTTTCTTGTTTTTCTTTGAAGTCGTCAAAGAAAAACAAAAAAGTCATGTTGCCTCCTGAAAAAGCACCTTTGGGGCTGATTTGACATTAAGCTATAGGAGTGGCACTCCTCATACCATATTTGACCTGAGACCCTGGAGTGTGATCTGTCATGCTCCCTCCATAAGTTGACACACTGAAATCTATCAATGTGTTGGAAGGGAAAAATACTAAATACATAAGGAATAATCATATTAATTGCATATAATTAATGTAAAAGTAATTTTAATTTCAATTACATTTGATCAATTTTAGCCTTTGTTTTGGCTTCATTATCAATATTAGCTTTTGTTTCAGATCAGTTCACTTGGACTGATCCAAAGAATGTAAAGGAAAGTGAAGTGAAAAAACAAAACAAAAATTGTGCTCAGCTGTAGTATGGAAAGAGGACAAGGGCTGAGATCATAATGTATTTGTACATCAACATGCCAGTCCATTGCTATAAAAGTTCACCATACCAGAAGAGTACATAACCAAACTTTGCTGATCTTAGATTGCTAACAAGGATTAATGTGGGTTGTTCTTAAATGTTAAATGGCAAGGAAATCCATAGGGTTCCTGAACCAGCAAGCCAAATAACCAAATAAATAAAAATATATTTACACACTGCATCCAAGACGCCAGCAAAAGTTGAGGTTGACATAAGGTGAATAGATAAATAATAAACAGATATCCATTGGACTGAATTTTTAATTAGTTCTTTTTCTTTGTCACCCTGCTTTTTAAAAATTGAGCCTCCAGATTAATTTACTATATTAATTACCATGAATTAAAGTATATGTCTTGTTGATTGTTATATATTGTTATATATTGTTATATATTTATTTTTTTCTCAAACAATTCCTCCATATAACATAGAAGCATTAAAAATGAATTTAATTACCGTGAATTTAAATATATACGAATGCTTACTACATTATTCATTTTTTCACAGACAATTCCTCCTCTGTATGACATTGAAGCAATTACCATCCCAATAGCAATGTGGAGTGGAAATCAGGACTGGGTTTCCCAACCCTCCGAAATTGCACAATTGCAACTTCGAATTACTAACCTCATTCATAAGAAGAAGTTTCCCCAGTGGAACCACTGGAATTTCATTTGGGGCCTTGATGCTGCTTCCTGCTTGTATAAAGAAATACTTGCTTTGATGGCAACATTGTAGGAGGGGGAGATGAGCATGGTAGTGTCATGGTTCCGATAGATGAGACCAATAAAAAACAATTCCAAGGCAAAACGTTTCCTTAAAGAACATGTTTATTTGGCTACATAGTATCAGCACGATCAAAAGTGAAACCAAGACTGAAGTTCCCTTCCAAAGGTTACAATGTTACAAAGTTGAACTTCCCACCCCATAATAGCTCATGAATCAGATTCCCCAATTAACTACTTGAGCAGGCTTTCCAACGGAAGCCTTAGCCCGCCAAAATGCAATGAGCAATGACCTTGGTTCCCACAGAACATTTTATTGTTTTGACTAAGCTAAAAAATACTCATCTCCCCTCCTAATTTTGTGGCAACCGAAAACGAAGGGAAAATGGCTTCAGCCAAATTTGTTGTAGAGTTGACAGGTAGGTTGTGGTAGCTAATAATCAGGAGTTTGGTAGCATTTTTTATGATTAGAATTTTTTATTAAAGGCATAAGATTTGGTGAACTATAAATGACTTCATCAGATGCATTGAGTGGCTACGTTTTGTAGGATCAGGATAGGCAGATGTTGATAATTGTTGGTGTAAAATATATTGCTACAAGATGTAAGCCATTCCAAGTAAAGCTGCCTTTTACAATTAACTGATGGAGTTTTTGCCAGCTTTTTTTTTCAGCTAATAGTTTTATTGTTTTCTCAAGATATAAAATACAAAGAGAAATTCAAAAAAGTAATAGAAAACTAGAAGAAAGGGAAGAGAAAAAAATATAGTGTAAAGAGGGAAAAGAAAAGAAAAAGGCACCAACTTCTGACTCTTTTAGCACAGTTAGAAGGTAACAACATTACAATCAAAACTTTTTACTTTTACACAACAGTATACACAAACCATTTCTATAACAATAAACCTATCTAATTAGCAAAAATAAAATCAAGATTTCATTTTTCTTTTTCAGTGCAAGCACAAAATCTAGAAGCAATTTCAAAATAGAAATAGAATTAGATATATTTTTGTCAGAACCCACCTCAACCCACTTCGTAAGAAAGCAGCACTCTTGGAGACAGGGTTTTCCAAGCAGGATCTTTTACTAAGAAATAGGAGATAGAAGGCATAATAGACAGGATCTGAGGGATTCCCTTACATCTCGATAGTTTTAAAATGCCCCCAAGCAAACTCCACCCCACAGTTCATTCGGTCAGTTCCAGATCAGCCAACCTCCAGGTGATAAGTCCATCTGGGAAAAGAAAGATAACAATCTGTTTGCAGCAGGATCATTTCCACAGCTCCTCACACTTCCTTCGGAGAAATAAACCAGATCCCGGAGGGTTGGATTTCTTCCCCCCAACCCCCTTTTCTAGTTGCCTGGCAAGTTCAGAGAGAATGCCTAGTATAAAAAGGAATTGGTTACATTGTAATGGATAGCAGACAGGTGGAATAAACAAAAGGTTACATTTAATGTAGCCTGTTCCCTCTCCCCCTTGGGAATGGCAGAATCCAGGGGAAGATGAGATTTGGTTTTTTCACAGAGAATATAGTTAGAAATGAAATATAAATGGATTCTGACAATTTTCTTCTTTGGAAAAAAGAATCAGTTTGACTACCTCTGCTATTCTTTGCTGTGAGGAATAATACATTCCTCTACTGACTCATTAATATTTATCATAATTCGTATTAAGGGAGTCCTCTATATAAGTTCGGGGGGGGGTTAGCCCTAAAGAGAGAAAACACTTTCCCTATTTCCCTTGAATATTTTACTAACTTTAAACAATACTCAAATATTAAATATAAAAGGGAAAACATAACAAAACAAAACAAAAACAACAATAAAGGAAACGTCTTCATTTTAAACCCAGAACCCAAAACTACATTAGAACTTTCTCAGCATTACATTAAAAAAAACCCAGAGGACATACATTTACAAACTCATTGTATACATATAAAGCTACCTTAATGTTTTCTTTCAATACATATGTCAAAGCTTGTAAAAAAATCCATCCTAACTAATTAAATCATTAAATTTAAGTATTTCCCTCTAGCTTGTCTTCATAAAATGAAATCTTTTTTTTCTCAAGACTTGTTTTTTATCAAGTCTTTTTTCTTCAAGAAGTTCTCAGCCTTATTTATATCCATAAAAAGAATGTCCCAAGATTGTTTTGTTAAACATTGTAGATTAACCTGGAACAAATCCTCATAGAATAAAGTTTCCATCTCATATCTTTTTTCCCCTCAAAGAGTTCTCGGCTTTATTGATATCCATGAGGAAAAAAATCCCAAACTTGACCTCTTAAGAGTTGTGAGTTTATTTGATGCTTTCGTTCCAGTTGCGCTGGGAAGATTATATTCAAACCATCATCATAATAGAAGCTCGTGTCAGCTTTCAAAGGTACAGTTAGGTTATTTGTGTTGTCCAGCATTAGTAGAGTTGACACAGTAGATTGATAGTTTTCTTCAGTGGGTTGATAATCTTTTTTTAACATCCTCTGTATCATTAGCATCTTTAAACCCTGGGTGATTTATAGTATAATTAACTTCCTGTATAGACTTTTGGAAGATTTCTTTGATGACAGGCTGCAGCTCAGAGTTAAACATCTTTATGTTTAACTTCAGCTCCTTCTAGTAGCCAAAGGATGTTATTTATTTCTTTATTTTTTGTTGTTGTTTTTTCCTATCCCTTTTCTGGCCAATGAGAGTTCATGAAAATTGGAGAATTTCAACCACCACCACAAGAAAATACAGGGCTACAAACTATTTTAAAAGTAGTAAACTAAAAGCCACAACTTTTATTCTTATATTTCAAAAGAAAAAAAATGCTCCACACTTCCTTCTTTTGGCCTCCAGCAACCCTCTTCTTTGTCATTTAACAACAAAGGGGCCTCAAAGATGTGTATAGCTTCAAAAAGGAGGGGTAAGCTGTAATTAAAGAGAGCCTCTTTTATCTCATAAAGATAATAATCTCATCAATTGATTAAGAAATGAAGGGCACGACTTCCGGTTTGCCATCACGACTGCCATGGCCACTGGAAGTCAAGCTCAATCTTCCATGTTTGGTTTCGCTCCATGGGGGAACCCTGGAAAGGGTCGAAAGTCGCCCTTTAGGGGTGATGAGCAAGGACTTCCACTTGATCATGGGAAGGCAGCAGCCCTTCTGCTCGATCTGGGGCAGCCCTCTGTTGTGATTCAGGGTCAGCCTGTGGGTTCGGCAGTTGGGTCGGACGTTTCAGAGGAGGAGGAGGGGGGTGTTGGAGACCTTGCTGATGATGGACTTGGGGCTCCGCAGAGCCCTCAGCCAGGCCCCTCCCATCTGGTCATGACCCACAGCTGGCCCTGTTCAAGGACGCCCAACGCAGGAGGCAGTCAATCAGGAGTAAACAGAGGAAGGCAATGGGGCACCTCAGAAGGAGGCAGAGAGAAGCCACGCCCTGAACTGTTTAAAAGGGGAATGTGTGGGAGGGCTGGTTTGCTGAAGGCAACCGTTTGAATAGCTCCTGTTTCATGGTTCGTGTTTGCTCTCTTTGCTCTGTTTGCTCTGTTTTATGTTAATAAATTTGGCAGGCTTAGTTCCAGCCTCTTGCCGTTTTGTAAAAGGGGTTGTCCCTGCCTTTTCTGCAGGGCCGGTAGTAGGCTGGTACAGAACACCCTCCAAACCGGCAGAGGAAAGACCAGCCTTAGTAATATGGCCCATCACTAGGGTGCAGATAGACGAAGTCAACTTACCACCAAGCACTTCGAAAGCAACACAGATGAAACTGGGTGAGATCCAATCTTCTCTTTACCCTAAGTATTTTCTTTTCCTGTAAAAGCTGCCCAAAGTATCTTTTCCCTTCTTGAGGAGAGAGGGAAGGGAATTCCTATCCCACCCTCTAACAATAGTGGTGGTGTCAAGCCCCGTGGGCTCGACAATCAATGGGGGGGGGAAACACAGCACTTTCTGAGTGGTTCCACCAGTGGACCCAGCAGAGACAGCCAGCTGGGAGGATCGTTGGCCCATTCATGCTGCTGCCAACCAGCTGGATGTCTGGGACAGCCTCCAAGCTACCGCCAAGCCCCGGGAAGCAACAGGGCTGCCTCCCAATGCCACCAAGCAGCTGAGAGTTCCAGTGGCCTGTTCCAGCTACCACTAAGCAGCTGAGCAGGCTGGGACAGCCTCCAGGCAGCTGTAGCATGGCCAAGCTCTGGGGCCCAACGGGGCCGCCTCCTGATGCTGCCGAACAGCTGAGCAGTCCAGGGTGGGTTCCGAATGGCGGTGACATGCCCAAACAGATGGGAGGCCTGCCGATCATCTGATTAAATCCACAGACTTACCAAGCCAGAGGACTAAATCCGAGCCATGGACTAACGACGAGTAATGCCGTAAGGAAGGCAGGCGGGACTGGAATCTGGGTGTTTTTAAAGGCAATCACTGGATGCCTGTCTACTATAAGGGAAGGGTGGAGCTGCAGGGGGGAAGGTATTTAACGTACTGGGAGCAAACAACTCCCAGCGCTGACTTTGTTTGCGAACCATTAAAAGCATCTATTGCAACATTCTTGTTTACCAGTCGCCTGTTATTCTGTGTTTGGGTGGAAGAGACCAGGGACTGGTAAAGACATTGACAGGCAACTGACTACCCAGGAATTAAAGCACTAAAAGAATATCTTTAATCTAATTGGATTTATACGTTACTGAAACTTGGGGACCAAAATTTTTCCTACTTTTATTGGAGACTTTTGATTTTATCTACAAAAAAGAAATAAAATTGGAAAAAGGATTATAAAAAATTTGGACTTTAAAAACTTTAAATGGCATCTTGTGGTGAAGTTTGATATTACAACTTGTTATTTCCTAAAAGAGACTTGGCTCGAAGCCCAGAGCTTAGGTAAGGCTCTTCTCACCTGTGAGAAACTCAGCTGTAAGAGAACAGCTGGGTGCCATAACTGGCTTACTTGAACTGTGAATGTAAACCTTTACTGACTTTCAGAGTTATTTGTAGGGAATTGCCTTCCTATCTCTTTATTTGAGGAATATTGGTTACTATATGAGATGATGAAATACCTTGGACTATAAAATCTTGCTTGACAAATGATTTCTACTATAAAGACTATTTATAATCACATGAAAGAGATGGATGAGGACCAGGAAAAGATTCTTTCCATGCTGAAAGCAATACATGAAACTATTCTTTCAGCTTTTGACAAAATAAGATGTTACAGAAAAGAACAAGATATCATCTTAGATATACAATTCCAAATTCTGACTACAACTAAAGAACTAAGAACGCAAAAGGTAACAGAAGAAGTGGCGCAATCAAATACTAAAACAAAGGACTTAATTGACCAACAAATACAGTCAATGGAATATCCAGAAAAGGATATTGAAATGAAAATGGAAAAGACTTTCTATATAAACCAAAAGAAATCTGAGGAGCAACAAGAAAAACAGACTGAATGGAAGATAAAGATACCAGGACAATTATGGGGATTTGGAATAATAGGGAGGCGACTTAAGGAGTACAAATGGACTAGCCCTTCCAAAAAATGGCAACTATCTCTTATTCCAAACAATATATATTATAATAATAGAGGGAGATCTATTTGATGATTTAAAAGTGTTGATATGGAAGGCTAGTTGGCAAAGAAAGAAAGTCAGAATAAGGCTGAAGAAAATTGGGGTTTTGATTTATTAGAGGGGATTTCATATTACTAATTAGAGGGAGAAGGGAGAAGTTGAGATAAGGGAAATTTTAGTCATTAAATTTAAAATATTTGGAAATTAGTCAAAAATAAGGATGCTATTTGTTTAATACTTAAAAATTAGACCCAAAAGAAAAAAAATATTATGAACATGGTTGATTTATTGATTAACTCAGACAATATAAATAATGGGCTTTGATTTATTAAAGGGGATACTGTATTATTAATTGATGTAAGATGGGGGAAAGAGATAACTTTTAGGAAATAGAACAAGATTATACCCAAATAGATAAGATGTGTATTTTGAATATTAGATTCTGTTATGAATTGAGATAAAGGAAACTTTGGTTACCTAAAACCTGGAAATTATAAATAACAAATGTTAAATTTGAATATTGATGGGAAACTAAAAATTGGGAAAAACTAATAACAGAACATTGATTGAATGTAAAGATTGAATGTAAAAGTAATTAAGATATGTATAAGCTAAAAATTAGAAAATTAATAATTTTTTTTTTAAAAAAAAAGAAATGAAGGGCACAGCTTATTGTCCATTTGAAAAATAAATTCCAAAAATTGCTCTTTTATCCAACTACTACAGCGTGATTTCTGCCCTGTCCCCCAGTTTCAGCTCACCAGATATTCTGAAGTATGGCTTCTAAAATTGCTTGCAGACAGTTGCTGTTATTGGAGGATCTTGAGGGATGATTTTGGGACTCTCCCTAATCCAGGAGGGTCAAATTAACAAGAGGAAGCCTGTTCCTTCTATTGTTAAGTTGGAAAAATGGCAGTCTAGAGAGAGGAGATTTTCTGGGTGTGTCAGCTGGCCAAGTTCTTCATCGGAAGTGTCCAAGATTCTGTCAGTGCTGATTGTGTTCAAGTGGTACTTCAGTTATTTTGGATTACACTCAAGGCGCGTATTACTATCAGTACTACTTTGTTTTCTTTTGCCAGAGTCATTCTATTTCTATTTGGATTAGAGTTGAACCTTCTAGTAAAATTTTTCAAGCCTTCTCTACTCATCTGAGACTAGGAAAGTGACCTTCGGCCGAAGCAGGTAATGATGTGCAGGCTCGGAGGTTTTATAACAAAATACAGGAAACCAGAATTTGCCTTCAAAAGTACATGTTTATTCAGCTGAATAGAGACGGGCTTTTCTAAAACAAATGTGAAAAGCATCACATAGCAAAGATGTCTTATTTTTATACTATTTTGGTTATATAAGCACTTCACCCAGCAAAGCTGGCACTCAGAAGATTAAGACTTCACCCCTTAGGGCTGGCACACTATAGATAAGAAACTAGAAAGCCGAAGTAGCTAGCAGGTTCCCTTTGGGGTGTTTCCCCAGGACACCATCTGTTCATTCTGGGTGTTTCCCCAAGACTCTCGCTGTCCTCGGGTGAGTTAGAACATTGGGTGTTTCCTTTGCTGTCCTTTCATGACCCAGCATTCAGAAGCCTGCAAGTGACCAGAGAAAGAGGGGCCATCTGGACACATTCACTGTCCCCTAAGTCCTGATCATCAGTAATGGCAAACTACTTGTCAAGAAAATGGCAGGGACTTGTCCAAGCTGTTGCCAGGTATGAAAATTAACCTAAGCTACAGAGGGAGAAGGAAGAGGAGGAGGAGGAGGAGGAGGAGGAGGCTGTGAGATGGGAGTTGTGGAGAGTTGGAAACCTGTTGAAATTAAGAGCTACAGTGATGAGCCATGGGTCCTCCTGTCCTTATCCATTTACCCAGCATGCTTGATTGAGTGAATGTGAGAATGGTGGTGGTGGGGGGGAATGGCAGAGCTCTTAGGGAAGGTTGGTCAGGGTAGTAAGGGATCACCTCCGGAGAGCTAGGTAGGATCCTTAGCTTCAGTACAGAATAGGACTTTCCCCTCAAATATGCAAAGCCTTTAGGTCAGATGTGTCTAATCTGAGCCACATGTGGTCCTGGACTGCTTGTAATGCGGCCCCACAAAATTGCAAATGTTTAACATTATTATGCAACTTATATTCATTAAGTACATTACATATTTTACTGTATATATGGCCTAAGACAATTCCTCCTCACTCAGTGCAGCCCAGGCAAGACACAAGGTTGCACACCCATGCTTTAAATAGTTGTAGACCTCTACCTTTTCTTAATTTTATTTTTTTATAGACTAAATGTACCAAATCTTTGCCATAGATTTATGGATCTGTAGTCAATCTGAAGGACTTTTTGAGTCTATTTCATTTTCTCCATATGCCCTTTAAAGTGTGATGCCTAAAACTGAATGTCATATTCAAAATGTGATTGAACCAGTATAGATAACATTGCTATCTCCCTCGATCCTAATTCCATGAATCAGTGGTGGGATTCAGCCAGTTTGCACCACTTCAGCAGAACTAATTCAGCTAATTCTTTGTTGCCCAGGCCCAGAATGGACTTCTGGAAGTGGCATCCACACAGAGAACCGGTTATTCACATATTTGAATCCCACCACTGCCATGAATTATAAATACAGGTCACGATTGTATAAGTATCACATTGTTCTATTACTAACTTAAAATAGGTTAATAATCTGAATCTGTACAAAAACCTCAAACATGATTGCATTAATGTACAAATCATTTATTGAAGTCAAGTTAGAGGCATAATTGGTTAAGACAAATTGCGATGAACTAAATTGTCAACATTTATTTTCAGCTAGGTTTCATTCTGTACTTCTAAATTAAAATAATTATGGAGGGAGGAGGATAACCTTATTGCAATAACCTTATTGCATCAAATTGCATCATGCCTTCTTAATTCAAAGACTTCCAATTACTGGAATCATTTAACTGCCAAATAAATATTGGTAAGTGTGCAACACTTGCAAAGGAAGGGCAAGCACACCATTCTGAAGCACCTTCCCAGTTTAGAAATTATATTATTATTATTATTAATTTTATTTGTATACCGCCCTTCTCCCGAAGGACTCAGGGCGGTGAACAGGGCAGTACATATTAAAAGACAAAATACAAAAATTAAAAGAGATTAAACAAAATGCCCACAGCTCTTACAATAAGTTAAAACACATTAAAAGTAATAAAACCCAACCCCATCCCATCAGGCCAGGCCAGCTTGTTCGAAGAGATAAGTCTTTAGATCGTGCCGGAAGGAGCGCAGGTCGGGCGCCATCCGGAGCTCAACCGGAAGACGGTTCCATAAATCTGGCGCGCCCACAGAGAACGCCCTCCCCCTGGGGGCCACCAGTCGGCATTCTTTGACCGGTGGCACCCTGAGGAGGCCCTCTCTGTGGGAGCGTACTGGGCAGAGGGAAGTTGATACCGGCCGCAGGTGCTCCCCAAGGTATTCCGGACCCATGCCATGTAGGGCTTTGTAGGTCAATACCAGCACCTTGAATCTCACCCGGAAGACAACTGGAAGCCAATGCAGCTCACAGAGCAGAGGTGTAACATGGGAGTATCAGGAAACTCCCAGCACAACTCTCGCGGCTGCATTCTGTACCAGTTGGAGCCTCCGAGTGGTCTTCAAGGGCAGCCCCATGTAGAGAGCGTTGCAGTAGTCCAAACGAGAGGTCACGAGTGCATGAGTGACTGTACGTAAGGCATCCCAGTCTAAATAGGGCCGCAACTGGCGCACCAGGCGAACCTGGGCAAAGGCCCCCCTAGTCACAGCTACTATATGGTCTTCTAAAGAAATCTGTGAATCTAGGAGGACTCCCAAGTTGCGAGCCCTATCTACGGGGGGTAATAACTCACCCCCCATAGAAAGAGATGGGATATCCTGAATATCCCGAGATGCCGGTACGCACAGCCACTCAGTCTTGTCAGGGTTGAGTTGAAGCCTGTTCCTCCCCATCCAGACCCAAACCGCCTCCAGGCAGTGGGACATCACGTCGAGGGCATCACTGGGGTGGTTTGGGGTCGAAATAAAAAGCTGGGTATCATCAGCATACTGATGATAAAGGTAAGGTAAAGGTAAAGGTTCCCCCGCACATGTGTGCTAGTCATTTCCGACTCTAGGGGCCGGTGCTCATCTCCGTTTCATAGCCGAAGAGCCAGCGTTTGTCCGAGGACGTCTCCGTGGTCATGTGGCCGGCATGACTAGATGCCAAAGGCGCACGGAACGCTGTTACCTTCCCACCGTAGTGGTCCCTATTTTTCTACTTGCATTTTTACGTGCTTTCGAACTGCTAGGTGGGCAGAAGCTGGGACGAGTAACAGGCGCTCACTCTGTTACGCGGCACTCGGGATTCGACCCGCCAAACTGCCGACCTTCTGATCGACAAGCTCAGCGTCCTAACCCACTGAGCCACCGCGTCCACCATACTGATGATACCCAACTCCAAAACCACGAATGATCTCACCCAGCGGTTTCATGTAGATGTTGAACAGGAGAGGCGAGAGGACCGACCCCTGAGGGACTCCACAAGCGAGAGACCTCGAGGTTGACCTCTGCCCCCCTGCCAACACCGACTGTGAGCGTCCCAGGAGATAGGAGGAGAACCACTGAAAAACCGTGCCTGCCACTCCCAATCCCCTGAGATGCCGTAGCAAGATACCATGGTCGATGGTATCGAAAGCCGCTGAGAGGTCTAATAGGACTAGGACAGAGGAATATCCCCTGTCCCGAGCCCTCCAGAGATCATTCACCAGAGCGACCAATGCCGTCTCCATGCTATACCCGGGCCTGAAGCCCGATTGGTACGGGTCTAGATAATCCGCTTAATAACATTGCTATTGGTTTTCCTAGCAATGTATATAAATGGAAATAATCAAACAGTTTTACTTAGGAAATATGTCATCAAGTCTGTGGCAATCACATAGATTTTCTCCATGATGATCTGTCTCTAACCTGGTCTTTCAATGGTGCACTAATGGCCTTTGTAACTGACTCAGTTCACCTTGCTGCTGGCCATCCTCTTGTTATCTTCCCTTTCACCTACCCCAGCATTCAAATCTTTTTTTTTTTTTGGTATATATTTTATTGGTATTTTTTAACATAACATAAATCATTCAGTAATTTGTAAACAGTATGTTGTCTGGATAACATTTATAAGACAATCTTTAACAATTGATTTCTATAATCTATATTCCATATGTTAATTTCATTTGATTTCCCCTTTCCCCAAACTATCTTTCTTTGCAAAACATTAGATTAAGACAATTCTCATTATTTTGATTAACAACAATTAAGTATATAGTTTTTCCAATAATCCTATTTGTCATTTTAGTTGCCTTATTGTAAATCCTGTTACCGTTCTTATTTCAGCTTATTTCTCCCCCCAAATTCTAAATATTCTTACTAATGACAATTTTTTCAACAATTAACTACATTTACATTGGTGGATTTAATTCTATTTTTTCCATATAAGCCCTCTCATACTTTTTGTGAGGTGATCTCACGATGGATCGTTAAAGGTGCTTCCAAGTAAGAGCATCACGCAGAGATGCAATCATATTAGCTTTATTCAATGATAGATCAAAGAGAAAGAAATACTTGGCATGAAAGCATTCATGCCTGCATGTGAGAGAGAAATAAAATAAAAGTAAGCTAGCATTACATAACTAAAACAGAAGAAGAACTAGGAGCTAGGAGTAGAGGTAGAACTGGAAGTGGAACTGGAACAAAGAGCAGCCCCTCGTGCAGAGGTATTTATGGGGGGTCTTGGTCCCTCCCTGACCATAAAACTCTCTCGCCAATGGGGCTGTCGGGTCTGAGACCCTTGGCTCATCAGTGGAAGCAAAGAAGCCTCTTTGCTCCCATCTTATGACCTTTTTGGGGAACTGCCATGGCTGGCACAAAACATCTGACAATTCCCCTTCTTGCCAGCCAATGACAGGGACCAGTGAATGTATGTGAGGGACGAGCAGGTGTCAGGGACATGCATAAAACATTCAGAAGGCCAAACACAAACGCTTACACAGAAGGTTGTGCCGGTCAATGGGAACAGGTTTGGTAAACAGATCAGCTATCTGGTCAGCTGTATTACAGTGCTCAACATGTATAAAACCCTCTTTTGCAAGGTGCCTGACATTTTTATAGCGTATGTCTATGTGGCGAGATCTAGAGCCTACTGCATAAGCGCCCGAGATTGCAATTGCAGCTGTGTTGTCCTCTAGAATTTGGATGGGCAGAGGAGGAGATGCCCAGATGTTTGTTATCAGCTCATTGAACCAAGTCAAATCATTGGCCGTGTCTGACAGGCTGGCATATTCAGCCTCGGCCGTGGAGCAAGAAATAAATTTTTGCTGCCTAACATTCCAATGTATTGGACAGCCATTTAGCAATATGAGGAAACCAGAAGTGCTCCGTCTACTTTTGGTGTCGCCAGCCCAGTCTGCGTCTGAGTAAGCGGAGAGTTGGGCCGTCTTCCCCTTCTCTGGTTCTAGCATTAGGAGAGCATCAGCTGTGCCCTTAAGGTATCTAAGCACCCTTTTAACAGCAGTCCAGTGGAATTCCTTTGGGTGTTCCACGTGCCTGGACAATAGATTCACAGCTAAAGCTATGTCAGGTCTGCTCCAATTGCTGATGTATAGCAAGGAGCCAATCACAGATCTGTAAAGCGTGTTATCTGTGAACTCAGGACCGTCCTTATGGGTGTGGTTGTAAAAGTCGCTTTGCATTGGACTATGCGTAGGATTAGATTCTGTCATTTTGCATTTGGCCAGTAATTCCTCTATCTTTTCTTTTTGAGATAGAGCGAACCCCCCCTTAGTGGCCAAAATATGCACACCCAAGTACTTGTCAACCCGCCCCAAAGACTTCAGAGTAAAGTTTTCTTCCAGGGCCTTGGCAAATTCATCACACCCTTCCTTGTCAGGCCCTACATATAATAGGTCGTCCACATAAACTAACACCCGTTCTGTGGTACTCTTGGAGTTGCGTGTGAAAACACATTCATCTGCATGTGATGCAGTGAAACCAACTCGTTCTAAACTTTTTCTAAGACAGTCATACCATAATTTCCCTGACTGTTTGAGACCATATAACCCTTTGTGGAGCAACCATGTATTTTCCCCTTCTTGCTGGTAGCCAGGAAGGGCCTTCACGTAGGTCTGCCGGTCCAAGTTGGCGTGGAGGTAAGCCGTCTGGATGTCGAATTGGAAGACTTCCTCTCCCAGAGCGGCTGCAGTCACGAGGGCGGCCTTGACGCTCTCTGCCCGGACGGTTGGAGAGTAAGTCTCGGCGTAGTCTTCCATGTAGCGCTGAGCGAAGCCCTGGGCTACCAAACGGGCCTTATATAGGTAGAGGCCATTGGCAAGTGGTTTGGCTTTGTAAACCCACCTTGTGCCAATGACTTTCCTCTCCTTTGGTGGTTGCTGGGGGGTGAAGACTTTGAGTTTCTTTAAGCTCTGCATCTCCTTCTCCATCGCGAGCTGCCATTTCTCCTGCTCTTTGATGGGCAGCTCCTGGATGTCAGAGAAGGATTTTGGGGTGACCACAACGCTGTTGACAGACGCGATGTGGCCAATGTCAATTCTCTTTGGCGGGATCCCTTTGTTGGACCGCTTTCTTCTGTGGGTCTCTGAGGCGTCGCTGGGGGTGAAGATGGCGTGTCTTCCTCCATGGGACTGGACGCATCTTCGTCTTGTTCCTCACTTTCGTCGGTGGCAGGGTACGTGGTCGCCTCTGGTGATGTCGTGGTCGGTGTGTCCTTGCTGGGTCGGTTGGCATATGGGCTCAGATCATTTGAGTGGATCTGAGTCCAATTGGAGTCCTCTTCGAAAGAGGCAGATTGGGAAGTCACAGGCCTGCCCCCTTCTCCCAGGAAACGATAGGCCTTGGAGCCAGGAGCATAGCCCAAGAACCTTAGTTCTGGGAAACAGATCTCCCCTTCTTCCACAGCTGCTTGGGGATGTGCACCCATGCATAGGAACCAAAAACACGCAAATGTCCCAGGTTTGGTTTCCTACTGTGAACCAGGAAATATGGGGTCTGGTTCACAACACTGCTCCAGGTGCGGTTTAGGGTGTAATTGGCGTAGTGGAGTGCTTCTCCCCAGTATGATTCTGCGACACCAGCGTCTGCAATCAGACTACGCATCATGGTTTGCAGGATTCCATTTCTTTTCTCAGCTACACCATTTTGCGAAGGGGTGAATGGTGCAGTAAGAAAATGGCGGATGCCCTTACGCCTTACCCAGTCCTGGAACTTTCGGGACGTGAACTCAGCCCCGCGATCGCTCTGCAGTTGTGCGATCTTGGTCTTATACTGGGTTTCTATAAAGTTGTACAGTGACTTTATGGCGTCAAAAGCTTCAGATTTTTCTGTGAGGGTATACACGTGGCCGTATCGTGAAAAATCATCAACGGCAGTGAGAAAATACTTTTTCTTTCCTAGGGATGGTGTGAAAGGCCCAACCAGATCAACATGTACTAGTTGGTATGGGTACTGAGCCTTACGCAATGACACCTTTGGAGTAGGGGCAGCCTTCCTCTTTGTTTTCTTGCAAATGGCACAGTCCAGAAAAACGTCACAGTCCTTGAGCTGGACTCCCTCAGCAAACTCTCCCATCTTTTTAACTACAGGGAAGCTCACATGACCTAATCTTCTGTGTAAGAGGTGGGCACACTTATCATGGAGCGGCTTCCCCACTGACACCCTCTTGGCTCTAGTTGTTTTGAGTGGTGCTGTAGGTGCCTGCTGAGATTCAGGTTCCTTGCCCACACTGCCCTTGGAAAGCCTTGGGGCAGGCTGTGGTGGCTTGGGAGAAAAATATGGTAAGCCATTTATGATGGTAATATTTCCAATGACCTTCTGGTTCCGGGTGACATGACCTCCCCCCTTGCGAAACAAGACTTCCACTTTGTCATCGTCACATAATTTGGTAATGCTTAATAGGTTGTTGGCAATGGAGGGAGCGTGCAAAACACCTTCAACTTTTCCAAGTCCAGGTACAGAAACAAACCCCTCCCCAACAATTAAAGCTGTATCACCATTTGCCACCTTGACAGATGAGTTAATTTTCTTTAACCTTTTAAAACCTTGACTCATATTAGTAATGTGAGAAGAAGCTCCAGAGTCCAGTAACCATAAGTCAGTGGAGCTATTAGCCTTTGTTGTGGGGGTGAGGGAACAAGTATGCAGAAAATTTCCCTTGCCCCTGCCACGCCCCCTTCCTTGCTCCTTGCCCCTTACTTGATTGGGACCACGTTTGGGGGCTTGTTGTTGATGGGGGCAGTCTTTCTTGAGGTGCTCCTCAGAGCCACAGATGAAACACTTAAGTAGAGCATTAATTTGCTCTGAGTTGTGGCGCCCCCTTCTGACTTGCTGAGTGGTGACTCTGGCGTATTCTCCTGCATTTCTTCTCCTCCTATCTTCCTCGATGAGTCTTCCTGTGAGGTAGGACAGATTTAGGTCTTCCCTCCTGGTCCCTTCCAGTGAAACAATGAAATTGCTCCAACTCCTGTCTAGGGAAGCCAGAATGATAGCGACCATGTTCGTATCAGTCAGTGGGAAATTTCTGGGTATCAGTTCTGCTCTGAGTGCCGTTAATTTTGTAAGATGTTCAGGCATGCTAGCACCAAACCTCAGTTTGGTGTTGTAAAGCTCAGATGTGAGTCGGGTGAGTGAACCAAGGGTATCGCTGTGGAATAAATTGAGTAATAACTGCCAAAGCTCACCAGCTTTGAGTCCATCTGGAATGCTGGAGTACAAGTTGCCATCCAATGAGTCCAGCAGGGTAGTGAAAGCCTGGCGGTGCATCCATTCTTCTCGGGGTCCCCAGGGTAAAGAAGGTGTTTTCATTACCATCTCTAGAGTCCCATTCTTTAAGAGACACACCTGGACGTCTCTATTCCAACTGTCGTAATTCTCCCCCCCAAGTTGTAGTTTTTTAAAGTTGTTTGGAAGATTAGTAGATGTGGAAAAGTCCTTTTCAGTTCCTTTTTGATACATGTCAGAAGTGTCCATTGACATAAATGGTAAAGGTATCCCTCTAGTGGTCAAGGAGGGAATTTTTTCTTGTTGATTATTTAGTAACTCCAGATGGGCGTGGCCGGAAACCATGTGATCCGGGGGAGGGCGTTGTTCAGGATTTTTCCCTTCTTCCCATGAGGCATTGGGGGGGCGGAGCCCAGATTTGCCGGTCTGCATTTGAGTCTTTGTTTTATCCTGCAATGATTCCTCCTGAGATCCCCTGGGCACTGGATTTCCATCATTGCCTGATTTGCTTTGCCATCGCTGGTCCTGAAGACCTGAAGAGAAGGTGGGAGGCCGCGGGGGTTGATTGTTGGGAGGCTGCAGGCTGGATCCCCCCCGGCAGTTGGGCCCCGGGGAGAGGGTGGGAGGTCTTGGAGGAGGCTTTGGAGGGGGGGTGGCTACCCCCGACATCTTTTTGGGCCCCAGGGCAGCAGTTAGGAGCTGGATGGCTGCTTGAATTGCTGCAGCACTTGTATGAGTCTCGGCTGGACAGACCTCATCGCCATCATAGGACTTTAGGCTTTGTGGTGGGGAGAACCCAGGAATTTGCATGCTGCTTTGGCCTGATGCCAGGGATTGCATGCTATTTCGGCTGGATGCCAGGGATTGCATGCTATTTCGGCTGGATGCCAGGGATTGCTGGCTTTCCAGGCTTAACTGAGGTTTGTCTTTGTTAGACCGTGTGGAGTTACTGGGGGCCGCCATCTTGTTTCCTGTGCCAGACCATGTGGGTGCTCTGGGCGGAGCCATCTTGTTTCCGCTTGCCCCAGGAAGCTGTAGCTCACAGCTGGGCGGGGGGGTTTGCGCCAAAAGCCCTGGGGTCCCGGGGTCACTAAGGGTGGCCAGTGCCATATTTGGAGGCCTCGTGGTCGCTAGGGAAAGACTCACCACGTGTTCGGAGGCTTCCTGCGTGGTTTCCTGGGCTGCCTTCCCCCTCCCCTGCATTGCAAAGATCTTTACAAGCAGCTCTTCACGTTCCTGTGCAGTCAGCTTACTCACGCGGCTTTTGGCTTCAGCCAGGTCCGTCTCTGCAGCATCTGAGCAATCTTGGGCAGTCTGCAAGCCTTCTATGTTTTCCTCTGTGGCGTTCAGGGAGAGGGAGGCATGCAGTGCGCTCCCTGATGCTCTGCTGGATCCTCTGACGGGGTGGAGGTCATCTGTGCTCTCACCTGCAGCGGAGATTGCTTCAGGGACTGAAGGCTTGGATGTAGGCAGGGACGCCGTCTTTGATCGATGACTCCTGGTCACGATGGGAGAAGTCCTGCCATCTGTTATAAATGGATTTTAGCTGGATCTTTCAGACATATTGTAGTATAGTTCCTGGCTGGCTTGGAAGCGTTCCTTTAAACCATGCTCTGGCTACCAACTTGTGAGGTGATCTCACGATGGATCGTTAAAGGTGCTTCTAAGTAAGAGCATCACGCAGAGATGCAATCATATTAGCTTTATTCAATGATAGATCAAAGAGAAAGAAATACTTGGCATGAAAGCATTCATGCCTGCATGTGAGAGAGAAATAAAATAAAAGCAAGCTAGCATTACATAACTAAAACAGAAGAAGAACTAGGAGCTAGGAGTAGAGGTAGAACTGGAAGTGGAACTGGAACAAAGAGCAGCCCCTCATGCAGAGGTATTTATGGGGGGTCTTGGTCCCTCCCTGACCATAAAACTCTCTCGCCAATGGGGCTGTCGGGTCTGAGACCCTTGGCTCATCAGTGGAAGCAAAGAAGCCTCTTTGCTCCCATCTTATGACCTTTTTGGGGAACTGCCATGGCTGGCACAAAACATCTGACACTTTTATATTTCTTAATTAATAAGTAAAAAAATAGAAAGAGAAAAGAAAAGAAGAGAGAGACAAAAAAGAGGAAAAAAAAGAAAAAAGACAAAAAGACAAAAGCACTGAGATACAAAAAATAACATATAACTTAAAATATGTATCCCTCCTAATTTAATATATATTTATTCCCTCAATTTCTTATTCTTTTTGACCATAGCTGAGAATGTATTTAATTTATTTAAACTTTAAGCATTCCATTCAGTAGATCTAATCATCTAATCCTTTAACTCTCATTCAAAATACATTTTAGCCATATTCAAACAAATGTTTCTTTTTTAAGTATTCTCTCTGATAAGTCCCATCATCTATTTTCTTGATTTCCATTTTAATCTTTTTTCTCTGGCCATTGCCTTTCTTAATCAGTATGTTTTGCTGCATCATTCATTTCCCTGTAAAGTATTTTTTCTCATTCTTTTCCTTATCTTCAAAGTTGCTTGGACGTGTTGAAATATTTCCCATTTGAATTAAATCATGACTTTTATTTTATATGGTTCCATCTTTAAGTCTCTATCCTCAGAATTATGTTCAGTCATCTCTACTGTATTTTCCTGGGATATTTCTTGGAGTGAAATTAAATTGGAGATAAGTTGATTCATACTCTCAAGGTTGTTCTGTATTTCTTTGTAGTTTAAAATCATTGTCCTTTGAAATTGTTGCTGCTTATCATATGTTTCCTTTTGTGAAGTATTCATTGCTTCAGATTTGTTACTCTCACTTTGTTCACACAGCTGAATTTTCTAGGAACTTTGAGGGTCAGAGAAAAAAAGAATCCTCACCCACAAGTAGGTGTCAGCGTTTGCTCATTTTTCAGGTCTTTCTAGTCTTTTTTCTCTCTCTAAAGGGTAAGTTTCACCGCTTCCGGTAACCAAAAGGAGGGAGTAAAATCTCCCTCCTTTTTTTCCGGAGATCTCTTATTTTGGGGACTTTCTTCTTCAGGAAAATAGGTAGGATAGAGAAAATCAATATTCTTACCCAGATTCAAGCATGCTGTTTTAAATCCGCTTAGTTTAAAAGCTTATGACTTCCGTTGTCTCCAACTATGACTGGACATGGAGTTAGCCAGCCTTTTCTTCTGTTGATTTCTGGGAGGCTTCTCCTGGACCGTTCGGGGAGACCGCCATATTTCCTAAGTCCCTGGGATTTCCCTCCTTCATTCCACCCCTTCAGGGTGGGTTCTGGCCCCTTAGGGTCCCCAACAAAAAGAAATTTCAGCTGAAGAGTTTGGCATTCCGAATCTTTAGACTGCTTGCTGGAAAACAGGAACAGGAAATCCAGCATTCAAATCTTTTCCAGGGAGCTGGGTCTTCATGTAATGTGTCTGAAGTAAGATAACTTGCAATTGATCATTTGTTCCTTGAATGAGAACTCTGGGTTGATTTGTTCAATAATCTATTTGCTTATTTTCTTGATTGCCCACGGTATTTTCAGGAGACTTCTCCAATACCATCATTCTAAAATGATGGGAGGATGAAGCATGATTCTGTTACTATAGCTGTTACAATAAACATAGTTCTGTCTTATATGATGTTGGTTTCTCAGTCTTGTCTACAGGTAGACCTCAACTTCTGACCATAATGGATCCTGCCAAATATGGTCATAGGTTGTGACGGTTGCAAAGTAGATCATCATGTGATTGAGGCCACAGTTTTTTGTGTTGGTTGTTAAGTGAAGACAGTGGTTATCAAGCAAATGTGGCAATTGTTAAGCAACAGTCATTAATTCATTGTTCACTATGGTGCTTTTGCTGAAAACCAGAAGTAAATGCTGGAGGGCTTTTTGCAAAAAAATAAATAAATTATGGTCACATAATTACAGGACTCTGTAAATGGCTGTAAATATGAGCTGGTTGCTGAGTGTTTGAAATGTGGTCTTGTGACTATGAGGGAAGGCAATAGCAATAGCACTTAAACTTATATACTGCTTCACAGGACTTTGCAGCCCTCTCTAAGCAGTTTACAGAGTTTGCCCCCAACAATCTGGGTCCTCATTTTACTGACCTCAGAAGGATGGAAGGCTGAGTCAACCTTGAGCCAGTGAGAATCAAACTGCTGGCAGTCGGCAGAATTAGTCTGCAATACTGCATTCTAACCACTGAGCCACCAAGGTCAGGCAACTCTCAGAACTTTGGGGGATCCGTTGTAACTTTGGTTGCTAAGCAACCAGTCATAAGTCAAGGACTCCCTCTACCATACATTCCAGTTTCCCTGGGATCACCCCAATTTAAATCTACTGTACTGGTTTATTATTTGCCCTGGGTTTATACTTTCAAGTACCCCATTCCTTTCCCCCCCTCAGTGCTGGCCTGTGTGCTGCTGCTCTACTCTCTTACACAATGCTCTTTTTGCATGGTATTGCCATCGTCTTCTCCATAGGACCAGCTTGTGTGCTGCCACTGCCTTTCCCCACAACAGGGCTGGTTTGTGTGCGGAAAGAATATGGCAGCATGGAAACCACCATTGCAGGAAAGAAAGTAGAGAAAACATCTGGAGTCCTTCCAATGGAGGTAATAGCAGAGAAATAAACAAACATTGTCAGAGTATGCACAGTCTTATTGTGCTGAGATAACCCAGGAGTAAACACAGTAAACAGTAGTTTGTATTAAATGGTGGTTTATCTTACACTATCTACAATATCATACACTAGGAACAATATACATACACGGATCCAACAAACCACAAACCACAGAAAATGGAAGAGAGAGAATACATCAGCAGAACCTTCCCCTTATACAAATGCTCTTAAAGAGACATAGACTCTACTGAGTCATTCCCATCATTACATTACATCTTACATCTTACACTACATAAGCTGGTTAGCTATTAAATCAATACTTTGACACTCCTCCCATTTAAAGCTAAACAGCTGTTATCCCAAATGCTTTTATATACTCTTGATCAGACATGTCAAACTTGCAACGTCACGTGACATCGCACAATGTATCAGTCTGGTTTTGCCATTGCCAGCAATGGGGTGGGCGCGGCTTCTGGATGATGCATCTGGCCCGTGGTCGGCAGTTTGACACCCCTGCTCTTGATGCTTGCCTGCATTTAAAAGCTTAGTCAACATGTCAGCTATATTGTTGTCAGTGGAACAATGCTGTAACTTTATTAGTTTATCCTTTACAGCCACCCTGACATTACAATATTTTATGTCTATATGTTTACTTCTGCTTCCAATACGTTCTTCCATTGCCATCTTTATACATGCAACATTGTCCTCAAATATTGGCACAGCTTCTTTTACATCAATACGTACATCTCTTAGTAATTGGACATTTTTTTCTCTGTGTTAATCCTTGCACAACTAACCTTATACTGCAGTTCATTATTGTGTAAAACCTTCTTTTTATATACCCATTTACACCCCATGGCCTTTTGTCCTCCTGCTAATCTCATAAGGGTAAATACCTGAAGCACATTCATAGACTCCATTTCTCTATCCATAGCCTCCTTCTATTTATCCTGTTCTACTTTAGGCAATGACATCATTTCTCAGTAATTACAGGGTTCATACCTTACACTATACACTATAACCCCACTTGCTGAGAACCAACTGGGAGGTATGCCTTTATTGCTATGTTCAGACCTCCTTGGAATCATCTGTTCCTTGTTTCTGTGACTTCTTTATTTACCTCAGGTCTATCATCTTCTATTTCTAGTATTTCTGACCTGCTCTCCTGTTGTTTCTTCATTGGGCTGTGGGTAGCCTCATTTTCTTGCAAACTAGCGCTACGTGTTGGCATGAACACCTCGATGTTAGCATGCACCTTGTCCCAATTGCTTTGTTCTGCAAAACGCCTTATGCCTAAGTTCCTCAGCCACTTTTGGAAATTGTCAGATATAAACTCTGTTCCCCTGTCTGTTTACAGCTGGCATACTTTATGGCCATATCTTCACTCTACAAAGTTCACCCATTGCCTGAACTGTTGTAGAACTTCTGTTCTGCTCTTTAATAAATAGCAAAACTCATATCTGGTGTAGTCATTTACTAAGACTAGTACGTACCTAGCTCCCCCTAGAGAGGGACCAATTAAATCAGTGTGCATTAACTGCAAAACTCTGCCTTGAGCTTTTCTTACTTACAGGATACACTCTGGACTTTGACAAATAGTGCAATCTAAATAAGTGTTGCATTGCTTAATGTTAAATCCCTCAACTAGGTCTGGCATCCTTTGCAGTACTCTAAAACGTGCATGACCTAACCTCCTGTGTAATAGATGTATGCAATTATCATGAGTGGGAATGTTGTAATTGTTCATGCACAACCATCCTGCTGCTTCCATAATATGTATAAATTATCCATCTTAACAATACACCTTTCCTGATGGTATATTGACCCTTTGCAAACAGTACTTCATACCCTATATTATCCAAGCTTGAATACTGAGTAAATTATGGTCTACCTCTGGTACATATAATACATTATCCAACGTTTTCCCAATACCAGTTACATATACTTTACGTTCCCCTTTAATGGCAGACTGTTGTCCATTATCTAAGCTAACAAATGTTTCCTTAGCTGGTCTTAGGTTTGAAAATATTTGGGGGTCATTTGCAACATGCTGACTTTCCCCATGGTCCAATAACCAAGTGTTTTTCACTGTTAAAGTTGCTGCCAGGTAAAATGTCTCTGGAGATGTTCTGCAGAACCACACTTGAAGCAGCATTTCACCGTGCAAATGTTCTCAGCTGCTCTGCTGGCATTTTTGGATGTTGTAGTTCTAGGCCTCGTCTGTGCGTTGTTGTCACCCCCCCCCCTCTGCTGCCTTTCCAGCTGTTTCTGATCCTCCTCCAGCAACCGGCCAGTCAAATAACTCATGGTTAAATCCCTCTCTTGCATGGACTGTAAACTGGGCACTACGACATCCCATGAGCTATCCAATGAAAGGAGCACCACATACACCTTGTGTGCCTCAGTAAAAGTCATTCCTCTTTCTTCTAACTCTAGGAATGTCTTTGTTGTGGCCCCGACCCCCGAGCCTGTCCTACCTGAGGAAAAGGACTCTGAGGATGATGGGGAGGAACTGGCAAGGCCTCCCTCTCTGGGGCCCTCCTTTCTGGCAAGGCTTCCATCTCCATCTGAAGGCTGACAGGAGCAGCCTGTAATTAGCCAGGCTGGAAATGAGCCCAAGCAGCTGCAGCAGATGGGGAGTGACGAAGATAAATCATGGCTGGATCCCCGAGAACGATGCAGAGCCAAGCATTTACAGCAGCATAAGAAGAGTAGGAGGGCCAAGGATTAGCTGAGTCACTGAGCCACACCCCACAAGGTACAAAAGGGGTTATGGCTGCTCTCAGGACTTTGTGATGAACAATAATTCAAACAACTTCTGGTCACGTCTTCGGAACTCTGTAGGATTTTCTATCTGTGTGAAACCCTGGTCTGGCTTCTTAACGTTTCTGTATTTCTGTATTTCTGGACTGTTTGTTTGGACATTATCTCATTTCAGCGGATGCTTGAGGTAACGAGTTTATTTTGGCAAACTGCTTGTATTTTTCTGCCCAGGCTTTATCGGATGGCAAATTACTTCAGCCAGAGCAATTAACCCTTGCTAGTCGTGCCTGCTTGTCTGTCTGTTTGTACCTCGGGGGGGGGGGAACAGAACAGTCTTTCTCATCGACTGCAAATGCATAGGCATGCTCTCTTCTGGTTTCAGTTGGGCCTTGTATAGCTTTCTTGTCAGCATTACTTTGCTGCTCACTGTCTCTCACACATACACACTGTGCAAAGCTTCTCAGCACTCTTTAGCAGACTGGAGAACCCTTACATGTATCAGCTGGCTATCCGTATGCTGGATTATGCTGGCCAATGCTTTCTCATTCTTTCTCTGGTCCCCATCATCCAGGGCTGCAGGTGGATCAGTAACTATCATCCACAACTCCTCCTTTTGCAGGTACATCTCCATTTTCAGACACCAGGAGAGGTAGTTTGTCTCATTCAGATGAGATACTATGAAACCTCCTCCCATTATGCTGATGGAGTCCATGTTGCCTGCTACCACCACAAACCACTACAAACCACAAGCCTTAACTCCTATGGCTCTGGGTCAAGCTCTTACTGGGTTTCTCCTCTTTCTGGGCCCATAACTTTTCAGAGCATGCACAGTCTTATTGCACTGAGATAACCCAGGAGTAAACACAGTAAACAGTGGTTTGTATTAAATGGTGGTTTATTTTACACTATCTACAATATCATATACCAGGAACAATATACATACATGTGCTAATACAGCAGCATCCAATGAACCACAATTACAGCAGGAAACGGAAGAGAGAGAAACACATCAGCAGAGCCTTCCCTTTATACAAATGTTCTTAAAGAGACACAGACCCTGCTGAGTCATTTCCATCATTACATTACATCTTACATCTTACATTACATAAGCTGGTTAGCTGTTAAATCAATACCTTGACAAACATGTGTTTGGAAATCAATATATCTAAACAGTAAATCAGAAATTTTAGACTGGTAATTGATCTAGATTAGAAAAGGCTGGCTTTTGGAAGAGAACCAGAATTTTCCAGGTTACCCAGCACCATATACTTGAAATGTATCTTCCCATATTGTCAGTATTAAACAGATTTTATAAGACAACTATTCTTATTCTGCACAGCACTTATCTTTGCTCAGAGAACCCATGCTATATGGATCCTTCAATCCCTCACTCATATTAACATTCTGATTCATGATCCAGTCTAGGTTTCAAAGACAACTAAATTAAGTTCTGACTTTGCTCTTCCCTCCTAACAGTTGGAAGGAAAGAAGGAAGGGGAAAAGAAGGGGAAAAGAGGTTGCATGGTTGAACATTCACTAGGCAAGGCTAGAGTGACCTCCAAAATGTCCCAAGAAAGGAGGAAATGATGAAAGAAGGTCAATAAGAAGAAATGAATTTTTAAGAAAAACTAACTGCATTCCTACTTCAGGGAGAGCCACTTACCCTGGTAACAGCCAAGGTCCCAAAGGAAGGTCTTGCAACTCCTTATCCTTGCCTTTAATGTCACAACTACAGGGAAATCCTGCAGGATGAATTTCCAAAGGAGTCACACACACTTTTTTTAGCTAGGCTTTAAGAATCCATACTGAGGCTGTCTGTTCCTCCAGGCTCAAATAATAGAGAAACATGACCTTATTATAATTTGTCATTTATGCTACATCCCAGACAACTTTGATGATGGGCATCAAAAAACAAATGAAATATTAGAGGTAGTTCTGAAACTAAACACATCTAGTAAAAGCACTAGTGTTATGTTGTAATAACTCTCTCTCTTGCAAAGTAAAAGATAGAATATCCAGCAATGCTTGCATAGGCCTGTAATGGATTTGTTCAGTATATTGCATTCTTTATACAGATCAGTCTTAATCTCATAGTCATCAGAAACCTTTTCATATTATTTCACCGATATTTTTGGGTGAGAATCTCAATTTCTTCACTAAATGCATGCATCTTTACTTGTTTGTGTTTAAAAACATAAATATTTTGAATATACAGGAATAGCGGGATTAAAAAAATGCAGCCGGGAAGAATATATTTCTGTTTTTCTCTGAACCAGCGGCTCTTTTCTATACCCCGCACCCCTAGAACACTTCTGATATATTCTTGCAACTCTTACAAAAGTTAAAAATAAAGGCAACAAATTATGCACATACAGTATAATTTTGAAAACCCAAGTTTTTGCACCCCTTGGAGTATCGACTCACACCCCCGATTGGGAATCCCTGCTCTAAAAAAATTAAATATTATGGTAATTGGAAGAGCCTGGAATGTTAGTGTGGTGCAACAGTAAATCCCAAGACATTAGTTTCAATATCCTTCAAGACACAATACCTACAAATAACTCCACCCTTTATTATCTGGAACACCTCATATACAGCAGAGCCCAGGAGTGAGTGAGTGGTAAGAATTTCTTTCAATCTTTTTTTTTTAGTCATATGTGTGTTTTAAGCTAGTTTTTTTTTCAGGCAGGCATGAAGGGTTTCCTTTGTAGGTCAAAATCCCTTATATGCTGAGCACATAATAATAGCATTTAATAACATTCAGATGTTCTTCAGTCCTAAGCAGTAAAGAGGAATATGTGTATAGCAAGGGTGTTTGCAGGATGTTCTCTCCCCACCCCAAGAATATTTGTTTCATTTATAAGGGCTCAGAAAATGGTACACATTGTTTTACACAAAAATTCTCCTCCGTCCAAACTCTTGAGTATTACTGTAATCAGAATTGCCTGTCCATCAAGTTTCATGATTCACGGTTCCTTTGAATTAGACACCCTTCTGTTTAGCTTTTGCCTTTTTATAACCTTTTATTCAATCTTGTTGTCATCTAATTACAAATGTCCTTTTATTTTGATAAGGTAAAGGTAAAGGTAAAGGTTCCCCCGCACATGCGTGCTAGTCGTTTCCAACTCTAGGGGCCGGTACTCATCTCCGTTTCAAAGCCGAAGAGCCAGCCCTTGTCCGAGGATGTCTCCATGGTCATGTGGCCGGCATGACTAGTCACCAAAGGTGCACGGAGCGCTGTTACTTTCCCACCGAAGTGGTCCCTATTTTTCTACTTGCATTTTTACGTGCTTTTGAACTGGTAGGTTGGCAGAAGCTGGGACGAGTAACATATATATGCTTCCAAATATATGCTTCAAAATAGCGGTTGCATTGTTTTCAAGTATTATTTTTTTAAAGAAATTACTTCTGATATATTTATGAGATTGTGAAGATAATAGCATATTGTTACTGAATACAATAATGCATCTTGTTATCATAGCATTATCTTGTCAAAGTAAAAATGATTTCAAAGTTATGTGGATTAAATGATTAAATGAACAAATGAACTAAATATTCTTGTGTAATGTTTGACAAAGCAGAAAGGCTAAAATTTGTGTGAAACAACAAATGTGGCAACAGATTCAAATCCTCAAGGCTGCATAGTAATATAAGGTACTCACTCATTATAACACTGCTGTCAACATCAAAAACATATTGGCTTTAATTTGTAATCTTAATCACTTAAAAATGTCTGGCAAAAGCACAATAATGCTATAAGTTATATTGCTATTTTACAGATACTGAAGATGTTTTTGTTTCTCATGATATCTCTTTTGGTTCTGGAGTTCAATGATTCCAAACAATTGTCAAGAACAAAGAACCCTGAAACATTCATGAATATTGTAAGTTTAACATCGTTAATATACTTTAGTACAATATTTAATACATTAAGGGTTGGAACCCCATTGTCAATTCTAATCCGGTTTCTGAATCAAGATTTCATATATAACAATGGTCAAGGTTATACTAGTAAGTTTACATTTGAATCAGTTATTTTAGAGTTTGCAATGATCAAGGGGTACTCATAGGCCAATGGAAACCTCCCTCAATATCTAAATAAGAAGGGAGTATGCAGCTTTGTCTCATTCCTTTGCCAACCTGGAACCCATCTGTTTCACCATATTCTGTCTAGAGAAGAGACTTCCTGATCTACAATATATATGTGGTAAGTTTCTCATGAGGTCAATGAAATGCTCAGGGAATCTCATTTTTTCTAAGGACATTCTATAACAATGTGATAGACATAATCAAAGGACTTTCTATAATCAATAAAGCAGATATTGACTTCTTGCTGGTATTCTTTGGCTTTCTCAATTATCCAGATGTATCAATATTTCATGTTCCTTGGATTTTTTAAAAAGCCAGAGTGAATATCTTGCATCTCTTTTTCTATTCTTCTTTACTTCCTCTTTTATCATGTTGGGTGTCAAGGGCTCTTTAATCTGAACTGGATGATCCTAAGCATTATTTTGCTAGTGTGTGAAATAAAACCATAGTTTGTACAGCTGTTAAGTCTCCTTTCTTTGTTGTTAGAACATAGAGTTACTTCTTTGTGACCACTGTGTCATTTTCCAGGTTGACTGGCATACCTTAATTAAAATCTTTACTGATTTTTCTTCTGTTGCTTATCATATTTCTTTTCCTCCCTACTTTTTATTTTATTCAAAGGAAAGTTAAAATACAGAACTCCAAAAAAATCCAAAAAAGGATAAAACATAAAACAATCAAGACATTTTTAAACAGTATACCAAAATGAAAAGAAAAAATACATGTATACATATATCTCCACTAATTGAATATTGATTAATACATTACTATAATATTGGTTCCTACCCCTTGCAAAACATTCCCCCCCAAATTTTTCAAACTAGTAAATCTACTTGCAAGTTATTGACCTGTCTTTTACATACTATATTAATGATGAAATAGTTAACAGGAATAATAATAATAATAATAATAATAATAATAATAATAATAATAATAATAATAATAATAATAATAATAATAATGATGATGATGATGATGATATCTCAAAACTCTTTGTTAAGAAACTGTTATTGTAATATACTCATAGAAAGTTTGCCACAGCATCTTATCTATCCTAAATCATCCCAAAAGTTAAAAGTAATTTGTCTTAGATCAAATATTCATGTTTGTTTATTAATGCCATCTTTTTGTTGTCTAATTAAATATAATAAATTCAGTCTCCACAATGGGCCTATCTTCCCAACAAAGTCCAAACAGAAACGGTTTCCAGTTAGATGTAATAAATCCATTCTCCAATCTTTCTCAGTCTTTATAGGAAAAAAGAAAAAAAAAACATAAAGGAAAAGGAAAAGAAAAACACAGAGTCCAGCAAGGGTTGAAATAAATCAGCATTCAAACGCTGGTCAACTTTTAAGAGCAAATAACAAAGCAAAACAATATATTCAAAAAGTAAAAGTTAAACACTCAGGCATTTTTCTTTGATCTATTTTTAATTTTTTACTATTTGCCTAGTGGTATCATTTAGCATGCCTATTTTGGGTTGGAATATTCTTTTGAATTCAGAGATTTTTGATCTGTCATTGACCTTGTTAAATAGCGGGTTCTTTGGTGCAGGAATGAAGATGAGGTAGCTGAGTACAGGGAAACTCATATTTTATTTCGTGCAGAATCTGTACTGAGCAAATGGCTGCAACTAACCACTATATATAATCTAGCCCCTAGGCAGCAGCCAATAGATTTGAAACAACCATTGCCACCTAGGGATAGCCAATTGTAGTGCTGGAGACTTGAAGTCTGGGTTGCTGGAGAGCCGTTAGCTGTTCCAGCAGCCCACATGGTATTACTATGAGCCCAGTACATAACAGATCTTACGGTGGTGCAACCATTGATTGCACTACTGTAGATGCTTTCTTGACTTCTGTGACAATACTCAGTAGAAATCTCCTCCAGCCCCAAGAGGCGGGGGCATGACCAATTACTTAATGCATTATCAAGTGGCACGTTAGGACATATGATTCCATTTATAGAGGACTCTTCTAAACACTGGATTCAGACTGAAACTAGTTAAAATCAAATAAAATTATAAATCAGTGTTGTTGTTTTAATCTGAAACATTTTTCTGGAATAAGACAGATTGAAAATGTTTTCACTGAAACATTTATTCTTAATATTCAATATTCTCCAAATTTGTAAGAATAAATACAGAGTTATGATATATGATATTTCTCTTTTTATTCCTTTCATAACCTATTTTGATTAAGATCTTTATTCTGGTTTGGCTAAAAGGAAATATTTGACAGAATATAATCTTTATGGACTGAAAGATTTTTACTGTAATGGTGCACCTCTCAATAAAGATAAGATAGAGCAATGAATAGGTGATAAGATATCATAGCTTTTTTGGTGTCAACTCAAATCTCCTTGCAGCCACAGAAATATTAGAACTTCAGCAATATGGCCTTATACTAATTCTGAGAATTTAATACTTTATTATTTAGAACAATGAAAAGGAACAACCTCAAAAATGTGTACATTATTATTGCAATTAGAAATAAAGATCCACCCTATGGATTAAAGGAAGCTGAGGATACCGATCTTGGTGATCTTATACAGGAGACAAACTGGCAGCAGCTATGGAAAGCAGGTGGATTCACTTCAGCTTCAATGCAAGAATTGTAGTGGAAAATTATAATCATTGCCATTGGACTTCTGTCAGATTGGCACACACACACACACACACACACACACATATATATATCAAAATTATCAAAAAAGTCACTTTTTCATTTGTGGAACTAGCTTATTATAATATGCAGTGACATTGCTGTTATTAATATTCCCATCAATTGAAGGGCAGGTTAAAAGTTCCCATCAACTCCACAGGCAAATCTAGCTGGCGGTAAACCTTATGATTAAAGATATTAACCTTTGTTGCCTGAACCTTATTAGCTAAGATTTTATTTTGTAAGGGTGGATCTGATAAAAAGGTAAACAAGATTAAAAGTTGAACAATACTGATTACCGCTTCTCTCTCTCTCTCTCTCTCTCTCTCTCTCTCTCTCTCTCTCTCTCTCTCTCTCTCTCTTTTTATATCTTTTTCCAGAGTGAGGTCTTACAATATCATGGTTATCCTAATGAGGAACATGAAATCCTGACAAATGATGGTTACTTCCTTACTATCAACAGAATTCTTGGAAAGAAAGCCTTAGATACAACAGGTTGTTTTTTTGCTTTTAATGTTCACCAAAGCAAAGTTTATTAATACTGATTTGCTCTTATGAAATATCCTATTTGTATTCTTAACTTCTGTAGATATCTTCTGCAGTGAGAGAACTGACTTTGTAATAATGTCGCTGACTTTGTAATAATGCCGCTGGGGGGGGGGGCGAAAGCCCTAATAAGCAGGCATATACATAGAATGAAGGCTATTGCTAAGCACATTGGTTTGTGCTTAAATTGTAAGCCGCCCTGAGTCTTCGGAGAAGGGCGGGATATAAATGGCATTAAAATAAAATAAAATAAATAAAATATAAAGGGGGTGATCATTTGAAGTAATTTATTTGTTCATACATATGGGAAACAGAAGCCACCTTGAAAACAAATGAACACAGAAAAAAAACCATAATGGCCTCAAGCTCGTTTCATTTTCCGTGATATTATTATATCATGTAATAGGAATGTTTGGGGATTTTCCCAGGTCTAGATCTCAGTCAAGAATTCTCAAGATGGTCGATGACTAAACTACATGCTAATCATTTCATTTAAATGAACATGGGGAAACAGGAAAGAACATAACCTTATTTTTATAGTTATATAGTGTTATAATGCCACCCAAATTCAATTTCATGTGAGGTGGGCAGTTATAAACAAACGTACGTACATATGTACGTACGTATGAATGAATGAATGAATGAATGAATGAATGAAAATATTAAGCCAAAGCAAATGTTTGTACTGTTCTTTTGCCTTCTAATGTTATTTTGGATTGCATATTTATAGCTCAGTTGTAATTTGGGCCAGATACTTAATTATGAACTGGATTTTTTTCCTCCATAGGCAATTTGATGTAATTACTTTTTTGTTGTTTTGTCCTTCTTTTCTTCCTTTCCTTTTTTTTGTTTACAGCTTCAAAACCTGCTGTGTTACTAATGCCAGGAATTCTTACAGATTGTGGAATATGGATAACTAACAAACCCAATAGCAGCTTAGGTTTTATACTGGCAGATGCTGGCTTTGATGTTTGGTTGGCAAATAACCGAGGAAGCAGATGGTGTAAAAGACACCAGCACTTTTCACATAAAGAAGAAGAATTCTGGAATTTCAGGTAAGTTAAAAACATTTGGTGCTGGGGAGGGGGGAGAGTGATGAAACTTCACTTAATATGGGCATGAAATATGACAGAAGTTCAAAAGATGGATCATACCATGTCTATGACTTGAAAGGAAAACCTAATACCTTGAACTATGAGTTTGATTGGACAAAAGCATCCATGATCATCAGCTGTCAAGGGCATCCACAGCAGAGATTTAAAAAAATCAAGATGGTAGCTATGACTGTGCAATCAAAGTCCTATCTCCTTTTAAACATGTCACAATGCACACACAAAAAGGGCAAGGCTTTGACTGTCATCAACACCAGTCACGGCCACTATCGTGATTTTCTTGAAAACCATCCTTCCATACATATTCTTCCCCCAACTGGATAGGTGATTGTTTTCTTTTACATTTCTATTAGATTACGATTTTCAAAATCTTCCCATCCTATAGTTTTATGACAAACAAGCAATTATAAACTCAATTAATGCAAAAATAATCTGGAAAGAGAGATAGTTTGAGTAGCTTACCATCTATTGCTATAGTGATATAAGTTTCATCATCCAGTTCTTTGTTTTGTATTATAATAGATTTAGTCAGCCATATAATTCTTTTATATTTAATATTCCTTTTTAGATTTTTTATATATACCTTTTAGGTTTTTTAAAAATTAACTTTACATATTTTATGTTTCTTAGATTTTAAAATTATCAATTGTTTGTATGTCACCTTTCCAACATTTGGCTATGACTGTAACAAAGATTTGATTGATTGATTGATTGATTGACTTTATTTTGTTTCAGTTTTCACGAAATGGCAATGGAAGACCTGCCAGCTATTATATATTTTATCCTAGCTAAAACTGGACAGAAACAACTTTTTTATGTTGGCTATTCCCAAGGATCCACTATAGGTAAATGCTTGGATTTTTGCAGGGGTGAAAAGGGAAGCAAGGGGATGGAAGAACAAGTGACATGATAAGCATCTTAATGTCATCAGGCAAACGATGCAATGAGATCATGATGCAGGTGACAACATTGTGGCTTGGTACCAGGACATATTATCTGAGTTCATTGTACTATGGTAATCGCTGGCAGGATGCAAACTGGCCAGAGCTATAGACTTCTAAGCATTAATTCTTACAGCATATCTATAATTATATTCTTCATTTTATTTTATTTTTAGATCTGTAGGAGAATGGTAAGAAGTAATGAAGAAGTAATTGAACAATTTGTTGGAGACAAAATAATGGAAAGTGTGAATGAAGTGAAACCAGTATATAAGACAGAAAAGCCTGTCATACACCATGACCTTCTATTGATTTATCTAGCTAGTTTTATCCAGCAAATGCTAGGGCTTGATAGGGAGCCTTGAGTAAGCCAAACATATATAATCTTTATTGACCCATATCCTTAGATAGGTTGTGCTATGCGACATTCCAAATTTATTTTATTTATTTATTTAATACTATTTCTATACCGCCCTTCTCCCGAAGGACTCAGGGCGGTGAACAGGGCAAGAATAAAAATACAAATTACAAAAATTAAAACAAGATTAAATAAATGCCCACATACTAAAATACATCTTTAAAATCTAATAAAATAACAATAGCAACCCCCCCCCCCAATCCCCTCATCAGGCCAGGCCAGCTTGTTCAAAAAAGTATGTTTTTAGCTCGCGGCGAAAGGAGCGAAGGTCGGGCGCCGTCCGGAGCTCAACCGGTAGCTGATTCCATAGCTCCGGGGCGCCCACAGAGAAGGATCTCCCCCTGGGGGCCACCAGTCGACATTCTCTGACCGGTGGCACCCTGAGGAGGCCCTCTCTGTGGGAACGCACAGGGTGGAGGGAAGTTGATGCCGGCAGCAGGTGTTCCCTCAGGTACTCCGGACCCCTGCCATGTAGGGCTTTGAATACCATTACTAGTACCTTGAATCTCACCCGGAAGGCAACTGGTAACCAATGCAGCTCACGGAGCAGAGGTGTAACGTGGGAGTATCGGGAGACTCCCAACACAACTCTCGCGGCTGCATTCTGTACCAGTTGGAGCTTCCGGGTGGTCCTCAAGGGCAGCCCCATGTAGAGAGCGTTGCAGTAGTCTAGTCGAGAGGTCACGAGCGCATGAGTGACCGTGCATAGATCATCCCGGCTTAGATAGGGCCGCAACTGGCGCACCAGGCGAACCTGGGCGAAAGCCCCCCTAGTCACAGCTCCTATATGATTTTCCAGGGTGAGCCGTGAATCTAGGAGGACTCCCAAGTTGCGAGCCCTATCTACGGGGGGCAATAGTTCACCCCCCATAGCGAGAGGTGGAATGTCCGAATAAACCCGGGATGAAGGTATGCAAAGCCACTCGGTCTTGTCGGGGTTGAGTTGAAGTCTGTTCCTCCCCATCCAGACCTGAACCGCCTCCAGGCAACGGGACATCACGTTGAGGGCATCACTGGGGTGGTTTGGGGTCGAAAGGAAAAGCTGGGTATCATCAGCATACTGATGATACCCAACTCCAAAACCACGAATGATCTCACCCAGCGGTTTCATATAGATGTTGAACAGGAGAGGCGAGAGGACCGACCCCTGAGGAACTCCACAAATGAGAGACCTCGCGGTCGACCTCTGCCCTCCTGCCAACACCGACTGCGAACGTCCCTGGAGATAGGAGGAGAACCACTGTAAAACCGTGCCTCCCACTCCCAATCCCCTGAGACGCCGCAGCAAGATACCATGGTCGATGGTATCGAAAGCCGCTGAGAGGTCTAATAGGACCAGAACAGAGGAATGCCCCCTGTCCCGAGCCCTCCAGAGATCATTCACCAGCGCGACCAATGCCGTCTCCGTGCTGTACCCGGGCCTGAAACCCGATTGGTACGGGTCTAGATAATCCGCTTCATCTAGGACCAGAGGGAGCTGATGTGCCAGCACACTCTCAACAACCTTCGCAAGAAAGCGAAGGTTGGAGACAGGACGAAAGTTGTTCAATACAGCTGGGTCCAAGGCAGGCTTCTTGAGGAGAGGCCTCACCACCGCCTCTTTCAAGACGGCGGGGAAGCTACCCTCACTCAAAGAAGCCGATATAACTGCCTGGAACCAGCTGCGTGTCCTCTCCCGGGCTGCATAGACCAGCCAGGAAGGGCACGGGTCCAATAAACATGTGGTGGTGCTCAGCCTCCCCCATGATCCTGTCCACTTCATGGAATGGGATTGCTATCACTAAAACAAAACAAAAACAAAAATCCTTTAATTTGCATTTAAAACAAGTGGGCTTTAATTCAATCCTTGGAATCTGTATAGAATCCTCCCCATTCAAAAAAAAAAATCTCCTATGACTGGGTAAAATTCCTATGTGTAATGTGGTAATAAGCCATTATTACTGAATCAATGAAGAAGAAAGTTATAAGGTGTGGTGGCCTAGAGGTAGAGCTTTTGCCTTATAATCAGGAGGCTGTGAGTTGGATCCTAGATAGGGGCAGATATTTTTCTCTCTGGGCGGAAAGAGAAAATATATGCTGTGAGCAGGAAGCAGGCATCAGGAAAGGCATCCTGCCAGTAAACACTCAGCTCCATTCAGTTGCTCCAACTCCACCCCTATGCAAAGAATTATAAATTTGTTAAAAGAAAAAAAAATGAATAGGAGGGACAAACCATGTGAAAAAGGGCAAAAATTAAATCTATTATCGAAGTACAACATATAAGAATAGAATAAATTACTCTTAAAAAAACTATTAATAAAATTATTAATAAAAACAAAGCTAGTGGAGGTGACAGTATTCCAGCTGAGCTATTCAAACTCTTAAAAGACGATGCAGTAAAAGTGCTATGCTCAATTTGCCAGCAAATTTGGAAAACTCAACAGTGGCCACAGGATTGGAAAAGATCAGTTTACATTCCAATTCCAAAGAAAGGCAGTGCCAAAGAATGTTCAAACTATCGCACCATTGCACTCATTTCACATTCTAGTAAAGTTATGCTTAAAATCCCACAAGCTAGACTCTAGCAGTATGGGGATTGAGAACTACCAGAAGTACAGGCAGGATTTTGAAGAGGCAGAGGAACTAGAGATCAAATTGCCAACATATGCTGGATCATGGAGAAAGCTAGGGAGTTCCAGAAAAACATCTACTTCTGCTTCATTGACTATGCTAAAGCCTTTGATTGTGTAGATCACAACAAACTGTGGCAAATTCTTAAAGAGATGGGAGTACCAGGCCATCTTATTTGTCTCTTGAGAAACCTATATACGGGTCAAGAAGCAACAGTGAGAACTGGACACAAAACCACCGATTGATTCAAAATTGGGAAAGGAGTCCAGCAAGGCTGTATACTGTCACCCAGCCTGTTTAACTTACATGCAGAGCACATCATGAGAAAGGCAGGGCTAGATGAATCAAAAGTTGGAATTAAGATTGCCGGGAGAAATATCAACAACCTAACATATGCAGATGATACCACTCTAATGGCAGAAAGTGAAGAGGAACTAAAGAGCCTCTTGTTGTGGGTGAAGAAGGAGATTGCAAAAGTTGGGTTGAAACTAAACATTAAGAAAACCAAGATCATGGCATCCGGCCCTCTCAATTCCTGGCAAATAGATGGGGAAGAAATGGAGGTAGTGACAGATTTTATTTTCCTGGGCCCCAAGATCACCGCAGATGGGGACTGCAGCCAAGAAATTAAAAGATGCTTGCTCTTGGGGAGGAAAGCCATGCCAAATCTAGACAGCACACTAAAAAGCAGAGATATCACCCTGTCCAGAAAAGTGCGTATAGTTAAGGCTATGGTCTTCCCAGTTGCAATGTATGGCTGTGAAAATTGGACCATAAGAAAGGCTGAATGCCAAAGAATTGAAGCCTTTGAACTATGGTGCTGCAGAAGACTCCCTTGGACTGCAAGGTGATCAAACCGGTCAGTCCTAGAGGAGATCAACCCTGACTGCTGTTCAGAAGGCCAGATCTTGAAGTTGAAACTCAAATACTTTGGCCACCTAATGAGAAGGAAGGACTCAGTGGAGAAGAGCCTAATGCTGGGAAAGGTTGAGGGCAAGAGAAGAAGAGGACAACAGAGAATAAGGTGGCTGGATGGAGTCACTGAAGCAGTAGGCATGAGCTTAAATGAACTCCAAAGGTGGTAGAGGACAGGAAGGCCTGGAGGAACGTTGTCCATGGGGTCGTTATGGGTTGGACATGACTTCGCAACTAACAACAACAACAACAACAACAATTAATAAAATATGATGGATATAAAAATCCTCATCCACAAGAACATAATAAGAAAACAATCAACATCTAATTAAGGATGTCTGAAGGTGGTAAATTGACAGGAAATCAGTCAGTGAAAATACATTTGAATTCTTTTACAAAATAGTTGTAGAAGTTCCTTCAGGATAATTCTTAATTCAGGGATTTATCACCTTCAAATTGTGTGGATACACTATCCACTTTTTGCTCTAGCGGATATAGTGTAATTATTATAAATAGCCTGTGATTAGTAATGGTTCTGAATAATCATTAATTTTCTTTATTCTTAGGATTCATTGCATTTTCAGCTATGCCAGCATTAGCTGAAAAATTAAAAATCTTTTTTGTACTTGGTCCAATATACTTGGTGAATAATGTCAAACCATGGTATAAGATGATAATCGACATGAATCAGGATATTATAAAGGTATGTGGTTGATGCTGTGGTTTTCAAAGAATGAATATGCTAATTACTTTATTGCTAAGATCTTCTTTAAAAGGCAAGAACAAATCTTATATCAAATGGAATTGCCTTCAGTAGGAGTTAATGGCGCTTACGTATGTTTCGGATTATTGCTAACAGGTTTATAATATTGTAAATATTTACAAATATGCTGGGAACTCTGTCAAGGGAAGCTGAAGTAGATACTTTTATGTTATTCTTCTCTTGGAAGCAGACAGCAAGTTAGGAAGGCCTTTATATTATTATTATTAATCATCGCACAGTCATCCAGATGTTCAGACTAGATATGGCATTTTTGTCTACCTATCGAGTCAAGGACCTGGGATAGGCAGATGTGGATGCTTGATGGTATTACAGATATTGTCGCAGGATGGAAGCAGTTCCTTGTAAGGCCGCCTTTTGCAATTGACTAATGGCAAATTTGTCAATGCCAATGGTGTTCAAGTGGTGCTCCAGTTGCTTTGGGATTGCACCCAAGGCGCCTATTGGTACTACCCTTGCTTGCCTTTGCCACAGTCTTTCTCTTTCTATTTGTAGATCTTTGTATTTTGTTATCTTCTCCAGTTCTTTCTCATCTATTCTGCTGTCTCCAGGCACTGCCACATCCACTATCCAGACTTTTTTGTCTTTCTTATCGACAGTTGTTAAGTCCGGGATGTTATGTTGCAGGTGCTTGTTTGTTTGAATTCTGAAGTCCCAGAGCAGTTTAACTTTATCATTTTCTATGACTTTCTCTATTTTATGATGCCACCAGTTCTTGCTTACAGGCAAATGATATTTCTTGCAGATCTTCCAATGCCCCATTGTTGCTACTTTGTCATGCTGCTGCTTGTAGTCAGTCTGTGCAATCTTCTTGCAGCAGCTTACCAGGTGGTCCACTGTTTCTTCAGCTTCTTTGCATAGGCGGCACTTACTGTCTGTTGCTGTCTTCTCAATTTTGATTTTGTGTGCACTTGTCCTTAAGACTTGGTCTTGTGCAGCCAGAATTAGTCCCCTGGTCTCTTTCTTCAACTTTCCTGCTCTTAGCCATTGCCAGGTCTTGTTATTATCTGCTTTCCTAGCTGTTTTTTCAATGTACTGGCCATGTAGTGCTTTGTCTTCCCATGCCTCTATTCTGTTGTTGTTGTTGTCGTCATCGTCATCATCATCATCATCAGTCATCACACAGTCAGCCAGATGTTTAGACTGGGTTTGGCATTTTTGTCTACCTATTGAGTCCTTACCAATGGCTGGTATTGCCCAGGTGTTGATTGCCTTGATGTTAATTCCTTGATTGAATTTGGACTTTAAGATCTTCTTCACTCTCTTGATATATTCATCTCTAATCTTTTTCTTGACTTCAGTGTGCTTGATGTCAGCTTAAAGGACACCCAAGTATTTATAGTAATCATCCTCATCCAGACTCTTAATGTTATTTTAGTGGGGTTATTTTTCCTTGTTTCATAGTGAGTGTGGCACATTTGTCTAATGCAAACTCCATTGCGATATCTTGGCTATATATACAGACAGTGTTGAGCAGAGATTCTACTTCAGATGGTGTTTTTCCATACAGCTTCAGATCATCCATGTAAAAGAGGTGGGATAGTCTGACAGATGTTTTTGATGTTTGATAGCCATGGCCTGAGTTATTCAGTATTGTTGACAGAGTAAACAGTGCAATGACAAATAGTAGTGGTGATAGCAAATCTTCTTGAAATATTTCTCTCTTGATATTAACCTCTCCCAGTCTCTCAGCATTGACCTGCAACTGTGTCTTCCATTGTGCCATCGATCTTTGCATAAATTTTCTGATGTTTCTACTGACTCCTATTATTTCTAGGTCCTTGATTATCGAGTCATGTGGCAGAGAATTGAATGCTTTTTTGTAGTCAATCCATGCTACATTTAGGTTTATCTTCCTTCTCTTGCAGTTTTCCAAAAGCATTTTGTCAATTAGGAGCTGATCTTTTGTTCTTCTGCTATTGGGGTGGTTTCCTTTCTGCTCAGGTGGAAAGAGATTGTTTTGTCTTTTAAAGTATTTTATTAATTTTCTACTATTACAGTTCGTTAGTGTTTAATGAGCAACATGTTGTCTGGGTTGATTTTTTGCTTAGTAATAAAAGTTAAGTTCTTACTCTTTGTCTCATTTTTCCAGCCATTGATAAAATAAGTTCCATGTTTGAAAGTATCCTATGTCTTCTTTTTTTTGATTCTCAATGAAAGTCTGTCCATTTCAGCATAGTCTTGATTATCGCTTCATCCAATGGTGTTATCTCATTTTTCCAGTGCTGAGCAAATACAATCCTTGCTGCTATTAATACATGTAATGTTAAATATACATTTTGTTTATCAAATTTTTCTGGAATTATACCTAATGAAAAGATTTCAGGTTTAAAATCTACATGTTTCCCTAACATCTTTTCTAACCAAGTATGTATTTTTGTCCAATTTTTTTTTGCTTTAACACATGTCCACCACAGGTGATAATATGTACCAGGATTGTGATTACACTTCCAACATTTACTAGATATATTTTTAAACATTTTTGCTAATCTAACAGGTGGGAGATGCCATCTATTGAACATTTTATATGGGTTTTCTTTATACGAATTTACCATTGTCAATTTATAGTTTCTTTCCCAAAGGTTTTGCTATTTCTCTAATTTTATTTTATATCCATTTTTTGCCAATATTATCATATTATCATTGTTTCTTCCATTTTCAGATTTGGTAAAAAATTATACAATTTTTAAATCAGTTTTTCATCAGACGTCAACAACATGTGATCAAACATTATCTGGTCTTTATAAAAATATCTTTATCATGCCTCAATTGCATTTGCAGTTGGGCCACCATAATAAGTCAATACCCTGATATTTAACTCTTGTTTAGATTTTAATTTCCCATCTGCATTCAGAATATCCTTATATGTTAGAATTTTCTCAAATTTAATTAAGTTTGGGTGAACTAATGCTTCCATCGTTGATAGCCATCCTGGGACTTTTGTATAGATTTTTGGTTTTATCTTTTTCCATACAAATAATAATGGGTTTCTTATGTCGTGGTTTTGGAAATATCTGTGGGTTTTATTCTTTTCATACCACAAAAATGAGTGCCATCCAAATTGTAAGTCATGTCCTTCTAAATATAATGTTCTTTTGTTTCCGAGGGTTATCCATTCTTTTAACCATGTTAGAGTGCATGCTTGGTAGTATAGGATTCAATCTTGTAGTCCAAATCCTCCATTTTGTTTAGCTTCTTGTAGCATTTTCAGTTTAATTTTGGCTTTTCTTCCTTACCAAATAAATTTTCAAATCATCAAGAAACCTTTTCTATATTTTTATAGGTACTGTTTGAAATAAAAAAGGAGTTTTGGTAAAATATTAATTTTCACAGTAGCTATTCTTCCTAAGACTGATAGTTGTGAGTTTTTCCATTTTTCCAAATCTATTTTTATTTGATTTAATAATTTTATATAATTATCTTCTTTTATCATTGCACATCTTGCTGTTAAGTATATTTCCAAATATTTAACTTTCTTAACTATTTTTAAGTCTATTTTTTCTGACAGTTGGGGTTTTTTGTTTATCTGTACGGTTTTTAACTATAACTTTGGTTTTTTTCTCTGTTTATTTTCAATCCTGCTATTTCTCCAAATTCTATCCTTTTCAGTAGTTTAGAAGTTGTCTCCAGTGGTTCTTCTAAAATGAATACCAGGACATCTGCAAATGCTTGTAGTTTATACAGTGGTGGGATTCAAATACCTAAACAACCGGTTCTATTATGTGATGCGGGCCTGGGCCTCCGATGCCTAGAATGGACTTCCAGAAATGGCATCAAAGTGTTTTATGTATTGATGTGAATCCTATGGGCAGTTATAAATAAGTAACTGTTGTGTACATTTAAACTGTTAACTGTCTGTCTATGGTTTTGCAAGCTTGTGTTTTGGGTGGGAAAATTGCTTTAATTTCATTGGCTGCCACCTATCAGGGTCCGTATAAATAGATGTCAAAGCGGTTGTTAGAGTCGCTTCTGTGTTAACTTAATAAATGTTCTATTGTTTTCACCTTCACCTCGTCAGTGCCTACGATCCCAGTACACAACAGTGGCGACGAGGATGGAATGTGCTGCTAAGGAAGAAGGAGCCAAGAGTCACTAGGGTTAAGACCAGGCATCAGTGCCCTGGTAGGAATGATGTTCCCCTCTCTGCCCGCCAGCAAGCCACACTGGAGGCATCCACATCCTAAGATACCTGTCCCTATGATCAACACAAAAGCCCTTAGCAGCACAAGGCATTGAGAGGTTAGTAACAGCAAGCCATGACAAAGGTTGGCAAGCTGTCAGAGTTTGACGTGTTGCACCCAGAGTGATGGAGCTTGTACGTTTCACAAGTCAAAAACTACCTATGAGCGAACCAAGTTCGGGAAGATGGCTTAAAGGCTGCAGTGCTGCTGTGCGTGTGTGGCCAGGTGACATTTGATATAGCTGAGAATTTAGTCACCCCAGCAACTCTAGAGTCAGTTGCCTACTCTGAGCTCAAGAGAAAACTCAAAGAGCACTTTGAACCAAAACTCTCTGTCATCACCTGGAGACATGCATTTGAACAGAGGCAAAAGCAACCGGATGAGACAGCTGTCAAATTTGTGGCCACACTGAGACAGGCGTCCAGGCTCTGTGACTTCCCAGACCTGGAAGATAGCCTCAGGGACCAACTGGTATGTGGCCTGAGAAACAGGGATCTACAGCAGAAGCTGTTCATGAAAGAGACTTTGTCATTCCAAGAGACTGCTGGGGGAGCCATCAAAGTCTTACTGCCCTCCAAGAATAACCCCAGCCAAGTAACCATCCACCATGAAGATTCCGAAAGAACTGATGACTTAGATGTGGACAATGAGATTGACCGGCTGCAGAAGCTACCAGAAAGAGGGTGGCAGCCACTTGAGAAGGCAGTTCCCTTCACCAGCTGTGCAGGCTGTGGAGGCAGACACCAGCACTCTGAGTGCAGATTCCATATGGCAGTGTGCCAAGCATGTGGCAAACAAGGCCACATTGCCATCATTTGTAAAGGTCGCCAGAGGGACTCTCTGCAAGAAAAATTCCCCAGGAAAGGTACTGGGGCCCCAGGGCAAAACAGAGTTGGATATTGCTCCAGTTAGAAGGAACATCTTTAGAACAGGAGCCCACTCCCCTCTTAAAGAAAAGCTTAGGCTTAAAGTCAAGCTTCAAGGAATTCCATGTTCAATGGAAGTGGTCAGCCCTGTCCACAGTTTCTCAAAGAACTTTTAACTACATTTGCAGTCACAGTGGCAAAAGAGTTAAACTCAAGCCATCAAATCTAGTGTTGACAGATTTTCAAAACTCCTGTGTAGTGGTTAAAGGGGAAGCTATGCTAAAAGTACAATTCAAAGAGTTTGAGGGTTCCCTCGATGTTGTGGTAGTTGAGGGGCAGCGCACAAGCCTTATCGGGTTAGACTGGTTTGATGCCCTGGGCATCCATCTGTCTGGCATAAACAGAATGCAAGTAGTGAACCTCACGACTGTATGCCAGGAATATGTTGATGTTTTCAGCCTGTATTTGGCAAATACGCGACCTCCCTGTAGTGATGCCAAGATATGGCTGACTATAGTTACCGGATTTGCATGCTGCTGAAGTGCTTTATTAATAGTGCACTTATAATCTGCACATATCTGCACCTCACCATTGTGCTTAAGTGGTGTGACTATAGGAGTCTCCCACAAACTGCTATCTACTGGTTGCAACACACCTTGCTGCAACAACTTATCTAACTCTGCATCAATCTTAGGCTTGATCCTGATTGGGGTTACAGTTGGATCAATATGGAGGGAAATTGGAGCTCCCTTGTAGGTTTTTATGGACCACAAGCCACTTCTTGGTCTGTTCACTACAAACAAACCCCTCAGATCCTCTCTCCATGGATGCTGAAGTGGTCCATCTTTATGGCAGCCTATAGTTACAGGCTAGTCCATAAAACAGGTAAGGAAATGGGCCACGCTGACACACTCAGCAGACTGCCTCTGCCTCACACTGAACCAGACCCCGTACCTGCTGCATGCATCCTGGCAATCCAGGACTTGCCAGAGTCTCCCCTTCATGCAGGGGATGTGTCTACTGAAACAGCCACTGACAAAACACTCAGTTGTGTTTTGAACTGGGTGCTGAGTGAGTGGCCAGAAGCCAGTCTGGGGACAGAATTTCACAGCTTCATCAGAAGGAAGGATGAGTTGTCAGCTTAAAAGGGCTGCATTCTTTGGGGAAATCGAGTCATAGTTCCACACTCTATGAGGACTAGAGTTTTAGAATCTCTGCATGAGCGACATCCTGGAATAGTCAGGATGAAGGCACTCACGAGAAGCTACCTGTGGTGGCCAGGGTTGGATAAGGATATTGAGGTCCAAGTAAAAGGATGCCATGTTTGCCAGCAATCCAGACCTGAAATGCCTCAAGCCCCAGTACATCGCTGGGAAACCATGTAAACCCCATGATCTAGGATTCACATAGACTATGCGGGACCATTCCAGGGACAGCAGTTCCTCATTGTTGTGGATAGTCACTCCAATGTATCTAAAATAATCCTTAAGTTATTTTTAATTTATCTTTTTGGAAAAAAATCCATTTTGATCTGGATGAATAAATTCAATCAAAAATCTTTTCAGTCTCTCTGCTATTACTGAAGCAGAGATTCTGTAATCCACATTTAATAGTGATATTGGTCTATAATTTTGTATCTGTGTCAAATCTGAGTCCTGTTTTGGTATTAAAGTAATATTTGCTTTGGTCCATGTGTTTGGTAATTTAGCCTAAGGGATGTGGTGGCTCAGTGGGTTAAGATGCTGAGCTTGTCGATCAGAAGGTCGGCAGTTTGGCAGATCAAATCCCGAGTGCTGCATAACAGAGTGAGCGCCTGTTACTCGTCCCAGCTTCTGCCAACCTAGCAGTTCGAAAGCATGTAAAAATGCAAGTAGAAAAATAGGGACCACTACGGTGGGAAGGTAACAGCGTTCTGTGCACCTTTGGCATGTAGTCATGCCGGCCACATGACCACAGAGACGTCCTTGGACAAACGCTGGTTCTTCAGCTTTGAAACGGAGATGAGCACTGGCCCCTAGAGTCGGAAACGACTAGCACACATGTGCGGGGGAACCTTTACCTTTACCTTTTAATACCTCATTGCAAAGTTCTTTCATTGGTGAGCTTAGTGTATCTTGTAAACATTTGTAGAACTCTGTGGGTAGCCCATCTGGTCCCAGGGTTTTATCTTCTTTTTTTGTTTTTTATCGCTTCCATCACTCCCATCATTGTAATTTTTTTCATTTAGTATCATTTTAAAGTTCTCTGTAATTTTTGGTAGATTACCATTTTCTATATATCGTACTATTTCCCGAGATATTTCTTCTGTATTATATAATTTTTGATAAAATTCTTTAACTATTTTTTATTGCATCGTTTTGAAATTGTAAACCACACTTCTCATTTTGCATTTTATTTATCAGTTTCTTCTCTTTCTTTTTTCAGTTTATAAGCGAGCCATCTTTCCAGCTTTTTGCATTTTTGAAAAAGTTTTATTTTGCCCTTTTAATTTGTTGGGCCACTTTCTCTGACTCTATCAAGTTTAGTTTATGTTTTACCTTATATACCTGAGTATAAGCCGACTCGAGTATAAGCCGAGACCCCCAATTTCACCCCCAAAAACTGGAAAAAGTTATTGACTCGAGTATAAGCCGATCCGCCGTTCTGCAAGCCTCTGCCGCCAGCAGAGGCTCGATCCGCCATTTTGCAAGCCTGAATACACAGGAATACCCTGTGTGGCCGCGGCTCTCGGGGAAGCCCTGGCTGTCCGCTTCCTCGCTCCACGCTGCCATTCGGGGCCCGCGCGTTCCCCGGGCAAATCGCGGCGCCCAGCAGGCGAGGAAACACGCCCGCTCCAGTCGCCCCCCCTTCCCTCAGGAGACGCGAAGCAAGTGACCGCCCGGAGCTTACCGAGGACTTGCGCGCGGCCGAGGCTTCGGTGCTTCCAGGATCGCGCGCACCTCTCCCAAGCCGCCGCCGTCCGGAGACCTGCCGAAGTTTGGGGAGGTTTGGGGAGGTGCGCGCGCACCTCCCCAAACCTCCCCAAACGTCGGCAGGTCTCCGGACCTCCGCGCCCTGCCTGCCTGCTTCTTTCCGCAGCGGAAAGAAGCAGGCAGGCAGGGCGCGGAGGAACGGAGACCTGCCGACGTTTGGGGAGGTTTGGGCGCCTCCCCAAACCTCCCCAAACGTCGGCAGGTCTCCATTCCTCCACGCAGACCTGCCGACGTTTGGGGAGGTTTGGGCGCCTCCCCAAACCTCCCCAAACGTCGGCAGGTCTCCGTTCCTCCTGCCGACGTTTGGGGAGGTTTGGGCGCCTCCCCAAACCTCCCCAAACGTCGGCAGGTCTCCGTTCCTCCGCGCAGACCTGCCGACGTTTGGGGAGGTTTGGGCGCCTCCCCAAACCTCCCCAAACGTCGGCAGGTCTCTGTTCCTCCTGTCGACGTTTGGGGAGGTTTGGGCGCCTCCCCAAACCTCGGCAGGTCTCCGTTCCTCCTGTCGACGTTTGGGGAGGTTTGGGCGCCTCCCCAAACCTCCCCAAACGTCGGCAGGTCTCCGTTCCTCCGCGCAGACCTGCCGACGTTTGGGGAGGTTTGGGCGCCTCCCCAAACCTCGGCAGGTCTCCGTTCCTCCTGCCGACCTTTGGGGAGGTTTGGGCGCCTCCCCAAACCTCGGCAGGTCTCCGTTCCTCCTGCCGACGTTTGGGGAGGTTTGGGCGCCTCCCCAAACCTCCCCAAACATCGGCAGGTCTCCGTTCCTCCGCGCAGACCTGCCGACGTTTGGGGAGGTTTGGGCGCCTCCCCAAACCTCCCCAAACGTCGGCAGGTCTCCGTTCCTCCTGCCGACGTTTGGGGAGGTTTGGGCGCCTCCCCAAACCTCGGCAGGTCTCCGTTCCTCCTGCCGACGTTTGGGGAGGATTGGGCGCCTCCCGAAACCTCCCCAAACGTCGGCAGGTCTCCGTTCCTCCGCGCAGACCTGCCGACGTTTGGGGAGGTTTGGGCGCCTCCCCAAACCTCCCCAAACGTCGGCAGGTCTCCGTTCCTCCTGCCGACGTTTGGGGAGGTTTGGGCGCCTCCTCAAACCTCCCCAAACGTCGGCAGGTCTCCGTTCCTCCGCGCAGACCTGCCGACGTTTGGGGAGGTTTGGGCGCCTCCCCAAACCTCCCCAAACGTCGGCAGGAGGAACGGAGACCTGCTGACGTTTGGGGAGGTTTGGGGAGGCGCCCAAACCTCCCCAAACGTCGGCAGGAGGAACGGAGACCTGCCGAACTTTGGGGAGGTTTGGGGAGGCGCCCAAACCTCCCCAAATGTCGGCAGGTCTCCGTTCCTCCGCGCCCTGCCTGCCTGCTTCTTTCCGCTCCGGAAAGAAGCAGGCAGGCAAGGCGCGGAGGTCCGGAGACCTGCCGACATTTGGGGAGGTTTGGGGAGGTGCGCGCGCACCTCCCCAAACCTCCCCAAACTTCGGCAGGTCTCCGGATGGCGGTGGCTTGGGAGAGGTGCGCGCGATCCCGGAAGCACCAAAGCCTCGGCCGCGCACAAGTCCTCGGTAAGTTTTTTTGTTGACTGGAGTATAAGCCGAAGTGGAATTTTTCAGCCCAAAAAGTGGGCTGAAAAATTCGGCTTATACTCAAGTATATACGGTATCTCCATTTGTCTTCTCACAGCTTTCTTTTGTGGATATATTTGTAATTTTAACTCGTTTCTTAAATTCTTCCCTTAATATTGTAGATTGTTGTTTTTTCTTTGTTCTTTTTAACTATATATGTTATAGCTAATCCTCTAAAATATGCTTTGGCTGTATCCCATACATTTTGAATTGATGTCTCTTTTTTATTTTCTTTAAAAAGAAGAATTTTATTTCCTTTAATGCTGTTTCTACAAATTGTTTCTCTTTTAACAGGGATTGATTCAAAGTCCATCTTGATTTCTTCTTTACTCCTCTCCATGTCAGCTTTATCAGATTGTGGTCTGCCCAGATATTAGCTTCTATCTCAATCTCATGTATGTTAGTTCTTAATTTAGGGGACATCCATATCACATCAATTCTGAACCAAGATTTGTGTCTATTTGAATAAAATGTATACTGGGTCTTTTTTGGGTTTATTTCTCTCCAAGTATCCTGTATACAGATTTCTTCTGTCATTCTAAAGAATGGCTTAGGCAGTATCTTTCTACATAAAGCTACTCCTCTTTTCTTTTGATTGGCTGATGTAGGAAAGAGATTGCTTTCAACTAGGTGGTGTTGGACTGCATCAGCTACCACACCAGCTAGCAATTTGAAAGTTGTTGCAATTTTGGGATCTGTAGGGAAGCAGCACCTTAACAGGCTACATGACAGTTTTGCTTTTTACTCTTGATGAACAAAGTGTCCTAAAGTATTTTACGAGTATGTACAATGGATTAGTTTTCTGAAGAGCAGAAGAATGAGATGCTAGACCATTTGAACTTTGAAGGACATAATTTTAGAATAACATTTTGAAAGCAAACTTGGAATATGCAAATTTGAAAGGACAGAACAAGTTCAAATACATTGAAAATTGATTTGAATTGTTTTATTTACAGGTTACATTAGGCAGAAAAGAAATTTGCTTGCTACCTAATAACATAACACGGATATTGATCACTAAGTTTTGTGACATGGCTTTATGGAGAAAAACATGTGCGAATATTGCATTGTCTGGTGGTGGAATTAGTGAAAACAATGTAAATATGGTATGTTTATTGCACATTTTAAACAAATTACTTTATTTCAAAGGGTGACATAAATGTACTAATTAAATGAAAATGACTTTTTTTAAAAAATATTCTTCAGAGTCGTCTGGATGTCATTGTATCACATTTACTTGGATGTACATCAACAAAAGTTCTCTTACATTGGAAACAGGTAAAAATTCTGAAATGTGAAACTGAAAATATGAATTTTACTCACTTGGAATAGGAAATGTCCTCTTTGATCTCTTTTTTCATAATAAATGTTTTTCCCCCAAATAAAATAAAAATATAAATTTATCATTAATTGCAAAACTAATTTTTACTCATTCTCTCCATTAGCCTTCCTGAATGTATTTATTTATACCATTATTTATAGAGCCTACACCCAAAAGGACTAGGGCAGTTGGCAGGACAAACAACAATTAAAAACTATCAGCTAATTTAATCTAATCCCTGGGACAGCCCAAGAGTTTGCAAGCATTTAAATGCTCCTTATCTAATTGAACAGGGTATTCTAAAGGGCAGGGCCCTGATTGAGAAAACATGTGGGCAAACCTCCAGTGTCCCCCACTAAGTAGGGATGCTTCTTCTCCAAGGGTTCACATGAATTTGGAGTTGGCAAATCAGCTGGCAAAGTAGCACCCACAACACAGGTATTACTCCACTAAATGTATTTACTTTACTGATTGAACAAGCTGCTATATTTTGAATCAGTTGAAACTTTTCAGTTATCTTCACAGGCAAAGTAAGTTCCATAGTCTGTCAGGTTACAAGCGTTAGTCCTCAAAATCAGGAAAGACACATGTTGATTCTTCCAAGCAGAGTTCTTTATTGTTCTACACTTATAGACAGAATCTTGCCATACCTGTTCTGTTCCAGCCTATGACCAGCCCTGTTTGAATGTCAGGGACAACCCCTTTTTATAGTCAACAGGCTGGAAAAAACCCAACCAAATTTATTTACAAAGAGTTAAAAAAAAGTTAAATGAAAAGTTCAAGAGTTAAACCAAAAGTTCAAACAAGAGTTAAACAAGAACAACAGACCAGGACTCTAGCAGAAGATCTTCAAACGGTTGCCTTCAGCAACCAGCACCTCCCACACCTTCCCCTTTTATCAGCAGTCCCAAGGCGTGGCTTCTCATTGCCTTCTCCTGAGTTGCCTCATTGCCTTCCTCTGTTCTGCTCTGCTAGATTGTCTCCTGCTCCTAGCATCCCTGAACAGAGCCAGCTGTGGATCATCTTCTTCCAATCCCTCGTGCTCACATGGCTGAGTCTGATGAAGAACAAGATGGGAGGGGCCAGGCTGAGAGTCCTGCAGTGCATCAGAACCTTCCTCTGACACCAAAGGCTCTCCCAACCCCTCCTCCTCCTCCTCTTTAAAATCATCCGACTCAGCTGCCGGAACAACAGGCTGACACTGAATCACAACAATTCCAAAGAACCCTGTTTACTATCTGCATCTAGCATATACTCTGAGAACTTTTTTTGAGAGTCTTCTTCACCCTTCTTCCCTCTCAGAAAATATCTGGACTGAGCTGCTGCTTATTCTTATGGAATGCACTCCCTATCTCCTTGGAATCCAGTTTACTGTCTGCCACCCCATCAAGGCAGTGAATCATTATTACCAGTACATCTGAATTCATCTATTGGCACACCAGACAAAGCTGGGCAACAGTCCTCTGTAGTTGCTCCACTTATTATTTGTGATAGAACTTTATCCAGATTTCCAGAAGGGAGGGAGTGCATTTCAGATGAGCAAAAGACAGAACAGATTGTAAGGGGGAAAGACAATCATTTATAGCTACAAAGCTAAAAATTGCTGCATTGTGACAAGTTTAAGAAAATCGTGCCCTTGAGAAATGAGATATTGGTAGTGTTGGTTTTTATTTATTTATTAGGGAACTTAAAATTCCAATCTATCCAAAAAAAAAAAACAGGTTAGGAAAGTTGTTTTGTTCCAGAATGACTTCCCCCCGCTTCTATTCTGTGTAGCTTTGTTCTAACCTATTCTAAAGGATTATGTAAATAGTTTTAATGGGAAGCTTTAGAAAATTGCATTTTTTAAAAAATAAAAATAAAAATAATTTACAAAAGTGGTTTCACATATTTTTCTGTTGTTTTTTTTCAGGTTTATGAAACTGGGCAGTTTAAACAATTTGATTATGGTTCTAAGAATATGGAAAAATACAATCAGGTAGACAATTTTTTTTTAAAAAATAAAAGCTATATTGCAGATAAATAAGAATGAAGATAAAGCAGTTACAAAGTTGTAATTTTTTTACATAGTACCATTATATTTAACAGATCATCCTGGATTCATCTGAATTTTATTTTGATTAAAGGCAGGAGTGTCCATCTTTGTATCAATGAAATGCTGTTCTATCAAGTATAAACAATATCTACTCAGACATAGCTCTCAGGAAATTAAAAAAAGAATGTCTATTCCTATAGTAGTTTTTGCAAATTTGACTGAGACTGGTGACAGTACTTCTAGTCAGTGGTGGGATTCAGCCAGTTCACACCACTTCGGCATATCCGGTAGCTAATGTTTTGTTACCCAGGCCCAAAATGGACTTCCAGAAGCGGCAACCATACAGAGAACAGTTTGCTCACATATTTGAATCCCACCACTGCTTCTAGTGTACAAGGTACTGAGTCCCTCTTAAATTACATGGAAAAGTTATTTTAGGACCAATTAGCAGGAATTAATTAAAAGAATTAGAGATAATGAGTGAAGCTTACTGTGCTAATAATATTAAAAAGGATTATTTTCAGATTTTTATGGGGTTATGGTTGAATAGGGTGGAGATAGAAAGGCATGTAAGTAGATTGCTCAAAAATAGATTTGTTATGATATGGAATATCATAACAGATAACCACGTAGCATGAGATGAATAACAAAAGTGCATTATATTAACAACCATCCCAAAAGATAAGTCAGTGTCCTTAGAGCTATTCTGAGGCTAGACTCTGGGAAGTAGCAAAGCTAAATGATTCAAAACACCAGGTTACATACAACAATATTACAATACTAGCAATATTTAGTTGTAATGAGATTTAATAAAATTTTTATCTTCTCTTTAGATGAGCCCTCCCTTTTATGATATAAGAAGCATGAATATCCCAACCATCGTGTGGGGTGGTGAAAAAGATAAAATTTCTACACTAAAGGATACTGAACTACTTCTCTCTCTTCTTAATAATCTGATCTCTTACAAAATAATTCCTCATTGGAAGCATTATGATTATCTTTTCGGGCTTGATGCACGTCAAAAATTGTATGATGAACTTGTTGACATACTTCAGAATTTCGAATAACCTGGGGATCATCTAATAAGTCAGCAGCAAACATGGCACTCCTAAACGTTTCTTTAACAGATGAAATGCATGCTTCACTAAAGCAGAATTGTCTAATTCTTTTACTTGATTACTTTTTAAAAAGATACCTTTTAGAAAAGTTAATGTAGATGCCTTGAAACAATGCAACCTGTGAATTCTAAACTTTGGGAAGACTCACAGGGTAAAGTGTAATAAGAGAAAGATGATGCCAAACTGTAAGAGCTGAATGAAGATTCTCACAATTCAACACTTTCCCTTCTTCTAGTTTCAATAGCAAAAAGCAGTGTTCGAGAGGACGTGTTAAAAAAACAACCTCAAAATGGTAGCTCTGAAAAGATGACCTAAGCTTTACATTCCATTGTACATGTGCTGTCCTTGCATGCATTTCTAAAGGGGGTGGGGTTTTGTCTAATTGCTGCAACCTCCATCTTTTTTAATGTAGTAATGCTATTAAATATTACAATTAACAATAAAAAGTAATACCATCTAGAAAAGAATGAAGAGAAAAAATAGAAGGTTCAGAAAGGAAAATGAAAAATAGAAAGGAAATAAAAAATAAGAATATAGTAAAGAAAAAGAAATATATATAAAGAAATGACTTTCCCCTTCACCACCAGCATGTCCATGATGAGTTAGTATATCTTGCAACTAATCTTTCTTGGTACATGGAGATTGTAATGTATTGGCCTTGTATGTATAATTCACTTGCTTATGTTAACTGTTGCTTAATGGTTGACCTACTTTCTGTATGTTGTTATGGTTACTGGGCTGAGCTAGAATTTGCTGTCTCTGGGCAGTTAAGTAGGTTTGGGATGGGAAACTGCTCCTTCAAATCTATTGGTCGCCGCCTAGAGGCCAACCGTATAAATAGCTGTGCAGCAGCTATTAGCTTGCTTCTGTTATGTTCTGACTGAGAATAAACTTGTTGCTGTTGAACACTTCGTCTCACAACAGGGGCTGCAGGGGTCTGTGGGGTGGCACGGTGACTCCTTCGCTGCTGCAACCGAGCATCGATGCGCAGGCAGAGATGGATCAGCCCATTCAGGTCTGAGGGAATATCCACACGGGCCAGCTCATCCAACATCTCCTCCGACAATCCATCCTGGAAGGCATCCACAAGCGCAGCCTCATTCCAGGCGGAATCCTGGCTAAGCAGCCAAAAATCGCTGATATAGCCCTGTAGGGGGCGTTGACCCTGCCTCAGAGCTTTCAGGCGTCGAGTAGCAGTCTGCGTCTTAATAGGGTCCTCATACATCATTTATTTATTTTTTATTTTATTTTATTTTAATTCCATTTATATCCCGCCCTTCTCCGAAGACTCAGGGCGGCTTACAAGCTTAGCAGTAGCCTTCATTCTATGTATATGCCTGCTTGTTAGGGCTTTCACACACACCCCAAGCGGCATTATTACAAAGTCAGCTTAATTGCCCCCAACAATCTGGGTCCTCATTTTACCTACCTCGGAAGGATGGAAGGCTGAGTCAACCTTGAGCCTGGTGGGACTCGAACCTGCACTAATTGCAGGCAGCTGGTGTTACTTAAGGAGGCATTAGCCCACTGCTCCACCAAGGCTCATCAGACGCATATGATCACAAAACCCCACAAAGTTGTCCAACAATAGGCTAGGTTGAGCCAGCAGAGGCGTGCCCCAACGAGCTGCATCACCCGAAAGAAGGCTTAACACAAACCCCACCTTATCCCGGTCAGTGGGGAAATCAGCTGCTCTCATGCTGATAAAGAGCTGGCATTGTCCCAGGAAAGCAGGAAACAGTTCTGGAGTGCCTGTAAATTTATCCGGCATCGCAACTTGGCATTTTCTCCTGGGTGGGGGTGATGGTGGGGGTGCAGCATGAACCTGAGCTTGCAGTTGAGCCACCTGAGCTGCCAGCAAAGTGAGTTGCTGGGTGAGCTGGGCATTCTCAGCACGTAGCTGCTCCATAATATTAGTAAGGGGTGGGAGGCTGAAAGCAAACTGTTCTGTACCAGCCTGCTACCAGCCCTGCAGAAAAGGCAACCCCTTTACAAACGGCAAGAGGCTGGAATTACGCCTGCCAAATTTATTACTACAAAAACAAACAAGACACGAACCAAGAAACAGGAGCTTTGAAACACTATCCGAGCGGTTGCTTTCAGCAAACCAGCCCTCCCCACACATTCCCCTTATATAGAGTTCAGGGCGTGGCTTCTCTCTGCCTCCTTCCGAGAAGCCCCATTGCCTTCCTCTGTTTACTCCTAATTGACTGCCTCCTGCGTCGGGCGTCCTTGAACAGGGCCAGCTGTGGGTCATCTTCATCCACACTGTCAGGCTCACACAGCTGGGTCTCCGTGGTGACCAAGTAGGAGGGGCCTGGCTGAGGGCTATCATCAGCAAGATCTTCAACCCCCTCAGCAAGGTCTTCAACACCCCCCTCCTCCTCTGAGTCGTCCGACCCAACTGCCGAACCCACAGGCTGACCCTGAATCACAACAGTTATAGCCTTTCCTGGGCCAATGTGCTCTTCTCACAATTAGCAACTTCCTTATCGCCTGTCATTTGAACTATTTGATGTGCTGTATATGGGGCTGCCTGTGAACAGTATCCAGAAACTTCGTTTGGTCTAAAATGCAGTGGTCTCATATTTTTATACAAATCAAGAGTTGCACATTTGTCACTTCTTTTGCCAGAGCCACAATGGCTACCACTTTCGTTCTGGGTGTAATTTAATTTTTTTTAACCTTTAAAGCCCTACATGGCTTAAAGGTAAAGGTAAAGGTTCCCCCGCACATACGTGCTAGTCGTTTCCGACTCTAGGGGCCGGTGCTCATTTCCGTTTCAAAGCCGAAGAGCCAGCGCTTGTCCAAGGACGTCTCCATGGTCATGTGGCCGGCATAACTAGATGCCAAAGGTGCACGGAACGCTGTTATGGCTTAGGTCCAGGTTATTTAAGGGGCAGCCTCTCCCCAGTTTCATCTACCTGGGCTACCAGAATGGGATGGCAAGGTCTGTTATGGGTCCTATCTATTAGCGAAGTACATCTAGTGGGACCCAGAAAAACGGCATTCTTTGTAGTCGCTCTCTCTCCCTTTAGAATATCATTCTTCCAGAGATAAGATTGGCCCTTACTTTGATGCTGTACTTTTCTGGGAGGTCTGAAGACATGGTTCTTTCAATGAGCCTGGGTTATTCTAGTCCCAATGTCAGCAAAAATACATTAAGAGTTATCAGAAATAATATCTGTCAAGCACAGAGAAAGAGACTGGTACAAAGAAATTGGTGTTTACAGTATTTGATGCGGGCATGCCTGTGCTCGCACACATACACACAAGTACATTCTTAAATGCTTGTTCCTGAAACAGCTGCAAACCTATAATTTCCCACTGAAATCACACAACATGAGTGTGAGTCTCTATCTTTTTCTTTCAGCTGTTTGTTGCAAGCACACCTCAGTTTTAACTTCACATTTTGATATTTAGTTTTTTTGCTTTTTTATTTTTTATTTTTAAAGGTTAATTGATTGTTTGAATGCTGATTTATTCCAACCGCTTGCTGAATGTTAAGCTGATTTTTTATGTTTTACTGCTTAATTACTGTATGCTGTTGCAAATCACTTTCGCTTTCTCAGTATGAAAGTCAATAGCAATTTCTTGAGCACTGAAAGTTATCTGATATGTTTTACATATCGCATTTTCATTACAGGGATTTTGCATTTTATTCATTTTTAAAAGCTCTGGTCTCATTTTTTAAAATCATTGATAGAAAATTTCCTTTTTCCCCCATGTATTTTTATCATGGGAAAGATCTCAATGTCCTCTGAGGCTATTTTGCTGTATTTTGCTCTCCTTGTCCTTGAAAGAAACTGTTTGTGTCTGACTCTAAAAGCTCAGTTACAGAACTGTCTCAGTTATATTTAAAATACAAACAACGCATCAACTTAAGGATAAGACCTTTGGGAAGTCTTTGAAAAAAATGTTTTTTAACTTACAAATTCAAATTGAAAACTTAGATTAAAAGTTTGGTAAAATAACAATGGTTTAAATCAGGGGTGTCAAACTGTCAGCCCGTGGGCCGGATGCGCTATGCTGAAACTGCAGTCAACCCATTGCCAGCAATGGAAAAAAAGTCATGATATGTCATGACACGTCACGTGACGTTGTGAGTTTGACACCCCTGGTTTAAATCAACCTATGTTCTTCAGGTACGAGTAACAGCAGCTAAAGCAGACTTAATATCAGATGGATTGGAATGTAATTTGTTGCTGGCAGATTTGAAGGACATAGAGTCTAAGTCTGAAAATTAGAGGCTGGTTGGATAAGGCTGAAAGGGCCATGGGGTCTAAAGACTCAAAGTAATGAATTGGATTTTTTAAAGAAGTTTGGTGGAGTTCAGGGATTAGACTTATTATGTCTAACTGGAAGACAAATGTTAAGAGATGTTTCAACTTGTAGGAGGTTTTTTTGGAACAACAAATGCTGTGGGGATATCATAACATGGCTTAGGCCCGGGATACTTGCAGGACCATCTGCTACCGGGAACGAATTCCCATCGCCCAGTACGCTCACACAGAGAAGGCCTCCTCAGGGTACCGTCGGCTAGACAATGTCGGCTGGCGACCCCCAGGGGGAGGGCCTTCTCTGTGGGAGCGCCAGTCCTATGGAATCAGCTCCCCCCTGAGCTTCGGATGGCCCAAAATCTCCAGTCCTTTCGCCGCGGCCTCAAAACACTCCTTTTCCACCTGGCTGACCTGGACTGACAGGCATTTTAATTATATTTACAATTTTTAATTTATTTTTAATTTTTAATTTTAATTTATTGCACAGATGATTTTAATTTTATTTTTATCTTAATCTCTGTACTTATTATATGTTATTGTTGTTAGCCGCCCTGAGTCCTTCGGGAGATAGGGCGGGATATAAATCCCATTAATAAATAAAATAAAATAAATAACAGAGACTTATGTAGATATACTAGATAGACGTCAGGTCAAACGTGTTGGGTAAACAGTGTTGAAGAAGTTCATAAACTATATGCCTGTTTTGCAAGGGGGGGGGAAGGGAAGGAACTATTATTCTTGAAATAGTTGTCTATGGAGATTTTCAGTCATCCAGGTCATGGTTGTCCCAAAGGTGCTTTTACAAGAGATAACTGGAGTTTCTTTGTTTTTCCTTGAAGATGTTTTGCCTCTCATCCTAGAAGCTCATGCAATGGTTATAGAGGTGAAGAACCTTCTTGGATGAGAAATGAAACATCTTCAAAGAATAAAAAGAAAGTCCAGTTGCCTCTTGAAAAAGCACCTTTGGGATATTCTTGAAATACATTTATCAATATTCAACTAGGGGAGGCAATATATATGTGTATTTTTCTTTTTATACACATTTATTTTCTTGTCTAGCTTTGCTTTGTCTTTGTATTTTACCCCATTTTGGAGCCTGTATTTTAATGTTTTGAATAAAAATATTTTTTTAAAAAAGGATATACAAATGCAGAGATAACAGCACAATTCTGCTTTCATTACTTGCCCTATTGCTACACATCCCTTCCAACGTTTGCACACGGAAGTCTCTGGTTTTATTCATGTAGAACAGTCTGTACAGAAATAAAAAGAAAACAATATTGTTGTAAGCAGTAAAATATTAGTGTATAGAGTACAACATAAGAGGAGTTATAATTAATCATGAAAATATATAGTCATGGATTACAAGGCATAACAAGATTAACAAAGTTTTTAATGCAAAGAATTTGAATTTTTAAAAATGCGCAATGGTGCCCAGCATTTGTATTGGCAGACCCATATTTTATCTGTCTTAATAAAATACCATTTTAAAGCAGACTAGAACAACCTTCTTATAGTTCTAATCCATGCTTAAACTCCCCAATTTAACTAGAATAAAAGGCTATGAAACTTTTTTCCTACAACAAATGGTTTGGCTCAGCCACATTGTGTACAGTAGAATAAATCATTTGAGGGGAAAAAACAGATATAATTTGAAATATCTTCAAAGGTAATGTGAGTTAAATGTTTATATATACAAAGAGAACTTTGATAATATCTGAGAGAATCTACTCAGGAAACTTTAATATGCATGGGGTTTTGTATAAATTAGCAACCAAAAAGAGTAATTAACTGAACAAACCTGCAATGTTTAACTTAATGATGGAAATTATGTAAAGGATATACATAGTTGTGTTTTCTCATAAACTCACTTAATTAAAAATAATAATTTCAAGAAACGGGCAAGTGGCTGAGAAGTTGTTTTCCCTCAGAGACTCCAATGCCAATATTAATCCTTGTACTTCTGCATCAATTCAAGCAGATCAGGGTAGAAGGGTTGTGGGGCATCCAGACCCCAGATTGGATCTAAATGCACTCAATCAGGAATATTTTTAGAAAAACTATCGTATTTTTCGGACCATAAGACGCACTTTCCCCCAAAAAAAGTGACAGGGAAAACGAGGGTGTGTCTTATGGTCTGAAGGTGATCCGTTTGGCCAGCCCCAACCTCCGCAAGTGGAAAGCAAGGGAGATTGCCAGGAGCACAAATCGGCACGTGCTGAGAAATGCCGATCTCGCGCTCCTGCAATCTCCCTCGCTTGGTTTCAGCTTCCCTTGCTACAAGAGAAAGCAGGCTGAAACAGAGCGAGGGAGATTGCCAGGAACACGATCTCGCACTGCTGCAATCTTCCTCGCTCTGTTTCAGCCTGCTTTCTCTTGTAGCAAGGGAAACTGAAACTGCGCAAGATCGCATTCCTGGCAATCTCCCTCGCTCCGTTTCAGCTTGCTTTCTGCAAGAGAAAGCCAGGCTGCAGGGCCGCCTCCGTGGGTACTGCTCTAATACAGAGAGGGAAGGACAAAGAGGGAGAGAAGGAAGGAAGGAAGGAAGGAAGGAAGGAAGGAAGGAAGGGACAATGGGAGAGGGAGGGAGAGAGAGAAAGAGAGAGAGAGAAAGAGAGAGAGAGAAAGAGGGAGAGAGAGAAGGAAAAAAATAGGGAAGGAGAGAAAGGGAGAGAGAGGAGAAAGATAGGGAGGGAGAGAAAGAGAGAGAGAGAGAGAGAAGGAGAAAGAAAGGGAGAGAAATAGAGGGAGAGAGAGAAAGAGGGAGAGGGAAAGAGAGAGGGAGAAAGAAAGGGAGAGAGAGGGAGAAATAGAGTAACTGTGAGAGGGATCTCGGAGTCTTAGTAGACAATCACTTCAATATGAGCCAGCAGTGTGCTGCAGCTGCCAAAAAAGCCAACACAGTGCTAGGCTGCATTAACAGAGGGATACAATCAAGATCAAGTGAAGTATTAATACCACTTTACAATGCTTTGGTAAGGCCACACCTGGAATACTGCATCCAGTTTTGGTCACCACAATGTAAAAAAGATGCCGAGACTCTAGAAAGGGTACAGAGAAGAGCAACCAAGATGATTAGGGGGCTGGAGGCTAAAACATATAGGGAACGGTTGCTGGAATTGGGTATGTGTAGTTTAATGAAGAGAAGGGTGAGGGGTGACATGATAGCAGTGTTCCAATATCTCAGGGGCTGCCACAAAGAAGAGGGAGTCAAGCTATTCTCCAAAGCACCTGAAAGCAGGACAAGAAGCAACGGATGGAAGCTAGTCAAGGAGAGAAGCAACCTAGAACTAAGGAGAAACTTCCTGACAGTTAGAACAATTAACCAGTGGAACAACCTGCCTCCAGAGGTGGTGAATGCTCCAACACTGGAGGTTTTTAAGAAGAGACTGGACAGCCATTTGCCTGAAATGGTATAGGGTTTCCTGCCTGAGCAGGGGGTTGGACTAGATGACCTCCAAGGTCCCTTCCAACTTTATATTATTATTATTATTATTATTATTATTATTATTATTATTATTATTATTATTATTATTATTATTATTATTATTAAAATTAAGACACCATCATCTGGCTACAAGACTACAGGGGTAGCAGAGGGATCATCAACCAAATTGATACTGTAAAGGTTATGCTGATTTTCATTGAGCCACAGGAAATGTCTGGTTCTCTTTGGGGATTTAGAAGGAGAGATCTGAGAGCTTTCCTGGTGAAACATGCCCCCCCTTTTTTTTCTTTGACTGTAGGTGTGATTGATTGATTGGTTATCAAGGGCTTATCCCAGTTTTAACAGTCTAGGTGAGGGGTCCTCAACCTCGGCAACTTTAAGACTTGTGGACTTCAACTCCCAGAATTCCTGGTTGGCTGAGGAATTCTGGGAGTTGAAGTCCACAAGTCTTAAAGTTGCCAAGGTTGAGGAACCCTGGTCTAGGCATTTTACAACAAATATACTACAAACAGAATAAATTAGATCATGGAAGTACAATTCTCAGACCAACTGTGAGAAATTTCCACAATAGCTCAACACTCAACACTCATCATGTTAGCATATTCAGCTTTCCAAACCTTTTGCCAGCAAAAGAGCCCTTTTCACCTTGGAGAGCAAGTTCCAAGAGAAGAAAGTCACAACAGAGAATGTCTGTTTCTGAGGCCCCTTCTGTCCTATTCACCAGCACCAGGTGATGGGAGTGGTACTCAAGACCTGACCTGATAATATCAGACAAACATGTTCTATCTTTCGCAGATGATTTAAGCCCAATTGAGGTCTAAGCAAATAGTTTACTTTCTATCAGTTCATTCTTTTTCTTAGGCTACTTCCCAATTAAACTCTTCAAGGAACTGGGATCTGCATTCAAAGGGAGAATTATATAATTCTACTCTAAAATACACTGTTGTGTCTGCTTTGTGGTAAAGTTGCAACTGGATCTACTGCTATAGGCCTAATGGATCCTCTGCTCGATATTACTGGATATCTGTTTATCCATAGGCTGGAACTTTGATGGAACTACCTCAATTTTTTCTTCCTGTACTGTAGCTAAACAGAAGTAGCCAGGAAGGCACTCAGGTGGATGAAAAAGACACCACCACCACCACATCTTTGTTTACGGATTGCCCTTGCTATGGGTTTGCTATGGGTTCCAGTTCCTTGGTGATATTACTGTTCTATGCCTCTACTGCTTGAATCCTCTATCATTCTTCTTGAGTTCAAGCAAGGCAGGATGAAACAGGAAAAGAAAAGTTTTCACTGGCTTTGACATATAGGAAGAAAGGGTAAATGTAGAATCTGAGGCAGCTTCTCCTATAGAAATTGTAGGATCAAAGTGAGAAGTTGGACTCTTCCTACCTGAACTTCCACCTTCTGAAGCTCTGTGAGACTTTGAAGAAAATTATGTTTTCTGAAAGATGGATCTCTGTCTCCCACAAAATGGAAGATACAAAAATATAATGGTTATATATATATAAACGTGTAGAACTTGCATTTCAAGTAATGTTGGTATTTTTAGTTTGGAAGTATTCATAGCTGTTAGATAAATTATAGGAAATCAACAATATTTAACTAGCAACTTAAAAAACTGTCAAATATATTTTTATACTTTTTCTTACCATGTTGTATACCTCCATGTTCTTATGCCCATAGTCATAATATTTAAATTCCAGAGAATGTATAATCTAAAAGAAAATGAAAACAGTATTCACAATTCAAAAATTAGTTTTGAAATCTTAATATTAAGAAATATTAACAATATATATATACAGATGTATGCACAATGTTTTTCACCTGGAATTTTATAGAAAGATTACAATGTTCTTTAAAATAATAAAAGCAGTAAACATAGTGAAAAATAGTAAAATAATTACTCTTTTATTTTATTAATTAAGATAAGTAAAACAGAAATTTTAAAACTTTAAAAATGTAAAGCTCATAAAAAGGAAGTAATCCCAATATATTCTATATGGTCTATTTTTGATATTTTTGTTTTGTTTTGCCACAGTAGTTCATCTATCTATCTATCTATCTATCTATCTATCTATCTATCTATCTATCTATCTATCTATCTATCTATCTATCTATCTATCTATCCATCCATCCATCCATCCATCCATCCATCCATCCATCCATCCATCCATCCATCCATCCATCCATCTATCTATCTATCTATCTATCTATCTATCTATCTATCTATCTATCTATCTATCTATCTATCTATCTATCTATCTATCTATCTATCTATCTATCTATCTATCTATCTATCTATCTATGAAGCTAGTGCCTCATTGTGGGTTACTATTATAATGTTTATTTTAGTTTCACTGTTATGGTTCATTCTTTTTAAAAGGCACCTGACAGCCTGAGATTTCAAAGAGGAGGTCAACAAACTGGGAAGGAATAGATTTTAATTTGCCATAGTCCCCTCTTAGTGGCTTCTCTACTTGGATAATAATGGGAGAGATGTGGTGAGTGAACAAGAGTTCCTTGATGCCAGTATAAAAATCATAATGAGCAAAAATAACTTGTGAAGTGCTAATGGTAAAATCACTTGCATAACAATGAGGTATTTGTTCTACAATATTGATTGTATTTCCCTGGAATTAGAACCCAAGAAATTGCATAGGTACCATTTTTGTTTTTGTTCTTAAAGTCAAATCTCAAACAGGGGCTGTACACCATAAGATACGGTATTTTATTTAAAAAATGCTAAAACTACATGACCAACCAACTAATAAACACCTTTGCTTATCATGTCTTTTGCACTCAAACCAACCATTTAATTAAATATAAAACACTGATATTTCCATTTTGATTTGCCTTGAAAATAAATAACAAACTTAAATTGTACTCTACCTGACTCCAATGATTCAGGTTTTTTACAGAAGAGTAATCAGGAAAGAATCCAGTATATACATCCGCCCAACTCTGAAAAAGAAGAAAAAATTACATATTTATAATTTTTACAATACAAAAGTATTTTTTATTGTTACATTGTTGTAAAATAGAAGCAAATGAGCTAAAACAGTTCTTCCCCCATCTCATACCTCAGTTTTCCAAAATAAGTTTGCACACAACCACAAACAATAGGAAAGCCCTATTGGAGAATAGGTGAGTGAGTTCCTATTATGCCCCTTTAAATAAGCCTCCCAAATTTTTGCAATAATTGTCCCATCACCAAAACTCTGATTTTATGATGCTCACTTGAGGGCCTAGATACTGGTTTGGCTCTTCATTTTAACTCAATGTACTCTTAGTAATTTTTATACCTAACAAACTGTGGATGCATAGATATGAATGAGACTGGTAAACTATTTGCTGATTAATTACGCTATTAGATTAATTACACTAAACTTAATATACTCATCAGAGATGACAGATCAGGTAGAGGAGATACCTGACTTCCATTCTTAAAATTTTTGAGGGTTTTAAGTGGGTACGAAAACTATTGAAGTGGTTATCAAGTTTTGCAATAAAGGGTCCACTAGAAACAGAAATAACATCCTATAATTGGGTTGTCTTAGAAGATCATGGCAGATTAGGTAAATGTTGATATTTATAGAAGAATACATCAATCAGAATAGAGCTGAAAGGGACCCCTTGAGTTCTTCTACAGTAGTCCAACCCTCCCTGCTCAAGCAGGAGATCCTATACTATTTCAGACAAGTGACAGTCTAGTCCCTTTTTAAAAATCTCCAGTGATGGAGCACCCACAACTTCTAGAGGCAAGCTGTTCTACTGGTTGATTGTCCTCATTGTTAGGGAGTTTCTCCTTAATTCCAGGTTGTTCCTCTCTTTGATTAGTTTCCATCCATTGCTTCTGGTCTTGCCTTCTGGTGCTTTGGAGAATAAGTTGATCCCCTCTTCTTTGTGGCAGCTCCTCAAATACTGGAATGCTGCTATCATGCCCCCCCCAGGTCCTTCTTTTCTCTAGACTATCCAAACCCAAATCCTGCAAGCATTCTTCATATGTTTTCGTCTGCAGGCCTTTAATCATTATTTCTCAATCTTGACTTCTTGATTTGATATAAAGTTATCAAATGCTCTTAAAGTATGCCCTAGAGATTGGTTTTCTGATCTGGTCTACCTCATTTGGCTAACATCTACCTTGTTTGTGGAAAATATAAATAAAAATAGAGCTTACTTACCACATTTAGGTTTTTCTCATTATATCCGCCTGAAAGAAAAATGAACTGGAGGCAAAGCTGGTCAATCGGTGGATAGCTACATGCATAGATCATGATGGTTTTTATTCTCTCATTAAGAAGGGAAAATTCTTTAGTGCCCCATATTAGCTGTAAAACAAAAATGGCCCGTGAACAGAAAGAAACCTTGCAATTCCAAGGACATTCCTCATTTTCCAACATGAACTTTACCTTTTCCATGTTAAAATCATCATTGGAAGTTCTTTAGATTTTCCTCACCCAATCCTTTTTTCATACACCTCATTCACTTTGTATGATTTTGCAAATTGTACATATTTCATTCAGTACAATTCTGTACTTTGTTGCAACATAAATTCAGAATAACTACTTTACTTCTAAATTGGAAGAAACGTTTTGTGTTGTTTTTCTTCTTTTTAATTCTGGTTACTTTTTATTATTTTCATTCAGTTTAATTGTAAGCCACCCAGAGTCATGTACAAGTAGTCCTCCTTTAACAATCCTAATCTGGACCTGTAATTCCATAAATAGCTGAACTAGTCAGTAAGTGGGAAATCACATTCCTGTGGTTATCCATTCTGGCTGGAAAGAGACAAAACTATTCAGTTTCACACCATTCCCTTTGTTTATCTCCCAACTAGTTCCCTACTCTTTGTAATCTTCAAGTGCTTCCTTACACATTGAAAGCAATGTGATCATGTTGGCAGCTCAGGGCTGTGAGCCATGGGTGTGCTATGCCAGCACTTCACATTACTCTCTTAAAATCCCATCTCCCATCTGTCCTACCCTTTGGAATTCTTGGATGCATTTAAAGTGTTGGCGTACCTTGGCCACGATGCCCAGCTCTAGGCTGCCAGTATGCATTGCTTTCGATGCATACAAGAGCTTATTAAAACTTATTAAATAAAACCCTACAAATTAAAGCTACAAGGTGGAATAGACAAAATTAAATAAAGCATACAAGATAAGAACCGTACAACTCTAGTTGCACTATTTTGCTGTCAGCCATGTGTAAGTTTTATAAGATGTGAAAACAAGCTTTGCAATGGGAAGAGTCACTGGGGCTCTTTCTCTATTTACTAAAAGTTGCATATATAATTCTTTACTTCTTCCCAGAATTAGAATTAGAAGTGGCAGTAGGAGCAATTTTTGTATTTTCCAAATAAATTACACTAAAAGAATAAGTGTTTCTGGTCAGTATTCCCATACTTACAAGTCAAAGCTGTTCTGTAGATGGATTTTATGAAATTTCCCACCATTTCTGTTGGTGATATGATATTGACGGTGGCTCAGTGGGTTAGTATGCTGAGTTTGTCGGTCTAAAGGTCGGCAGTTTGGCGGGTCGAATCCCGAGTGCTGTGTAACAGAGTGAGCGCCTGTTACTCGTCCCAGCTTCTGCCAACCTAGCAGTTTGAAAGCACGTAAAAATGCAAGTAGAAAAATAGGGACCACTACGGTGGGAAGGTAACAGCGTTCCGTGCGCCTTTGGCGTCTAGTCATGCCGGCCACATGACCACGGAGACGTCTTCGGACAAGCGCTGGCTCTTCAGCTTTGAAATGGAGATGAGCACCGGCCCCTAGAGTCGGAAACGACTAGCACACATGTGCGGGGGAACCTTTACCTTTACCTTTAATGTTTTTTATTCATTTTGAGTACAAAGATTCTCTAGGTACCATGCTGCTTTAAAGTGTTCATTGTCGTGGTCTAAATGTACTCTAGGTAAGACCTTGCAATATTCTGACTGTAATTCTATATCAAAATTCCTTTGCTTTAGCACCAGTATTGCATAATTTTGTGCCATTGGCGAAAAACCATGTATAAAACCATAGACAACATGCCCTTGTTTTGACTTTCATAAGTCCTGCCTCACTCATTTGGCACTTGGAACAGCTTTTTTAAGGAATTTTGACTGACCCTTTCCAAGTTCTGGTAATTATCTCCAGGGTTTAACTGGGCTCAGTATAACAATTGAGATTACTGTATATTGGGCACTTGTGGAGAAGAAGAAAGGAAGAAAGAATTGCTGCTGAACTGAAATGGAGAGTGTTGCAAGATTTTACCAATGTAGTTATGTAATAAAATAGAATCAATGTAGTTATGTAATAAAACAGAATTTGCTCATCTGGTTGCGATTCTTATCTGGTTTATCTCACAAGAGTGAGATTAATCTTGAAGGCCTGAAAGAACAATCCTCCCCTTCCCTTCCCCACCTACAACTGCTTTACATAGTTAACATTAATAATCACTATGTTTATTAACAATAAGCCAGGCATACAGAATTTGGGATGTCAAAATCATGCACCACCTAAAACAAGTGAAAAAATAAATACCTACTCTTTTGAGTCCTTCTGGAATTCTTACAATTACAGCAAATAACCCACTCATATCTTTCAGGGTATAGCCAGGTGTGACGCCTATAAAAAGTTTCACTCTTTCAGAGAGATAGGGCAGGATCGCAGAAGCAACAAAACCTGCAAAAAGAAGAAAGGAAGTAGTTAAAAGTATACGAATGTAAGGGCCATGCTAAACTTTTCTCTATGTTTAATATATATTTTATAAAACTCTCTTTTTATGGCCCTGTACTCTATATGCGGGCCAAGAAGCAACAGTGAGAACTGGACACGGAACCACTGATTGGTTCAAAATTGGGAAAGGAGTCTGGCAAGGCTGTATACTGTTGCCTTGCCTATTTAACTTATATGCAGAGCACATCATGAGAAAGGCAGGGCTAGATGAATCAAAAGTTGGAATTAAGATTGCCGGAAGAAACATCAACAACCTAAGATATTTAATTTAATTTAATTTAATTTAATAACATTTATATACCGCCCTTCTCCCTGAGGACTCAGGGCGGTTCACAGGGCAGAATAAAATAGCGAATACAAACATTAAAATAAGATTAAACAAATTGCCCTAGTTAAAAACAATATAAATACAACACTAAAAACCCCCAGAAAAGTTAAAAAACGAAAAATAAAATAACCCCAACACTCCCCCTCAGGCTAGGCCGGCTTGTACAAACAGAAATGTCTTGAGATCGCGACGAAAGGAGCGAAGATCGGGCGCCATCCGGAGCTCAACCGGTAGCTGATTCCACAGCTCCGGAGCGCCCACAGAGAAGGATCTCCCCCTGGGGGCCACCAATCGGCATTCTCTGATCGGTGGCACCCTGAGGAGGCCCTCTCTGTGGGAACGCACAGGGCGCAGGGAGCTTGATGCCGGCAGCAGATGTTCCCTGAGGTACTCCGGCCCCATGCCATGGAGTGCTTTAAATACCGTTACCAGTACCTTGAATCTCACCCGGAAGACAACTGGCAACCAATGCAGCTCACGGAGCAGAGGCGTAACGTGGGAGTATCGGGAGGCTCCCAACACCACTCTCGCGGCTGCATTCTGTACCAGTTGGAGCTTCCGAGTAGTCCTCAAGGGCAGCCCCATGTAGAGAGCGTTGCAGTAGTCCAGACGAGAGGACACGAGCGCATGAGTGACCGTGCATAAATCGTCCCGGCTAAGATAGGGCCGCAACTGACGCACCAGGCGAACCTGTGCGAAGGCCCCCCTAGTCACGGCTCCTATATGGTCTTCCAAAGTGAGCCGTGAATCTAGGAGGACCCCCAAGTTGCGAGCCCTATCTACGGGGGGTAATAGTTCACCCCCCATAACTAGAGGTGGAATGTCCGAATAAACCCGGGACGAAGGTATGCAAAGCCACTCAGTCTTGTCGGGGTTGAGTTGGAGTCTGTTCCTCCCCATCCAGACCCGAACCGCCTCCAGGCAACGGGACATCACGTTGAGGGCATCACTGGGGTGGTTTGGGGTCGAAAAGAAAAGTTGGGTATCATCAGCGTACTGATGATACCCAACTCCAAAGCCACGAATGATCTCACCCAGCGGCTTCATGTAGATGTTGAACAGGAGAGGCGAGAGGACCGACCCCTGAGGAACTCCACAAATGAGAGACCTCGCGGTCGACCTCTGCCCCCCTGCCAACACCGACTGCGAACGTCCCAAGAGATAGGAGGAGAACCACTGTAAAACTGTGCCTCCCACTCCCAATCCCCTGAGACGCCGCAGCAAGATACCATGGTCGATGGTATCGAAAGCCGCCGAGAGGTCTAATAGGACTAGGACAGAGGAATGCCCCCTGTCCCGAGCCCTCCAGAGATCATTCACCAGCGCGACCAATGCCGTCTCCGTGCTGTACCCGGGCCTGAAACCCGATTGGTACGGGTCTAGATAATCCGCTTCATCCAGGACCAAAGGGAGCTGATGCGCCACCACACTCTCAACAACCTTCGCAAGAAAGCGAAGGTTGGAGACAGGACGAAAGTTGTTCAATACAGCCGGGTCCAGGACAGGCTTCTTGAGGAGAGGCCTCACCACCGCCTCCTTCAAGACGGCGGGGAAGATACCCTCACTCAAAGAGGCCGATATAACTGCCTGGAACCAGCTGCGTGTCCTCTCCCGGGCTGCATAAACCAGCCAGGAAGGGCACGGGTCCAGTAAACATGTGGTGGCGCTCAGCCTCCCCATGATCCTGTCCACTTCCTCCGGAGTTACAGAATCAAACTCCTCCCAGATGGTATCGACAAGACCACCCGTGTCCTGATCGTCAGACTCTGCCCAGTCAGAGTCCAAACCGGTCCGAATCCGAGCGATTTTGTCCGACAGATGTTGGTTAAACTCCTCGGCACGTCCCTGCAAGGGATCCTCCCTCACCTCCTGATTTAGGAGGGAGCGAGTCACCCTAAACAGGGCGGCCGGGCGATTATCTGCGGACGCAATAAGGGTGGCGAAGTGGTTAGACCTCGCCTCCCTAATTGCAGCGAGATAAGACCTAATATAGGCTCTTAGTCGCAATCGGTCGGGTTCAGATCGGGTGGACCTCCAACCGCTCTCTAGGCCCCGTCTCCGACGCTTCATCTCCCGGAGCTCCGCAGAAAACCATGGAGCCCGACGGGATCTGCACCGGGTCAGGGGCCGCAAGGGTACAACTCGGTCAAGGGCCTCAGTGGCCGTCCTTTCCCAGGCCTCCACTAGGGTCTCGGCCGAGCTGTGAGTGAGGGAGGCAGGTGGGGACCCCAGCGCCGCCTGGAACCTTTGGGGATCCATTAAGCGTCTGGGGCGGTACCATTTGAGTGGTTCCAAACACCCACGGCGGGGGGTGGCAAAACGGAAGACCAGCCGCAGGAGATGATGATCGGTCCATGACAGGGGCATAATAATTGGAGAGCCCCCACCAAGATCATCTAACCACCGTCCAGACAAGAAAACAAGGTCAAGGGTGTGGCCTCCTTCATGAGTCGGTCCCGTAATTACTTGCGTCAGGTCCATGGCCGCCATGGAAGCCATGAACTCCCGAGCTAACTCAGATGATCCTCCCAGCGATGGTAGGTTGAAGTCCCCCAAAACTATAAGTTTCGGGAACTCAACCACCAGCCCCGAGAGGACATCAAGCAGCTCAGGCAGGGCTGCTGCTGCGTGACTAGGCGAAAGGTACACCAGCAGCAAGCCCAACTGCGCACCAGGGCCGCATCTCAAAAAGAGAGACTCACACCCGACTGTCTGGGGAACGGTGGCCTCCCGCGGACACAAGGTCTCCCTCACAACAACAGCCACTCCCCCACCCCTACCCTGAGCCCGAGGCCGGTGCAGCACCCGGAAACCTGGTGGGCAAAGATCAACCAGAGGAACACCGCCCTCTGGGCCCAACCAGGTCTCCGAGATGCAAGCCAGGTCAGCCTGCTCACCCTCGACCAAGTCTCGAACGAGAGGAGCCTTATTAACGACCGACCTGGCATTCAAATACACCAGCCGGAGCTCAGGAGGCTGCACATCCTCACTCCCGGGACCTCGGGGCGGAACCAGAGGGTCGGAGTGCCTCACCGCTTGTAAGCAGCGGAGAGGCCTTCCCTGAGACCGATACGGCCCTCTGTTCCTACACCTGCTGCCATTCCCTATCGTCGTGGGAATAGGCAATCCCACGACTGGCCCTGGAGCCCCAGAAGCAGCCAACCCCCGCTCCTCCCCATCGCGATCAGCCTCAGCACTAGCCTGAACAACGGTAGATGGACTGCCCCCCTCGTCCAAACAACCAAGAAAAGAACCCTCCCTCCTCCCTAACCCCCAAAAAAATTTTGACAAAAAACAAATCAAAGACCTCCTGTTGGGTCTACGTCGGAGGTCCGTAACCGTGCCCGGCCATCTCTCAGGATCCCAATAAATGGGACCTTCCTCGAGATTATACTCGGCCGGAAAGGCGGGCCGCCTCCAGGAGGGGGGAGCACCCCTGAGGGCGAGCAAGTCTGTAGAGGAGTACCTCAAACAAGGCATAAAGCAGTCCAGATATAGGCAGTCCATAATCAATTGATTTAAGGAGGAACCAAACAGAGAGCAAGTAGATGTCCCGAGCCTCCACCCAGCCACTGCCACTCAGCTGGGTGTCCCCCAAGATAGGCCAACCACCGCCCTCTCACGACAGTTGGAAAGCCTATACCAGGGGGGAATAGTCCGAAATATCCATCCTGGGTACAGCATGTCCCCTAGAGCTCTCACCTCTAGGGGCAGCAGATGTAAGTTCAGGCCACCCTCTCACTGTGGCCAGTACCCAGGGAACTCTGAATCCTTTGGGGCCGATATGTGAATGGCAATAGAGAACAGTCCAAGGCAGGGATAAAATAATATAGTACATCATCAAAGTCTGAACTACTAGGTGGCCAAATCCTCCGCTGCAGATGATACCACTCTAATGGCAGAAAGTGAAGAGGAACTAAAGAGCCTCTTGTTGTGAGTGAAGAAGGAGAGTGCAAAACTTGGGTTGAAACTAAACATTAAGAAAACCAAGATCATGGCATCCGGCCCTCTCAATTCCTGGCAAATAGATGGGGAAGAAATGGAGGTAGTGACAGATTTTATTTTCCTGGGCCCCAAGATCACCGCAGATGGGGACTGCAGCCAAGAAATTAAAAGATGCTTGCTCTTGGGGAGGAAAGCCATGCCAAATCTAGACAGCACACTAAAAAGCAGAGATATCACCCTGTCCAGAAAAGTGCGTATAGTTAAGGCTATGGTCTTCCCAGTTGCAATGTATGGCTGTGAAAATTGGACCATAAGAAAGGCTGAATGCCAAAGAATTGAAGCCTTTGAACTATGGTGCTGCAGAAGACTCCCTTGGACTGCAAGGTGATCAAACCGGTCAGTCCTAGAGGAGATCAACCCTGACTGCTCTTTAGAAGGCCAGATCCTGAAGCTAAAACTCAAATACTTTGGCCACCTAATGAGAAGGAAGGACTCACTGGAGAAGAGCCTAATGCTGGGAAAGATTGAGGGCACTAGAAGAAGGGGACAACAGAGAATGAGGTGGCTGGATGGAGTCACTGAAGCAGTAGGCGTGAGCTTAAATGGACTCCAGAAGATGGTAGAGGACAGGAAGGCCTGGAGGAACGTTGTCCATAGGGTCGCGATGGGTCGGACACGACTTCGCAACTAACAACAACAACAACAACAACAACTCTCTTTTTGGGGGGTAGAATTGGGGCAACTAGATGGAGCTGGGCATTTACTGGCCAGATGCCCTTCCTGATGCCTATGCAGAGTTCATAGCAGATATTTTCTCTTTGCACCCTAGGAGAGAAACATCTGCCACTACTTAGGATTGAACATTCAACTTTCCAAGTGGGAGACAAGAGTATTCACCACTAGACCACTAGGCTGTTTAATTGATAAGGTTAAACTTGTAATTTGGGGCTGTAATATTAATTTTGATTATTGCTAAATATGTGGGATTAAGGAATGAAGTTTAAGATGAATAGGATTTTTAATGAGAGGTTTATAAGAATGTAAAGATGGATGTGTAATTGAGATTAGGAAACCTTTTATTATGATAGTTGACTAGAATGGAGGAAATATGAGATTTTGGGAGGGTTAAGATTATATCAGTGAGGAAATGAAACAGATGTAAAAATTAGTAACAAAAGTGTGGATTTGGAAAACTGAAAGAATGAAGATGTTGAAATTGAGTATTTTGGCCCTTTTTAATATTTTGTTTAGCTTTATTTTCAAACTAGAGATTATTTTTATAATCTTGTTTGATAATGATAGATACATTAGGATTAATGATTAGATAATTATTTGTGAAAAAATGTAGAAATATTGTATAGCTAGTCCTCAACTTACAACTATTTGTTTAGTGACTGTTCAAAGTTACAACAGCCCTGAAAAAGTGTTTTATGATCATTTTTCATACTTACAACCATCGCAACATCCCCACAGTCAAGTGATCAAAATTTGGGCACTTGGCAACTGGCATGTATTTATGTGATATATTTAAATAAAATGTGGCACAGTTGTTGAAGTGCACTATTGCGGACAAACTCTGTCCACAGCCTGGAGTTTCATCTTGATGGGGCTGAAAGATTGTTTCAGCCTTCCATCCTGCAAAAAGGTCAGTAAAATAAGGACCCTGATTGTTGGGGCCAATATACAAATAATGCTTTTACATTGTAAACCACTCAGACAGTGCTATAAAGCACTGCCAAAAAAGGGCAAAACTCACTTAACAACTGCCCCACTTAGCAACAAATATATTGGGTTGAATTGTTGTTGTAAGTGGAGGATTACCAGTGAATACTGTTACATGTAGAGTTAAATATTGATTATGTTATGTTTAACTTAGAGTAAAAGATTGCCTCGTTGTATATTGGTATCTGTACTGAGGAAAGTCAGAGGTCTTTCTTTTTTAAAATATTATTTTGCTTATCCCTTTTGCACCCTTTTTTCTTTTGAATTTTAACCTTTCTATCTATTGATAACCTTTCCCTGTTTTTTTAAAATCATTTTGTATTTTCTTTTTTTGAAATGTAATAAAATGGTTTTTAAAAAATGGTAGGGTTGTATGATTGCTCCAATTTACCTTCAATATTGCCCCAAGTCTTATTCCTCCTTTTGAGAAATTCAATTATGACACTACCTTTTTTATGCAAACCAATAATGTTTTATTGGTTTTCAGAAGACCACCACTTGCTACCAAAAAAGTATTTTGGAAGTAGTTTACAACCTTATTCCCACTATGTCGAATGGTTCCCATAACTGAGAGACTCACAGCAGAAGAATAAAAATTAGCAGTGATCTAGGAAGGAGATCACATCTACTTCTGCTTCATTGACTATGCTAAAGCATTTGATTGTGTGGATCACAACAAACTGTGGCAAGTTCTTAAAGAGATGGAAGTACCAGACCATCTTATTTGTCTCTTGAGAAACCTATATGTGGGTCAAGAAGCAACAGTGAGAACTGGACACGGAACCACTGATTGGCTGTATACTGTATATTGTCGCCCTGCCTGTTTAACTTATATGCAGAGTACATCATGAGAAAGGCAGGGCTAGATGAATCAAAAGTTGGAATTAAGATTGCCAGGAGAAATATCAACCTAAGATATCCAGATGATACCACTCTAATGGCAGAAAGTGAAGAGGAACTAAAGAGCCTCTTGTTGCGGGTGAAGAAGGAGAGTGCAAAATTTGGGTTGAAACTTAACATTAAGAAAACCAAGATCATGGCATCTGGCCCTCTCAATTCCTGGCAAATAGGGGAAGAAATGGAGGTAGTGACAGATTTTATTTTCCTGGGCTCCAAGACCACCGCAGATGGGGACTGCAGCCAAGAAATTAAAAGATGCTTGCTCCTGGGGAGGAAAGCCATGGCAAATCTCGACAGCACACTAAAAAGCAGAGACATCACCCTGCCAACAAAAGTGCATATAGTCAAGGCTATGGTCTTCCCAGTTGCAATGTATGGCTGTGAAAGTTGGACCATAAGAAAGGCTGAGCACCTGAGCACCAGAGAATTGAAGCCTTTGAACTATGGTGCTGGAGAAGACTCCTGCAAGTCCCTTAGACCAGTGTTTTTCAACCTTTTTTGGGCAAAGGCACACTTGTTTCATGAAAAAAATCACGAGGCACTCCACCATTAGAAAATGTTAAAAAAAATTAACTCTGTGCCTATATTGACTATATATAAAGTAATTCTCTTGAATAGGAATCAAATAAACACAAAGAAAGTATTTTATAATTACTTTTCAATTTTTCCCACGGCACACCAGGCAACATCTCGCGGCACACTAGTGTGCCGCGGAACAGTGGTTGAAAAACACTGCCTTAGACTGCAAGGCGATCAAACTAGTCAGTCCTAGAGCAGATCAACCCTGACTGCTCTTTAGAAGGCCAGATCCTGAAGCTAAAACTCAAATACTTTGGCCACCTAATGAGAAGGAAGGACTCACTGGAGAAGAGCCTAATGCTGGGAAAGATTGAGGGCAATAGAAGAAGGGGCGACAGAGAATGAGGTGGCTGGATGGAGTCACTGAAGCAGTAGGCGTGAGCCTAAATGGACTCCAGAAGATGGTAGAGGACAGGAAGGCCTGGAGGAATGTTGTCCATGGGGTCGCGATGGTTTGGATATGACTTCGCAACTAACAACAATAACAACAACAAAGGAGAACATGGGAAAAGAGAAGACCATAAGAAGATTTAGAATTGGAAAAATGATATTGTGGGGGGTGGGGGGGAGACAGATAAATGCTCTGTCACTTTCATTCTGATGGATGAAGATTTTCCAGCAAACTTATAATACTGTAAATTGTAAATCTCCAAATGAGATATTCCTATTTAGGTATCTTAGGGGAGCTAACTAAAAACCGGCTGCTGTGTTACATTTGCCACAATTAGCTTCAGCAAAAGTTCAGAAAGTGGAAGCAGCCATTTGAACTTGCTTGTCCTCAGTAGAAGCAAAGTTGCTGCATTCAGGCAAAATGGGGCACCTCCTTGAAATCGAGGCCCACTCTGATGGCTGAAGTGGCATTTGTAAATTTTTGACAGACATCCTCAAATCTGTTAAAGACTCTTAACCAGAATACATTTTGAAAACTCTGCAGCAGAGACGTAGAATGCTGGGGGTAAGATGATATGGACAAAAGCCAACAAAAATACAGTCATTTTCTTGGAATTGCTCAACCCAGTTGAAAAAAGGGTTGCTGGGTCCTATGGTTAGCAGACAGAGAAAAACAGTTTTATTATAAAATGATGCCAAGACTATATTCTTAACTATTGTTGCTCCTTGTGAATGGCCAACATAATATAAAGAGTCTTGTTTTGTTTCCTGTCAGATGAAGTTTATTGTTGCTGGTATATCATAAATTCCTATTTCATGAAAACTGTAACACAAAAACACATACAAATTAATCAACCTGTAATAATACCAAGGTTACTAACTTTGGATAATAGGATTGAAGTACTTAATTAAGGGCTACTGAGCAAAGTTTCAGCAATCCTTTAAAACCCAACTAACATGAAAATGCTCTAGTTTTCTCCATTTTAAAAATAATAATAATTCAAACTGGGAAACTCAGAAAAATGTCTGTTTGCTGATACAGATAATGATTTACAGTGAGGCATTTTATAAATTGGAAATTACAATAAAATGTATCCTTCATATTTTAATTATCAAAGAATCTTAGTTTAACATAATTTGATATTCAAAAGCTTCAGTAACACATGATAAATGCTAATCTCTTAATCATATCAAAATTGAAATATCTTTTTTCTCCTTATGTTGTGTATTCAAAATGCATATTTTCGCCAAGAAAACCAAAAGGTATTTAATGAAGAAAACTTGAATGTCATTAAACATTTTGTTTAAAAGCCTTTTAAAAACCTTTTCGAACTGAAAACCTGATGCCTCACCAGTTCATATATTTCAATACTGTTATTATTATGACAGCTTCTAGCCTATTTTCTATTTTTATTTTTTTTCTTTGTGATATTGGTTTTTGAATAAATGTTTATTGTATGCATTTTAACTTGATTCATATTATAGAAAAATATTTATTCATTAATTTACATAAACCCTACAACATCATTTCCTAACAAATTGCTAGACTTTCACCAAACATTTTTACTATCAATTCTCCTTCGAATTTATCTGAATTCCCAGAATTCTTGCTGGTCAATTGAAAATTCCTTGTGTCTTCTAGACCAAGTGGTCCCTCTAGTGTTTATTATCCAGACATCATAGCCAGCATCTGCTAGAAAAAATCCCAGGCTGTTGCTAGGAAGATTTGCAATCCAACATCTCCCTTCTGCCACAAAACCATGTACCAATAAAACAATTGGTCTAGGCCCTGCATCCAAGAATACATGATTTATTGCATGTTACCTATAAGTATAATGCTCCTCCAGCAATAATGTATTACTTTAGTAATTACATTTTGTCTTGTTAAGATCCCTTTACAGCATCACACTTACATTAGGAGTGTGTAAAGGTCAGGATCCAAACGGCAAAATATAAGTTTTACTTGTGCACTCTTTGTCAAGGGTACTTTATACCAAATGCTTCTCTTCCCAGGATTATGGGCCATCTGCAAGGGCAGCCAGATGATACCAAGAAAAGATGTTAGCTGCTGTAAGATTTTCTGAACAGGTGCTATGTGCCTAGCCACACACTCCATCAATCACACTTTGCCCTGCAGAACCTTAAGTGTGCTACTAAATCTACCACTAAATTGCTTTAACAATATCTGAAAACTGTCCCAAATGAAAGAACTCCGGTCAATGAATAGCAATAAAGTTGCATAACAATTGAGCACATTTAAATATATAAGAACACAAGAGGTTCCTGGTCCATGTACTGTTGTGTTAGTTGCTGCTGGTGCTGCTGGGAGAGCAATCCTCAGCCAGGGCTCACATTTGATTTTTCTACCAATGTGAAGTAGGACCAGGAAGATGCTCAAGTCATGGACCAGCACTTCTGCTCAGCACTAAGTGCCAGGATTAAAGTTAATGTGTAGCCACAAAGTAGCAATTCTGATTGTTGGTAGGGTATAACCTAAACTGTTTTTGTCCCATATAGACTCCCACAGCCTCCAGGAACCAATTTAAAATTTCATTAACTCTAACCCTGGGACAATAATTTACAGCTGTGCATTATCAGCAGAGTGAAACTCTTATCCCATACTGACAATCACTCCCAGTTTCAAAATGGGATTAAATAACACAAGTAAAGCAAGTAAAAATTAATTTATTTATGAATAAACATGAAGTAATGCTTACTACGGGATGCGGTGGCTCAGTGGGTTAGTATGCTGAGCTTGTCGATCAGAAGGTCGGCAGTTTGGCGGGTCGAATCCTGAGTGCCGCGTAACAGAGTGATCGCCTGTTACTCATCCCAGCTTCTGCCAACCTAGCAGTTCGAAAGCACGTAAAAATACAAGTAGAAAAATAGGGACCACTACGGTGGGAAGGTAACAGCATTCCATGCGCCTTTGGCGTCTAGTCATGCTGGCCACATGACCGCAGAGGCGTCCTCGGACAAGCGCTGGCTCTTTGGCTTTGAAAAGGAGATGAGCACCGGCCCCTAGAGTCGGAAACGACTAGCACGCATGTGCGGGGGAACCTTTACCTTTTACCTTTAATGCTTACTACACCCAATCCTTGATGCTAGTTTAGGAAGATACCATGGTTGATTGTGTTCAATGTCACCAAGGAGTCTAAGAGGACCAGGACAGATGCACTACTCCTGTCTCTCTTCATTAGAGTCATCAATGCAGCTTTTGTGCTATGGCCCAGATTAAAAATAATGAAGATTATTCACTTCCACCAGGATCATGTGTAACAGGCTCTCTATCACTTTCTTAACTATGGTTCCTAAAATTGGAGATTATTCTAAAGTTGGTGATTAAGTAAAAGTTCTCAAGTAAGATGGGTTAAGGCAGGGCTGTCAAACTGCTGGCCTACGGGCCGGATGCATCATAGCGAAACTGTGCCCACCCCATTGCCGGCAATGGCAAAAAAGTCACGATACGTCATGACACGTCATGTGACATTGCGAGTTTGACACCCCTGGGTTAAGGAATGGCTCCTGTAAAAGAGAGACCATCAAACGTTTTTCAAGTCTAGTGGCAAAACTCTCTCCCTTAGAGAAACTTTAACTATCTCCTGAATCCAGCCACACATGCTCCATCTGGAATCTGCAGGAGACACAAAGTATATGGACCCAGCCCACAGAGGCAGAGTTGACGTTACAGGGAAACCCATAAAGTTCAAAGGAATCCCAAACTGAACCACCCACCATAATATAACACTAATAGCAGCACAATTATTTGTAGAAAGGTAATCTAATATAGTGGGTTATTTGTAGAAAGGTAATCTAATATCAATTATTTGTAGAAAGGTAATCTAATATAAGGAATTAGATCTGATAGACAGAGTGCCTGAAGAACTATGGACACAGGTTCGCAACATTGTACAACAGGTAGCAACCAAAACCATCCCAAAGAAAAAGAAATGCAAGAAAGCAAAATGGCTGTCTGAGGAAGCTTTGCAAATAGCTGAGGAAAGGAGGGAAGCGAAAGGCAAGGGAGAAAAAGAAAGATACGCCCAATTAAATGCAGAATTCCAAAGAATAGCTAGAAGAGATAAGAATGCCTTCTTAAATGAACAATGCAAAGAAATAGAAGAAAACAATAGAATAGGGAGGACCAGAGACCTATTCAAGAAAATTGGATAGATGAAGGGAACGTTTAATGCAAAAATGGGCATGATAAAGGACCAAAATGGCAGGGACCTAACAGAGGCAGAAGAGATTAAGAAGAGGTGGCAAAATTACACAGAAGAACTATACAAGAATGAGCTTAACGTCCCTGATAATCACAATGAGGTGGTCACTGACCTCGAGCCAGACATCCTAGAATGTGAAGTGAAGTGGGCCATAGAAAAGCTGAGCAACAACAAAGCTAGTGGAGGTGACAGTATTCCAGCTGAGCTATTCAAAATCTTAAAAGACAATGCAGTAAAAGTGCTACACTCAATTTGCCAGCAAATTTGGAAAACTCAACAGTGGCCACAGGATTGGAAAAGATCAGTTTACATTCCAATTCCAAAGAAAGGCAGTGCCAAAGAATGTTTAAACTATCGCACCATTGCACTCATTTCTTATGCTAGTAAAGTTATGCTTAAAATTCTACAAGCTAGACTCCAGCAGTATGTGGATCGAGAACTACCAGAAGTACAGGCAGGATTTTGAAGAGGCAGAGGAACTAGAGATCAAATTGCTAACATACGCTGGATCATGGAGAAAGCTAGGGAGTTCCAGAAAAACATCTACTTCTGCTTCATTGACTATGCTAAAGCCTTTGGTTGTGTGGATCACAACAAATTGTGGCAAGTTCTTAAAGAGATGGGAGTACCAGACCATCTTATCTGTCTCTTGAGAAACCTATATGCGGGCCAAGAAGCAACAGTGAGAACTGGACACGGAACCACTGATTGGTTCAAAATTGGGAAAGGAGTCTGGCAAGGCTGTATACTGTTGCCTTGCCTATTTAACTTATATGCAGAGCACATATGCAGGGCTAGATGAATCAAAAGTTGGAATTAAGATTGCCGGAAGAAACATCAACAACCTAAGATATGCAGATGATACCACTCTAATGGCAGAAAGTGAAGAGGAACTAAAGAGCCTCTTGTTGTGAGTGAAGAAGGAGAGTGCAAAACTTGGGTTGAAACTAAACATTAAGAAAACCAAGATCATGGCATCCGGCCCTCTCAATTCCTGGCAAATAGATGGGGAAGAAATGGAGGTAGTGACAGATTTTATTTTCCTGGGCTCCAAGATCACTGCAGATGGGGACTGTAGCCAAGAAATTAAAAGACGCTTGCTCCTTGGGAGGAAAGTCATGGCAAATCTAGAAAGCACACTAAAAAGCAGAGACGTCACCCTGTCAACAAAAGTGCGTATAGTCAAGGCTATGGTCTTCCCAGTTGCAATGTATGGCAGTGAAAGCTGGACCATAAGAAAGGCTGAGCGCCAAAGAATTGAAGCCTTTGAACTATGGTGCTGGAGAAGACTCCTGCGAGTTCCTTGGACTGCAAGGCGATCAAACCAGTCAGTGCTAGAGGAGATCAACCCTGACTGCTCTTTAGAAGGCCAGATCCTGAAGCTAAAACTCAAATACTTTGGCCACCTAATGAGAAGGAAGGACTCACTGGAGAAGAGCCTAATGCTGGGAAAGATTGAGGGCACTAGAAGAAGGGGACAACAGAGAATGAGGTGGCTGGATGGAGTCACTGAAGCAGTAGGCGTGAGCTTAAATGGACTCCAGAAGATGGTAGAGGACAGGAAGGCCTGGAGGAACGTTGTCCATAGGGTCGCGATGGGTCGGACACGACTTCGCAACTAACAACAACAACAACAACAACAACTCTCTTTTTGGGGGGTAGAATTGGGGCAACTAGATGGAGCTGGGCATTTACTGGCCAGATGCCCTTCCTGATGCCTATGCAGAGTTCATAGCAGATATTTTCTCTTTGCACCCTAGGAGAGAAACATCTGCCACTACTTAGGATTGAACATTCAACTTTCCAAGTGGGAGACAAGAGTATTCACCACTAGACCACTAGGCTGTTTAATTGATAAGGTTAAACTTGTAATTTGGGGCTGTAATATTAATTTTGATTATTGCTAAATATGTGGGATTAAGGAATGAAGTTTAAGATGAATAGGATTTTTAATGAGAGGTTTATAAGAATGTAAAGATGGATGTGTAATTGAGATTAGGAAACCTTTTATTATGATAGTTGACTAGAATGGAGGAAATATGAGATTTTGGGAGGGTTAAGATTATATCAGTGAGGAAATGAAACAGATGTAAAAATTAGTAACAAAAGTGTGGATTTGGAAAACTGAAAGAATGAAGATGTTGAAATTGAGTATTTTGGCCCTTTTTAATATTTTGTTTAGCTTTATTTTCAAACTAGAGATTATTTTTATAATCTTGTTTGATAATGATAGATACATTAGGATTAATGATTAGATAATTATTTGTGAAAAAATGTAGAAATATTGTATAGCTAGTCCTCAACTTACAACTATTTGTTTAGTGACTGTTCAAAGTTACAACAGCCCTGAAAAAGTGTTTTATGATCATTTTTCATACTTACAACCATCGCAACATCCCCACAGTCAAGTGATCAAAATTTGGGCACTTGGCAACTGGCATGTATTTATGTGATATATTTAAATAAAATGTGGCACAGTTGTTGAAGTGCACTATTGCGGACAAACTCTGTCCACAGCCTGGAGTTTCATCTTGATGGGGCTGAAAGATTGTTTCAGCCTTCCATCCTGCAAAAAGGTCAGTAAAATAAGGACCCTGATTGTTGGGGCCAATATACAAATAATGCTTTTACATTGTAAACCACTCAGACAGTGCTATAAAGCACTGCCAAAAAAGGGCAAAACTCACTTAACAACTGCCCCACTTAGCAACAAATATATTGGGTTGAATTGTTGTTGTAAGTGGAGGATTACCAGTGAATACTGTTACATGTAGAGTTAAATATTGATTATGTTATGTTTAACTTAGAGTAAAAGATTGCCTCGTTGTATATTGGTATCTGTACTGAGGAAAGTCAGAGGTCTTTCTTTTTTAAAATATTATTTTGCTTATCCCTTTTGCACCCTTTTTTCTTTTGAATTTTAACCTTTCTATCTATTGATAACCTTTCCCTGTTTTTTTAAAATCATTTTGTATTTTCTTTTTTTGAAATGTAATAAAATGGTTTTTAAAAAATGGTAGGGTTGTATGATTGCTCCAATTTACCTTCAATATTGCCCCAAGTCTTATTCCTCCTTTTGAGAAATTCAATTATGACACTACCTTTTTTATGCAAACCAATAATGTTTTATTGGTTTTCAGAAGACCACCACTTGCTACCAAAAAAGTATTTTGGAAGTAGTTTACAACCTTATTCCCACTATGTCGAATGGTTCCCATAACTGAGAGACTCACAGCAGAAGAATAAAAATTAGCAGTGATCTAGGAAGGAGATCACATCTACTTCTGCTTCATTGACTATGCTAAAGCATTTGATTGTGTGGATCACAACAAACTGTGGCAAGTTCTTAAAGAGATGGAAGTACCAGACCATCTTATTTGTCTCTTGAGAAACCTATATGTGGGTCAAGAAGCAACAGTGAGAACTGGACACGGAACCACTGATTGGCTGTATACTGTATATTGTCGCCCTGCCTGTTTAACTTATATGCAGAGTACATCATGAGAAAGGCAGGGCTAGATGAATCAAAAGTTGGAATTAAGATTGCCAGGAGAAATATCAACCTAAGATATCCAGATGATACCACTCTAATGGCAGAAAGTGAAGAGGAACTAAAGAGCCTCTTGTTGCGGGTGAAGAAGGAGAGTGCAAAATTTGGGTTGAAACTTAACATTAAGAAAACCAAGATCATGGCATCTGGCCCTCTCAATTCCTGGCAAATAGGGGAAGAAATGGAGGTAGTGACAGATTTTATTTTCCTGGGCTCCAAGACCACCGCAGATGGGGACTGCAGCCAAGAAATTAAAAGATGCTTGCTCCTGGGGAGGAAAGCCATGGCAAATCTCGACAGCACACTAAAAAGCAGAGACATCACCCTGCCAACAAAAGTGCATATAGTCAAGGCTATGGTCTTCCCAGTTGCAATGTATGGCTGTGAAAGTTGGACCATAAGAAAGGCTGAGCACCTGAGCACCAGAGAATTGAAGCCTTTGAACTATGGTGCTGGAGAAGACTCCTGCAAGTCCCTTAGACCAGTGTTTTTCAACCTTTTTTGGGCAAAGGCACACTTGTTTCATGAAAAAAATCACGAGGCACTCCACCATTAGAAAATGTTAAAAAAATTAACTCTGTGCCTATATTGACTATATATAAAGTAATTCTCTTGAATAGGAATCAAATAAACACAAAGAAAGTATTTTATAATTACTTTTCAATTTTTCCCACGGCACACCAGGCAACATCTCGCGGCACACTAGTGTGCCGCGGAACAGTGGTTGAAAAACACTGCCTTAGACTGCAAGGCGATCAAACTAGTCAGTCCTAGAGCAGATCAACCCTGACTGCTCTTTAGAAGGCCAGATCCTGAAGCTAAAACTCAAATACTTTGGCCACCTAATGAGAAGGAAGGACTCACTGGAGAAGAGCCTAATGCTGGGAAAGATTGAGGGCAATAGAAGAAGGGGCGACAGAGAATGAGGTGGCTGGATGGAGTCACTGAAGCAGTAGGCGTGAGCCTAAATGGACTCCAGAAGATGGTAGAGGACAGGAAGGCCTGGAGGAATGTTGTCCATGGGGTCGCGATGGTTTGGATATGACTTCGCAACTAACAACAATAACAACAACAAAGGAGAACATGGGAAAAGAGAAGACCATAAGAAGATTTAGAATTGGAAAAATGATATTGTGGGGGGTGGGGGGGAGACAGATAAATGCTCTGTCACTTTCATTCTGATGGATGAAGATTTTCCAGCAAACTTATAATACTGTAAATTGTAAATCTCCAAATGAGATATTCCTATTTAGGTATCTTAGGGGAGCTAACTAAAAACCGGCTGCTGTGTTACATTTGCCACAATTAGCTTCAGCAAAAGTTCAGAAAGTGGAAGCAGCCATTTGAACTTGCTTGTCCTCAGTAGAAGCAAAGTTGCTGCATTCAGGCAAAATGGGGCACCTCCTTGAAATCGAGGCCCACTCTGATGGCTGAAGTGGCATTTGTAAATTTTTGACAGACATCCTCAAATCTGTTAAAGACTCTTAACCAGAATACATTTTGAAAACTCTGCAGCAGAGACGTAGAATGCTGGGGGTAAGATGATATGGACAAAAGCCAACAAAAATACAGTCATTTTCTTGGAATTGCTCAACCCAGTTGAAAAAAGGGTTGCTGGGTCCTATGGTTAGCAGACAGAGAAAAACAGTTTTATTATAAAATGATGCCAAGACTATATTCTTAACTATTGTTGCTCCTTGTGAATGGCCAACATAATATAAAGAGTCTTGTTTTGTTTCCTGTCAGATGAAGTTTATTGTTGCTGGTATATCATAAATTCCTATTTCATGAAAACTGTAACACAAAAACACATACAAATTAATCAACCTGTAATAATACCAAGGTTACTAACTTTGGATAATAGGATTGAAGTACTTAATTAAGGGCTACTGAGCAAAGTTTCAGCAATCCTTTAAAACCCAACTAACATGAAAATGCTCTAGTTTTCTCCATTTTAAAAATAATAATAATTCAAACTGGGAAACTCAGAAAAATGTCTGTTTGCTGATACAGATAATGATTTACAGTGAGGCATTTTATAAATTGGAAATTACAATAAAATGTATCCTTCATATTTTAATTATCAAAGAATCTTAGTTTAACATAATTTGATATTCAAAAGCTTCAGTAACACATGATAAATGCTAATCTCTTAATCATATCAAAATTGAAATATCTTTTTTCTCCTTATGTTGTGTATTCAAAATGCATATTTTCGCCAAGAAAACCAAAAGGTATTTAATGAAGAAAACTTGAATGTCATTAAACATTTTGTTTAAAAGCCTTTTAAAAACCTTTTCGAACTGAAAACCTGATGCCTCACCAGTTCATATATTTCAATACTGTTATTATTATGACAGCTTCTAGCCTATTTTCTATTTTTATTTTTTTTCTTTGTGATATTGGTTTTTGAATAAATGTTTATTGTATGCATTTTAACTTGATTCATATTATAGAAAAATATTTATTCATTAATTTACATAAACCCTACAACATCATTTCCTAACAAATTGCTAGACTTTCACCAAACATTTTTACTATCAATTCTCCTTCGAATTTATCTGAATTCCCAGAATTCTTGCTGGTCAATTGAAAATTCCTTGTGTCTTCTAGACCAAGTGGTCCCTCTAGTGTTTATTATCCAGACATCATAGCCAGCATCTGCTAGAAAAAATCCCAGGCTGTTGCTAGGAAGATTTGCAATCCAACATCTCCCTTCTGCCACAAAACCATGTACCAATAAAACAATTGGTCTAGGCCCTGCATCCAAGAATACATGATTTATTGCATGTTACCTATAAGTATAATGCTCCTCCAGCAATAATGTATTACTTTAGTAATTACATTTTGTCTTGTTAAGATCCCTTTACAGCATCACACTTACATTAGGAGTGTGTAAAGGTCAGGATCCAAACGGCAAAATATAAGTTTTACTTGTGCACTCTTTGTCAAGGGTACTTTATACCAAATGCTTCTCTTCCCAGGATTATGGGCCATCTGCAAGGGCAGCCAGATGATACCAAGAAAAGATGTTAGCTGCTGTAAGATTTTCTGAACAGGTGCTATGTGCCTAGCCACACACTCCATCAATCACACTTTGCCCTGCAGAACCTTAAGTGTGCTACTAAATCTACCACTAAATTGCTTTAACAATATCTGAAAACTGTCCCAAATGAAAGAACTCCGGTCAATGAATAGCAATAAAGTTGCATAACAATTGAGCACATTTAAATATATAAGAACACAAGAGGTTCCTGGTCCATGTACTGTTGTGTTAGTTGCTGCTGGTGCTGCTGGGAGAGCAATCCTCAGCCAGGGCTCACATTTGATTTTTCTACCAATGTGAAGTAGGACCAGGAAGATGCTCAAGTCATGGACCAGCACTTCTGCTCAGCACTAAGTGCCAGGATTAAAGTTAATGTGTAGCCACAAAGTAGCAATTCTGATTGTTGGTAGGGTATAACCTAAACTGTTTTTGTCCCATATAGACTCCCACAGCCTCCAGGAACCAATTTAAAATTTCATTAACTCTAACCCTGGGACAATAATTTACAGCTGTGCATTATCAGCAGAGTGAAACTCTTATCCCATACTGACAATCACTCCCAGTTTCAAAATGGGATTAAATAACACAAGTAAAGCAAGTAAAAATTAATTTATTTATGAATAAACATGAAGTAATGCTTACTACGGGATGCGGTGGCTCAGTGGGTTAGTATGCTGAGCTTGTCGATCAGAAGGTCGGCAGTTTGGCGGGTCGAATCCTGAGTGCCGCGTAACAGAGTGATCGCCTGTTACTCATCCCAGCTTCTGCCAACCTAGCAGTTCGAAAGCACGTAAAAATACAAGTAGAAAAATAGGGACCACTACGGTGGGAAGGTAACAGCATTCCATGCGCCTTTGGCGTCTAGTCATGCTGGCCACATGACCGCAGAGGCGTCCTCGGACAAGCGCTGGCTCTTTGGCTTTGAAAAGGAGATGAGCACCGGCCCCTAGAGTCGGAAACGACTAGCACGCATGTGCGGGGGAACCTTTACCTTTTACCTTTAATGCTTACTACACCCAATCCTTGATGCTAGTTTAGGAAGATACCATGGTTGATTGTGTTCAATGTCACCAAGGAGTCTAAGAGGACCAGGACAGATGCACTACTCCTGTCTCTCTTCATTAGAGTCATCAATGCAGCTTTTGTGCTATGGCCCAGATTAAAAATAATGAAGATTATTCACTTCCACCAGGATCATGTGTAACAGGCTCTCTATCACTTTCTTAACTATGGTTCCTAAAATTGGAGATTATTCTAAAGTTGGTGATTAAGTAAAAGTTCTCAAGTAAGATGGGTTAAGGCAGGGCTGTCAAACTGCTGGCCTACGGGCCGGATGCATCATAGCGAAACTGTGCCCACCCCATTGCCGGCAATGGCAAAAAAGTCACGATACGTCATGACACGTCATGTGACATTGCGAGTTTGACACCCCTGGGTTAAGGAATGGCTCCTGTAAAAGAGAGACCATCAAACGTTTTTCAAGTCTAGTGGCAAAACTCTCTCCCTTAGAGAAACTTTAACTATCTCCTGAATCCAGCCACACATGCTCCATCTGGAATCTGCAGGAGACACAAAGTATATGGACCCAGCCCACAGAGGCAGAGTTGACGTTACAGGGAAACCCATAAAGTTCAAAGGAATCCCAAACTGAACCACCCACCATAATATAACACTAATAGCAGCACAATTATTTGTAGAAAGGTAATCTAATATAGTGGGTTATTTGTAGAAAGGTAATCTAATATCAATTATTTGTAGAAAGGTAATCTAATATAAGGAATTAGATCTGATAGACAGAGTGCCTGAAGAACTATGGACACAGGTTCGCAACATTGTACAACAGGTAGCAACCAAAACCATCCCAAAGAAAAAGAAATGCAAGAAAGCAAAATGGCTGTCTGAGGAAGCTTTGCAAATAGCTGAGGAAAGGAGGGAAGCGAAAGGCAAGGGAGAAAAAGAAAGATACGCCCAATTAAATGCAGAATTCCAAAGAATAGCTAGAAGAGATAAGAATGCCTTCTTAAATGAACAATGCAAAGAAATAGAAGAAAACAATAGAATAGGGAGGACCAGAGACCTATTCAAGAAAATTGGATAGATGAAGGGAACGTTTAATGCAAAAATGGGCATGATAAAGGACCAAAATGGCAGGGACCTAACAGAGGCAGAAGAGATTAAGAAGAGGTGGCAAAATTACACAGAAGAACTATACAAGAATGAGCTTAACGTCCCTGATAATCACAATGAGGTGGTCACTGACCTCGAGCCAGACATCCTAGAATGTGAAGTGAAGTGGGCCATAGAAAAGCTGAGCAACAACAAAGCTAGTGGAGGTGACAGTATTCCAGCTGAGCTATTCAAAATCTTAAAAGACAATGCAGTAAAAGTGCTACACTCAATTTGCCAGCAAATTTGGAAAACTCAACAGTGGCCACAGGATTGGAAAAGATCAGTTTACATTCCAATTCCAAAGAAAGGCAGTGCCAAAGAATGTTTAAACTATCGCACCATTGCACTCATTTCTTATGCTAGTAAAGTTATGCTTAAAATTCTACAAGCTAGACTCCAGCAGTATGTGGATCGAGAACTACCAGAAGTACAGGCAGGATTTTGAAGAGGCAGAGGAACTAGAGATCAAATTGCTAACATACGCTGGATCATGGAGAAAGCTAGGGAGTTCCAGAAAAACATCTACTTCTGCTTCATTGACTATGCTAAAGCCTTTGGTTGTGTGGATCACAACAAATTGTGGCAAGTTCTTAAAGAGATGGGAGTACCAGACCATCTTATCTGTCTCTTGAGAAACCTATATGCGGGCCAAGAAGCAACAGTGAGAACTGGACACGGAACCACTGATTGGTTCAAAATTGGGAAAGGAGTCTGGCAAGGCTGTATACTGTTGCCTTGCCTATTTAACTTATATGCAGAGCACATATGCAGGGCTAGATGAATCAAAAGTTGGAATTAAGATTGCCGGAAGAAACATCAACAACCTAAGATATGCAGATGATACCACTCTAATGGCAGAAAGTGAAGAGGAACTAAAGAGCCTCTTGTTGTGAGTGAAGAAGGAGAGTGCAAAACTTGGGTTGAAACTAAACATTAAGAAAACCAAGATCATGGCATCCGGCCCTCTCAATTCCTGGCAAATAGATGGGGAAGAAATGGAGGTAGTGACAGATTTTATTTTCCTGGGCTCCAAGATCACTGCAGATGGGGACTGTAGCCAAGAAATTAAAAGACGCTTGCTCCTTGGGAGGAAAGTCATGGCAAATCTAGAAAGCACACTAAAAAGCAGAGACGTCACCCTGTCAACAAAAGTGCGTATAGTCAAGGCTATGGTCTTCCCAGTTGCAATGTATGGCAGTGAAAGCTGGACCATAAGAAAGGCTGAGCGCCAAAGAATTGAAGCCTTTGAACTATGGTGCTGGAGAAGACTCCTGCGAGTTCCTTGGACTGCAAGGCGATCAAACCAGTCAGTGCTAGAGGAGATCAACCCTGACTGCTCTTTAGAAGGCCAGATCCTGAAGCTAAAACTCAAATACTTTGGCCACCTAATGAGAAGGAAGGACTCACTGGAGAAGAGCCTAATGCTGGGAAAGATTGAGGGCACTAGAAGAAGGGGACAACAGAGAATGAGGTGGCTGGATGGAGTCACTGAAGCAGTAGGCGTGAGCTTAAATGGACTCCAGAAGATGGTAGAGGACAGGAAGGCCTGGAGGAACGTTGTCCATAGGGTCGCGATGGGTCGGACACGACTTCGCAACTAACAACAACAACAACAACAACAACTCTCTTTTTGGGGGGTAGAATTGGGGCAACTAGATGGAGCTGGGCATTTACTGGCCAGATGCCCTTCCTGATGCCTATGCAGAGTTCATAGCAGATATTTTCTCTTTGCACCCTAGGAGAGAAACATCTGCCACTACTTAGGATTGAACATTCAACTTTCCAAGTGGGAGACAAGAGTATTCACCACTAGACCACTAGGCTGTTTAATTGATAAGGTTAAACTTGTAATTTGGGGCTGTAATATTAATTTTGATTATTGCTAAATATGTGGGATTAAGGAATGAAGTTTAAGATGAATAGGATTTTTAATGAGAGGTTTATAAGAATGTAAAGATGGATGTGTAATTGAGATTAGGAAACCTTTTATTATGATAGTTGACTAGAATGGAGGAAATATGAGATTTTGGGAGGGTTAAGATTATATCAGTGAGGAAATGAAACAGATGTAAAAATTAGTAACAAAAGTGTGGATTTGGAAAACTGAAAGAATGAAGATGTTGAAATTGAGTATTTTGGCCCTTTTTAATATTTTGTTTAGCTTTATTTTCAAACTAGAGATTATTTTTATAATCTTGTTTGATAATGATAGATACATTAGGATTAATGATTAGATAATTATTTGTGAAAAAATGTAGAAATATTGTATAGCTAGTCCTCAACTTACAACTATTTGTTTAGTGACTGTTCAAAGTTACAACAGCCCTGAAAAAGTGTTTTATGATCATTTTTCATACTTACAACCATCGCAACATCCCCACAGTCAAGTGATCAAAATTTGGGCACTTGGCAACTGGCATGTATTTATGTGATATATTTAAATAAAATGTGGCACAGTTGTTGAAGTGCACTATTGCGGACAAACTCTGTCCACAGCCTGGAGTTTCATCTTGATGGGGCTGAAAGATTGTTTCAGCCTTCCATCCTGCAAAAAGGTCAGTAAAATAAGGACCCTGATTGTTGGGGCCAATATACAAATAATGCTTTTACATTGTAAACCACTCAGACAGTGCTATAAAGCACTGCCAAAAAAGGGCAAAACTCACTTAACAACTGCCCCACTTAGCAACAAATATATTGGGTTGAATTGTTGTTGTAAGTGGAGGATTACCAGTGAATACTGTTACATGTAGAGTTAAATATTGATTATGTTATGTTTAACTTAGAGTAAAAGATTGCCTCGTTGTATATTGGTATCTGTACTGAGGAAAGTCAGAGGTCTTTCTTTTTTAAAATATTATTTTGCTTATCCCTTTTGCACCCTTTTTTCTTTTGAATTTTAACCTTTCTATCTATTGATAACCTTTCCCTGTTTTTTTAAAATCATTTTGTATTTTCTTTTTTTGAAATGTAATAAAATGGTTTTTAAAAAATGGTAGGGTTGTATGATTGCTCCAATTTACCTTCAATATTGCCCCAAGTCTTATTCCTCCTTTTGAGAAATTCAATTATGACACTACCTTTTTTATGCAAACCAATAATGTTTTATTGGTTTTCAGAAGACCACCACTTGCTACCAAAAAAGTATTTTGGAAGTAGTTTACAACCTTATTCCCACTATGTCGAATGGTTCCCATAACTGAGAGACTCACAGCAGAAGAATAAAAATTAGCAGTGATCTAGGAAGGAGATCACATCTACTTCTGCTTCATTGACTATGCTAAAGCATTTGATTGTGTGGATCACAACAAACTGTGGCAAGTTCTTAAAGAGATGGAAGTACCAGACCATCTTATTTGTCTCTTGAGAAACCTATATGTGGGTCAAGAAGCAACAGTGAGAACTGGACACGGAACCACTGATTGGCTGTATACTGTATATTGTCGCCCTGCCTGTTTAACTTATATGCAGAGTACATCATGAGAAAGGCAGGGCTAGATGAATCAAAAGTTGGAATTAAGATTGCCAGGAGAAATATCAACCTAAGATATCCAGATGATACCACTCTAATGGCAGAAAGTGAAGAGGAACTAAAGAGCCTCTTGTTGCGGGTGAAGAAGGAGAGTGCAAAATTTGGGTTGAAACTTAACATTAAGAAAACCAAGATCATGGCATCTGGCCCTCTCAATTCCTGGCAAATAGGGGAAGAAATGGAGGTAGTGACAGATTTTATTTTCCTGGGCTCCAAGACCACCGCAGATGGGGACTGCAGCCAAGAAATTAAAAGATGCTTGCTCCTGGGGAGGAAAGCCATGGCAAATCTCGACAGCACACTAAAAAGCAGAGACATCACCCTGCCAACAAAAGTGCATATAGTCAAGGCTATGGTCTTCCCAGTTGCAATGTATGGCTGTGAAAGTTGGACCATAAGAAAGGCTGAGCACCTGAGCACCAGAGAATTGAAGCCTTTGAACTATGGTGCTGGAGAAGACTCCTGCAAGTCCCTTAGACCAGTGTTTTTCAACCTTTTTTGGGCAAAGGCACACTTGTTTCATGAAAAAAATCACGAGGCACTCCACCATTAGAAAATGTTAAAAAAATTAACTCTGTGCCTATATTGACTATATATAAAGTAATTCTCTTGAATAGGAATCAAATAAACACAAAGAAAGTATTTTATAATTACTTTTCAATTTTTCCCACGGCACACCAGGCAACATCTCGCGGCACACTAGTGTGCCGCGGAACAGTGGTTGAAAAACACTGCCTTAGACTGCAAGGCGATCAAACTAGTCAGTCCTAGAGCAGATCAACCCTGACTGCTCTTTAGAAGGCCAGATCCTGAAGCTAAAACTCAAATACTTTGGCCACCTAATGAGAAGGAAGGACTCACTGGAGAAGAGCCTAATGCTGGGAAAGATTGAGGGCAATAGAAGAAGGGGCGACAGAGAATGAGGTGGCTGGATGGAGTCACTGAAGCAGTAGGCGTGAGCCTAAATGGACTCCAGAAGATGGTAGAGGACAGGAAGGCCTGGAGGAATGTTGTCCATGGGGTCGCGATGGTTTGGATATGACTTCGCAACTAACAACAATAACAACAACAAAGGAGAACATGGGAAAAGAGAAGACCATAAGAAGATTTAGAATTGGAAAAATGATATTGTGGGGGGTGGGGGGGAGACAGATAAATGCTCTGTCACTTTCATTCTGATGGATGAAGATTTTCCAGCAAACTTATAATACTGTAAATTGTAAATCTCCAAATGAGATATTCCTATTTAGGTATCTTAGGGGAGCTAACTAAAAACCGGCTGCTGTGTTACATTTGCCACAATTAGCTTCAGCAAAAGTTCAGAAAGTGGAAGCAGCCATTTGAACTTGCTTGTCCTCAGTAGAAGCAAAGTTGCTGCATTCAGGCAAAATGGGGCACCTCCTTGAAATCGAGGCCCACTCTGATGGCTGAAGTGGCATTTGTAAATTTTTGACAGACATCCTCAAATCTGTTAAAGACTCTTAACCAGAATACATTTTGAAAACTCTGCAGCAGAGACGTAGAATGCTGGGGGTAAGATGATATGGACAAAAGCCAACAAAAATACAGTCATTTTCTTGGAATTGCTCAACCCAGTTGAAAAAAGGGTTGCTGGGTCCTATGGTTAGCAGACAGAGAAAAACAGTTTTATTATAAAATGATGCCAAGACTATATTCTTAACTATTGTTGCTCCTTGTGAATGGCCAACATAATATAAAGAGTCTTGTTTTGTTTCCTGTCAGATGAAGTTTATTGTTGCTGGTATATCATAAATTCCTATTTCATGAAAACTGTAACACAAAAACACATACAAATTAATCAACCTGTAATAATACCAAGGTTACTAACTTTGGATAATAGGATTGAAGTACTTAATTAAGGGCTACTGAGCAAAGTTTCAGCAATCCTTTAAAACCCAACTAACATGAAAATGCTCTAGTTTTCTCCATTTTAAAAATAATAATAATTCAAACTGGGAAACTCAGAAAAATGTCTGTTTGCTGATACAGATAATGATTTACAGTGAGGCATTTTATAAATTGGAAATTACAATAAAATGTATCCTTCATATTTTAATTATCAAAGAATCTTAGTTTAACATAATTTGATATTCAAAAGCTTCAGTAACACATGATAAATGCTAATCTCTTAATCATATCAAAATTGAAATATCTTTTTTCTCCTTATGTTGTGTATTCAAAATGCATATTTTCGCCAAGAAAACCAAAAGGTATTTAATGAAGAAAACTTGAATGTCATTAAACATTTTGTTTAAAAGCCTTTTAAAAACCTTTTCGAACTGAAAACCTGATGCCTCACCAGTTCATATATTTCAATACTGTTATTATTATGACAGCTTCTAGCCTATTTTCTATTTTTATTTTTTTTCTTTGTGATATTGGTTTTTGAATAAATGTTTATTGTATGCATTTTAACTTGATTCATATTATAGAAAAATATTTATTCATTAATTTACATAAACCCTACAACATCATTTCCTAACAAATTGCTAGACTTTCACCAAACATTTTTACTATCAATTCTCCTTCGAATTTATCTGAATTCCCAGAATTCTTGCTGGTCAATTGAAAATTCCTTGTGTCTTCTAGACCAAGTGGTCCCTCTAGTGTTTATTATCCAGACATCATAGCCAGCATCTGCTAGAAAAAATCCCAGGCTGTTGCTAGGAAGATTTGCAATCCAACATCTCCCTTCTGCCACAAAACCATGTACCAATAAAACAATTGGTCTAGGCCCTGCATCCAAGAATACATGATTTATTGCATGTTACCTATAAGTATAATGCTCCTCCAGCAATAATGTATTACTTTAGTAATTACATTTTGTCTTGTTAAGATCCCTTTACAGCATCACACTTACATTAGGAGTGTGTAAAGGTCAGGATCCAAACGGCAAAATATAAGTTTTACTTGTGCACTCTTTGTCAAGGGTACTTTATACCAAATGCTTCTCTTCCCAGGATTATGGGCCATCTGCAAGGGCAGCCAGATGATACCAAGAAAAGATGTTAGCTGCTGTAAGATTTTCTGAACAGGTGCTATGTGCCTAGCCACACACTCCATCAATCACACTTTGCCCTGCAGAACCTTAAGTGTGCTACTAAATCTACCACTAAATTGCTTTAACAATATCTGAAAACTGTCCCAAATGAAAGAACTCCGGTCAATGAATAGCAATAAAGTTGCATAACAATTGAGCACATTTAAATATATAAGAACACAAGAGGTTCCTGGTCCATGTACTGTTGTGTTAGTTGCTGCTGGTGCTGCTGGGAGAGCAATCCTCAGCCAGGGCTCACATTTGATTTTTCTACCAATGTGAAGTAGGACCAGGAAGATGCTCAAGTCATGGACCAGCACTTCTGCTCAGCACTAAGTGCCAGGATTAAAGTTAATGTGTAGCCACAAAGTAGCAATTCTGATTGTTGGTAGGGTATAACCTAAACTGTTTTTGTCCCATATAGACTCCCACAGCCTCCAGGAACCAATTTAAAATTTCATTAACTCTAACCCTGGGACAATAATTTACAGCTGTGCATTATCAGCAGAGTGAAACTCTTATCCCATACTGACAATCACTCCCAGTTTCAAAATGGGATTAAATAACACAAGTAAAGCAAGTAAAAATTAATTTATTTATGAATAAACATGAAGTAATGCTTACTACGGGATGCGGTGGCTCAGTGGGTTAGTATGCTGAGCTTGTCGATCAGAAGGTCGGCAGTTTGGCGGGTCGAATCCTGAGTGCCGCGTAACAGAGTGATCGCCTGTTACTCATCCCAGCTTCTGCCAACCTAGCAGTTCGAAAGCACGTAAAAATACAAGTAGAAAAATAGGGACCACTACGGTGGGAAGGTAACAGCATTCCATGCGCCTTTGGCGTCTAGTCATGCTGGCCACATGACCGCAGAGGCGTCCTCGGACAAGCGCTGGCTCTTTGGCTTTGAAAAGGAGATGAGCACCGGCCCCTAGAGTCGGAAACGACTAGCACGCATGTGCGGGGGAACCTTTACCTTTTACCTTTAATGCTTACTACACCCAATCCTTGATGCTAGTTTAGGAAGATACCATGGTTGATTGTGTTCAATGTCACCAAGGAGTCTAAGAGGACCAGGACAGATGCACTACTCCTGTCTCTCTTCATTAGAGTCATCAATGCAGCTTTTGTGCTATGGCCCAGATTAAAAATAATGAAGATTATTCACTTCCACCAGGATCATGTGTAACAGGCTCTCTATCACTTTCTTAACTATGGTTCCTAAAATTGGAGATTATTCTAAAGTTGGTGATTAAGTAAAAGTTCTCAAGTAAGATGGGTTAAGGCAGGGCTGTCAAACTGCTGGCCTACGGGCCGGATGCATCATAGCGAAACTGTGCCCACCCCATTGCCGGCAATGGCAAAAAAGTCACGATACGTCATGACACGTCATGTGACATTGCGAGTTTGACACCCCTGGGTTAAGGAATGGCTCCTGTAAAAGAGAGACCATCAAACGTTTTTCAAGTCTAGTGGCAAAACTCTCTCCCTTAGAGAAACTTTAACTATCTCCTGAATCCAGCCACACATGCTCCATCTGGAATCTGCAGGAGACACAAAGTATATGGACCCAGCCCACAGAGGCAGAGTTGACGTTACAGGGAAACCCATAAAGTTCAAAGGAATCCCAAACTGAACCACCCACCATAATATAACACTAATAGCAGCACAATTATTTGTAGAAAGGTAATCTAATATAGTGGGTTATTTGTAGAAAGGTAATCTAATATCAATTATTTGTAGAAAGGTAATCTAATATAAGGAATTAGATCTGATAGACAGAGTGCCTGAAGAACTATGGACACAGGTTCGCAACATTGTACAACAGGTAGCAACCAAAACCATCCCAAAGAAAAAGAAATGCAAGAAAGCAAAATGGCTGTCTGAGGAAGCTTTGCAAATAGCTGAGGAAAGGAGGGAAGCGAAAGGCAAGGGAGAAAAAGAAAGATACGCCCAATTAAATGCAGAATTCCAAAGAATAGCTAGAAGAGATAAGAATGCCTTCTTAAATGAACAATGCAAAGAAATAGAAGAAAACAATAGAATAGGGAGGACCAGAGACCTATTCAAGAAAATTGGATAGATGAAGGGAACGTTTAATGCAAAAATGGGCATGATAAAGGACCAAAATGGCAGGGACCTAACAGAGGCAGAAGAGATTAAGAAGAGGTGGCAAAATTACACAGAAGAACTATACAAGAATGAGCTTAACGTCCCTGATAATCACAATGAGGTGGTCACTGACCTCGAGCCAGACATCCTAGAATGTGAAGTGAAGTGGGCCATAGAAAAGCTGAGCAACAACAAAGCTAGTGGAGGTGACAGTATTCCAGCTGAGCTATTCAAAATCTTAAAAGACAATGCAGTAAAAGTGCTACACTCAATTTGCCAGCAAATTTGGAAAACTCAACAGTGGCCACAGGATTGGAAAAGATCAGTTTACATTCCAATTCCAAAGAAAGGCAGTGCCAAAGAATGTTTAAACTATCGCACCATTGCACTCATTTCTTATGCTAGTAAAGTTATGCTTAAAATTCTACAAGCTAGACTCCAGCAGTATGTGGATCGAGAACTACCAGAAGTACAGGCAGGATTTTGAAGAGGCAGAGGAACTAGAGATCAAATTGCTAACATACGCTGGATCATGGAGAAAGCTAGGGAGTTCCAGAAAAACATCTACTTCTGCTTCATTGACTATGCTAAAGCCTTTGGTTGTGTGGATCACAACAAATTGTGGCAAGTTCTTAAAGAGATGGGAGTACCAGACCATCTTATCTGTCTCTTGAGAAACCTATATGCGGGCCAAGAAGCAACAGTGAGAACTGGACACGGAACCACTGATTGGTTCAAAATTGGGAAAGGAGTCTGGCAAGGCTGTATACTGTTGCCTTGCCTATTTAACTTATATGCAGAGCACATATGCAGGGCTAGATGAATCAAAAGTTGGAATTAAGATTGCCGGAAGAAACATCAACAACCTAAGATATGCAGATGATACCACTCTAATGGCAGAAAGTGAAGAGGAACTAAAGAGCCTCTTGTTGTGAGTGAAGAAGGAGAGTGCAAAACTTGGGTTGAAACTAAACATTAAGAAAACCAAGATCATGGCATCCGGCCCTCTCAATTCCTGGCAAATAGATGGGGAAGAAATGGAGGTAGTGACAGATTTTATTTTCCTGGGCTCCAAGATCACTGCAGATGGGGACTGTAGCCAAGAAATTAAAAGACGCTTGCTCCTTGGGAGGAAAGTCATGGCAAATCTAGAAAGCACACTAAAAAGCAGAGACGTCACCCTGTCAACAAAAGTGCGTATAGTCAAGGCTATGGTCTTCCCAGTTGCAATGTATGGCAGTGAAAGCTGGACCATAAGAAAGGCTGAGCGCCAAAGAATTGAAGCCTTTGAACTATGGTGCTGGAGAAGACTCCTGCGAGTTCCTTGGACTGCAAGGCGATCAAACCAGTCAGTGCTAGAGGAGATCAACCCTGACTGCTCTTTAGAAGGCCAGATCCTGAAGCTAAAACTCAAATACTTTGGCCACCTAATGAGAAGGAAGGACTCACTGGAGAAGAGCCTAATGCTGGGAAAGATTGAGGGCACTAGAAGAAGGGGACGACAGAGAATGAGGTGGCTGGATGGAGTCACTGAAGCAGTAGGCGTGAGCTTAAATGGACTCCAGAAGATGGTAGAGGACAGGAAGGCCTGGAGGAACATTGTCCATAGGGTCCCGATGGGTTGGACACGACTTCGCAACTAACAACAACAACAACAATCTAATATACATGCCAAGTATCTATGACTCAAAAAACAATCCAGCAGAAGCTGTTTTTCAGTCAAAGCTGAAGGATAGTAAGGATAGCAGAAGGATAGTAAAATTTTCATGGTCATATGAATGACAATATATGCAGTATGTAAGCAATTCAGAACTGAAAATATATTACGCACGTACCTTCATTACGTGGACAGTGTTTTCCATGAGGAATTCTGTTTAACTGAAGGTAATAACCATCATCAGTCAGAACTTCATACATTTCACTGGGATATCCCCAATACTGAATGATTTCAGGCTGCAAATGAAATAGTAAATTGTTGCTCAAGTTCTAAGTTATATACCTATACATGAAGCTATGTACAAGCGTATTTAAGTATTTACATTTAGACTTGATATTGTCTTGGACTCAATTTTTCAAGGTAGCCATTAAAACAAACCCATTGTTTGTTTAAAAAGTCTTGGGCTGATACATGTGCTGCAGTGGGAAAATATTTTTGTTCCTGTCCTGGTGGTGGTGGTGGAGGAGGAGAGGGGTAGGAGTCACCTACTTGCTTCATATAAAAACTTACAATTGTCAGGAATCCTTGAGGATTCAAATGTCTTCTTCTGAAAGATTCTTCTGAATTTGTTGTCTGTTGGATTAAGCAAGCCAGTACCAGAAACAGCCACATCTCACCTGCATGGAAAGTGTTTTAGAATTATAATTTTAGTGTCTGAAAACCTTCAGGAATCTTTTTAACTAGGCATTAGAATGCATTCACCTGGCTGTAATGTGTTAACAGCAAAAACAATTTGGCTGCATCCTAGATTTATGCTTTTCAGATGAACTATTCTAGAATACTCACTAGAGTAACAATAATAAAAGTAGATTAAAAAACACACACATACAGTCCAAACATAATTTAAAGGCATTTTAGAAAAGATCATGGATGGCATGCATATTTGCTTTACGATAAGAAGGTGGATAGGGCTTTCAAATCCCATATTCTTAGAAGTGCTTTATTGCGTGTCTGGAAAAAGTATTATTATAAGTTAAATTATAAAATACCGATTTGGGGAATTCCTGGACACGCGATAGAGGGCGTATCTATGGGAGTGAGTATGGATATGGTTTCTTATAAGGAACTACTTAGATTGCAAGGGAATGATTGGCAACTTAAATCATTAGAGGAGTTAAGACAAAAAAACATAAGTTACTCTTGGTTTCAATACACCCAATTGAAAGCTAGGTGGAAGTCAGATCAAAAGGTTGGCATCACAATTACAGATCAAAATTTAGTAAAACAAATTAGAGATTCAAATTGTGCACATATAAAGAGGATATATAATGCTTTAATTGAATTGGATTCGGAAACGGAACTGGTTAAAGACTGTATGATAAAGTGGGCACAAAATATTCAGGAACCAATTTCGTTGGACACCTGGGAGATAATTTGGGTCAGAAATGTTAAATTTACTCAGGCTCAAAACTTAAGAGAAAATTTTTATAAAATGTTTTATAGATGGCATCTGGATCCCAAGAAGTTGTCCAACATGTATCCTAATTTACAGTCTAAATGTTGGAGATGCGGTAGTTTAGAAGCTACCTATTTTCACATGTGGTGGACTTGTAGAAATATAAAAGCTTTTTGGATCAAAATTTGGTGGAATATTCAAAAGATTTTTAAGAGAAAGATAAAGTTTTCTCCGCAATTGTTTTTATTGGGTATTGTTGTAGATTGTGATGTTAAAGAAACTAACTTGATGTTGAACATGATAACAGCAGCACGGTTACTGGTGGGACAATATTGGAAGAAGGATAGTTTGCCCACTATAGAAGAATGGGTGTTTAAAGTTTCGAATCTTGCAGAAATGTCTAAGATTTCTGCTTATTTGAAAGATCATTCACAGGAAAGATATATTTCAGTTTGGAGGAGATGGATAAATTATATTCAGAACAAATATGGGACTAAAAAGTTCCATTTAGCTTATGAGTAGATTTTAGTGGGATATTGTTATTGGTACTTTGTTTGTAGTTATGTTAAAGGGGAGTTAAAGCACATTATGAATTTGGTTAATTGTATATTATGCATAATTTTTATTTAGAATATGATTATTGTAACTATAATCCTGTATTTAGCTCTGGGAAGTGGGGGGGGGGGAAGTGGGCGGGTTTGGGGTGGGAGGGATTTGGGGATATATTGTAAAATTTTGTTTTTGTAAAACTCTTTAATAAAAAAAAGATCATTAAAATAAATGGAAAAGAAGCCAAAGACAATACCTTGGTTTTGATACCTTCAATACACTTTCCATTGTATTGGAAAAGAGGAGAGAGAGATTTTGGCTGTTCTAATATTTGAAAGTGTTGTTGGAATACTTGGAAGTATTAGTTATCATTCTGAGGCCAGGCCCTATAAATGACTTATATTCCATGATCCCCAGCCAGTATTATTAATTAGTCCTGTCCTTGTAACAAGAATAACGTAAGTTCAGTTGTGATCTAATGCTTACCTCTTAATTTATTACTCAGGAGATCTTGAGTACTGAGCAGATGCTGCAGGAGGTTTAACCAAATGTACTTAAGCACAAGTAAGGCAGTGAATCTATGCTATTATAAATGATGATGTAGGAACAAATTTCCTTAGACCTTCTGAATGACCTCAAGCAAATGTGCACCAAGTTTAATTTCTTAAATGTTGAGTTTTGCCTGAGCCAGCATTAAATTAATATTCATAGTAGACGTGTTCTGAGATCACAGAGATTTCCTAGAGAGAGTCTTGGATTAAGAGACTGCTCAGCTGGATGAACTATGAAGAGAATCAGGGTAGCCACACCCTAGAATCTCTCAGGATATATCTACTAGATTAGAAGGTTATGGCTATAGTTTGGCAAAAATTTCTGGTGTAAGCAAATAAAGGATTAAACTTAACTGGATTTCACTGTATTGTCTCTGGGCTTGAACTAGACAGTTATATTTCAGTTAAATCCTATTGATATCAGTTGATTTATTTAAATATAGTTAAATTTGGGTTCAGCCTGTTTCTCATAGTAAACCAATTGTGAGCAATGGTTTTTCACTAGTTTTGTCCGTATACAATACGGTATGTAGGGAAAAAGTCCAACTATCATGAACACTTAGAAAAATTATATTATCTGATGTCTGTTCGGTATTAGCATTAAAAAAACATGGTCCAGGAACACAACTTCATACACAGTTGTCTGAGGCTGCTCATTATGCATTATTATGCCTGAGACTGCTCATTGTTTATGGGGAAAAAAGTGGATATGAAACAGCTCTGACAAGAAATTGTTGATGATGCCTCTTTATGGGACTGAAACCTTGGTGAAACCTTTGAAGACTCCTTTTAAATGCCCAAAAATGATGAATCAGCAAGCCTGCCTTGCACAGGAGTAATTTAATGATCATTAAATGATTGAGAATTTGTAATGATTGTGAAGGATCCAAATTTAGATTGTCTGCCCAGTGATAAGTCTTATCCTCTTCTATTTCCTCTTTTAAAGCCATTTTAAGAAGATTCTCATAAGCGACAAACTTAAGTGAAGTTTATGAGCGCATTGTTCCCAAATATATTTGAATTTTTCAAGGTTATTGTACTGTATGCCTCTCCTTTAATTATAATCTTTAGTTATTTCTGATTCCCCCTAGTCTCCAGCCTTCAAAGTATCATTTTACCATAGGAAGAATTCTTATAATTAATTTCAAAATCTTATTTCAAATATATCTGACTCTTTAGCCCTTTCATAACTTTCCAGAATCAACATTTATATATTTATACATTTATATTGTTTTTTCACTATAGGCATTTTGCATTTTATTCATTTTTAAAAGCTCTGGTCTTTTTTTTTTAAATCTTTGATGGAAATTTTACTCCCCCCCCCCGCTTATTTTTATTGTGGGAAAGATTATCTCAATGTTCTTTGAGGTTATTTTGCTATGTTTTGCTCTCCTTGTCCTAGAGAGAAACTGTTTGTGTCTGACTGTAAAACCTCAGTTACAGAAGAGTCTTGATATATTTAAAATACAAACAAGGCATCAGAGCTTAAGGATAAAGCCCTTTGGGAACCCTTTGAAAAAATACTTTTTAACTCAAGTCAGAACTGAAAAAGCTTCTTGAATGAGAAGTGAAACGTTTTCAAGAAAAACAAGAAAGTCCAATTGCCTTTTGAAAAGCACCTTTGGGCTTTTTAACTTACAACTTTATTTGAAAATTTAGATAAAAGGTTTGGTAAAATAACAGTAGTTTAATTCATGCTATTCAGGTACAAGTAACAACAGCTGACGTAGAATTAATATCAAATGGACTGGAATGTAATTTGTTGCTGGCAGATTTGAAAGAGAAAGAGTCTAGTCTGAAAATAGGCTTAAAGGCTTAAAGGGCCATGGATTGTAAAGGCTCAAAGTTGACAGAACTGATAAGTAATGAATTGGATTTTCTTTAAAAAGAAGTTTGATAGACTTATTGGGGAATAAACCTATTATATCTAACTGGAAAACAAATATTAAGAGAGCTGTAGGAGGTTTTTTTGAACAACAAATGCTGTGGGGATATCCACAACAGATACTTATGATTTTGGGGAATGGATCCAATTGTTGAGAAAGATTCCTGTTAAAATTTTGAGGAAAAGCCTTATTATTAAGAATCAGTCAAGGATATTTGATTCAGGATGGACCAGAGACAATGATTGTGGTGTTTTATGGTAGATTAGAACAGGGCTTTTCAACCTTTTCACCCATTGTACCACTTTTAGGATATGGCAAAATCCAAGTACCACCAGTCACCTAGCAAGGTGTCAAAAACTTGATGACAAAAAAAAGAAAAAGAAAAAAGTGATGAAGTACAGGTAGCCCTCGATTTACAACAGTTCACTTAGTGACTCTTTCAAGTTACAATGGCACTGAAAAAAGTGCCCCCCAAGCCACAGCCAAGCAAGACACCTGCCTGCCTGCCCAGCGGCAGTCTTCCTCCTGTCCGAGGTTTTCATTGTTGTGAGCATTTCTGTTGAGGATTGGAAGCAGGGGTGGGGTGGGGTGTGTTTGGTTTTTATTCCCCCCATCTGCTGGGTAGTTGCAGCAGGTTTGGGTCACTTCACAAGACCCTGGGACACTGTGACTGTCATAAATATGAATCAGTTGCCAAGCATCTGAATGTAAATCACAAGACCCTGAAGATGCTGCAACATTCCAGCTGATCGGCACTTCTTCTGGGCTCAGAAGTGCCAAAATCAGCGCCAAACTCCAGCTGGAGCCTGGTGCTGATCCTGGCGCTTCCGCTGAGCCCTGACAGCCCCGAAGAAGTGCCGATCAGCTGTCCTGGCACTTCTGTTGAGCCCTGACAGCCCTGCAGCTCCAGCCATCTCTCGCTCAGGATTGTGTGGTGCTACCACCGGTTCAGCTCATTCCCCTCCCCCGCTACCACTTTTCTAGGATGGTCGTGTACCACCTGCTAGGTGCCAATGTACCACAGGTGGTACCCATACCACTGGTTGAAAAGCCCTGGATTAGAAGCCATTGTGCGCTTTGTATGAGTGAAATGCAACAATAGATTGTTAACACAGGTCTTTGAAGTTTAGCTCTGCTTTTGTTAACTCCATTAACTAGGCTTTTTTGTATAGTATGTAGGTGTCAGGTCAAATGGGTTAGGTAAACAGAGTTATAGAAGTTCAGAAACTGTGTGCCTGTTTTGCAGGTGGGGAGGGGAGAAACTATTATTCTTCAAATATATTTATCAGTATTAAACCGGGGGGAAATTTATGTGTTTGTTTATTTGTTTTCATTTTATGCACATTTATTTTCTTTCTTTTTGTCTTGTCTAGCTTTGTTTTGTTTTTGTATTTTTTTCTTTTTTGTAATTTCTATTTTAATGTTTTCAATAAAAATAAAAAATTCAAAAAGAATGTACAATTGCAGGCATAACAACACAATTCTGCTTCCATTACTTGGCCCATTGCCACACATCCCCTCCAATGTTTGCACCAGGATGTCTCTGGTTTTATTCATGCAGAACAGTCAATACAGAAATAAAAAGAAAGCAATACTGTTGAAAACAGTAAAATGTTAGTCTATAAAGTATAATATTAAAGGAGTTAAAACCAATCATAAACATATATAGTAATGGAATAGAAGGCATAACAATATTAACAAAGTTTTTAATGCAAAGAATTTGAATTTTAAAAATGCCTAATAATGCCCAGTATTTATATTGGCAGACCCACATTTTATCTATCTTAATGATTTACCATAAAACAGATGAAAACAACCTTCTTCTATTTCTAATCCATGCTGCCCAATTTAACTAGAATAATAAAATAAAATAAATCTAAGCTATGAAACTGTTTTCCTACAACAAATGGTTTGGCTCAGCCACAGTACAGTAGAATAAATCATCTGAGAAAAAAAACCAGATATAATCTGAAATATCTTCAAAGGTAATGTGGGATAAATATCTATACATGCAAAGAGAACTTTGATAATATCTGAGGGAATCTACTCAGGAAAATTTAATATGCATGGATTTCTATATAAATAAGCAACCAAAAAAGTAATTAACTGAACAAATATAGAAAAGCTGAAATATTTAACTTAATGATGGAAATTATGTAAGGGATATATGTAGTAGTGTTTTCTCATAAACTCACTTAATTTTAAAAAATAGATTTCAAGAAACAGGCAAGTGGCTGAGATGTTGTTGTTTTTCCCAAGACTCCAGTGCCCATATTAATCCTTATACTTCTGCATCAATTCAAGCACATCAGGGTAGAAGCTTTGTGGGGCATCCAGACCCCAGATTGGATCAAAATGTTCCCAGTCAGGAATATTCTTATAGAAAACTAAATGAGTGATTCGAGTAAGCAATGATTCAATATCATGTTTGGTTGCAGCAATATCATTTCCTCCACTCCACACGGCTACTGGCATAGTTACATCTTCTATTTTATAAAATGGAGGTTTTGTCTGTGGATGAAAAAAGGAGGAAACAAAGAATGTGATTTGAGAGTCACCCCACTGTGCAGACAAGTTGCCTAATGAAGTCATGGAATTTTGATAGCTGGTTAAACCCATAGTGTAGGTTAAAATACATGCAAATCACAACAGGCCTATGACAAGTAGGTTATCTACTGCCAACTAGTGGCATCCAGAAAGGGAGAAAGCAACACCAAGAGGATTTCACTAATAGCTTTGCTTTACAGCTATTAACTATTGGTACTAACAGCTTTCCATCTCCTTATTCTATGGTCTTGCAGTCAGATTATGGTATCTTAATTTCAGAGGTTTAGGGAAAGCTAACATCCAAAATTAAGATACCATCATCTAGCTGCAAGACTTCAGAGTCAGGAGAGGGATCATCAACCAAGACAGTAGATGTTACAGCAATAGGAATAACTTTTAGACTTATATATCGCTTCATAGTGCTTTATAGCACTCTCTGAGCAGTTTACAATCTCAGCATATTGCTCCCAATAATCTGGATCAATTTTCAATAACCTCAGAAGGATGGAAGTCAACCTTGAGCCCTGCCAGGTTTGAACTCCAGACTGTGGGCAGCGTTAGCCTGAATATAGCATTCTAACCACTGTGCTACAGAGTTCCTGCTCATTATGCTGATATTAACTGAGCCTTGGAAAATCTCTGGCTCTCTTTGAAGATATTGAGGTTTAATGAGACTGGAAAATTATTTAAAAGGTTTTCCTAGTGAAATACGACATCTTTTATTTATTTTTTTCAGTTTGGGTGTGATTGATTGATTATTAAGGGTTTACCTCAGTCTTTACAGTCTAGGCCAGACATGTCAAACTCATGACGTTGTGAGACTTATTCGAACTATTTTGCCATTGCCAGCAATGGGGTGGGTGTGGCTTCCGGATAACACGTCTGGCACACGGGCCAGCAGTTTGACACCTCTAGCCTAGGCAGTTTACAACAAATATACTACAAACAGAATAAATTAGATCATGGAAGGACAATTCTCAGGCCAATTGTGAGAAATTTCCACAATAGCTCAGCACTCATCATGTTAGCATTTTACTATTACCTAGAAAGAATACCATTGGAATTCACCAGACACTGCTCCTCAGTCCCTGACGGCAATACAGAAAAGCTGCATTTTAACAGCTTTCCAAACCTTTTGTTAGCAAAGGAGCCATCTTGGAGCATGTTCCAAGAGAAGAAAGTCACAGCAGAGAATGTTTTTGAGGCCCCACCTGTCCTATTCACCAGCACCAGGGGCGGGTGGGAGTGACACTCAAGACCTGACCTGATAATATCAGACAAAATATTTGACCTTTAGTAGATGATCTAAGCCCAAGTGAAGTCTAAGCAAATAGTTTACTTTCTATCAGTTCATTCTTTTTCTAAGGCTACTTCCAAATTAAACTCTTCAAGGAACTGGGATCTGCATTCAAAGGGAGATTTATATAATTCTACTCTAAAATATACTGTTGTGTCTGCTTAGTGGTAAAGTTGCAACTGGATCTACTGCTATAGGCCTAATGGATCCACTGCTTGTGATACTACTGGATATCTGTTTATCCATAGGCTGGAACTTCGATGGACCTACCTCAATTTTTCTTTCCTGTACTGTAGCTAAGTAGCCAGGAAGGAAGAGAGCTAATTTCAATAAACTTAGAGAGAGCTTGGGAAGGATTCCATGGCTGAGAATCCTTAAGGGGAAAACAACTCAAGAAGCTTGGGAAATTCTGAAAAGTGAAATAATAAAGGCCCAGTCTAGCACAATACCAACAAAGAAGAAAAATAACAGCTTTCAAAAGAAACCAGCATGGCTGCATAAAGAACTCTCTGATAAACTGAAAGATAAAAAGGACAAGTATAAGAAGTGGAAAGAGGGGCACATAACTAAGGCAGAATATCAGCAAACAGCCCGTGCCTGGAAAGACGAAGTGAGGAAAGCTAAGGCTCAAAATGAACTAAGGCTTGTGACCAAAGTCAAAAATAACAAAAAAAGCTTCTTTCAACACGTAAAAAAAAAGAAAAAAGTGAAGGAAATGATTGGTCCATTAGTGGGGGAAACTGGCAAGAAGGTGACAAGCAACAGGGAGAAAGCAGAACTATTTAACTCATTTTTTTGCATCTGTCTTTACACAAATGGAAAAAACAGACCAACCTATCAAAAATAGTGCCATAAAAACAGAATAGAAACACAAGTTAAGATAGGCAAGAAAATGGTAAGTGAGCACCTGTCCAATGGATTACACCCCAAGGTTCTCAAGGAACTCGCAGATGTGATCTCAGAACCCACTGAACTATATTTTTCAAAGATCCTGGAGCACTGAGGAACTATCAGAGGACTGGAAAAGAGCTGATATAGTTCCCATTTTCAAAAAAGGGGAAAAAATGGACCCAGGAAATTAAAGACCTATCAGCCTGACCTCAATACCTGGGAAGATTCTGGAAAAGATAATCAAACAATGAATCAGCAAGCACCTAGAGGCAAACAAAGTCATTACTAAAAGCCAACATGGGTTTGTCAAAAATAGATCATGCCAGACAAATCTTATTGCATTCTTTGACCAAGGGACAAAATTAGTGGATCAGAGGAATGCTGTGGATATAATCTACTTGGACTTCAGTAAGGCATTTGATAAAGTAGATCACAACCTACTACTTGATAAGATAGAAAAATGTGGGTTAGACAGCATCACCACCAGATGGATTTGTAGCTGGCTGACCGGCCATACTCAGTGTGTGGTCCTCAATGGAACCACATCTACATGGAGGGAAGTGTGTAGTGGGGTGCCCCAGGGCTCTGTTCTGGGCCCAGTACTCTTCAAAATCTTCATCAATGATTTGGATGAGGGGATAGATGGGGAACTCATCAAATTTGCAGATGACACCAAGCTGGCAGGAATAGCCAACACTCCAGAAGACAGGCTTAAGATACAGGAGGATCTGGTCAGACTTGAACACTGGGCGCTATCTAACAAAATGAAATTCAGTGGTGAAAAAAGTAAGGTTTTACATTTAGGGAAGAAAAACCAAATGTACAGGTATAGTATAGGGGGTACCTTGCTCAATAGTAGTAACTGTGAGAGGGATCTCGGAGTCCTAGTGGACAATCACTTCAATATGAGCCAGCAGTGTGCTGCAGCTCTGAAAAAAGCCAACACAGTGCTAGGCTGCATTAACAGAGGGATAGAATCAAGATCACGTAAAGTATTAACACCACTTTACAATGCCTTGGTAAGGCCACACTTGGAATACTGCATCCAGTTTTGGTCACCACGATGTAAAAAAGATGTTGAGAATCTAGAAAGAGTACAGAGAAGAGCAACAAAGATGATTAGGGGACTGGAGGCTAAAACATATAAGGAATGGCTGCTGGAATTGGTATGTCTAGTTTAATGAAGAGAAGGACTAGGGGTGACATGATAGCAGTGTTCCAATATCTCAGGGGCTGCCACAAAGAAGAGGGAGGCAAGCTATTCTCCAAAGCACCTGAAGGCAGGACAAGAAGTAACGGATGGAAAATAATCAAGGAGAGAAGCAACCTAGAACTAAGGAGAAACTTCCTGACAGTTAGAACAATTAACCAGTGGAACAACCTGCCTCTAGAAGCTGTGAATGCTCCAACACTGGAAGTTTTTAAGAAGAGACTGGACAGCCATTTGTCTGAAATGGTATAGGGCTTCTTGCCTGAGCAGGGGGTTGGACTAGATGACCTCCAAGGTCCCTTCCAACTTTACTATTATGATTATGATTATGGTGGCTGCAAAAGGCATCTACCACCACCACCAGTTGGATAAATTATAGGAAATCAACAATATTTAACCAGCAATGTTAAAAAAAAAATCCCTAACACTATTACACGTTTTCTTACCATGTTGTATATCTCTATGTTCTTAAGCCCATAGTCATAATATTTAAATTCCAGAGAACCCATAATCTAAAAGGAAATAAAAACATTTTTCACAATTTAAACATTAGTTTTGAAATATTAACGTTAAGAAATATTAAGATATACAGTATGTACAGATGTATACACAGTATTTTTCATCTGGAATTTTATAGAAAGATTACAAAGTTCTTTAAAAGAATAAAAGCAGTAAACATGGTGAAAAATAGTAAAACATTTATTCTTTTATTTTACAAAGTAGGATACAGTAAGTAAAACAGAAATTTTAAAACTCATAAAAGAAAATAATATTATATAGGGCCTAGATTTAATCATATTTATTTTCATTTATCAAATTTATACACTCACCTATCTCCCAAATGTGACTCTGAACAGTGTTCAATTCAAAATAATAAGAAAAGACAATGTAATAATACAAGGGTAATTCAGAAATAAACCTTCATTTGGTTATTAATGACAGACACTCATAGATACAGAATGTTTATTATACACATTAGAAAAGTACAACATTACATTTTTTTGGCATAATCACCATTCTCATTGAGATCATAACGTCTTACAAGGTGTGAAATTCCTTAGTAGTAATGGCTCGGTGCCAAATCTGGGCTATGGGGGGGGGTTGATCAAAAATATCCCAACGGAACTGCTTCAAAAGTTCTTGGGTGCGTCTAGCAGTGTGCGAGTGAGCATTATCATGAACCAACATCACACCGGAAATCAGCATTTCCCGACATTTGTTATGGATGGCTCGTCTGTGTTTTCGTAATGTTTCACAGTAGACATCTGAATTGATGGTTGAACCAGGCTCCATGAACTTCACTAGGAGTACTCCTTTGGCATCTTCACATTTGGTGGGATATTCTATGGCACCACTTCCAGTGTGGTGTTGGTTCACGATAATGCTTGCCTGCACACCACTAGACACACCCAAGAACTTTTGCTGACCAATTGTTGATATTCCTTGCTCTTTTCTCTATCATTTCTGCTGTTATTACTAGTTCTTTCATTTCAATTTCTTTTTTATTCGCAGCTACCTCTTTTAACCAAGATGCATCCTTGTTGTATTTCTTTGGGTTATCCCATATCTGTGCCCAGAACTGCACTGTTTATTCCTTGTCAGGCACTGACTGCTTCACTGCAGTTTCTCCATTGATGAATTGTTAGAAATATTTTTAATTGCATTGAAATTGGAGGTTCTGCCTCTCATTTGCAATTCGAGCTTTGTATCTACTGATCTTCTTGACAATAGCCATTATTTACTGTTTCATTATTTCCAGTGCTTCCTTGATCTTCCTTGTCTCTATATGGTATTTTTTGATGAGGTATTCTTTGGTCTTGTTCTTCAGCTTCTTTTCTTTCATCTGTTCTAGCTTGCTTGCATTTAATCTCAATTTGCTGATCTTAATTTCCAGTCTAATCTTCTATTTTTATGGTGTACTGTTTGGTTTTTTTCTTCTTTGTTGATTTTGCATCCCAGGTATTCAGTTATAACTGCAGCTGTGCTGTACATTAATTGGTTTGTTTCTTGCAGTGAGTTGGTGCTTATACTTGATATTGCAATAATTGCATCTTTTAATGCTTGTGCTAGATACTTCTTTGGAATAAGCTTCAATGCAGGCAGCCTTATTCTGACATTTTTGTGCTGTTCTAGATGCTCAGTTATTCTTTGTTTCAATTCTTTTACTTTTTTAGTTAGAGGATTTTATTCTTCCTGAGACAGAGGAGAGGGTGACAGTTTCCAAGTGAAAACAGTTTTATATCTCTGCTGGATTCCTCTACTGCCAGCTTCCCCTGGTTTGCCTCTACATTCTGAATTTCTTCTGGCAAGGCTTTGATTTCTTTGCCCTGGGTAAAGAAATTGCAGTTCTTCTAATTCTGCTTCTGTGAATACTTTATTTCAGACTATAAATCAATGTTAATCTGCTAGCCTCTGTTCTGTTATTTCTGATTCTGGATGTTGTCCTTTACAGAACTAGTGCATTCATTTCAAATATCCTCTTCTTGTTGGACTTGATCTGTAATAACAAATCCTTATTTTTTTTGTTTTTAATCACTGTATATTTGTAACGGGTAAACCACCTTTTCCTCCCATAGTTTTGTAGTTGCTTGCCTGCTTGTTCAGTCAACAGTCCTAGTCCAGTAGCCCATTTTTACCAGATATCTAGTGTGGACCTTGTTAACCTGGGTGACATCCAAGTTGGTATGGCTTTCTGAAATTTATGTCTATTTTTATGTATTTGTATATTTTTAATTAGGGAGACACTTTTTGTCTGACTCCTCTGATGAGACCTGTCCAGTATGGTCTAAACTCTGGCATAACCTGTCATCTTCTTCAGAGCACAGAAACCCTACACCACGTCAAGTTATTGTCTCATTGGGGGATTATTGTTGTTACTATTATTCCTGTCAACTATTTTGTCATTAATATAGTATGTAAAAGAGAGGTCAATAATTTGCAAGTAGATATACTAAATTAAAAATTGGGGAGGGGTTGTTTTTGTTTATTTTTTTTCTTTTTGTTTTGATGCACTTTTTAAAATGTCTTGATTGTTTTGTGTTTTCTTTTATATTTGTCTTTTTTGGATTTTGTATTTTAACTTTCTTTTCTTTCTTTCTTTCTTTTGAAGTAGGAAAGGAAAAGATTTTAATTTGCCATAGTCTCCTCTTAATGACTTCTTTACTTGGATAATAATGGGAGAGATGTGGTGAGTAAACAACACTTCTTTGATGTCAGTATAAAAATTATGAGCATTTATTTTCTGCAAAAATATTTGTGAAGCATTAGTATTAAAATCACTTGCATAATAATGAAGTATTTGTTTTACAATATTGATTGTATTTCCCTGGAATTAGAACTGGAGTCATTGCATAGGTACCAGTTTTATTTTTATTTTTAAGGTCAAATCTCAAACAGGGGTTGTCTACTATAAGACATTTTATTTTTAAAAAGTTCAAACTACATGACCCTTGCACCAATAAACAACCTGACTTATTTTATTTATTTATTTATTTATTTATTTTGTTTAGATTTATATACCGCCCTTTCCCGAAGGACTCAGGGCGGTTTACAGGGCATTTAAAAAACAGTCAATACAAACGTTAAAACAAATTAAAAGAGATTAAATAGAACCCTGAGAAAATTAAAACCCAGTTAAAATTAAACATTAAAAATATTCTCAGCCTGGGCCAGAGAGCTCGAAGAGCCAGGTCTTCAGGTCCCGGCGGAAAGAACGGAGGGTGGGGGCAGTCCTAAGCTCCGCAGGCAGCTGGTTCCACAGGGCAGGCGCGCCCACTGAGAAGGCCCTACCCCTGGGTGTTACCCGCCGGCAGTCTTTAACCGGCGGCACCCTGAGGAGACCCTCCCTGTGGGAGCGAACTGGACGAAGGGAACTTGATGCTGGCAGCAGGTGTTCCCTCAAATATCCCGGGCCCTCGCCATTTAGGGCTTTATAGGTCATCACCAGCACCTTGAATTTCACCCGAAGGGCAACTTATCATGTCTTTTCCACTCAAATGAATCATTTAATTAAATATAAAACACTGATATCGAAATTTTGATTTGCCTTGAAAATAACTAATAAACTTAAATCGTACTCTACCTGAATCCAGTGATTTACGTTTTTTACAGATGTGTAATCAGACAGGAATCCAGCATATACATCAGCCCTACTCTGAAAAACAAGAAAAAATTACATATTTACAATTTTTACAATACGAAAGTATTTCTTATTGTTATATTGTTGTAAAATAGAAGCAAATGAGCTAAAACAGTTCTTCCCCATCCCATACCTCACTTTTCCAAAATAAGTTTTCACACAACCTCAAACAATAGGAAAATCCTATTGGAGAATAGGTGGGTGAAAAAAAGGACGCGGTGGCTCAGTGGGTTAGGACGCTGAGCCTGTCGATCAGAAGGTCGGCAGTTTGGCAGGTCGAATCCTGAGTGCCATGTAACAGAGTGTTACTTGTCCCAGCTTCTGCCAACCTAGCAGTTTGAAAGCATGTAAAAATGCAAGTAGAAAAATAGGGACCACTATGGTGGGAAGGTAACAGCGTTCCGTGAGCCTTTGGCATCTAGTCATGCCAGCCACATGAACACGGAGATGTCCTCGGACAAGCGCTGGCTCTTCGGCTTTGAAATGGAGATGAGCATCGGCTCCTAGAGTTGGAAACGACTAGCACACATGTGCGGGGGAACCTTTAGCTTTACCTAAAAAGACCTCCCAAAATTTTTGCAATAATTGTCCATTACCAAAACTCTGGTTTTGTGATGCTCACCTGAGGGCCTATATACTGGTTTGGCTCTTGGTTCTAAATCAATGTACTCTTAATACCTTTTACACCTAATAAGCTGTGGATGCACAGATATGAGACTGGTAAATTATTTGCTAATTAATTACACTATTAAATAAATTGTTCTTGTAGTTTTTAGTTGTGAAGTCATGTCTGACCCATCGCAACCCATGGACAACAGGCCTTCCTGTCTTCTACCATCTTCTGGAGTCCCTTTAAGCTCACGCCTACTGCTTCAGTGACTCCATCCAGCCACCTCATTCTCTGTCGTCCCCTTCTTCTCTTGCCCTCAATTTTTCCCAGCATTAGGCTCTTCTCCAGTGGGTCCTTCCTTCTCATTAGGTGGCCAAAGTATTTGAGTTTCAACTTCAGGATCTGGCTTTGTAAAGACCAATCAGGGTTGATCTCCTGTAGGACTCACCGATTTGAATGCCTTGCAGTCCAAGGGACTCGCAGGAGTCTTCTCCAGCACCATAGTTCAAAGGCCTCAATTCTTTGGTTCTCAGCCTTTCTTATGGTCCAGTTTTCACAGCCATACATTGCAACTGGGAAAACCATGGCATTGACTATACACACTTTTGTTGGCAGGGTGATGTCTCTGCTTTTTAGTGTGCTGTCTAGATTTGCCATGGCTTTCCTCCCCAGGAGCAAGCATCTTTTAATTTCTTGGCTGCAGTCCCCAAGATCATCTGCGGTGATCTTGGAGCCCAGGAAAATAAAATCTGTCACTACCTCCATTTCTTCCCTATTGTTCTGAACCAGCCCTCTTCTCGCAACCCCTAATTAAGAGAAGAGTCTGGAAAGCGTCCAAGGCTAAAAGGCTTCTGCCAAGATTTAATTACGCAGTTAACAAAAACACAAGAGCTTGTCTTCTCAAGCGGAAAAGTTGCTTTCAGCAACCAGCCCCTCCCCAAACACTTCTTTTATAGAGAGCTCAGGGCGTGGTCTCCCTGTGCCTCCTCCCGAGGAGTCCCATAGTCTTTCTTTGTTTGTCCCTGCTCGTCTGCCTCCTACGTCGGGCGTCCTTGAACAGGGCCAGCTGTGGGTCATCATCCTCCGCACTCTCGGGCTCACACAGCTGAGAAGAGGTCCCCGGCTGAGGACTCTGCAAAGCCTCCAAATCATCATCAGCCGGTTCGTTTCCCTCCTCCCCCACATCTGAGTCCTCCGATACATCGGACCCGGCTGTCGGACCCACAGGCTGGCCCTGAGTCACAACACCTATCTATTTGCCAGGAATTGAGAGGGCCGGATGCCATGATCTTGGTTTTCTTAATGTTGAGTTTAAAGTCCACTTTTGCACTCTCCTTCTTTACCCGCATCAAGAGGCTCTTTAGTTCTGCCATTAGAGTGGTATCATCTGCATATCTTAGGTTGTTGATAATTCTCTCGGGAATCTTAATTCCAACTTTTGATTCATCTGTGTGCTCTGCATATAATTTAAATAGGCAGGGCGACAGTATATAGCCTTGCTGGACTCCTTTCCCAATTGTGAACCAATCAGTGGTTCCGTGTCCAGTTCTCACTGTTGCTTCTTGACCCGCATACAGGTTTCTCAAGAGACAGATAAGATGGTCTGGTACTCCCATCTCTTTAAGAACTTGCCACAATTTGTTGTGATCCACACAACCAAAGGCTTTAGCATAGTCAATGAAGCAGAAGTAGATGTTTTTTTCTGGAACTCTCTAGCTTTCTCCATGATCCAGCGTATGTTGGCAATTTGATCTCTAGTTCCTCTGTCTCTTTGGAATCCTGCCTGTACTTCTGGTAGTTCTCGATCCACATACTGCTGGACTCTAGCTTGTAGGATTTTAAGCATAACTTTACTAGCATGTGAAATGAGTGCAATGGTGCAATAGTTTGAACATTCTTTGGCATTGCCTTTCTTTGGAATTGGAATGTAAACTGATCTTTTCCAATCCTTTGGCCACTGTTGTTTTCCAAATTTGCTGGCAAATTGAGTGTAGCACTTTTACTGCGTCTTTTAAGATTTTGAATAGCTCAGCTGGAATACTGTCACCTCCACTAGCTTTGTTGTTGCCCAGATTTCCTAAGGCCCATTTCACTTCACATTCTAGGATGTCTGGCTTGGAGTCAGTGACCACCTCATCGTGGTTATCTGGGACGTTAAGCTCATTCTTGTATAGTTCTTCTGTGTAATTTTGCCACCTCTTTTTAATCTCTTCTGCCTTTGTTACGTCCCTGCCATTTTGGTCCTTTATCATGCCCATCTTTGCATGAAATGTTCCCTTCATATTTCCAATTTTCTTGAAGAGATCTCTGGTCCTCCCTATTCTATTGTTTTCTTCTATTTCTTGGCACTGTTCATTTAACAAGGCATTCTTATCTCTTCTAGCTATTCTCTGGAATTCTGCATTCAGTTGGGTGTATCTTTCTCTTTCTCCCTTGCCTTTCGCTTCCCTTATTTCCTCAGCTATTTGCAAAGCTTCCTCAGACAGCCATTTTGCTTTCTTGCATTTCTTTTTCTTTGGGATGGTTTTAGTTCCTACCTCTTGTACAATGTTGCGAACCTCCATCCATAGTTCTTCAGGCATTCTGTCTATCAGATCTAATTCCTTACATCTATTTGTCACCTCTACTGTATATTCAACAGGGATATGATTTAATTCATACCTGACTGGCCTAGCACTTTTCCCTACTTTCTTCAGTTTAAGCCTAAACTTTGCAACGAGAAGCTCATGGTCTGAGCCACAGTCAGCTCCTGGTCTTGTTTTTACTGACTGTATAGAGCTTCTCCATCTTTGGCTGATTTCAATCTGATTTCTGTGTTGGCCGTCTGGTGATGTCCATGTGTAGAGCCGTCTCTTGGGTTGTTGGAAAAGAGTGTTTGCTATGACCATTGTATTCTCTTGACAAAATTCTATCATCCTGTGCCCTGCTTCATTTTGTACTCCAAGGCCAAACTTGCCTGTTATTCCGGATATCTTTTGGCTTCCTACTTGAACATTCCAATCCCCCATGATGATAAGGACATCATTTTTTGGTGTTAATTCTATAAGGTGCTGTAGAGCTTCATAGAACCAGTCAATTTCATCCTCTTCAGCACTGGTGGTTGGGCATAGACCTGGACTACTGTGATATTGAATGGTTTGCCTTGGATTCGAACTGAGATCATTCTGTCATTTTGGGGATTGTATCCCAGTATTGCTTTTTCTACTCTTTTATTGACTATGAAGGCTTTTCCATTTCATTTGAGGGATTCTTGCCTGCTGGTGGTGATCTGAATTAAATTCACCTGCTGGTGGTGATCTGAATTAAATTCACCTATTCCTGTCCATTTTAGTTGGCTGATTCCTAAGATGTCGATGTTCAGTCTTGTCATCTCTTGTTTGACCACGTCCAGCTTGCCTTGATTCATGGATCTTACATTCCAGGTTCCTATGGAGAAAAAATCTTTACAGCATCGGACTTTCCTTTCACCACCAGATGCATCCACAGCTGAGAGTCCTTTCGGCTTTGGCCCAGTTGCTTCATTCTTTCTGGGGCTACTAGTACTAGTCCTCTGCTCTTCCCCAGTAGCATATTGCAGGGATTTTCAACCTTTTCACCCATTGTACCACTTTTAGGATATGGCAACATCTGAATACCAGCAGTTGCCTAGCAAGGTGTCAAAAACTTGATGAAGCAGATAAACAGCAAATGCAGAAGAAGCATGGATGAAGCATGAAAAGTGACACAGGCTGATTCTCCCAAACTCCCTTGACTCCCTTCAGAAATGCATTCTGTTTTTCAATCTTGAATTCTGAGAGTCCCTAAAGCTGCCAAGTGTTGAAATGCACTGCTGTTAAAGTTTTCTGATCTGGTCTACCTCATCTGGCTAACAGCTACCTTTTTTGTAGAAAATTTGAATAACAATAGAGCTTACTTACCACATTTAGATTTTTCTCATTATATCCACCTGAAAGGAAAATGAGCTGGAGGCAAAGCTGGTCAATCAGTGGATAGCTGCATGCATAGATCATGGTGGTTTTTATTCTCTCATTAGAAAGGGAAAATTCTTTAGTCCCCCATATTAGCTGTAAAACAAAAATGGCCCTTGAACAGAAAGAAGCCTGGCAATTCCAAGCACTTTCCTCTTTTCCCAACATTCCACCTTTACCCAAGTTATCATTGGAAGTCCTTTCTGGACTTCCCCCATCCAATCCTTTTTTCATACACCTCTACAAATTCACATTGTAGAGTTCACAAATTGTACATATTTCAGCCAGTACAATTCTGCACTTTGTGGCAATATAAATTCAGAATAACTATTTCTAAACAAAAATAAAAGTTTTACATTGTTTTTCTTGTTTTTAATTCTGGTTACTTTTTATTATTTTCATTCGGTTTTAATTGTAAGCCACCCAGGGTCATGTACGAGTAGTCCTCCTTTAAGAACCCTAATCGGGATTTGCAATTCCATAAATAGCTGAAATAGTCAGTAAGTGGGAAATCACATTCCTGTGGTTATCTGTTCTGGCTGGAAATAGATAAGACTATTCAGTTTCACACCATTCCCTTTGTTTGTCTCCCAACTAGTTCCCTACCCTTTGCAATCTTCGAGTGCTTGCTTACACATCGAAAGCAATGTGATCATGTTGGCAGCTCAGGGCTGTGAGCCATGGGTGTGCTATGCCAGCACTTTACATTCCTCTCTTAAAATCCCATCTCCCATCTGCCCCACCTTTGGAATTCTCGAATGCATTTAAGGTGTTGGTGTAGTGTGGCCGCAGCTCACAGCTCCAGGCTACTGGCACAACTGCATTGCTTTTGGTGCATAGAATAGCTTATTAAAACTTATTAAATAAAACCGTACAAATTAGAGCTACAAGGAAGAATAGATTAAATTAACACATTCAAGATGCAACTCTGCTAGCACTATTTTGCTGCCAACCATGTATAAGTTTTATATAAGCTGCAAAACCAAACTTTGCAATGGGAAGAGTTACTGGGACGCCGTCGCTGTTTACTAAGGGTTACGTATGAAATTCATTACTCCTTCCCAGAAATAGTAGAAGAGGCATTAGGAGCAATTTGTGGATTTCTCAATAGAAGTTACACTAAAGCAGAATAAGTCAATATTACCATATTTACAAGACAAAACTGTATTGTAGGTGGAATTTTATGATTTTCCCTCAGTTTTGCTGATGATATGGTATTGAACCATAGTAATGTATTTTATTCATTGTGAATACAAAGGTGCTCTAGCTACAAAGCTGCTATAAAGTCTGCATTGCTGAGATAAAAATGTACTCTATGTTGTTGTTGTTAGCTGCGAAGTCGTGTCCGACCCATCGCGACCCTATGGACAACATTCCTCCAGGCCTTCCTGTCCTCTACCATCTTCTGGAGTCCATTTAAGCTCACGCCTACTGCTTCAGTGACTCCATCCAGCCACCTCATTCTCTGTCGTCCCCTTCTTCTATTGCCCTCAATCTTTCCCAGCATTAGGCTCTTCTCCAGTGAGTCCTTCCTTCTCATTAGGTGGCCAAAGTACTTGAGTTTTAGCTTCAGGATCTGGCCTTCTAAAGAGCAGTCAGGATTGATCTCCTCTAGGACTGACCGGTTTGATCGCCTTGCGGTCCAAGGGACTCGCAGGAGTCTTCTCCAGCACCACAGTTCAAAGGCCTCAATTCTTTGGCGCTCAGCCTTTCTTATGGTCCAACTTTCACTGCCATATGTTGCAACTGGGAAGACCATAGCCTTGACTATACGCACTTTTGTTGACAGGGTGATGTCTCTGCTTTTTAGTGTGCTGTCCAGATTTGCCATGGCTTTCCTCCCCAGGAGCAAGCGTCTTTTAATTTCTTGGCTACAGTCCCCATCTGCAGTGATCTTGGAGCCCAGGAAAATAAAATCTGTCACTACCTCCATTTCTTCCCCATCTATTTGCCAGGAATTGAGAGGGCCAGATGCCATGATCTTGGTTTTCTTAATGTTAAGTTTCAACCCAAGTTTTGCACTCTCCTTCTTCACCTGCAACAAGAGGCTCTTTAGTTCTTCTTCACTTTCTGCCATTAGAGTGGTATCATCTGCGTATCTTAGGTTGTTGATATTTCTTCCGGCAATCTTAATTCCAACTTTTGATTCATCTAGCCCTGCCTTTCTCATGATGTGCTCTGCATATAAGTTAAATAGGCAGGGCGACAGTATACAGCCTTGCCGGACTCCTTTCCCAATTTTGAACCAATCAGTGGTTCCGTGTCCAGTTCTCACTGTTGCTTCTTGACCCGCATATAGGTTTCTCAAGAGACAAATAAGATGGTCTGGTACTCCCATCTCTTTAAGAACTTGCCACAGTTTGTTATGATCCACACAATCAAAGGCTTTAGCATAGTCAATGAAGCAGAAGTAGATGTTTTTCTGGAACTCCCTAGCTTTCTCCATGATCCAGCGTATGTTGGCAATTTGATCTCTAGTTCCTCTGCCTCTTCGAAATCCTGCCTGCACTTCTGGTAGTTCTCGATCCACATACTGCTGAAGTCTAGCTTGTAGGATTTTAAGCATGACTTTACTAGCATGAGAAATGAGTGCAATGGTGCGATAGTTTGAACATTCTTTGGCACTGCCTTTCTTTGGAATTGGAATGTAAACTGATCTTTTCCAATCCTGTGGCCATTGTTGAGTTTTCCAAATTTGCTGGCAAATTGAGTGTAGCACTTTTACTGCATTGTCTTTTAAGATTTTGAATAGCTCAGCTGGAATACTGTCACTTCCACTAGCTTTGTTGTTGCTCAGCTTTTCTAAGGCCCACTTCACTTCACATTCTAGGATGTCTGGCTCGAGGTCAGTGACCACCTCATTGTGATTATCAGGGACGTTAAGCTCATTCTTGTATAGTTCTTCTGTGTAATTTTGCCACCTCTTCTTAATCTCTTCTGCCTCTGTTAGGTCCCTGCCATTTTGGTCCTTTATCATGCCCATTTTTGCATTAAACGTTCCCTTCATTTCTCCAATTTTCTTGAAAAGATCTCTGGTCCTCCCTATTCTATTATTTTCTTCTATTTCTTTGCACTGTTCATTTAAGAAGGCATTCTAATCTCTTCTAGCTATTCTCTGGAATTCTGCATTCAATTGGGTGTATCTTTCTTTTTCTCCCTTGCCTTTCGCTTCCCTCCTTTCCTCAGCTATTTGCAAAGCTTCCTCAGACAGCCATTTTGCTTTCTTGCATTTCTTTTTCTTTGGGATGGTTTTGGTTGCTACCTGTTGTACAATGTCGCGAACCTCTGTCCATAGTTCTTCAGGCACTCTGTCTATCAGATCTAATTCCTTAAATCTATTTGTCACCTCTACTGTATATTCAACAGGGATATGATTTAATTCATACCTGAGTGGCCTAGTGCTTTTCCCTACTTTCTTCAGTTTAAGCCTAAACTTTGCAAGGAGAAGCTCATGGTCTGAGCCACAGTCAGCTCCTGGTCTTGTTTTTACTGACTGTATAGAGCTTCTCCATCTTTGGCTGCAGAGCATATAGTCAATCTGATTTCTGTGTTGACCATCTGGTGATGTCCATGTGTAGAGCCGTCTCTTGGGTTGTTGGAAAAGAGTGTTTGCTATGACCATTGTATTCTCTTGACAGAATTCTATCAGCCTGTGACCTGCTTCATTTTGCACTCCAAGGCCAAACTTGCCTGTTATTCCAGTTATCTTTTGGCTTCCTACTTTAGCATTCCAATCCCCCATGATGATAAGAACATCATTTTTTGGTGTTAGTTCTATAAGGTGCTGTAGTGCTTCATAGAACCGGTCAATTTCATCCTCTTCAGCACTGGTGGTTGGGGCATAGACCTGGACTACTGTGATATTGAATGGTTTGCCTTGGATTCGAACTGAGATCATTCTGTCATTTTGAGGATTGTATCCCAGTATTGCTTTTCCTACTCTTTTATTGACTATGAAGGCTACTCCATTTCTTCTGAAGGATTCTTGCCCACAGTAGTATACCTGATGGTCATCTGAATTAAATTCACCCATTCCTGTCCATTTTAGTTCGCTGATACCTAAGATGTCAATGTTCAGTCTTGTCATCTCTTGTTTGACCACGTCCAGTTTTCCTTGATTCATGGATCTTACATTCCAGGTTCCTATGGAGAAAAAATCTTTACAGCATCGGACTTTCCTTTCACCACCAGACATATCCACAGCTGAGCGTCCTTTCGGCTTTGGCCCAGTCGCTTCATTCTTTCTGGCGCTACTAGTACTAGCCCTCTGCTCTTCCCCAGTAGCATATTGGACACCTTCCGACCTGAGGGGCTCATCTTCCAGCGTCATATCGTTTTGCCTTTTGGTACTGTCCATAGGGTTTTCATGGCAAAGATACTGGAGTGGTTTGCCATTTCCTTCTCCAGTGGATCACGTTTTGTCAGAACTCTCTGCTATGACCTGTCCGTCTTGGGTGGCCCTGCACGGCATAGCTCATAGCTTCATTGAATTACGCAAGCCCCTTCGCCACGACAAGGCAGTAATCCATGAAGGGGTACTCTATGTAAGACCTTGCAATATTCTGACTGTAATTCTATATCAAAATTCTTTTGCTTTAGACCCAGCATTGTGCAATTTTGTCTCATTGGCATTAGAAACTCAAGTGAAAAACCTAATTTATATTTATATTTACTGTATATATTATGTGTATATGTGTATGTGTATATATATGTATATATATATATATGTGTGTGTGTGTGTGTGTATTTGTATGTATATATATTTGTATGTATATATATATATATATATACATACAAATATATAGTCATGCTGGCCACATGACCACGGAGACGTCCTCGGACAAGCGCTGGCTCTGCGGCTTTGAAACGGAGATGAGCACCGGCCCCTAGAGTCGGAAACAACTAGCACGCTTTGAAACGGAGATGAGTACTGGCCCCTAGAGTCGGAAACAACTAGCACGCATGTGCGGGGGAACCTTTACCTTTACTATATATATATATATATATATATATATATATATGGATCTTTGGTCATTCGGGTTTTTTCCCGCGTAGAACTAAAGGTGTAGGAGCAACGTTTCGATGGAATCCCATCCGTCATCATCAGGCTGGTGGCTTCAGCTTCCTTCTTCTGGGAGAAGCATGTGGCTGTTTGTTCCTCTTTTTTAAACTGCCAGAGGGGGTGTGTTCTGTGGGTGGAGGTGTGCTCTGATTGGGTGGGGGATTAAGTGTGTTCTGATTGGGTGGGAATGTGTTTTGAATGGTGGGTGTGTTCTGATTGGGTGGGGGTGTGTTTTGAGTGGATGGGCTGGTCTCAGCTGCCAGCCTTAGACCTGAGCTGGTGAGTTGTGCTGCTTTTGTTTGGCTTCGTGTTTGTGGTGGTGCCCTGTTTTTATAGTGGGTGTCAGTTTACTTATTGTGTGGTTTGGAGGGGTTTAAAGTGGCTGATGTTGCAGCTGTAGTTAGGTTTCTGTTTTGTGGTTGTGCCTCGTTATCATTGTGGGTTCGGATTTGCTTTTTGAATGGTTGTGTGGTGGTGATGTCATGTGATGTTATCATGAGTTTGGGTCTGGTATCATTCTTGGTGGTTGGGGCTCGTCTGTCAATCAAGGCGGGTTTCCAAATGGCTGGTAGGCGAGAGGTATCATCTCGTTTGTTTATGCTGTGGGGGCGTTTTTCTATCTCAATGGCTTCTCTGATTATTCTGTTGTTAAAATGTTCAATTTTGGCGATAGTTTTGGTTTTCTTAAAATCAATTTCATGTCCCGTGGCTTCAAAGTGTTGGACCAGGGATGAAGTTTGTTCTCCCTTTCTGAGTGAGTTTTTGTGCTCTTCAATGCGTGCACTTATTCTTCTGTTGGTCTGTCCGATGTATGTGGTGGGGCAGGTGGTGCATGGGATTTCGTATACTCCTTGGTTTTCTAACCCAATTATGTCCTTGGGGTTTCTTAGGATGGTGGATATTTTTCTGTCTGTGTAGAATGCTGTTTTGATGTTGTGTTTTTGGAGGACCTTGCTGATTCTGTCTGTGGTCCCTTTTAAGTATGGGAGGAGGGCTTTGCCATTTTCTTGTTCTCTGTCTTATATATATATATATATTCCTAGGGACACAGTGGCTCAGTGGGTTAGGACATTGAGCTTGTTGATCAGATGGTTGGCAGTTTGGCGGGTCGAATCCAGAGTGCCACGTAACAGAGTGAGCACCTGTTACTCGTCCCAGCTTCTGCCAACCTAACAGTTCGAAAGCACATAAAAATGCAAGTAGAAAAATAGGAACCACTACAGTGGGAAGGTAACAGCGTTCCGTGCGCCTTTGGTGTCTAGTCATGCCGGCCACATGAACACGGAGATGTCCTTGGACAAGTGCTGGCTCTTTGGCTTTGAAACGGAGATGAGCACCGGCCCCTAAAGTTGGAAATGACTAGCACGCATGTGCGGGGGAACCTTTACCTTTACCTTTTAATTCCCGGATTTAACTGGACTCAGTATAAATGAGATTACTGTATATTGGACACTTCTGGAGAAGAAGGAAGGAAGAAAGAATTGCTGCTGAAGTGAAGAGCATTGCAAGATTTTATCAATGTAGTTATGTAATAAAGCAGAATTTGCTCATCTGGTGATTCTTGTGATTCTTATCTGGTTTCTCTCACGAGGCCGATATCAATCTTGCAGGCTTGAAAGAACAATTCTCCACTTCTCTCCCCCACCCACATCTCCTTTACATAGCTACCATTAATAATCACTATGTTTATTAACCATAAGCCAGGAGTTTGTGGGGTCAAAATCATGCACTGTTAGCCACCTAGAACAAGAGATGGACAGCATGGAGCAACTGAAAATAAATAAATACCGACTTTTTTGAGTCCTTTTGGAATTCTTCTAATTATACCAAATGTCCCACTCACACCTTTCAGGGTATAGGCAGGTGTGAGGCCAATAAAGAGCTTCACTTTTTTAGAGAAGCAGGGCAGGATCGCAGAAGCAATCAAACCTGCAAAAAGGAAAGAAGGCAGTAATAAAACTATAGAATTGTAAGGGTCATGCTAACCTTTTTTAAAATATAAAATATATTTTATTAAAAAAAACCTCCCCTTTTACAATCCTGTAATGCCTTAATTCGGGGTAGAATTGGAGTGACTGGATGGAGCTGAGCATTTACTGGCCGGATGCCCTTCCTGATGTCATGTAGAGTTCACAGCAGATATTTTTTTCTTTGCTCCCTATGAAAAGAATATCTGCCGCTACCTAGGACTGAACTCTCATGCTCCCAAGTGGGAGGTAAATCTGGGCTATAATATTAATTTTGATTATTGTTAAGTATGTTGGATTAAGGAATGAAGTTATTGAATAGGATTTTTATTGAGAGGTTTATAAGAATGCAAAGATGGATGTGTAATTGAGATTTATTTATTTATTTATTTTATTTAGTTACATTTATATACCGCCCTATTCCCTGAGGACTCAGGGCGGTTTACAGGAAATTAAAAAACCCACCATACAAAAGTTAAAAAAAACCAAATTAAAAAATATTAAATTGACCCTGTATACTTAAAACCCCAATTAAAAATTTCTCCTCAGCCTGGGCCCGAGAGCTCAAAGAGCCAGGTCTTCAGGCCCCGGCGGAATGATCGGAGGTCGGGGGCAGTCCTCAGCTCCACCGGCAGCTGGTTCCAGAGGGCAGGCGCTCTGAGAAGGCCCTATCCCTGGGTGTCACCCGCCGGCAATCTCTCACAGGCAGCACCCTGAGCAGACCCTCCCTGTGGGAGCGCACTGGGCGAAGGGCGTTTGATGCCGGCAGCAGGTGTTCCCTCAAATAGCCCGGACCCAGGCCATGTAGGGCTTTATAGGTAATAACCAGCACCTTGAATTTCACCCGGAGGGCAACCGGAAGCCAATGCAGCTCGCGGAGTAGAGGTGTTACATGGGAGTATCGGGAGACCCCCATTACAACTCGCGCGGCCGCATTCTGCACCAGTTGAAGCCTCCGAGTGGTCTTCAAGGGCAGCCCCATGTAGAGAGCGTTACAGTAGTCCAGACGGGAGGTAACAAGCGCATGAGTAACTGTGCGTAGGGCGTCTCGGTCCAGATAGGGACGCAACTGGCGCACCAGGCGAACCTGTGCAAAAGCCCCCCTGGTCACGGCTCCTATGTGGTCTTCAAAATTGAGCCGTGAGTCCAGGAGGACGCCCAGGTTGCGAGCCCTATCAACGGGGGGTAACACCTCACCCCCCATCGTTAGAGGTGGAATAAGTTGGTTAACCCGAGATGCCGATATGCACAGCCACTCAGTCTTGGCGGGATTGAGACGAAGCCTGTTTCTCCCCATCCAGACCTGAACCGCCTCCAGGCACCGGGACATCACGGAGAGGGCATCGCTGGGTTGGTTCGGGGTGGAAAGAAAAAGTTGGGTATCATCAGCGTACTGGTGATACCCCACCCCGAAACCACGAATGATCTCGCCCAGCGGCTTCATATAGATGTTGAACAGGAGAGGCGAGAGGACCGACCCCTGAGGAACTCCACAAATGAGAGACCTCGGGGCGGATCTCTGCCCTCCTGTCAACACCGACTGCGAGCGGCCCTGGAGGTAGGAGGAGAACCACCGTAGAACGGTGCCTCCCACTCCCAACCCCCTGAGATGCCGCAGCAGGATACCATGGTCGATGGTATCGAAAGCCGCTGAGAGATCTAATAGGACCAGGACAGAGGAGCAACCCCTGTCCCTAGCCCTCCAGAGATCATTCACCAGCGCGACCAATGCCGTCTCCGTGCTGTGTCCGGGCCTGAAGCCCGATTGGTACGGGTCCAGATAATCAGTTTCCTCCAGGAACAGAGGGAGCTGATGCGCCACCACACTCTCAACAACCTTCGCCAGAAAGCGAAGGTTGGAGACTGGACGATAGTTGTTTAAAACAGCCGGGTCCAAAGCAGGCTTCTTGAGAAGGGGCCTCACCACCGCCTCCTTCAAGGCGGCAGGGAAGACACCCTCCTTCAAAGAAGCAGTTATTACTGCATGGAACCAGCCTCGTGTTCCCTCCCGAGCCGCATAAGCTAGCCAGGAGGGGCACGGATCCAACAAACAGGTGGTGGTGCTCAGTCTCCCCATGATCCTGTCCACATCATCAGGGGAAACAGGGTCGAACTCAGTCCAGATAACATGCTCAAGACCGCCTGATTCCTCCACGTCAGACTCTGCCCAGTCAGAGTCCAGACCGGTCCGGATCCGAGCGATTTTGTCCGCCAGATGATGACTAAACTCCTCGGCTCGTCCCTGCAAGGGATCCTCTCTCACCTCCTGGTTAAGGAGGGAGCGAGTCACCCTAAACAGGGCGGCCGGGCGATTATCTGCGGACGCGATAAGGGCGGCAAAGTAGTTAGACTTCGCCGTCCTTATCGCCGCAAGATAAGACCTTATAAAGGTTCTTAACTGCAATCGGTCGGATTCGGATCGGCTGGATCTCCAACCGCTCTCTAGACCTCGTCTCCGACGCTTCATCTCCCGGAGCTCCACAGAGAACCATGGGGCCCAACGGGATCTGCGCCGGGTCAGAGGTCGCATGGGTACAACGCAGTCAAGTGCCCTGGTGGCAGCCGTTTCCCAGGCCTCCACCAGAGCATCGACTGGGCTGTGGGTAAGGGTGATAGGTATAGGCCCAAGCGCCCTCTGGAACCGATCCGGGTCCATTAGGCGCCTGGGGCGGAACCACCTGGACGGTTCCGCCGCCCAGTGGCGGGGGGTGGCATGACGGAAAACCAGCCTCAGGAGGTGGTGATCTGACCATGACAGAGGGGTGATGGACGGGGAACCCCCTCCCAGATCGTCCAACCACTGTCCAGACAGGAACACCAGGTCGAGAGTATGATCCCCCTCATGAGTCGGGCCCTCAATAACCTGGGTCAGGCCCATGGCTGTCATGGAAGCCATGAACTCCCGAGCCAACTCCGACGAACCTCCCAGTGACGGCAGGTTGAAGTCACCCAGGACTATAAGCCTGGGGAACTCCACTGCCAACCCTGAGAGGGCATCGAGCAGCTCAGGCAGGGCTGTTGCCACACAGCTGGGCGCCAGGTATGTAAGCAACAAGCCCAACTGAACCCGAGGACCACATCTCAAGAGGAGGGTTTCACTCCCGGCCATCTGGACAATGGTGGCCTCCCGGGGACACAAAGTCTCCCGAATAACCACTGCCACTCCACCACCCCTGCCCTGAGCCCGCGGCTGGTGCAGCACCCGGAAACCCGGCGGGCATAACTCGGTGAGAGGCACCCCTCCCTCCGAGCCCAGCCAAGTTTCCGTGATGCACGCTAGATCCGCACATTCCTCCTCGATCAGGTCACGGATGAGGGGAGCTTTGTTGACTACGGATCTAGCGTTAAAATAGACCAACCTGGAAAATTGAATTAATTGAATTAATTAATTAATTAATTAATTAATTAATTAATTCAATTGGAAAATTGAATTAATAAAGATGTTGAAATTGACTTTTTTGGTCCTTTTAAGATTTTGTTTAGCTAGAGATTATTTTTATAATCTTGTATGATCATGATAGACACATACTTTTGGATTAATGATTGGATAATTATTGTAAAATTGTAGAAATACTGTACAGGTAGTCCTCAACTTACAACTATTTGTTTAGTGACTGTTTACAAAAGCCCTGAAAAAAGCAATTCATGGTTGTTTTTCACAGTTACAGCCATTACAACATTCCCATAGTCATGTGATCAAAATTCAGGTGCTTGGCAACTGGCATTTATGTCATATTTATGTGATATTTATGTAATATATTTATGCAGCTGGTGGTGCAGTGGTTAAAGTGGAGTATTGCAGGCAAACTTTGCCCGCAGCCTGGAATTTGATCCTGATGGGGCTCAAGTTGATTCAGTCTTCCATCCTTCTGAGCTTGGTAAAATGACTTTGTAGATTGTTGGGGGCAATATGGAAATAATGCTTCTACATTGTAAAACACCCAGAGAGTGCTGTAAAGCAAGGAGGGGTGGTATATAAGCCTAAATGTTATTGCCATTGTTATTAATACTGGCAAAAATGTCAAAAAAGGGCCAAACTTACTTAACAAGTGCCCCGCTTAGCAACAAATATATTGAGCTCAAATGGGTTCGTAAGTCGAGGGTTACCTGTATATGCTGTTAAATGTAGAGTTAAATATTGGTTATGTTATGTTTAAGTTAGAGAAAAAGATTACATGATTATATATTTGTATCTGTACAGAGAAAAGTCAGAGGTCTTTCTTTTTTAAAATATTATTTTACTTTATCCCTTTGGCCTCTCTTTTTTCTTTTTGAAAATTTAACCTTTCCATCTTTTGATAACCTTCATGCTTTTTTCAGTTATTTTGTATTTTCTGTTTTTGAAATTTAATAAAATGCTTTAAAAAAGCAAAACTATAGGATTGCATGAGTGGTCTACCGGTAATTTACTTTTGGTACTGGCCCAAGTCTAATTAATCTCTTTTTCAATTCAAACCAATAACTTTGTTGTTGTTGTTAGCTGCGAAGTCGTATCCGACCCATCGTGACCCTATGGACAACGTTCCTCCAGGCCTTCCTGTCCTCTACCATCTTCTGGAGTCCATTTAAGCTCATGCCTACTGCTTCAGTGACTCCATCCAGCCACCTCATTCTCTGTCGTCCCCTTCTTCTATTGCCCTCAATCTTTCCCAGCATTATGCTCTTCTCCAGTGAGTCCTTCCTTCTCATTAGGTGGCCAAAGTATTTGAGTTTTAGCTTCAGGATCTGGCCTTCTAAAGAGCAGTCAGGGTTGATCTCCTCTAGGACTGACCGGTTTGATCGCCTTGCAGTCCAAGGGACTCGCAAGAGTCTTCTCCAGCACCACCAATAACTTACTGGTGTTCAAAAGACCACCACTTGTAACCAGAAAAAGTATTTTGGAAGTAGTTTACAACCTTACCCCCACTATTTCAAATGGTTCCCATAAGTAAGAGACTCACAGCAGAAGAATTAAAATTAGCAGTGATCTAGGAAGGAGAACTTGGGAAAAGAGAAGACCATAAGATTTAGAATTGGAAAAAAGATATTCGGGGAAAAAAAGACATAAACCAGGTAAATGCTCTGCCACTTTCACTCTGATGGAGGAAGATTTTCCAGCAAGCTTATAATACTGTAAATTGTAAATTCCCTAAGGAGATATTCCTACTTAGCTATCTTATGGGAGCGAACTAAAAACTGGCTGCTGTGTTACATTTGCCACAACTGGCTTCAGCAAAAGTTCAGAAAGTGGAAGCAGCCATTTGAACTTGATTGTCCTCAGTAGAAGCAAATTTGCTGCGTTCAGGCAAAATGGGGCACCTCCTTGAAATCGAGGCCCACTCTGTAATGGCTGAAATGGTATTTGTAAATTCTTGACAGATATCTTCATAGACAATATCTGTTAAAGATTCTTAACCAGAATAGATTTTGAAAACTCTGCAGCAGAGACATAGAATGCTGGGGGGTAAGATGATATGGACAAAAGCCAACAAAAACACACAGTCATTTTCTTGGAATTGCTCAACCCAGTTGAAAAAAGGAATGCTGGGTCCTTGATTGGTAAACAGAGAAACATAGTTTTATTATAAAATGATGCCAACACTATATTCTTACCTATTGTTCCTCCTTGTGAATGTCCAACATAATATAAAGAGTTTTGTTTTGTTTTCTGTAGGATGAAGTTTACTGTTGCTGGTACATCATAAATTCCCATTTCATGAAAACTGTAACACAAAAATACATACAAATCAACCTGTAATAATACCGAGGTTACCATCTTTGGACAAAGTACTTAATCAAGGCCCAGTAAGCAAGGTCTCAGCAATATTTCAAACCCCAACTAACCTACAGATATTCTAGATTTTCACATTTTAAAAAATAATAATTCATACTAGGTTGGCTCAGAAAAATGTCTGTTTGGTTATAGAGATTATGATTTACAGTGAGGCATTTTATAAATTAGAAATCGCAATAAGAATGTATAGCTAGACCCTGGCTGCAGGTACTTGATGGAAATGTTATTATGTTGTATTGTATTATATTGTATTGTACTGAACATCAGAATTAATTAAATTAATTAAACACTTAAACAATTAAGTGTTTCAAAGCACAATGTGCTTCAAAGCACAATGTAAACATAATTCTAATGAAGAGACTCAGTCCACAATGTTTGATTTAATTGACCCCTTCTCCATGGTTAACATGTACATACCCCATGCTTCCTCCAATTGTTACCCTTGAATCAGCATATACACATTTCTACACCCCTCAAGACCCACACCAAGGACAAACTCACCGATAAAACAGCCCTTTTGCACCTCATTTTCTCTGTAGGTACCCCCCAGGGAAACCTCTTTCCTTTTCTGAATAAATAAATCTCCTTTCCTCACCGCTGTCTGGATTCCATTTGGTTTTGTTCTTGAACAACTCTAGCTTGAGATAGAGCCCCAAATTATTCTTTTGACATGAAGGGACGCGGTGGCTCAGTGGGTTAGGACGCTGAGCTTGTCGATCAGAAGGTCGGCAGTTTGGCGGATCGAATCCCAAGTGCCGCATAACAGAGTGAGCACCTGTTACTCGTCCCAGCTTCTGCCAACCTAGCAGTTCGAAAGCACGTAAAAATGTAGAAAAATGTAGAAAAATAGGGACCACTACGGTGGGAAGGTAACAGCATTCCGTGTGCCTTTGGCGTCTAGTTATGCCGGCCACATGACCACGGACATGTCCTTGGACAAGCGCTGGCTCTTCGGCTTTGAAATGGAGATGAGCACTGGCCCCTAGAGTCGGAAACGACTAGCACGCATGTGTGGGGGAACCTTTACCTTTACCTTTAGGTTGGTTCACAACATTTCTAATTTTCCTTTTGGCCCACAAACCTCAGGTTTCTTTGTAAGAATCTGTCACAATTCAAAGATTCACAAAAATAGAATCAGCAGAACTATTTAGCTCCTTTTTTAAAAGTGAAAGTTCCTTCTGCCTCCCTCTGTTTCTTAAGGCCACTAGTTCATGTTCGGTGACAGCTCATTTGACTTTAAGTCTACTTTTTAAAGAACTAGTGAGTGATTTTAGGAGGGATATTAGAAATTTACTTTAGTTGTGTGATAATGTAATAAAATGGCCACGTATAAGAAATGTGAAATCAACAATTTCTGTATCCTTCATATTTTAGTTATCAAAGAATCTTAGTCTAACGTAATTTGATATTCAAAAGCTTCAGTAACACATGATAAATGCTAATCTCTTAAACATATCAAAACTGACATATCTTTTTTCTCCTTACATTGTGTATTAAAAATTCATATTTTTGCCAAGAAAATGAAAAGGTATTTAATGAAGAAAATGTGAATGTCATTAAACAACATTTTTTAAAAAAAACTTTTTAAAAAAACCTTTGGTACTGAAAACCTGATTCCTCACCAGTTCATATATTTCAGTACTGTTATTATTATGACAGCTGCTAGCCTATTTTCTATTTTTATGTATTTTTTCTTTGTGACATTGCTTTTTTCAATAAATGTTTATTGTATCCATTTTAAATTGATTTATATTATAGAAAAATATTCATTACTTTACATAAACTCTACAACATCTTTTCCTAACAAATTGCTAGACTTTCACCAAACATTTTTACTATCAATTCTCCTTGGGATTTACCTGAATTCCCAGAATTCTTGCTGGTCAATTGAAAATTCCTTGTGTCTTCTAGACCAAGTGGTCCCTCTAACATTTATTATCCAGACATCATAGCCAGCATCTGCTAGAAAAAATCCCAGGCTGTTGCTAGGAAGATTCGCAATCCACCATCTCCCTTCTGCCAAAAAACCATGTACCAATAAAACAATTGGTCTAGGCCCTGCAAAAGAATCCAAGAATACGTGATTTATTGCATGTTATCTATAAGTATAATGCTCCTCCATAAATAGTAACTACATTTTGTCTTGTTTAGACCCCTTTACAGCATCACACTTACATTAGGATTGTGTAAAGGTCTGGATTCAAATGGCAAAACTTTTATCCATGCAGCCTTTGTCAAGGGACCTCTATACCAAATCATCCCAGGATTATGGGCCATCTGCAAGGGCAGCGACAGGATCCCAGGAAAAGATGTAGCTGCTGTAAGGTTTTCTGAACAGGTGCTATGTGCATAGTCACACACACTGTCAATCACGTTTTGCCCTGCAGCACGTTAACTGTGCTACTAAATCCACCACTGAATTGCTTTAAAAATATTTGTAAACTGTTCCAACTGAAAGTACTCTGATCAACGAACAGCAATAAAGTTACTGTCAGAACCCATTCCCTTGTTTGGTGGGGGGGGCTTGGATCTGTCCCTTTCCAGCTTCTTTCTGTGGGTTCTGTCATTCTCCTGAAGGGGGAGGGGGAAGGCCTTATGGAATTCATTTCTCCTTTTGCTTAGCTACAATATATCCTCTCTGCCTTTTTTATCTGCTTGCTCTTTGAACTGTTTCCCCTTGATGTCAACCCAGGGTGAGAAAGGAATGTGCCTCCAGCCATCTGGCTTATCTCTCCCTGCGGAAGAGAAAGGTGCGAAGACCCAACAACGTCTTCACAAGCATGGGAATGGACCCCGTTATCAGCTCTGTTCCCACAGCAGTCTTAACACCATGGGATTGGCTCGGTTGAACCAGTGGCGTAGCGTGGGGGGTGCAGGGGGGGCGGCCGCACCGGGCGCAACATCTGGGGGGCGCCCATTAAGCTCGCCGGAGGGGGACGATTCTGCTTCACCGAGGGTCGGAGGAACGAGCGAGTGGGCGGAGCATAGAAAGCAACCGCATTCGCTGCGCCCAGCTAGAGCGGGATCCCGTCCTCTCGCGGCTGCGGATCGCCTCCTTTCTCGGGTGGGGGTGGGGAGGCTTGGCGGCGTCTCGCCTCCCTCTCTTTCTCCCGCCGCGGCTCTCCTCCGCTTGGCTCTCAACCTGCAAGCCCGCCCCCCCTGACCCAGCTCCCGCCCCCATCTCCTCCTTTCCCGGAGGTAAAGGTAACAACTGCAGCCGCCGCACCTGCGGCTGCTTGCTGCTCCTCCTCCTCCTCCTTCTCCTCCTCCTCCTGCCGTATTGACTCTCTGTGGCCACTCGGTTCCCCCTGCAGGAGGCGATCAGGACGCCCCCCCGACACACGTCGCCAGCAGCAAGAGTTTCCAGCCAGTCCGGCGAATCTTTGGGGCGAGGTGCCAAAGAGAAGAAGGCGGCTTGGCTTGGATAAGCAGCGTCTGGGCAGAAAATAGGTCAGGCGCCACAGCAAGTATGAACTCCTGGGGTTCAGCCTAAGCAGGCAAAGCTGCAGGGTGGGTTGGTTGGCTTTTCCGGCTTTGGAATAACCTTGGGAAGCTGAGGCATTGTAAGTTGGAAGTCATTGTTTGTTGCCTAACATGTTGGGTCACCCCACACCACATACTAAGCCATAAACCGTGGTTGGTATCCAGGGTTTAGGACAAGATGGAGAAAACTAGCCAATTGTGGGATCATAAATCTTGATGAAGCCCATCATCGCTCCATGTGATGTATGCACTCAATCTACAAACGTAGTCCAAGCCTATTCACATCTGTTGTAAGGTCATTCTCTCGTGGGGTTTATCTTGACATCCACTAAGAGTGGAACAAACATGCCCCATTAACCATTTTCAACGCCATGTCCTCTCTTTGTCTCATCCTAAATCACAGCTGAGGCACCTTAAAGTTGCCTTGTTTCAGTTTTAAACTAGCATTTTCCCTCTTCTCCAGAGACCCTTTTTTGCCTTGAACCTAACTCAAGGGTAGGCAACCTTGGCTCTTTTATGACTCATGGACTTCAACTCCCAGAATTCCTGAGCTAGTGGAAGAGACTCGAGTGCTAAAATCCATGGGTTAGGGGGCGCAAATTACTTGCCTTGCCCCGGGTGCTGACAACCCACGCTACGCCACTGGGTTGAACTGACCGGATGAACCTTTGGGGTGGGGTTTGCTTGATGCTCCTTTAACCTCTTGATCTGAGCAGGACAACCCTCAGATCCTGCCTTCTGTGCCTGCTGTGAACTTCTCCTAATAAAAATTCCTTTTGGAATGAAAGTGTTCCAAGAATCCTACTTTCTTGGGATGAGGTTTTGAAGTGGGTCCTAACAATTACATTACAACTGAGCACAATTTAAATATATAAGAGCATGCAGTATAGTTTGTCAGGTGAATGTGGCCCCTGTCACAAAGGGTTCCTGGTCTGTGTAGTGCTGCAACTGTTGTGTTGGCTGCTGCTGCTGGCAGAGCAATCCTCACACAGGGCTCACATCTGATTTTTCTACCAATGTGAAGAAGGATCAAGAAGATGCTCAAGTCATGGACCAGCTCTTTAGGATGAGCCTGACTCCATCAAGACTAAGTGTTAGTTTTAAAGTTAATGTGTAGCAATTCAAAGTCAAAGTAGCAATTCTGATTGTTGGTAGGACACAATATAAGCTGGTTTTGCCCCATCTAGACTCCCACAACCTCCAGGAATCCATTTAAAATTTCATTAACTCTAACCCTGGGACAATAATTTATGGCTGTGCCTCATCAGCAGAGTGAAACTCTCACTCCAAGCTTCAAAATGGGTTTAAATAATATATGTGAGAAGAGAAACATTGCAATATTCCAAACAGGACAAAGAAATTGATTAACCATTGGAAATACACAATAAGAATGAATTTATTTATGAACAGCCAAGAGGTAATGCTTACTATTCCCCTGCTCTTGATACTAGTTTAGGAAGATATCATGGTTGATTGTGTTCAATGTCACCAAGGAGTCTAAGAGGACCAGGACAGATGCACCACTCCTGTCTCCCTTCATTAGAATGATCAATGCAGTTTCTGTCCCATAACCCAGATTGAAAATAATGAAGGTTATTCACTTCCACCAGGATCATGTGTAATGGATTCCCTATCATTTTCTTAACTACAGTTGGAGACTAGACTAAAGTTGGAGATTAAGTGAAAGTTCTCAAGTACAGATGAGTTAAGGAATGGCTCCTGTAAAAGAGAGGCCATCAAACTTTTTTCAAGTCAAGTGGCAAAACTCTCTCCCTCAAAGAAACTTAATTATCTCCTGAATCCAGCCCAGTGGTGGGATTTAGCCAGATTCACTTCGGTAGAACCGGTAGCTAATTTTTTGTTGCCCAGGCCCAGAATGGACTTCCAGAAGTGGCCTCCACACAGAGAACTGGTTGTTCACATATTTGAATCCCACCACTGATCCAGCCATACAGGCCTGACCAGGAACCTATAGGAGCCACAAAGGGCATAGATAAAGCCGACAGAAATAGAGCTGACACTACAGAGAAACCCATAATTTATTTGGTTCCACAGGTTCAAAGGAATCCCAAACTGAACCACACATCATAAAACACTACTAATAACTCCACCATTATTTGTAGAAAGGTAATATAATATACATGCTAAGTATCTATGGCTTTAAAAAAATCCCGCAGAAGCTCTTTTTCAGTCAAAGCTGAAAAGAGGAGCAGTATTATACTTCCTCCCCCCCAGAAGGCATAGTGATATTTTCATGACCACATGAATGACTATATATGCAGTATGTAAGCAATTCAGATCTGGAAATATCATGTTACAGACCTACCTTCATTATGTGGACAGTGCTTTCCATGAGGAATTCTATTTAAATGAAGGTAGTAACCATCGTCAGTCAGAACTTCATATCCTTCACTGGGATATCCCCAATATTGGATAATTTCAGCCTGTAAATGAAATAGTAAATTCTTGCTCAAGATCTAAGTTGTATACCTATGGGATATTTCATCTGTTCAGTAGTTTGAATATATTTCTATTTTACATATATTTGTGGCTTCATCTTCAGATTTAGTGACTTAGCAGTTCTGGAAAAACCAACCCCGATGGAACATGCAACAATTAATTACACCTAAAAAAAAATCTAGCTAGCCACCCTTGACTGAGCTTGGTTCATATGCTCTCCCTGGACAAGGAAATTCTGAGTTTGGAAAGCTACGTCTTCATAACTGCTCAGTGAAACTGTTGTCATGCCTCCTACACAATGTAGCCTTTGGGAATACTTGGAAATTGCAGTTGTTACACAATGTGTTAGCAAGAGTATTGGCAGGGCAGCCCCACCAATGTAGAATTACTCATATGCCAAAATTGCTGCATTGGTTGCCAATAGGCTCCTGGGGCCAGTTCAAAGTGCTTTGCAGCCCTTCAAAAGAACATCCCAGACCCTTTCCAGAATTGAATCTGCTCCTCTGATTCAGCTGGGTGGAAAATTCTGTCCCCACATCAGGTTACACTATGTACCACCTTAGCATATTTAAGTATTTACATTTAGACTTGATGTTGCCTTGGAGGTCAATGACAGTTGAATTCAATTTTTCAAGGTAGCCATTAAAATAAAGCCATCCTTTGTTTAAAAAGTCTTGGGCTGATACATGTGCTGCAGTTGGAAAATCTTTGTTTCTGTCCTGATGGTGGTGGTGGAGGAGGAGAGGGGTAGGAGTCACCTACTTGTTTCATATCAAAACTTACAATTGTCATGAATCCTTGAGGATTCAAATGTCTTCTACTGAAAGATTCTTCTGAATATTTTGTCTGCTGGATTAAGCATGCCAGTATCAGAAACAGCCACATCTCACCTGCATGGAAAGTGTTTCAAAATTATAATTTTAGTGTCTGAAAATCTTCAGCAATCTTTTTAACTAGGCATTAGAATAGATTCACCTGGCTGTAATGTGTTAAAAATAGATTTTTAAAAAGAAAAAAAAATATTTACAGTCCAAACATAATTTAAAGTCCTTTTAGAAAAGACCATTAAATTAAATGGAAAAGAAGTCAAAGGCAAAACATTGGTTTTGATACCTATGGGATGAGGAGATAATTTGTTCATAGTTACATCTTTTTCATTTCATTCTTGTAAGATTGTCATTTTGAAATTCACATTCAAAACAGCCTCAGTCATATCTTCTTCAATTTCCTCTTTTAAAGCCATTTTAAGAAGATTCTCTTAAGCCACAATCTTAAGTGAAATTTACGAGTGCATTGTTCCCAAATATATTTGAATTTTTCAAGGTTATTTTTCCCATTCTGTGTTAGTACTGTATGTCTCATCTTTAATGATAATTTTTAGTTCTTTCTGGTTCCCTATAGTCTCCAGCCTTCAAAGTACCATTTTACCATAGGAAGGATTCTTATAATTAATTACAAAATCTTATTTCAAATCTATCATTAGACCTTTCCAGAATCAACATTCTAATGCCCTTTTTGCTTACTTCAAATTTTTTTAAAAAAGTTAAGACCATAAATTTACTTCTGCTGAGGGTTGAAGGAGAATCATCCAATGTAATGAAAGGTTAACTGTTGTTCTGAATATTCTCAATATCCAAAAAGCAGTTAACAAGCAAAAGAAAGAAAGAAAGAAAGAAAGAAAGAAAGAGAGAGAGAGAGAGAGAGAGAGAGAGAGAGAGAGAGAGAGAGAGAGAGAGAGAGAGAGAGAGAGAGAGAGAGAGAGAGAGACAGAAAGATCAATGTCCTTTTGAAATCTCCAAACTGTGTTTGGACAAAGCTTGGTTTCTCTCAGCTCCCAGAGACGGCTGTTATATGATCTCCTCATAGAGATCCTCCATATGGTGCCCTTAAGGGTGATCCCAGGTCTTCCTATTTATTTGGAGAGAAATTCCAAGAGGTCAGTCCATTCACCATCTCTTTATTCCGCTATTACCATTGGCTCCACTAAGAATGGAACTGTCTTTAATCCACCATTGATTCCGTAGAAGTCCATATCATATTCTTTTCAATGCACACATTAGTGAAGGTAGATTCCCAATGGAGCTATCCATGCTGTTAGCATCTTAGAGACATAAAACTCCCCCGAGAAGTTAAAAGGGAAGGACGAGCCTAGCATCTGAATCACAAACTCAACTGAAATCCAGAAGAAGCCCTGAAGGACCTTCTCTCTAATTATTTCCTGACCGAGAAGAGGAAAAATGAATAAAGAAAAAAGTAATTAGCAAATAGCATTGGCTATATTTATGGGAGCAAAGAAAAATACTCAAATAAAAATATTTTAGAATGGTACATAGCAAGAAGAAATAGCACGTAATCCACCCTTGCATGGTAATCTAAAGAAACATTGACATTTCTTGCAATCAGAACATTTGACATAATAGGAAAAATAAGCCATTCTGAGAGATTGTTCTCTTTCCAACAGGAAGACATAAAGTCAAGAGATATAAAACAGCAAATTCTATATACAGATATTGAAACATGCCAGCTGGCATTCACTCAGAGGCATAAGGAAGTTGTGCGAAGAGTTGTAAATTGGAACAGGAACTCCTTCTCCATCCCCAGCAAAATGAGGTTAATTGAAAGTAATGACAGTCTCCTGCTGAAGCCATTACACATAATAAGAGAGAAATAACATGGAGGGATATATATTTAATCTAAAACAAGGGTCTTCAAACTTGGCCCTTTTATGACTTGTGGACTTCAACTCCCAGAATTCCTCAGTCAGGCACACTGGCTGAGGAATTCTGGGAGTTTTTTTTAAAAATCCCATTTATATCCCGCCCTTCTCTGAAGACTCAGGGTGGCTTACAATCTAAAGCACAAATCAATGTGCTTAGCAATAGCCTTCATTCTATGTATATGCCTGCTTATTAGGGCTTTCGCCCCCCCCAAGCAGCATTATTACAAAGTCAGCTTATTGCCCCCAACAATCTGGGTCCTCATTTTACCTACCTCGGAAGGATGGAAGGCTGAGTCAACCTTGAGCCTGGTGGGACTCGAACCTGCACTAATTGCAGGCAGCTGGTGTTACTTAAGGAGGCATTATCCCACTGCTCCACCAAGACTCTTTTTTGAGTTGAAGTCCACAAGTCATAAAAGGGCCAGGTTTGAAGACCCCTGATCTAAAAGATATAATTTGGCTTTGTGGTGTGCTATAGGACTTGGTACTCTCTTCACTTTTAGCATCTACATGAAGTTGCTTAGGTGAGATCCTCTGTCACCATGGGATGAGGTATCATCAGTGTGCTGATGATACTCAACTTTAAATCTCCATCCCAGGTGAACCAAGTGATTCTGTTACTGGCTTCTTGTGATGTCTGGAGACTGTGGGGTCTGGATGGGGGAGAACAGGCTTTTGCTGAAAATTGTTAAGACCAAGTGGCTTTCAGTGTGTGGAGCTTTTGGATCCACAACTTTAACATCTTTAATTCTGGTGGGGTTTGCACTGCATCAGGCAGAACTGGTGTGCAACTTAGAGTTCTCCTGGACTTTTAGATGCTGCTCAAAGAGCAGGTGGCAGTCCTGGCTAGAAGACCCTTTGTGCAACTTGTGTGCCAGTTATGCCTTTTCCTGGATCAGATCAGTCCCTCAGGTCCTGATTATTCTGTGCTTGGATTATTGCAATCAGTTCTATACAGGGCTATCCTTGAAGTGTATTCAGAAGCTACATCTGGCACAGAATGCAACTGTGCAAATAGTTTTAGGAGCCCCTAGGATGACCAAAGTAACACCATTGTTGCATAAGCTGTACTGGTTGCCAGTTTCTAACTGGATCCAGTTAAAGGTGGATTACATTTAAAAACTTTTATGGAATGTTTCCAGGTTACCTGAGAAACCATCTCACCCCAATGGGATTGGCCATGCTCACTTGTGCCGGGAGAAGGGGATATTATGAAGCCCATTGGTTAAGAAATTCTGCCCAGTTGAGTCCAGGAGAAGAGCCTTTTCTGCCTGGCTCCACATTCTGGAGCATTATTCCCATCGAGATACCATCTGTCCCCACTCTCTTGGCTTTCCAAAGGAATAATAAAACCAAGTCCTGTCTTTTGGCCTGAGACCCCAATGAGATATTCAATATTGAAACTTGTTAGTGGATTAAAAGGAAGACCCTCTCCCACCTTCACCCCTTTGTATACTGGTTCCTAACTTAGTTATTTTTTGTTAATTTTAGTGTTAATATTTATCGTTTTAGTGTTTGAATTTTTATATTGTTTTAATCATTTTGTAAGCTACTCAGAATCTCTTGATGGGAGGTATATAAATTTAATAGATAAATAAATAATAACAAGACATTCTTTTCCATTTTAACTGTATTATTCTATTCTTAAATGAAGATACCAGTGATGAAATTGACAAAGTAAAGACTGTAAACTTTAAATGACTTTTCTGGATGATCATCAATGATTAGTTGTAAGAATCTTCCTCAAAGGAGGATGAAGATCAGTCTTTAGATGGTGTTAAATACTACCCTGTTATTTGCTTTAAGCTTGAGTAGAGGGAGCCAATTTGCAATTCAAACTATGTGTCTCGGTATTCAAAAGCATTCAAGACCAAATAACTTCATTTTATGCAAGCTATCTGGTATCTTTATCTATAGAACCAGCAAGCTTTCCTCTGGTGATGTTCAATTGCTTGCCTTCAATGCTGCTAAAACATAGATACAATAAGTTGGAGCAACCGTTCAGGACCTTACATGTCCTTACCAGTTGGTAGACATTGAGAAGTTCTAACAGATGTTATTATGTTGACCTTTCTATTTAGACTGCTGGCTGTTGGTGGCTACTGCTAAATGGATCCATACTTTTGACAGATGAAAAGATCACATTTTTATTTTTGGCAGAAAGCATGCAGAAACCTTCAGAAAGGTAGTTAAATTCTCCCCTTTTCCTAGTGCTATGTGTAAGATGTCGTGGTTCTGACTAATGAGTCAAATCAAAGAACATTGCATGATTGTTTATTCTAAAAAAGTCTATAATAATGAGAACAAAGCATTGGCACTCATGGATGGATGCCAGAATCTGAATTCTCCTCCCCTTGACACATCATATCATACAGAATTCTCTCCCTTAATTACACGTCATGAATCATATTCACCAATTAGTTTAACACACAAAGTTTCACTTCTCTTCTGAAGTGCACTATCCCTTATCTTCTCAAAATATCCGGGTTGAATTCCTCCCGCGCTTTAGTGATTCAAAGCCAAACAGTTAAAGCAAAAGGCTGCCTCTTATATTGTCAGTGCAAAAATATGTCAATGTTTGCAGCATTGACATCAATATAGCAAACTAGGGTCTTCACAATCCTAAATTCTTCCACTTTTCTTCCCCTAGTATGGAAAAACCAGTATAGTCAGCATATTTTGTATTTGTGAATTTTTAACTCTATTGCTCCTTATATGTTTTAGGTTTTGTATGCCTATATTAAATTTGCATTTTGGATATGGTTATATATTATACGATGTTTATCTGTGATGATAGTGAACTTCAGTTAGAACATAGAATAATAGGGTTGGAAGGGTCCTTGGAGGTCTTCTAGTTGAACCCCCTACCCATGGCAGGATGTCCTATACCATTCTGGACAAATGGCTGTCCACCTTCTTCTGAAAATCTCCAGTGATGGAACACCCACAGTTTCCTGCAGCATGTTGTTTCACTGATTACTGTAATTGTTCTCATTCTCAAGACATTCCTCCTTAGTTGTAGATTGGATCTCCCTTTGATGATGTTAGGCATATGGTGTTAGCCTACAATGTTGGGTTGAAAATATATTAACCATGATAATGCTATGTCTTTAAGAAGTTAATTGGCCAATGGGTGTGTAAGTGTTCTCATGGCCATAAGAGGGAGCTAGTAACGTAGCTTCTCTCTCTCTCTGAATTCACTGATCTCTACTATTACTGTTTTTGCTCTGCTGTTGGTTTACTACTGTTGTAAACCTGAACTGTGTATTGACCTCTGGACCGGTAAGAAGACTTTGTAGTTTGGATTACTCCTTGGACTGTTGCTATTGTGTATGACCTGGACTGTTTATTTTTGACTGTGCATTTTTGTTTTTACACCACCTCAAAAGTAAACTACTTTTTGCTTTTACAACTCAGTGTATTCTTGTGTGACTCTTGCTGCTCTCAGTACCCTTCCTTGTCTGTGCAACTCTTTGGTAGCACAAGGAGATCTCTGCACAACAAATTCCTTAACACTGGTTATGGGCCCAGGCCTGTACTGAGAGTTAGTTCACACAGTATTCCTAGCTGAGTTTGTGTTAGCTATTTTGGTGTAAAATGGCACAAGAACAGTTTTCAGGCATCTCCTGGATAACCCGGTTGGATGGGACAAACTATGTTTCCTGGTCCACGAAATGCTGCTTGCTTTTGCGCAAGGAAGGACTATGGACTGTTGTAAATAACCCACCAGATACTACTGCTTGGGATCCAGATGACGAAGAGGATGCAAAGAAGATAGACGACTTTAAACGAAGCAATGAGAAAGCTCTTTGCATTATTGGACTAACACTGAATGACCAGCAGCTTGTCCATATTCGTGGTGAGGAGTCTGCTGCTAGGTGTTGGGGCATTTTGCGAAGGCTTTATGTTCGAGACAGTGTGGGTGCACATATACACCTTACACGTAAGCTGTTTAGGGCTCGTCTGCAGAAGGATGGAGATATGCTGGCCCATTTAAACTACATGAAGGCAACTTTCCAAGAGCTTCATGAAAAGGAGCTGATTTTTTCAGAGTTGCATCAGGTCTACATTATTCTGTCATCTCTGGATGAGAGTTATGATGGGTATGTTTCTTCTTTGGAAGTCCTGACCAGAGAGGAACTGACATTGACTAACATTACTGGGAGACTGCTTGAAGAGTCCAGAAGGAGGCGTGACAGAGATCAGCTGAGAGAGACACAGCTACAAGAGGAGCAGCCATTTACCACTGCTTACAACGTCAAGAAATGTTTTTCTTGTGGGGCTAGAGGGCATATAGCCAAATTCTGTAGAAAGGGAAAAAAACAGAATGTGAATAGCAGTGGGAAGGCTAAAAAGAGCATTGGTTTGGCTGTTTCTGGTGAACCAACATCCAGAAATAATGAATTGTGGGTTGTTGATAGTGGGGCTTCACAATGCATTACCAAAGTGAAAGAGAGGTTTATTAATATGAAAAACAGCACCCAATATGTTTCACTGGCAAACGGTTGGAGGATGAAGGCCTCTGGTGAAGGTAATTCCTATTGTCCATGCATTAATGAACAGTTACCTATGTTATATATACCTAAACTAAGATTCAACCTGTTATCTGTAAGGGAATTGGTTAAAGTTGGGTTTGTGGTAACATTCAGAGGGGAGCAATGCACTATTGAGAGGAATGGAACCTGTGTAACTGCTAATTTAAAACATGGTTTATTCGTTCTCACAAGTAACCAGGTTAGTACAGTTAAAGCTAACTCAATATGTGAGAACAAGAAGCCACATGACGAATGTATACATTTATTGCATAGGCGGTTAGGGCATGTAAACTTTAACTCACTACATAAAACAGTTGAGTTAGTAGAAGGAATTAAACTGAAGCCATGTAGTAAGTATTTGAATTGCAATGCCTGTAATCAGGAAAAGAGTAAGGCAACTCCTGCAAACAGGTTAAACGGCTTCAAAACAACTGTACCTTTGGAAGTTGTGTTTGCTGATTTAATTGGACCCATGAAACCAAGTTTAGGAGGGTCATGTTATGTTTTAAGTATATTGGACCACTACTCTCGTTATGGATTTTGTTATCTGCTTAAGTCAAAGGCAGACACTTTCCAATAATTTGCAAACTGGCTGAAGTTTGTGGAAAGGAAAACAAAGAGAAAGGTTCAGTGCATAATTACTGATAATGGCACTGAATTTACAAACAAGCATTTTGTTGATATGCTAGAATCAGCTGGCATTGAGCATAAACGTTCAGCCCCTTATAGGCCTCAAAATAATGCATTTGTTGAGAGACGTGGGAAACGTTACAAGCCATGATGAGAACCATGTTAAAAGATTCTGGGTTAACAGATAGACTGTGGGGGGAGGCAGCAAAATGTGCAAACCATGTTCTGAATATAGTTGTTAATACTTCTACTGGTAAAATACCATACACAATATGGCATGGTAAAAAACCAAACCTTGATTACCTGCACACATTTGGCACTCCAGCTTGGGTCCACATTCCTGCACAACTCAGGAGTAAAGGCCAACATAGGGCTAGGCAATTATACTTCGTAGGTTACGAAGCTAATCACAGATCCTATTGTTTCTGGGAACAGGGCACAACTAATGTATATAATAGTACTAGTGCAAAATTCCTTGAGCACGTTGGTTGGGATAGGTTAGAGCAAGTAACCGTTAATACTGATCCTCTAGTGTTTGAGGACTCCTCTGATAACATAACTAGTAATGATAATACATCTCCTGTAAATATAAAAGATGAAGAGGAGATAGGGGAGATAAAAGATGAATCAGAGGAAGGAAAGGAGTCAGAAATTCAAAGCCCTGTAATTCCTTGGCGTTCAACGCGCATCAGACGTCCACCTGATCGCTATGAAGCAAGTGTAATATGTCAAGTTAGTGTAGAGCCATCTAACTATGATGAGATCAGGATGTATCCTGAAAAGGAACAGGCATCATGGAAAGCTGCAATGAACAGGGAGTTGAAGTCTTTGCAGGATCTTAAGGTCTATGAGAAAGCAAAACTGCCACCTGGTGAGCAAGCTTTAGGTTGCAAATGGATATATAAAATAAAGAAGGGTGTAGATGGAACTATAACCCATAAGGCACGTTTGGTTGCACAAAGTTTTGCCCAAACTACTGAGGATTATGACGAGGTGTTTGCACCCAGTCTGAGGGCAACTACTTTAAGAGCAGCTTTAGTATGGGCGGCTAAAAACCAATATATGGTTAACCATGTAGATGTTGAAACTGCATATTTACATGCTCCATTGCAACATACTATTTATTTAAGAATACCACCAGGATTGACCAATGATAGAGACCATGATTGTTGGGAGTTAAAGAAAAGCCGCTATGGATTGAAACAATCAGGCTATGAGTAGAATAAATGTATAGTTAATGAGTTAAGTGCAATAGGTTTTGTAGCCAGTAATGCTGATCCATGTTCGTTTAGAAGAGAACACAACGGAGCATTATCTTTTCTTTTATTATTCACAGATGATATTGCAATAATAACAAAAACTGAGTTAGAAGCACAAACCATCATTTCAAGATTGCAAAATAAATTCACAATTAGAAATCTTGGAGAAATAAGCCACTATTTGGGGTTAGATATTGTGAAAACAAATAGGGGTTTTAAGGTGTCGCAAGCCAGTAAAATATCTCAGTTATTAAAGAGATACAATATGGAAATGTGTAAACCAGCTAAAACTCCGATGGCTATGGATTTTAAGGACACTAATGTTGAGAGTCCTGTATTTGATAAGGCTATGTACCAATCTTTGATAGGAAGTCTTATGTATCTGAGTAATTGGACTAGACCTGATATTTCTTACTGTGTAAACCAATTGGCTAGGTACAACAATAATCCAACTGTTAGACACTGGCAATCAGCTAAATGAGTATTAAGGTATCTGAAGCAGACTATTCACTACTCGTTATATTTAGAGCCAAATCGTGAGTTAATCCTTACTGCATATGCAGATGCGAGTTTTGCCTCTGATACAAGCACTTGTAAATCTACTTCAGGGTTGGCTATAATGTTGGGTGATTCTTTGATTGGATGGAAGTCCATTAGACAAAAACACATAAGCTTATCTACAATGGAGGCTGAATTTTCATGTCTATCAGTGTTATGTACAGAACTGCTAGTGTACAAACAATTATTGTTAGATATGGGTTTAAATGTAAATGATCCATTCATTGTGTATGAGGACAATCAAGCTGCAATAAAGATGGCAAATAATGCTGCAGTAAGAACAAGATCTAAACATACTGATCTTCGTTATTTAAATGTCAGACAATGTATCAAAGATAAATTAATACAGCTAGAGTATTGCCCATCTGATGTAAATATTGCAGACCATTTTACGAAGGTACAAAGTGCTGTGAAACACAATGCTAATTGTGAAAGAATGTGCATAAGATTGTAAGAGTTATATATTATTCTACCGAAAGGGGAGAATGTTAGGCATATGGTGTTAGCCTACAATGTTGGGTTGAAAATATATTAACCATGATAATGCTATGTCTTTAAGAAGTTAATTGGCCAATGGGTGTGTAAGTGTTCTCATGGCCATAAGAGGGAGCTAGTAACGTAGCTTCTCTCTCTCTCTGAATTCACTGATCTCTACTATTACTGTTTTTGCTCTGCTGTTGGTTTACTACTGTTGTAAACCTGAACTGTGTATTGACCTCTGGACCGGTAAGAAGACTTTGTAGTTTGGATTACTCCTTGGACTGTTGCTATTGTGTATGACCTGGACTGTTTATTTTTGACTGTGCATTTTTGTTTTTACACCACCTCAAAAGTAAACTACTTTTTGCTTTTACAACTCAGTGTATTCTTGTGTGACTCTTGCTGCTCTCAGTACCCTTCCTTGTCTGTGCAACTCTTTGGTAGCACAAGGAGATCTCTGCACAACAAATTCCTTAACAGATGATCTTCCACTCATTACTTGCTTTGGAGAATAAGTTGACTCCCTATTCTCTATGACAGACATGTCAAACACAAGGCCCGGGGGCCAGATCCGGCCCACGAAGTGGTTTCATGTGGCCCGCAAAGCCATCCTGGAAACAGTGAGGGAACGGCCCCCGCTGCCTTGGCTCCGGCCCAGGCCGTCAGGAGCCAATGTACAATTTTGTGGTGGTCATCTATGCTAAAATACATTCAGTCTTAGCTCCATCTGGAAACAGTGAGGGACTGGCCCCTGCTGCATTGGCCCCGCCCCCTGGGTGCACGCTAGGGAGATATCACCCTTTGTGAGGAATGAAGAGATGCACCATCGCCTGGAAGTGGCCAGCACATGGCCCTGCCTACTTCGGGAAGGCTAGGGACTGGGCAGCGCTGTGTTTCTCTTCAGATTTGTGCCACCCGGCTCAGCCTCTTGGTGCTGTGAGGAGAGGGCCATGTGCTGGCCACTTCCAGGCGATTTCTTCATTCCTCATGAAGGATGACACTTCCCCAGCTGCATTTCTTGCCTGTTTTTCTCCCTCCCTCATCTCAAATATTTTCCCATCACTCTGTTCTAAGGAAGGAAGGAAGGAAGGAAGGAGAGGGAGGGTCTGAGGGAAGTCCTGCCTTAGTCCTTCCCTGCTGCCCTTTCACCATCCCCTTGCCCCTTCCTCCTGGCCTAACCTGAGTGGTCTCCCATCCTATTGCTAAGGAAGCTTTGGATACAAAGCCAGGTCTCCTCACATGGAGAGGAAGTGGGCCTCCCTCTTGACGTTGCCCTCATACCCATCATGAGCAACCTGGCTAAGGAGAGCAAGCACAGCAGCTGGGCACCCCCTTGGGGAAGTGGGGGTGGGCTTAGTGCTGCGGGTGCTTGAGGGCTAGGCTGGGCATTTGACCTCCACACCACCGTCCAGCCTCCCCCCCTGCATGGCCTGAGAGGAACAGTGAGGCTCCTCCAGTGGACCATACCTTGGCACTTGCCCCAGTCCCATCTCCTTCTGCCAGAGACCCTCAGATTTGTCCCACTCCTGCCCAGGCCCCCATAGGCACCATTGATGTGAACAATGTAGAGCTGGCCATGCCCACCTAGTAGGTCACACACACACTCCAGCCATGCCCACCCAGTAGGCCATGCCCACCCTGGCCCCACCCACTCGGCCCCTCAAGGGTAACCGCAATGCTGATGCGGCCCTCAATGAAATTGAGTTTGACACCCCTGCTCTATGACAACCCCTCAAGTACTAAAAGACTGCTATCATATCACCCCTAGTCCTTCTCCTTGTTAGACTTAGACATATCTAGTTCCCTCGTATAGTTTAGCTTCCAGATCCCTTATCATCTTTGTTGCTTTTCTCTGCACTCTTTCTAGGGACTCAACATATTTTTGTATTGTAGTGACCAGAACTGGATGCAGTATTCCAAGTGTGGTCTCACCAATGCGGTTTAAAGCAATCCTATAATTTCACATGATCTTGAAATTATCCCTCTGTTGATGCAGCCAAGACCGTATTAGCTTTTTTTGGCAGCTGCAGGCCCACTACTGGCTCATACTTTAGTAGTGGTCTACTAGGACATCTAGATCTCTCTCACAGTTGCTACTATTAAGCCAGATACCACCTAGTCCACATCTGTACATTTCCTTTTTTTTAAGGCTAAGTAAACTTTAGTATCTAAACCAGCCTCATATTTATAGCATATCACAGTCCTCAAATTTAAGACAGCCTTATCTTTAGATCAATTAGTACTCCCCACACCTGTTTTGGAAGGGAAAAATGGGAAAAATCCCATAGGAAACCTGCCCCTCTCCTGTGATATAGGGAAATCAAGCCAATGTTCTTCTGTATTGCCAATTCTATAGTGACGTTCACCATTCATTTAATAACTATTCAGAGTTACAACAGCACTGAAAAAAATGACTTATTTTCATACTTAGCACAGTTGCAACATCTGCATGGAGACATGATCAAAATTCAGACACTTGGCATGTTACCTTTCCAGCTGGTTTCTGGCAAGCAGGGACAATGGGGGGAAGCACTTAACAGCTGCATTGATCTGCTTAACAACTGTGGCAAAAGTCAGAAAATGGGATGCATCTTACTTAACAACTGTCTTGCTAGCAACAGAAATTTTCAGCTCAGCCATTTACGTTGAGGACTAGCTGTAATTGATTGCCCCTGTTGTTTAAATTTTCACACTCCAGTTTTGTTTGTACTGTTAAATTATCAACCATCAAAACAAATCTATTTCTCTAAATCCTCAAAATTTTGTTAAATTACGTTTAAGCTTCGCCCACCAAATAGCTGCTAATAGTTCTTGTTAGGGGATAATTTTGCGCTGTTCATTTTATTGCTTGTACTTTTATTGACTGAATAAAATTCTAGTGGTCTAGAATAATAAAAGAAACCTATTTTATGAAACTATTTTCCTGCAATAAATGTTTTTTTTGTAATATATTTTATTGATTTTTTTGAGAACATAAATCACTTAAGAATTGGTGAACAGTGTGTTGTCTGGGTTACAATTGTAAAACAATCATTAACAACTGATTTCTATAATCCATATTCCACATAATAGTTTTAGTTGATTTCCTCTTTTCCCAAAATATTCTCTTTTGCAAACATTGAGCTAATACAATTGTTTTGATAGATAACAATTAAATATATATTTTTCCCAATATTCCTAAAAATAATAACCATATCAGTATAATATTTCTTTTCTATTCAATCATTTTGGTTGCCTTATCATAGATCCTGTCACAGTCCTTATTTTAGTTTATTTCTCCCACCAAATTCTAGTAATTCTTACTGGTTAGGATTTTCTCAAAAATTAATTTCATTTAAAAATTTAACTCTATTTTTCCATGCAAACCATCTCACACTTTTACATTTCTTAAGGAATAGATATGACAGTGGAAAAAAAGAAAGGAGAGCAAGAGTAAAGAAACATAAGAAATAACATACTACTTAAAATATATATCCCTAAGCTAATATATATTTATTTTCTAAAATTTCTTATTCCTTTTAACCATAATTAAAAATGTTTAATCTTTAAACATTCCATTTAATATATCTAATCATCTAGTCCTTTAGCTCTTATTTTTTTTCCATTATAATTTTATCCATTATAATTTTCTTAAACTCAATCACATTTAAGTATCTAAAACATTTCCTTTATTTAAGTCATTTCAACTTTTTTATATTACTCATATCAAGAGAGAGAACAGAAAAGGGAAAAAATCATACTATATTATTTAGGGAATTCATCCCTCTTAGAATGACAAATATATTCCAAAACTTTTCTATTTCTTTAACTATATTCAAACAAATGTTTCTTTTTAAAGTATTCTCTCTGGTAAGTCCCATCATCTATTTTCTTAGTCTTTTTCCTTTGCCCAGTATCTTTCTGAATCAAAAAGATTTTCCATATGTTCATAAATGTTGCTGTAGATATAAAACGTAAATCAGTATCTTTGTTAGAGGCATTTGCCCACTCATTTTTATTGGGAAACTTTTTCCTTCTTTTTTCTCTGCTTCTCTTGTCATTTTTTGTCTCTCCAGTTCTAGTGTTTTCCCTGGCATCTCTGTAGACCGTTGCATCCAGTCTTTTTTCTTATCCTCAAGTTTATTTTGTAATGTTGAAATATAAGTTGTCTTTTCCAAATCCAGTATTTCTTGTAATTTCCCCCCCCCCCACTTGGATTAAGTCATACTCCTTTGTTTTGTAGAATTCCATCTTTGAGTCTCTATCCTCAAATTTATGTTCAGTTATCTGTTTTATCTGTTCCTTTTCTGCTGTATTTTCCTGGGACTTTTTCTGGTATAAAATTGAATTGGAGATGAGTTGGTTTATATTTTCAAAGTTATTCTGGATTTCTTTGTGGTTTGAAATCATTGTTATTTGTATTACTTGCAACATAGCATATGTCTCCTCTTGAAAAGTATTTATTTTTTCTTGATAAGTACATCCTATAAATCTCTGATTTTCCATGATGACTGAAAATCCAGATTCCCCCCCCCCTCTGGAAATAGCTTTGGAGTCAGAGTTAAATAAATACTTATAGTCCAGAGAGTTCAAAGAAGTTCTTTTTTTGTTCTCTCAAGTTTGTAAGTCTCACTTTATCTACAGCCCAGATTGTTTTCTTTTTTTGTCACAGCTGTTCTCTATTGCTAAAGTCACAAGTAGAGATTAGTTTTTTCTCAGATTTTAATAGCTGTCATAATCCTCATCCACCAGTAGGTGTCAGCACTGGTTCATTTTTCAGATTTTATTCCTCCATAAAAGGTTCAATTTGCCACTTCTGTTAGCAAAAGGGTAGGGCAAAAAAACCCCTCCTCACTTTCAGAATTTTTTTTTTTTTTTTGCTTCTTGGGAATTTTTTCCCTTCAGGAAAGTTTATAGGTAGCATAGAGAAAATCAATGTTCTTACCCAGATTCAAGCACGCTGTTTACGGTCAGCTTAAAGTAGTGCTTTTGACTTTGGTTGCTCACAGCTTGGGCTAGACTCTGAAGTTAGTCTAGCCTTTCTCCTGTTGGTTTCTGGAAGGCTTCTCCTGGACCGATTGGATTGATTGCCATCTCTCCAAGGTCCCCAGGACTTCCCTCCTCCATTGCCACCTCTCCGGGGTGGCTTGGGGCCATTTAGGGTCCCTAAACAGGAAGAAACTCAGCTGGAGGCTCAGAGTCCCAAACCCCTCAACTACTACACTGCGTGCAGGACTGGAAGTCCTTTCCTGCAATAAATGTTTTGTCTTAGCCATGTTGAGTACAGCAGGAAAAAAAATTATTTGATGAGAAAAAAATAAGGTATAAAGTAAAATCTCTTCAAATATACTGTTGAAGAATTATCTATATGGACACTGACAACTCTGATAAAATATCAGCTACCCTACCCTATTATTGATTTTCCTGAATTTTTGTAAAATAAGCAAAGTATGTAAAGGGTATGTATAATTGTGTTTTCTTAATAACCTTATTTAATTTAAAAAGCTGGATTGTAAGATTTCAAGAAATAGACAAGTGGCTGAGATGTTATGTTTCTTTTTCCCAAGAGACCCCCGATCCTGACATTAATCCTTGTACTTCTGCATCAGTTCAAGCACATCGGGATAGAAGCACTGTGGAGCATCCAGACCCAAGACAGGATCAAAATGTTGCCAGTCAGAAATATCCTTATAGAAAACTAAAGGAGCGATTTGAGTAAGCAGTGACTTAATATTCCTTGGGGTTGTATTAATATCATTTCCCCCACTCCACACAGCTACTGGCACACTAACATCTTCTATTTTATAAAATGGAGGTGTTGTCTGTGGATGAAAAGAAGAGAGGGGAAAAAAAGAATGTGATTTGGAAATCGCCCTCAGTGTGCAGAGAAGTTGCCTAATAGATTCATGACACCTTGACATATACTTAAATCCATGGTGTAGGCAACTCTCAGGATTATCTGTCAAGTACAGCAAGACTAGGATGGATAATTGACTTTTGGCACTGAAAAGGATGGCAAGAGGTCTCTGCCACTTGAACACTCTATAACTCTTCTCAAGTCCAAACCAGGGCAGGAGGAAAAAGAAGAAAGTTTTTACTGGCTTTGAGATACAGGAAGGAAGAGCAAACATAGGGTCTGAGGCAGCTTCTCCTAAACAGAAGTGGTCAAATGAGAAGTTGGATTCTGCTTGTTAGGCATATGGTGTTAGCCTACAATGTTGGGTTGAAAATATATTAACCATGATGTTATGTCTTTAAGATGTTAATTGGCCAATGGGTGTGTAAGTGTTCTCATGGCCATAAGAGGGAGCTAGTAACGTAGCTTCTTTCTCTCTCTGAATTCACTGCTCTCTACTATTACTGTTTTTGCTCTGTTACTGTTATAGTGCCTTTCTTTACAGCCCAATTTTATGGATGTTTATTCAGATGGATGTATTATACTGATAATGTTCGAAACATACTTATTACATACTTATTACATGAGCCTTGGTGGAGCAGTGGGCTAATGCCTCCTTAAGTAACACCAGCTGCCTGCAATTAGTGCAGGTTCGAGTCCCACCAGGCTCAAGGTTGACTCAGCCTTCCATCCTTCCGAGGTAGGTAAAATGAGGACCCAGATTGTTGGGGGCAATAAGCTGACTTTGTAATAATGCCGCTTGGGGTGCGTGTGAAAGCCCTAACAAGCAGGCATATACATAGAATGAAGGCTACTGCTAAGCTTGTAAGCCGCCCTGAGTCTTCGGAGAAGGGCGGGATATAAATGGAATTAAAATAAAATAAAATAAAATAAAATAAACCTGAACTGTGTATTGACCTCTGGACCGGTAAGAAGACTTTGTATTTTGGATTACTTCTTGGACTGTTGCTATTGTGTATGACCTGGACTGTTTATTTTTGACTGTGCATTTTTGTTCTTACACCACCTTAAAGTAAACTACATTTTGCTTTTACAACTCAGTGTACTCTTGTGTTTACTGTGTGACTCTTACTGCTCTCAGTACCCTTCCTTGTCTGTGCAACTCTTTGGTAGCACAAGGAGACCTCTGCACAACAAATTCCTTAACACTGCTTACTTGAAGCTTCATCATAAAGTTACAAATGTGCTCTGTGAGGCTCAAGACAAGACATTATTTTTAGAAAGACCATCATACTTTTTTTACCTTGTTGTATACTTCTATGTTCTTATAACCATAGTCATAGTATTTAAATTCCTCAGAAATTAGAATCAAAAAGCAAATAAAAACATTACTCACAATTTAAAAATTAGTTTTGAAATCTTAATCCTAAACTCTATTAATAAGACAAATGTACAGAAGTATATACACTATTCATATTATGCAACTTTATAGAAAGAAATAAACTTACTAGTTTCTATTTTTTTTTTTACTAAATAAGGTAAGTGGCAGCAAGAACAAACCTTAAAACATTATACATGTAAAAAAAGGCATTAACCCAAATATAATGTGAACTCTTAAATCAAAAACAAAATCCTTAGGAAATAAGAAATACCTTAGACTGGTATTGATAGATTATTCACTGGTACTGAACAGAAGATGCCTATTGCTGTTGGGACCAGCTTTGCTTTCTTTTACCACAGCTGACCTATTTTTGTTTGCAGGTCTTTGTACTAGGCATAGTGACATAAGGGTTTCAGGAAATAGTTCCTCCTACAATTTACAAATTTATGGTTATTGCAAAATCACAAGATGGAGCCATATGTTTTTACATAGCGTTGGTGTCCATCTCACAAATGTAACTCTGGGTAAGGTAAAGGTAAAGGTTCCCCTGCACATGTGTGCTAGTTGTTTCCAACTCTAGGGGGCGGTGCTCATCTCCGTTTCAAAGCTGAAGAGCCAGCGTTTGTCCGAGGACGTCTCCATGGTTATGTGGCCAGCATGACTAGACGCCAAAGGTGCACGGAATGCTGTTACCTTCCCACTGTAATGGTCCCTATTTTTCTACTTGTATTTTTATGTGCTTTCGAACTGCTAGGTTAGCAGAAGCTGGGACGAATAACAGGCACTCATTCTGCTACGCGGCACTAGGGATTCGACCAGCCAAACTGCCGATCTTCTGATCGACAAGCTCAGCGTCCTAACCCACTGAGCCACCACATCCCTTTTAACTCTGGGTAGTGTACAATAAAAATAAATAATTAAAAAAAATCTTGGAAAAACAAGAAATGTGGATATAATCCAGGAAAGTGTATATAAATTCAGACATAATAGAGACACATATACTAGTATATGGATTTCCATCTTTTGGTATATTTTAATTGTTAGAATGCATAGCGTCTTCTTTGAGTGCATGATTATATATGCAACAATCTGAAATAATAGCTACCAGTTCTTTAGCTCATGTTGACCTTTATACAAATCAAGTTCTTCCCAAGATCCTAGGATGTCATAATGGATGTTTTCCATTATCTTAGTTTTCAAAAATAAGTTGCATATAACCACAGACGATAGGAAAACACTATCGGAGCAATAAGCAGATGATTTCGTATTATGTGCCTTTAAAAATGCCTCCCCATGTTCACAGTGTTCACAGTAATTTTTCCTGCACCAACCTCTGAGTTCTTGGTGCTCACCTGAGGGCCTATACACTGACTTTGGTTCTTGTCTCTAGCTTAGTGTAGACTTAGTAACTTTTTATAAGCTAACAAACTAACAAGCTTTGGACAGATAGAGATGAATCAGACTGAGAAACTGTTTCTGAAGGAACAGATTAATTACAGTAAATCTATTATATTCATAAGGATGACAGTTCAGTGCAGGGAACCTTCCTATATCCAGGAATCTGCAAACTTTGCTTAAAAAATTTTTTTTTTGAGAGGCTTGGAGACGGTTTGCAAACTTGGTGCCTTATCCATTTTAGCCATACTGTACAACTGCTGGCCCGTGGGCTGGATGTGTCCTGCGGAAGCCACACTCACCGCAGCTCTGGCAAGGGGGAAAAACTCACGATACGTCACGACACGTCATGTGATGTGGCGAGTTTGACACCCCTGCTGTACAGGGTCAAGCACAACCACAAATAACATTTTATAATTGATCTGTATTAAAATATCATGAAACGAAATGTTATTTGTAGAAAAATGTGTGATGTAATCATTTAGATTCTGGACTAGGCAGCTGGTAGAGACTTAGATCAAGTTGCCCTCTGTTCATAGATAAATGTGGGTTGATGATGATGTTTCTGTTCCTTCTATTCCCAGTGCTGCAGACTGGCCATTAGCAGTGAGGAGCCAACTGGGCCATAATGAAGGGTGTGACTGTGTATCTGTGTTGGTGTTTTAAATACATGATGTGGCATATAGTTACAAAGGGGTAGGACTTGGATTGTATAATTGCATGCAGCATCTCAGCTCCCTTAGCTTCCTCCTGTCACCCCGACTGTAGGCTCTGGTTACTCAAGATCAAGTTCAGCATCAGGCAGGAATTTCAATGGTTAGCTTTAGGCCAATTACTAATTTTTAGATGAAACTATCACAGGATTATTTAGGGGGAGAAATAGTGTGAGGGGGTGGGAAATATATGCATGTTGCCTAAAGCTCTTAAAGCTGAGTAAATCTTCCAGAGAAATTTTATGATGATGATACACAAAGACATCATTACTATTATTTTGCTTTATATCCCATTTCCTATTTTCCGCAAAATTGCCTCATGAGGTGGTGTGGGCTGAGACAGAGTGACTGGTCCAAAGTCACCCAGGAGGCTTTCATGCCTAAGGAAAAACAGTCTCTTAGATTCTTATTAATGAGATGATCAGTCTGATGGGCTAGAGAGAATCAATTACAGCATTCAACTTCCCTCAGTGTTCTCAGTATGTGGGATGAAAGTTGCAAAGGCCTATAGGAGAAAAGTTATAGAATTTCTGAATCTATTTGGGGCCATCTTGCTTGATGCAGAGATCCAGGTCAGGTCCTTGATCTGGAATGATTAGTTTGAATCCAGTCTCTTAATCCTGACATGTCAAACTCACAATGTCACGTGATGTTGCACAACATATCGGGACGGTTTTGCCATTGCTGTCAGTGGGGTGGGTATGGCTTCTAGATGACGTGTCCGGCCTGTGGATCAGCAGTTTGACACCGCTGAATCTTTTCTTTGCACAGCTCCATTATTTTTTTTTACCCTTAGAGAATATCCTGTGAAGTCTCCCACTTCTACATGTAAATAAAGTGTTAAGTTTCAATGCAATATATTTTACCACTGTGGAAATCAATCAGGCTCCTAATCTTCACTGCATATTTCTTCACTGTTCCGTTCAACCAACACTGTAGTTTTTAGCTTGTGATGTCAACATTTCTCTTCTGGTCATTTAAACAAATTGCTATTACAGACACTGGACAAGTTTCCAAGAATTGTGTTTTCCCTCCATCTTTCATTAGTGTGATGGACTATGCACCTTAAGGAGCAGAAGGAGTTTTTGGCAACACAGAGCTTTCGCAGAGAGAAGACTAAATTAAGGGATTGTGTAGCCCCAGCTGGTGGGGGGCCGGGGGGGGGAAGAGGTTCAGGGTAATAGAGAAAACACAGGCAAATCTCTAAGATTGTGCTAAAGCAGTTTCTCAACCTTGAATTGTGGGAGTTGAAGTTAAAGCTGCAAAGGTTGAGAAACACTGCTATTAAGGTGTAGATGTAGTTCTTGCAGACTGTGATTTCCTGACCGGCTCTAGCCTGCTTGGTTGACACCTATCTTGTTTGTAGAAAGTATAAATAAAAATAGAGCTTACTTACTACATTTAGGTTTTTCTCATTATATCCTCCTGCAAGGAAAATGTTTTGGAGGCAAAGGTAGTCAATCAGTGGATAGCTGCATGCATAGATTTTGATGTTTTTTTCTCTCTCACCAGAAAGAGAAAATTCTTTAGTGCCCCATATTTGCTGCAAAATAAAAATGACCCATGAATGAGCTTTAAATCACACTTACATAATTGTGCTTAACCTAATCTAAAATAAAGTTTGCATCCATTTTATATTCCTCACACTAAACATGTCATTGGAAGCCCTCTGCTGGATTCCCGTCCCCCACGGGACGGGAAAATCACGGGGTTTACCTGAGGATATTCAGATCTGGCTTTGCTTATGCTGTAACCAGTTGGCTTTAGTAAAAGTATACTTTTCTCTACATATAGAGTCAAGGTCTTTCACTCCTAAATGCCCAAGCTGGGACAGGGCTAACAGCAATATGACACTCCCTTATCTTTTTTTTTTATACAAAGGAGAACCTTCTTATTTATTTGAGAAGAGCATTATTTAGTACCAGAAAAGTATTTTGGAACAGAGACACAAACTGCTGGGTGTAAGTTGATGTGGAGAAAAGCAAACAAAATTACATAGAAAATTTCTTGCATTTGTTCATTCCAGTTGAAAATGAACTGCTGGATGCTTTGATGCTAGACAGAAAAACACAGTTTTATAATAAAATAGTGCCAAGACTATATTCTTAATTTACCCATTGTTGCTCCTTGGGAATGGCCAATGTAATATAAAGAGTCTTGTTTTGTTTTCTGTAGGATGAAGTGTATTGTTGCTGGTATATCATAAATTGCTGTTTTATGAAAACTGTAACACAAAAATATATACTAAACACCTCTGTAAGTTATTTGCCTATGTTACTATTCTTGGATATTAGGTTGAAGCACCTCATCAAAACCCACTGAGCAAGGTCTCAGCAATACCTCAGACCAACACAGAGATGCTCTAGTTTTTCCCGTTTAATAATAATAATAATTGGAAATACATTTGTTCACAAAAATGGTATGGGGGATGGCTGTGGTGAGCTATTTTAAAAATTGGAAATTTTAGGGATGTATATTTGGACCCTGGTTGCAGAAATATTTGTGTTGTTTGTTATGTTATGTTTTGTTTTGTTATGTTAAGTTATATTATGTTATATGTTGTATTTTGTTGTGTTGTATTATGTTGTGTTTTGTTGTATTGTATTATCATCAATCAAATTTGTAAAACTTCCATCTCACCAAGAGTGATTCCAGATGTTGCATAACAATCAAGTAAACAGAAGATATAAAAATATAAAAATCCATATTAAAATAAATATTATAAAAACAAATATACAAACCCTGGGCAGAGAGAGCATAAGAATGGCCACTTCAAGAAAGGAGGAATCAAAGCATGTCTTTTGTTCCCTGGGAGCCGAAGCCTGGTAACATAACCAGGTCTTGAAGAACTTGCAAAATGACAAAATGGATGGAATGAATCTAATTTTGGGGGAAAGCATGTTTCATAAGGTGGATGCCATGGCAGAGAAGACAAGTCTCTTGGTCCCTAGTTGGCGGTACCTACAGCCAGTGGTGGGATTCAGATATGTGAACAACCATTTCTCTGTGTGGATGCTGCTTCCGGAAGTCCATTCTGGGCCTGGGCAACAAAAAATTAGCTTCTGGTTCTGCCGAAATGGTTCAAACTGGCTGAATCCTACCATTGCCTAGAGCATCTCTACTCTACCTGATCTAATCAGGCAGGACGATATAATTGGGGAGAGATAGTCCCAGAGATAACATAGTCCAGTGCCATGAGAGGCTTTAAAGATCAAAACCAGCACTTGAATTGGAAGCAAATTGGCGATCAATGCATCTTACAGAGCAGAGGTGTAACATGCTCTGTTCTAGGAGTGCACATAATAGCCCTCACTGCTGCAATTTGCACTAGCTGAAGTTTCCGGATATTCTCCAAGGATGGTCCTATGTAGAGCAATGCAATAGTCCAATTTGGAGGTGGTTAGGACATGAGTGTAATCCAGGCATGTCCAAAGTCCGGCCCGCGGGCCATTTGCGGCCCGGGGGGCGGTTTAATACGGCCCTCTAACAGCCCTCCCTGCTCTGTGTAAATGCGGCCCTCCCACAGCCCTCCCTTCTGATTGAGGGCGGCAAGCAGAAGACTGTCTGCCACAGGAGGGAGGGCGGTGAGAGGGTGTTTCTGAGCAGCATATGGAGTCTCGGGTGCTGCCAGATCCCCTCCTTCTTTTCCCCCTTCTCTCTCTCTCTCTCTCTGTGTCTGTGTGTGTTGGACCTGCGGGGAACAGCTGGTAGGGAGGCGGCAGTCCAGCATTTCCCCCCCTCTCATTTGTGTATGTGTGTGTCGGACCTGCGGGGAACGGCTGGTAGGGAGGCGGCAGTCTGGCATTTCCCCCCTCTCATTTGTATGTGTGTGTGTGTGTGTGCGTGTTGGACCCGCGGGGAACGGCTGGTAGGGAGGCAGCAGTCCGGCATTTTTCCCCCTCTCGTTTGTGTGTGTGTGTGTGTGTGTGTGTGTCGGACCTGTGGGGAACGGCTGGTAGAGGTGGTGGCAGTCTGGTGTTTGCATCTCTCTGTGGGCCTGACACACACACACAGGAGGGGGGAACGCCGGACGGCCACCTCTACCAGCTGTTCCCCGCAGGTCTGACACACACACAGAGGAAGGAGGTAAACAACGCCGGACCACCGCCTCCCTAACAAACCTCTCCTGCGTGCGGAGAAATGCCCATTCCCTCTGCTGAGCCATCCCAGTTGCTTGCATTGCGGAAGGCAATCATTTGGAACGAAGACACGAGATTCGGCGTTTCTCCGCCCGCGCTGATCTCGCCCTCCTTACAGTCTCCCTCTCTTTGTTTCAGCTTGCTTTCTGCATTTGGGATGAAGACTCGAGAGAGGGAGACTGTAAGGAGCGCGACATCAGCGTGGGCTGAGAAACGCCGAATCTCGAGTCTTTGTCCCAAATGCAGAAAGTACCTGACATTGCTTTTTGAATCTTTATTGTATCCATGTATATAATATATAAATATTTATTCATTAATTTACATATACCCCTATAAGCTTCTTTCCTAACAAATTAGTGGACTTTCACCAAATATTTTCATTCATCAATTCTCCTTGGAATTTACCTGAATTCCCAGAATTCTTGCTGGTCAACTGAAAATTCTTGGTGTCTTCTAGACCAAGTGGTCCCTCTGTTATTTATCATCCAGACATCATAGCCAGCATCTGCTAGGAAAAATCCCAACCTGTTGCTAGGAAGATTTGCAATCCAACATCTCCCTTCTGACAGAAAACCCTGTACCAATATAAAGTAATAAAATTGATAACAATTGAGCATATTAAATATATAATAACATAAGAGCTATAAATTAGTTGTGTAATTGTGTAATTCCCTAAAATCATTCCTGGAGCCAAAATCATTCTGGTACCCTGTGCAACAATCTTATCATCAATGTCATCTTACAGCAGCAATCTGGCTACCACATTGTCTACCAGCTGCCGTTTCCAAGCTGTGCTCAGAGGCAACTCAATGTACACCATAGAATTTAGTTTGTCAGATGATCATAGTTCCTTTTGCAAAGGTTTCCTGCTCCAGGTAGTGCTGTAAGTGCTCTGGTAGCTGCTACAGGGAGAATATTCTTGGCCAAGATTCACATCTGCTTTTTCTTTCAGATGCTTTTTGTTGACTACAGCTCGGCTTTCAACACCATTTTGCCGAGCATTCTCATCGAGAAGCTGACTGACTTGAAATTCTCCCCCGCTATCTGCGATTGGATTCAAGACTTTCTTAGGGATCGGGTACAAACAGTGAGGGTCGGGTCTGCTTTGTCCACCCCCCTGAAGCTCTGCACCGGCACGCCACAGGGCTGTGTGCTTAGCCCCTACCTGTACTCTTTATACACTTATGATTGTGTATCATCTGACCCATCCACTGCGATAATCAAGTTCGCAGATGATACAACTGTGGTGGGTCTTATTACAGGTGGGGATGAGACAGCATATATGGCGGAGGTACAAAAACTATCCATATGGTGTAGTAACAACAACTTGCACCTAAACATCGGCAAGACGAAAGAGATGGTGTTAGACTTCCGGAGAAAAAAGGAGGAACCTGCCCCACTTTACATCGGGGAGGACTGTGTAGAGAGAGTTTCCTCCTTTAAATTTCTGGGAGTCTACCTCTGTGAAGATCTGACCTGGAAAGTTAACACAACCCAGGTGGCTAGAAAGGCCCAACAGAGGCTTCACTTTCTTAGGATCTTGCGGAAGAACAGGGTAGAACAACAGCTAATGACCCTCTTTTACCGGTCTACCATAGAGAGCGTCCTCTCATATGGTATTGTGGTTTGGTATGCTGGTCTGACAGCCGCGGATAGGAAAGTATTGCAGAGGGTAGTGAGCACAGCACAAGACATTGTGGGCTGTTCCCTGACACCACTGGATGACATCGCCAGGGCTCGTTGCCTTGGAAGAGTGAGGAAGATTCTCAGGGATGACTCACACCCTGGACGGTATCTCTTTACTCTCCTACCATCCGGTAGGAGATATAGGAATATAGCCAGCCGTACCAACAGGCTGAAAAATAGCTTTTATCCGTGGGCTGTTAGGCTTTTAAATGGGAAATAATCTTATGCAGAATTGACTTGGGAGGCCGGTGTGTGGTGTAGTTGGTTCACATAGTGTGGTGGGATGGAGGGTTTGTTGTCACTGTGTGTTGGGGGGAGAGAGCACAGGGGGAGGCTCAGCTAATCTCAATGTACACATGTTGTACTTTGACAATAAAGGTTTATTATTATTGTGTGAAGTACTGTAGAACTAGGAAGATGCACAAGTCATGGACCAGCTCTTCAGGATGAGCCTGATCCCATTCAAGACCAACTGCCAGGATCAAAGTTAATGTAAAGTAACAATTCTAATTGCCAGTAAGATTTAATCTGAGCTTCCTGCAGCCTCCAAGTACCAATTCAAAGTTTCACTAACTATAAGTCAAGCCTTGCAATATTCCATACTGGGGCAATCAAGGCTTGACTGCTGTCTCTTCGTGATTAACAGTTGGAGCTACCCACTGAGGTGGGAGTGATTTATGAATACCCATAAAGTAATGCTTACTACTTCCAGCCCTTGACACTAGTTTAGGAAGATACCATAGTTAATTGTCTTGAATGCTACCAAGGAGTCTAACAGGACCAGAGAAATGCATTACTTCCATCTCCATTAGAATGAACAATGCAATTTCTGGCCCAAGATTGAAAGTAATGAAAATAAGTCACTTCCCTGGAATCCTCTGTAACGGGAACATTTTCTTAACAACTTTTCCTAATGTTGGAGATTAGTGTAAGATTAAGTGAAACTCTCAAGAACAGCTGGAATAAGGAATGTTCCCTTTAAAAGAGAGACCACCAAGTTTCTTTCATGACAAGACAAGTGGCATAACTCTCAGAGAAACCTTAATTATATCTTGAATCCAGCCACACATGCTCCACCTATAGCAGCCAGAAGGGGTCTCTGACTACAGAGAAACCTATCATTACTTTGGTTCCACAAGTTCAAAAGAATCTTGGAATGAACCACCCATCATAATAACTGCTAACACCTGCACATTGTAGAATGGTAATATCATATTCAGGCCAAATATCTGTGGCTTAAAAAGAAGCTCTTTTCCAGTCAAAGTTGAAAACAAGAAGCAGCTTTGTACTTCACACCCCAGAAGGCAGAGTGAGTTTTTCATGAGCACTTGAATATATATGCAATCCAAGTGTGGAAATGCTACATTACAGACTTACCTTTATGTTGGGGACAGTGTTTTCCATGAGGAATTCTGTTTAACTGAAGATAATAGCCATCATCAGTCAGAACTTGATACTCTTCACTGGGACACTCCCAGTACTGGATGATTTTAGACTGTAAATAAAATAAATTCTATTTTCAGTAAGTTGAGTAGATTTCTGGTCCATATATCTTGGTGGTTTTATCTTTGGGTTCAGTGAATTAGCAGTCTTGGAAAAATTAATCCAGATGGAACATGCAGAAAGTATAAATGCAGAACAGTTAAACACTATGCCTGATCTGTATGTTAAACACTTAAACAGACTGATTAGCAGGGCTTTTTTTCTCATAGAACTCTCAGAACGGAGTTCCGGCACCTTTTTTGGCTGGAACCTTGTAGGGTAGGCAAAGTGGGTTGTATGACGTGTGTGAGTTCCGGCACCTTTTTCTTTTACAAAAAAAGCACTGCTGATTAGAATATAGCACAATTGGCTGGCATTTGGTGGGTATAGTAGCAGATCTTGTTGATTTGCTGAATGTTGATTTGGTGCTAAAATTTGTATGATACGCCAATCAATTATCGTTCTGAGAATGATGATAGAATGAATGCTCTGCTCAATGAGTTATTGTTAGGATAGGTCTGCACCTTGTAATTATGTACTGTCATCCCTATTGGGCAATGGAATGGAACATATTCTGGCTCTGTTGCATTATATGCGGCCGGCGTCATGTTCCCTCCGTCCAGTGCGCTCCCACAGAGAGGGCCTCCTCAGGGTGCCTCCAATCAAAGAATGTTGATTGGTGGCCCCCAGGGGGAGAGCGTTCTCTGTGGGCGCGCCAGACCTATGGAACCGCTTGCCGGTTGAGCTCCAGACGGCCCCCGACCTTCGCTCCTTCCGGCGCAATCTAAAAACATATCTATTTGAGCAGTCTGACCTGGTCTGATGGGTTAGGGTTGGGGTTTTAATATATTTTAATTACTGTTTTATTGTTTTAACTTGGGGCACTTATTTAATTCGTTTTTAACTTTTATATTCTGTTTGCATTTATTGCCCTGTACACCGCCCTGAGTCCTTCGGGAGAAGGGCGGTATAAAAATGTAATAAATAAATAATAAAATAACATCATCATAAATGGTAGAGCTTCAGAACAAATGGATTTCTACTTCATGGATTGTATCCAAGATGATTTTCCAAAAGGCAATGAGACTTTTTTTAGTTTTTTCTTTGAAACATTTAAAACAAGACAGTCCAGTTGCCTTTTGGAAAAAGCACATTTGGGACAACCATGATCTAGATGATTCAGAATCACCCTAGATACTTCAGAGGTTCTTCCTTCTCCAGGTGAAGACTTAAGGTGCTCTTGGCATGCCAAGGTCAGAAGTAATGAACACAATCACAAAAAGAAGATATACTTGTTACATGTAAACAACTTACGATTGTCATGAATCCTTCAGTCCGTCTTCTATTGGAAGAGTCTTCTGAATTTGCAGTGTGCTGGATTAAGCATGTCAATACTATAAACAGCCACATCCTACCTGTGAGTAAAATAATTATGTCTTAAGGTTATAATTTTTTTATTGAATAGTTTTACAATACATTTTAAATATACTCCATCCCTCCCCCCCTCCCATCAACCCTCCCCTCCCCTCCCCTCCCCCCTCCCCGACTTCCCAGAGCTGAATACAGGGTATAAACTTACAAACTTAAACTAAAATATGCTAACAACAAAAATAAAACATTAAATTCTATCGCACTTTAACTCTCCGTAAACATAACTATATTACTAACAAATAACTAACAATACATCGTTCAAAACCACTACTTATTCAAATGCTAAATGAAACTTTTTATTCTGAATATATTCAATCCATCTTCTCCAGTCCACAATATATCTCTGTTGCAATTGTTCTTTCAGGTATGCTGAAATCTTTGCCATTTCCGCCAAGTTGGAAACTCTCAAAGTCCACTCTTCTATAGTAGGCAGTTCCTCCTTCTTCCAATATTGTGCTACTAAAAGTCTCGCTGCCGTAATTAAATTCAACATCAATTTAGTATCTATAACAGTAAAGTCTGTAATAATACCCACAAAAACAACTGCGGAGGGAACCTTATCTTTTTCTTAAATATCTTTTGCATATTCCACCAAATTTTAATCCAAAAAGCTTTAACTTTTTTACAAGTCCACCATATATGATAATACGTTGCATCTTCACAACCACACCTCCAACATTTGGGCTGGCAACTCGGATTATAATTATAAGGTTATAATTTTAATGTCTGAAAAATTTCAGGAATATTTTATTTCGACCCCAAACCACCTCAGTGATGCCCTTGAAGTGATGGCCCGTTGCCTAGAAGCAGTTCGGGTCTGGATGGGGAAGAACAGGCTTCAACTCAACCCCGACAAGACTGAGTGGCTGTACATACCAGCATCTCGAGATATTCAGAACATTCCATCTCTTTCTATAGGGGGTAAGTTATTACCCCCACAGATAGGGCCCGCAACTTGGGAGTCCTCTTAGATTCACAGCTTTCCTTGGAAGACCACATAACAGCTGTGACTAGGGGAGCCTTTGCCCAGGTCCGCCTGGTCCACCAATTACGGCCCTATCTAGACCGAGATGCCCTACGTACGGTCACTCATGCACTCGTGACCTCTCGTTTAGACTACTGCAATGCTCTTTACATGGGGCTGCCCTTGAGGACCACTCGGAGGCTCCAACTGGTACAGAATGCAGCCGCGAGAGTTGTGTTGGGAGTCTCCCGATACTCCCATGTTACACCCCTACTCCGTGAACTGCATTGGCTCCCAGTTGTCCTCCGGATAAGATTCAAGGTTCTGGTAATGGTTTTCAAAGCCCTACATGGCATGGGTCCGGAGTACCTTAGGAATCACCTGCTGCCAGCGTCAACGTCCCTCCGTCCAGTGCGCTCCCACAGAGAGGGCCTCCTAAGGGTGCCGCCATTCGGAGAATGCCATCTGGTGGCTCCCAGAGGGAGGGCGTTCTCTGTGAGCGCGCCTGACCTATGGAACCGTTTACCGGTTGAGCTCCGGATGGCTCCCGACCTTCGCTCCTTTCGACGCGACCTTAAAACATATCTGTTTAAGCAATCCGGTCTGGTCTGACGGGTTCTGTTTTAATTATTGTTTTAAGATAACTATTTGTGCATTCTGTTATTTATGTTCACTGTTATTTATGTTCACTGTTCACCGCCCTGAGTCAAATCAAATAAATAAATAAATAAATAAATAAATAAATAAATAAATAAATAAATAAATAAATAAATAAATAAATTTCCCAAAGCCTGGCTGTATGGTCTTCACAACTAAAAAAAAATTGGCAACATTTATTAGTTGGCATTTCCTAGATTTATGCTTTTCAGATGGTCTACCATTATCACTACAGAAATAATAATGATAATAAAAGCAATATATTCTTTAAAAAACCATATTTTACAGTCCACACATAATTTAAAGGTATTAAAGGAAATATTATTAAAATAAATCTTAAAAAGGCAAAGAGAAGACCTTGGTTTTGATAACTACAAACATTTTGGTACATGAGAATGTGGAAAACATATCACACACTTCAATCCACACATACATTTATATTATAGAAAAACAGCGAGAGATGTTTCTGCTGTCCTGTTGTTTGGAAGTATTGGAGAGTGATCATTCTGAAATCTGGCCCTTTAGTTGACTCAAACTCCATAATCCTCAGATGGAATTATTGACTAGTTCTGTCATTGTAAGAAAATAAAATTCAGTTGTGAAAGTCTAATGCTTACCAGTTAGTTTATTGTCCAGGAGACCTTGAGTACTGAACAGGTGCTGCATAAAGTTTAACAGAATATAGTAAATTACAAGTCATCATCATCAAGTAAGTTGGTGAATGTAGCATTTTATGTGATTGTAAATGATGATGTAAGAGCTAAGCTGAACAATGTTTCTAAGACATTTTGAATATCCTTAGGTAAAATCTGTTTAAATTTTAAACTGGCTGACTCAGGGAAACAGAAGATAGAATCCAGGAAAATAAAACCTGCTGCACAATTGCCTGAGGCTGCTCATTATGTTTCATTATGCCTGAGGATTATTTATGGTAAGAAAAGGATGTGGACATGAAACAGCTTGGGCAAGAAATCCTGGATGATGCCTCTAGGGCAGGGGTCAGCAACCTGAAACAATGAAAGAGCCACTCGGAACCGGTTCCCTCACAAAAGGAAAAACTGGGAGCCGCAAAAAATGTGTTCACATGCGTGTACATGTGCGCATGCGCAGAACAGGGTTTGACTGAAGAGTGGAGCCAAGGCAAGATATGCACCTACCCTGCATATTTGAATTGATTGGTTGAACTTTTTTAGTCCCACTTTTTTTTTTTTTTGGTCTGCACATGGCAGAGGACTGGGAGCCGCGGGTTGCAGACCTGTGCTCTAGGGGATTTAAAAAGTAGGTTGGTAAAAGCTTTGAAGACTCCTTTTAATTTCCAAAGAACGATGAAAGATTAAATCCTGCAGTGCCACAGGAAAGGTTTGAAGATCAAAACTATGCAGAGCAAAAAGAATATATGAATATATTGACTACCAATAAATGATTTGTTTCTGTAATCCCTAATGGACCTTTTGCTGAACTGAGATGGAAAGGATGATGATTTCTGGATTGTGTGTGGATTTTATTTATTTTAATATTTATATAGCTGCCCATCTTATATTGAACTCTGGGCAGCTGCCAATCAGCAATTAAAACAATATCAATAATACAATAAAATAATACATATATTAATACTAAAAACATTAAAAACGTGGCATAGATACCTGGCTTTTGAAGGATGAAATTAGAAAATAGTAGCCATGATATCAACAATGTCAGTAATGATGTCTGCTTCTATGGATAGACTATGTCCAAAAATATTGTTGAAGAAATATCATATGTAAAACATTTTTTTTCTGACAAGATGGAGATGGTATCAAAAGTGGATTTACAGCTGACAGGTGAAAAGAATGAATGACTAAAAAAATGTTTCACTGGATCTAGAAAAGATTGTAAAATTTAAAAAGGAAATACAAATAATAAACCAAGGGATTAACCTAGATAATTTTTTCCCACTGGATGTACATAAGAATCTTGTTAAAGCCTTGAAAAGCTTTGGTGGGAAAAAAATGAACAGAAATAAAATTTTAAGTCAATATTTGAATGAACTAAAGATTAGATGTAAATGGAATGAATATGAAGTTGGTTTAAAAGATCAAAGTTAAAATAAGATATAGTATTCCTTCCGGCCAGTGGCGTAGCGTGGGTTGTCAGCACCTGGGGCAAGGCAAGTAATTTGCGCCCCCTAACCCGTGGATTTTAGCACTCGAGTCTGCCGCAGGGAGCCCCGCATCCTGGGCGTCCGCCGCACCCCCCACCCACGCCTCCCCCGGGAAAAGGGGGAAGGTCCGGCATCCCCTCCCTCACGTGCGGCAGAAGCGCCGGGACCCGAGGCCGTGCCAGGAGGCGGGCGGCGCAGCAGAGCCTCCGCTTCGGAGCCGGCGGGGGGGGCGGCTGGGGGCGCCGCCGTCCCTTTCTTACCTCTGATGCCTGGAAGAGAGCGGGACCCGCCAGCGCAGCTGCCCGTCTCGCTCAGGCATGCACCGCGGCTGGCCGGGGCTTCCGCCGGGGGCGCATCCGGGCGCGGGGAGCGAGGGAGGGGGCCGGCACGATGCCCCGTGAGCTTGGCAGCCCTTGGCCGGAGCTGCGGCTGAGCCTGGAGCCGCACCAGCCCGCACCTGCTGCCCCGGGAGAGCTCGGCTCGCTCCTCTGACCCCCCTCCCGCCACCGCCGCCCCCTCAGCCACGTGCACCGGGCCGCCACCGCGGGGGCCGCTCTAGCGCGGAGAGGGGGAGGCCGGTCCCTGTTCGGCCTGCCAGCCCCGGGAGAGCCCCGCGCGAGCGCCTCGCCAGCCGCTGAACTCTGGCTTTTGAGCAGGAGCGACCTTGCCCTGCTTGCCCTTGCCCGGCGCCGGGAGGCAGCAGCCGCCGCCGACCGCCCCGCTTTTCGCAAGCCCCGCTACGCCGCCGCCACCTGCCGCAGGGTGAGGGAGTCGGGGCCGCACTGGCGGGCGCTTCTCTGGCAGTGGGGCATGCTGGTGCCCTGCACTGCGCTCCGTCTGCGGGGGCCGCCCTGGGAAAGGTGGAAGTGCAGCTGTGGTCTGGGATGGCTCCGAGCCCTGTCTGGCCGGCTTTGTGCCTCCGTCCCCCAAGAGTAGCTGGTTGTGAGTTGCTGCTTCCCCGAGTGCGCCTCAGCCCCGGATCCCCCCCGCGGGACTCCAGCCACGCGAAGGGCGCTTCGGCGCGTCTTCCATCCCTCCCGAGTGCGAGCGCCCCCCCCAGATGTTGCACCCGGTGCGGCCGGGCCCCCCTGCACCCCCCACGCTACGCCACTGCTTCCGGCTACCCTTTTTGGACTTCCTGCTGAGAATAGGACTGAAAAAAATGATGTTTCATTGATTTGTTTACATGTAAGAGATGGGATATGGGAAGAAGAGATAAATGTTTGTGACTTGAGAAACGGTGAAGAATTACTAAATTTATTTATAGTTGTGATGGTTAGAAGTTATTTATATATATTTTTTATTACATTCTTATTTTTCTTCTCTTTTTCTTTTTTCTTCCTTTTTCCTTACACTTTTCACTCTCTTCTTCTCTTTGAGTTTAATCTACATTAAATGCTACTATTATAATCAAAATTATTACTAATTATATACATAAGAAATTGTTTTCATTGTATTTTTGGCTTCTCTTTATCCTAAACAATCTGAAAAGTCCCTTAGCCTCTAATCTTGTTAAGAATGATATTATCCCTTTTCTTGTCTGTAGCATAATTTTTGTCTTTTTGAGGGGATTTTCAGAGATGGAATGAACCTGGAGTTTAATTTGGACTCTTGAGCTGGATGTTGACAGATTGTCTGTAGCAGCTGTGCTGTTCAATGTGTTTGGGTGATTTTGGGTCATTTCATTTCATTTTATTAAATTTATATGCCGCCCTTCTCCCTGAGGACTCAGGGCGGCTCACAACAATAAAAATTAAAAAACATAATTTAAATAATTTAGTACAAAATTTAAAAGAGAATTAAACAATAAATACAAAATTACAAAACAATTTAACCCAGTAAAAGCCTAATTAAAAATCGTAGTCAGTCTAGGCCCGCTTGTTGGAACAACCAGATCTTCAGGTCACGGCGGAAGGACCGAAGGTCAGGGTCAGATACTGTCTCAGCCCAACTCATGTCACAGGGTTGCTGTGGGAAAAATAGGAGGAGGCAGGAGTATTGATTTGTTTGCCACCTTAAACTGTATGTGAGGGGGAAAAAATCTGGGATAAAACTTTTATTTAAAAAAATAGTCCATCTCTCTTGAGAGTCAGGTAGCAAACGATTTAACATGCCCTCACCAGATGACATGTTGTACTTGTAACACTAGAAAAGTCCCGAGTATATGGTAGTATTCATGAGAAATTTCAGATCCAAAGCAACTAATGAAGATGCAACAGGCATCTTTACATAACAGGGATGTATCAGCAAGAAACATTAGCCCTATCTGACCCATTTTAAATTTCCAAACTGGATCAGACATGTCACTGCATTTTTTTTAGTTTTTGTCACTAAGCTCATTGCAGTCTGTTTTTTTGCAGTTTGAATTGTTATCTTATCATTGTAACCATGGTGAGTGTCACATGTTCAGCCATGTATTTTGTTTGGTTTTATATTTATTACTGTGTGCGCACTTTCTTTTTCTTTTTCTTTGTGCTCTCTGGTGAGATAGACATGTAGTCATGAGTCTTTCTGTGTTTTTACAAGTTTCTTTGTAATTAAAAAGTTTATAGTAGAATATATGCTTTGGGTTTTCTTTCTTTTACCTGTTGTTTATCATGCATCAAATGAACCACGGTTCATCGCCCTCTGATAGAGTTTTGTTTGATTTACTCTTCTGACATGGTAGCAGAGGATGGTTTTTTAATGCTGATAAGAGTTTAGGCTATTAGTCAGTTAGTTAGTTCAGCGACTGAGGAACGCTGTGCTCAATTTACTGAAAATGCCAAAAAAAAAGAAAGACAGAAAGGAGTCTGACGAAGAACAGACTTTACTTGCTTCTGCCACGCGTCTTGGAGAAGAAGATTTAAGGTCAGTTACACCATCTTCTGATTTTACTAGCTCTCATGCAGCCGTCTCAGAAAGAGTTCACACTCAAGGAGCTCAGGCTGCATATGAGTGGCTTGGTGCCAGACAAGTGAAACTTGGGAAGGAAGTAATTTATTATTCTCCTCGTAGCCCTGAACAAACTCTGCATGAGAAGGCTGTTCAATGTTATTGTGAACAAATTGAGGCATTTGAACAGGAGCTGCAACAGGCAAAAGTATATGCCTCAATGATTAAGCAGCATGAGAGGGACTCTGCTGTTATTCAAAGCCCAGATTTGGCCATATTGTATATTTTTTTCTGTTTTTATTTCTTCCTCTCTTTTAGGAATCCATGATGACATTGGAGACATTGGATAAAGCAGCTATCAACTATTAGAAAAACAGCAAATGCGGAAGAAGCATGCATATATGAAAAAACAGCTCAGACTGATTCCTTCAATTCCCCTTGACTCCCTGGGATATAAAACAGGAGAGGGAAAAACATAGGCAGACTTTCAAGCAGTGTTTCTCAGCCTTGAATTCTAGGAGTCACCAAGATTGACAGACACTGTCATTAAAGTAGAGTTCTAGTCTTCCTATGGACTATTTTCTTGACCTGGTCTGCCTCATTTGGCTAACATGTACCTTTGTAGAAAATAAAAATAAAGCTTACTTACCACATTTAGGTTTTTCTCATTATATCCTCCTATAAGGAAAATGTTTTGTAGGCAAAGGTGGTGAATCGGTGGATAGCTACATGCATAGATCATGATGGATTTTATTCTCTTATTAGAAATGGAAAATTCTTTAGTGCCCCATATTTGCTGTAAAATAAAAATGGCCGATGAATAGAAAGAAACTGCAATTCCAAGCATGTTCCTCCTTAATCCAGCATAAATTTTACCTTCCCCACATTAAAGTTATCATTCGAAGTCTTTCTCTAGATTTCTGCCATCCGATTCTTTTCACATATATCTGCAATTTTGCATTCTAAAATTTGCATATTTTACACATTTCAAGTTAGTACAATTCTGCACTTAAATGCAACATAATTGGAAATAACTACTACTTAAGCAAAAGGTTTCATGTTACATTTGTTGTTTTTAATTCTGGTTGTTTTTTATTGTTTCCATTCTGTTTTAACTGTGTGCTGCCCATAGTCATGTACAAGTAGTCCCAACTTAACAACCCTAATTGAGACTGGCAAGTCCGCTGCTATGTGAAACACTCTCTAAATAGGAAATTGCACAACTGTGGCTGTGCTTTCTGAATGGAAAGAGACAAGACTATACAATTTCAACCTTCACATTGTTTCCTAGCCAGTTCCCTGTCCTTTGGAATGCACCAGTGCCTGCTAACCATCTTGTACACATTAAAAGGAATGGGATCATGCTGGCAGTCCAAGCCTGGGAGCTGTAGGCACACTATGCAACAATTTACACTACTTTCTTGAAACACTTTCTCCAATATGACCACCATTTTGAATGTTTGAATGTCTTTAAGGCAGTGGTGGGATTCAGCCAGTTCGCATCAGTTCGGTAGAACCGGTAGCTAAATTTTGCTGAGTTTGGAAAACTGGCTTAATGCAGAGTGCTTCTGGAAGTCCAGTCTAGGCCTCAGAGGTCTGGAGGACACCTCCCAGACCTAGAACAGCCCACTGGAAGTGCATGGATGAAATTTCTGGAAGTCTGTTCTAGGCCTCTGAGACCCAGGCCTGCATCCAATAAGAGAACTGGTTGTTCAGCTATTTGAATCCCACCACTGCTTTAAAGTGATGGTGTAACATCGCTTTGGCTCCCAACTACATGCTGCTGACATGATTGCATTGCTTTTGATATGTGAAAGAAAAAACAGCTTATTCACTTATAATCCCTTTCTCTCCAATTGCTTTACTCTATTTGGGGGAGGGGGGAAGAAAAAAAAAGCAGAGAAAGTGGAAGCTTGAAACCAACTTCCATGGAGATAGTGGGTCAGTCATGAGTAAATGAGTTTAAACTAGCTTGGATAAACATGTCCATCATCCGACAAAAAATAAAAATAAAATAAAAATTATTAAAATTTAAAAAGAAATAAAAAGAAATAAAAAGAAAACAAAACACAGATAAATGTAAAGGCAAACTTGATGGACCACAAGATCTTTTCTTGCCCTCAATTGTTCTCGTTTCTATATGGAATTTAAAAAAAATCCTCCAATTCTGCTCATGGTATAATATTGAACCATAGTAATGTAATTTATTGTTTGTGAATTGACCTAGCTACAATGCTACTTTAAAGTGCTCAGAAAAAAATCCTTCTGCAATGCTGATGTTTTATTGACAATACGTTTTCCAATTGACAAGAACTCTTCCATCACATGCTTCCCAAATATTCACTAATTTATCTATATACTACTCAAACTGTTGTGTGTATAACCTTTAATTAGACAAAATGTTGCATCATAGGACAAAACCTTTGCCACAAATATACTTTTATTGAGCTAATTTACAGAATGTCAGGCTCCATTATTCCCGAGAGAATAAAAATTGGGAAAGTTGTGGCAGTGCTGCGGCTGCTTCAGTGCTTCTGTGGTTATAAGATTCTCATTTTTAACAGTCTATGACAATTTACTAGCCGCTCAAGCAATCCTCTCTCCTTCCCCCACCCAGCAGGGAAGGGAAGGGCAGATTTCTAGTGCTCATTGCCAGCTTTCCACAATGAAATCTAATGAGAAAATTGACTGGAAGTTGGATATTGTTTCCATTCCCACTGCTTTTTTTGCCAATTCATGATTCTTGTTTCTCTATTCAGAGGAGGAAATATCTCTGAAACAATTACCCATGATCCTCACTTACAATGTTCCCAACACCTTCCTAGAAATCAAGGTGTAGGTTCTCCACCAGTCCCTTTGCGTTTGTGCCATACCAGTCACCCTTAACCCAACAGGCCATGGATTGTCAAGTTACTATTAATATTTAGTGTTGTTTATTGATAATAAACCTGCCTTACAGCATGATATACATGGTTGTGAGGTAGGGTTAAAATCATGCACTGTTAGCCACCTAGAGATAGAGATGGATAGCATACAAGTAGAGCAACTGAATGAAAAAATATTTACTTCTCTTAATCCATCTGGAATTTTTCCTAGTACAGCAATTGTTCCACTAATACCTTGCAGGGTGTAGGCGGGTGAGAGGCTTATAAAGCGCTTCACTCTGTCAGAGAGGTAAAGCTGGGTCCCAAAAGCAATGAAACCTGCAAAAAAAGAAGCAAGAAAGGATTAAAACTTTAGGAGGGCATGATTGCTGTAATTTCTACTTACTTGTAGTAGTGCTCTTCTGAATCTTATTCTTTTTGAGAAATTCTTCCCTACCACACGTTTCACTTGGGGTGAAATAATTTCTTTAGAAATACCCAGACTGGGATTAAAAGGTGGTTAATTTGGGGATAATTTGGGGGTTCTTCTGGATTTGTGAAACATGATCAAGTAGGAGCAGTTGGCAGATGTGGCCAAGAGGATCTTTGCACAACTTTGAGTTGTGTACCAGTTATGCCTATTCTTGGATCAATATGCCCTTCTCACCTAAACCCTGGTCATCTCCTGTTTGGACTGTGTAATACACATCACATGGGCTGCCCTTGAAGAGTATTTGGAAGCTTCAGTTAGTTCAGAATGCAGCAACCCAAACGGTCTTGCACAGGCCTAGATCTAAGCACTGGCTGTCAATCTGCTTCCACATACTATTCAAGATCCTAGTAATCACCTTTAAAGCCCTACATGGCTTGGGACCAGGTTATTTGAAGGACTGTACCTCCCCTGTTACATGCACCCAGCCCATCAAGACAGGAAGGGAGGGCATGTTTTGGATCCCATTGATCAGGGTTGTATATCTGGTAGGAAAATAAAAAAGGATCTTTTGGGGGTGGCTCCTTCTTTATGGAACATCATTCCCCTGTTGCTTTTCCAAAAGGCTCTAAAAACATGGCTTTGTCAGTGGGCCTGGGGACCACAGATTGACATGGAGCCAATCAAGAGGCTGATTTGATTGTGTTGTTGCTGCCAGGGGTGGATGGGGCTTTTATGGGTTTTTATTCTGTGGTAGATTTTTTAAAAGATTATAAGCCACATGGAGTCATCTATGCGTGACTTGGGTGACTAAATCAATCAATCAATCATAACTAATTTACTAAATGATGAGATGGCTGATGACCATGTGTGAATGGTGCATATTCCCATATTGCCTTCTTTCGTGGTAGTCTTCCTTTGAATATTCCTATGAATATTCAGCAGATTATAGAAACAGATATTATTGACCCAGTATTGATATAGGGGGCACTTCATATGAAAAAGAGAAACAATTGTTCCTCAGTTCCAAGAAAACACTGCTGCCCTTCCCAATTGCAATCTTAAGGAATTTCTCCCTTTCTATCTCCCTCTTCTATCTAAAATTTGTTGCCCTTTTAATTTAATGCTTTTACCTGATATCCTTGAAAAGGGGGAGAAATACTTTGAAGAACATGAGCCAGTTATATACTAGTACGCAGTAATTGTGGTGGATATTCCATTTTCAAATAAGATGTCTAAATATACATTTTGGGAGCAATATTATGACACTCCCTTCTTATTGATGCAAGGGAGAATCTTCTGATTTTGAGAAGGGCACCACTTACTACCGGAAAATAAGAATGTATTTTGGAAGTGGTTTCCAACCTTGCCACTGTCTCTATGAACTCCCATACTTAGGGACCTACAGCAGAAGAAATAAAAACAGTAGTGATTTGGAAGAAGAGTGTGAAAAAAGCCAAGGCCATAAGAAGTTTCAGAATTGGGAAAAAATAGAGAGGGAGGAAAAAGAGGCAAAGAAATCAGACAAATGCTCTACAAAGACCTCACCTTAGAACAGTCTCTGGTGGTGAAAGATTTGTCAGCAGGCTTATAATACTGTAAATTACAAATCTCCAAAGGAGATATTCTTATTTAGGTAAAATTGAGAAAAATGGTTTTGTTATAAAATAATGCCAGGACTATATTGTTAATTTACCTATTGCTGCTCTTTGGGAATGGCCAACATTATATAAACTGTTTTGTTCTGTTTTCTGCAGGATGAAATTTATTGTCGCCGGTATGTCATAAATTGCCATTTCATGAAAACTGAAACACAAAAATACATTAAAAAAAACCCCACGCCTCTAATTGTATTTGTTTCTGTACGTTAATGTTGAAGTACCTGATTAGGTCTACTGATCGTGTCATCAGCAAAATATCAAACTTCAATTACCTCACAGAGACTGTAGTTTTCCTCATTAAAAAAAATAGTAGAGAGTCGATAAGCTTAGAAAAATGTATATCTGGTAATGGTGATGGTGGTGGTGGTGGTTTATACTGAGGTATTTTAAAAAATGGAAATTGCAACAAGAAAATATCTCTTGACCCTGTTTGTAGGCCCTTAAGGGGGTTATATTATCATATCATATCACATCACATCATACCATTATGTTAAACAAATTTGTATAGCCACCTATCACATAAGTGACTCTTGGCAGTGTACAACAATAAAAAAACAACATATATAAAATCAAGCTAAGAAACTATAACAATCCATACTAAAAATAAATATAGGTATTTCTTGACCTACAGTCAGTCATAATGCAGCCTGCTCATTATGGTCACAAATGGTAAAAACCGTCAAGTGAGACAGCCCCCCCCCCTTCTTTTGCTGATGTTACTGTTAAATGAACATGCAGATTGTTAAGATAACTTGGGGTACCTCATGGGTGAGGGAGGCCCTGGGCCCCAGCTGAATCCATAAAGGACGAAGACAAGCAACAAAAAGCTTTACAAAGTTGAAAACAGCTCAGCAAGGGGAAATTGCCCAGCTAGATTAGGGCCTAGTGCTGCATTCCAGTGTCAGAGAGGCTTCCAAACAAGCCTCTGTGCCTGGCCTATGTAGCCTCATTGGTGGGCTGGGCCCTCTGACCTGATCGGCTGAACATCAGTAGATTTCAAAACATTCCTGGTTCTTGCTAGTCTTTGGGGAAGTTAGCCAACTGCATGCAAAGGGAGCAGCTTCAGGATATGCTTCCCAAAAGATTTACAACATAAGAATCAGAACACTTACCAGACTGCTTTTTTTAAAAAATGAATGTTCCTTCTTAACAACCTTATTGCTTAGTGACATGTCATTTGACATTAAATCTACTTTTTTGCACCATGTGACTCATTTAAGAAGGTATATTAGAAGATTATTTTAGTTGTGTATAATGTCATAAAATGGCCATGTACAAGAAATCTGTGAATTAAATTTTTTCCATATTCTACACATCTTGATTATCAGAATTTTTAGTGTAGCTGTAATTGGATATTCAAATGCTGTAGTAACCCATGATAAATGATCATCTTTTAAACACATTGAAATTAACATATTTTCTCCCTACATTCTGTATCCAAAATTCATATTTTTGCCAACAAAACCAAAAGGTTTTTAATGAAGAAAACTGGAATGGAAATATGTTGTTAAATAAAATAATATAATTGTCACTGGAAACCTGATGCCTCACCAGTGCATATATGTCAAAATTGTTTTTGCTATGGTAGATGGTAACCTATTTTCTATTTTTATATATTTGTACTTTGTGTCATTGCTTTTTGAATCTTTATTGTATCCATGTATATAATATGTAAATATTTATTCATTAATTTACCTATACCCCTATAAGCTTCTTTCCTAATAAATTGGTAGACTTTCACCAAATATTTTCATTCATCAATTCTCCTTGGAATTTACCTGAATTCCCAGAATTATTGCTGATCAATTGAAAATTCCTTGTGTCTTCTAGACCAAGTGGCCCCTCTAGTGCACAGGTCTGCAACCCGCAGCTCCGGAGCCGCATGCGGCTCTTTCAGCTGTCTCCTGCGGCTCCCAGTCCTCTGCCATGTGCAGTCCAAAAAAAAAAGTGGGACTAAAAAAGTTCAACCAATCAATTCAAATATGCAGGGTAGGTGCATATCTCGCCTTGGCTCCACTCTTCAGTCAAACCCTGTTCTGCGCATGCGCGCATGTACACGCACGCGCACACTTTTTTTGCGGCTCCCAGTTTTTCCTTTTGTGAGGGAACCGGTTCCGAGTGGCTCTTTCACTGTTTCAGGTTGCTGACCCCTGCTCTAGTGTTTATTATCCAGACATCATAGCCAGCATCTGCCAGGAAAAATCCCAAGCTGTTGGTAGGAAGATTTGCAATCCAACATCTCCCTTCCCACAGAAAACCATGTACCAATAAAACAATTGGTCTAGGCCCTGCAAAAGAAGCAAAAATACATGATTTATTGTATATTATTTATAAGTATAAGGCTGCTCCAGAAACAGAGTATTATTTGAGGAAATCTGCCTTGTTTAGACACCTTTCAGCATTACACTTACATTAGGGCTGTGCAGAGACCTGGATCTGAAGGGCAAAATATGACTTGGGACCATTTGACATTTTTGAGGGCACTATAAGCCAAATGCTTATTTTCCTAGGATTATTGGCCATCTGCAAAGGCAGCCACAGGAACCCAGGAAAAGATGCAGCTGCTCTAAGATATTCAGAACTGGAGCTATGTGCATAGATATACACACTGGCAATCACAGTTTGCCATTCAAATCCAGATGTTTGAAGAGCTTTAATAGTGCTCAAGGTTGACTCAACCTTTCATCCTTCTGAGGTCAGTACAGAGCACTTAGAGAAGGGCTGTAAAGCACTATGAAGCAATATATAACTCTAAGTGCTATTGCTATTACTGTAAAACTACCACTGACACTCCTTTAATAATATTTATAAACTGCCACAATTGAAAGAATAGAATTGCATAACAGTTGAGCATATTAAGAATATAATAAAATGGGAGGATTGAAAGAGCTATAAATAATTGTGTAATTACCTAAAATCACTCTAAGAGTCATAACCACTGGTAGCCTGTGTAAATAACCTTACCATCAGTGTCATTGTATAGTAGCAGCCTAGCTATCCCGTGCTGTACTAACTACATCTTCCAAGCTGTATTCAAAGGCAACACAATGTATAACTATAACACAAACCACCACACAGTTGCTGTATTAGTGAAATGAGATTAATTAATTAATTCAGTTTGTCAGGTGAACATGGTCCCCATCACAAAGCTCTTCTGGTCCATATAGTCCTGTAACTGCTCTGCTGAGCATTCCTAGGCCTGGGCTCACATCTGTTTTTTTCTACCAATGTGAAGTAGAACCAGGAAGATACACAAGTCATGGACCTACTCAATGGTGAGTCTGGGTAGCCATAAAGTAATGGGTAGCCATAAAGTATCTGTGCTGATTGTTGGTAGGGTTTAATCTGAGATTGTTTTGCCCCATCTAGTCTCCCACAGCCTCCAGATACCAAGTCAAAACTTCACTAACTCTAGCCCTCGGATAATAATGTAAACTGCACATCATCAGCAAAGTGAAAGACCTTATGTCAAACTGAAAATCCCTCCCAGTTTCAAAAAGCTTTTAAATAATATGGAAGTCAAAAATGGCAACATTCCAAACTGGGACAACCAAGGGCTTGACAGCTTTCCCCTCTTGATTATCAGCTGGAACTATCTATTCAAGGAGGAGTAAACGTATTTAGGAATAAATATAAAGTAATGCTCACTACTCCTAGCCCTTGATGCTAGTTTATGAAGATACCATGTTTGACTGTATTAAATGACACCAAGGAGTCTAAGAGGACCAGAAAAGAGGTATTACTCCTATCTCCATTAAAATGAACAACACAGTGTCTGTCCCATGACCATAATTGGAAGTAATGATGATAAGTCTCCTCCCCTGGAATCTTCTGTAATGGGAACATTTTCCTAAAAACTTTTCCTAAAGTTGGAGACTAGTTTAAGATTGGAGATTAGGTGAAATTTATCAAGTACAGTTGGATTAAAGACATAGCCCCGTTCAAAGAGAGACCATTAAGCTTCTTTCAAGGCAAGTGGCATTCATCTCTTCACCCTCAGAGAAACCATAAAAACCTGCTCAATTCAGCCATACGTGCTCCACCTATAGGAACCAGAAGGGACATAGACCCAACTGACCAGAGGTGGAGTTGATACTACAGGGAAACCCATCATTTATTTGGTTTCACAAGTTCAGAGGAATCTCAGAATGAACTACTCATCATAATACACTACTAACAGCTGGTACAATTACTTATAGAAAGTCAATTTAATATATAACCCAAGCATCTATAGCGTAAAAAACCCCAGAAGCTCTTTTCCATTCAAAACTGAAAACAGGAACAGCTTTCTACTTCCCTCCCCAGAAGGCAGAGTGAGATTTCCATGATCACCTGAATGCCTATGTATGTAATATGTAAGTAATTCAAATGTGGAAAAGTCATAATACAGACTTATCTTCATTCTGCATAGTGTTTTCCATGAGGAATCCTGTTTAACTGAAGGTAATAGCCATCTTCAGTCAGAACCTCATATTCTTGACTGGGATATCCCCAATATTGGATGATTTCAGGCTGCAAATAATAAATTCTTACTCAATATCTAAGGTGTACACTTACATTTAGTAGGTTAAATAGACCTCTTCAGGTTTAGTGAGTTAGCAGTTTTGGAAACATGGTGTCATGGTTCCGACAGATGAAACTCTTCAAAAGAACTTCAAGCCATTGTGACTTTAAACAATGTTTTGTTTGAGAAACAAAGTATTGGCACTACATAGTCGAAACCAAAAACTAAATTCCCCTCCCCTGGATACAAAGTATCAAAGCATAATACCCTCCTCCAATAAACAGTCATAAATCACATTCCCCAATTAGCTTGAAGCACGAGCTTTCTCCTTAGCTCCCCACCATGCCAAAACTCTATCAACTCTGGGCCCAATGATCTTGGATTCCCACGGCTGTTATTATTGTTATGACTAGTTGGACTCTCATCCACATTCCCCCTCCCAGCATCAACTAGCTCTGGAAGCAATAGAGAAAAATGGCTGCATTTCCATCTGTTGTCAAGGCAAGAACATCCAAAGTTGGCAGCATTGACAGATGGAACATGTAGAAAGAATAAATGTTGTTAGCTGCGAAGTCGTGTCCAATCCATCGCAAACCTATGGACAACATTCCTCCAGGCCTTCCTGTCCTGTACCATCTTCTGGAGTCCATTTAAGCTCACACCTACTGCTTCAGTGACTCCATCCAGCCACCTCATTCTCTGTCATCCCATTCTTCTATTGCCCTCAATCTTTACCAGCATTAGGCTCTTCTCCAAAGTATAAATACAGAACAATTAAAAGCTATACTTACTCTGCATGTTATATCCTTCACAAACAGACTGATTATACCACAGCTCAAATGTCTGGCATTTGGTGAATGTAGTGCCTGATCTGTTATTGATTTGCTGATAGTTTAAGGCCTGCTGCTAAAATTAGGGTAATTAGGGACTTTTGGTTTTGTGCCCATAGCACATGGCCGCATGAGACCGGACCTCCGCTCTCCACGGCTAGATTTGTCCTGCCAGGGGGACCCCAGACAGGTTTGAAGTCACCCTGAAGATGTGACCGTGAAGGAGCGGCGCCCGATGGCAATCACTTCATTTGATCCGGGGGAAGCCCTCTGAACCCGATAGGAGAAAGGCTAGCATGAGATCAACATCTAGCCCAAGCTACTTGCAGCCAAAGTCCCAGAGCACGAACCTGAACATCGGTGAACAGTGTGCTTGGAATTGGTGAGAATATTGATCTTCTTTCTTCTATCTACTAATTGAATCCTTGAGAAAGATCCCCAAAGCAAGAAAACCTCTGGAAGTGAAGGGAGGGACTATATCCCCATTCCCTTATAGATGGAAGAGGCAAATTAATATTAAGGAGGAAAGAGATATACTAAAATTTGATTTAAAATACTACAGTCTGGACAAATCTAGGAACTAAAAAACTGTCAAGATTATACCCTAAAGCGTTTTTGATGGAATTATAAAAAATATATAACAAAAATAACTTTTTGATAAAAAAAAACTTAAAAAAGAAATAACTGCTGACATCTAGTGGAGACTCAGAGGATAAAATCCTAATAATTGGCAGAATGCCTAGAAATAAAGAAAAAGCTGTTCCTTTGAATTGCAAATAACCTTGAAGACAGCTGGGTAAAAAGGAAGAGCCAGTTATAAGATTAAAAAGTGTCTGAAAGAAAAAAACCACACCTGGACTGTTCCTTAAATCTAAGAACTATTTATGGAAAAGAAAAACCTTGGCTTTTGTCTAATCTTTTAGAGGAGAATCTACAGGCTTAGCACACTGAACTGTATTTTTGACTGACTGATAAATTGACTTTTGAATTAAAATATTGATGAAAGATTGTTTGAAGCGGGGAGACAACATGGATATCACATACGTATCAAAAAATGACAGGATGCCACATTCAATATTTTCTCCTGAAGGACTTAGCCTGGAAAATCAAGGCCCCAGAAGCAATACTTCAAGACAAGATAAATACTTTCCAGGAGGAAATATATGTAATGCTAGGACAAATACAAATGACAATAGACTCAAACCACGAGGAAATTCAAAACAACTTTGATGATTTAAATAAGCATATTTCCAATCTAAATCTACAATTGAAAAACACCCAGGAAATAACAATGAATGAACAAATAAATCAGATAAGAGACTACAAATTAGAAGAATATGATCAAATTGATGAAATAACAAATGAAAAGAATTACAATTTAACACAAACAGGAAAAAATCTACAAGGTTCTGATACAAAAAGAAAAATGGAATGAACTATAGAATTACCAGAAGAACTATTAAAGTTTGGGAGTATTCATCTTACTTACTCCATCTTTTGTATTCCCAACAACATTTGTAAAAATACAGGAACTGCCGGGTAAGCAGTTTACATCAACTTGGAAAACTACTTGGCAAAAGAAGAAGACCAGAGACAGATAAAAAGATATTTGATTTGCCTTACCAGATAGACTATTACATGAACAAACATTTGTTTGAATATGGCTAAAAAATAGAGAATTTTGAACATAAAGGGGCCCTATAACAAGAGGGATAAGAGATTTAAGTAATATAGTATGTTCCATAATATATGAAATGTAAAAATAGCAGGTTGATTTAACTTTTATTAATATAAGTGAAATATAAAATGATTAAAAAGGATATTATATCTAGATACTATAAGATAGATAAAAAGTATAGTATTTTTATAATGTATGACATAAAATATTGGGATAATGTACTTAAATGAGAAAATTTGGACAGTTAGATGACTAACATATGAAGAAATTATGACTGATAAGAATTGGATTGAATATAAGGGAAATTAAGCGTAAACAAAAGTTATGAAAATGGATGTATGCTGAACTAATGAGTAGATGGTTATAAAAATAATATAAGCTGAAAGAAAGTCATATAGAGAGACTATTATTGTTTGTATAAATATAAAAAATGCCTATACCTAATCATTTATATATTGAAAATATTAAGAATTATATTTTGGTTAAGGTTGAAGAAGGAGAATATAAATGGGAGAAGGGAAGATCAAAGAAATATATTATTAATATATTAATTATGGAATTATCAAACTTAATCATTATTTTGTTAATTACCATTGTCCTTTTTTTCTTGTTAAAATATAAACCAAGACAACACGCTGTACACCAGGCATTGGAGATTGTTATAGTTAAAAACCAATAAAATATTTATAAAATTAGGGTGATTAGTCACTGCCCAGGAATGAGTCATCCCAAGAAAGATCTCAGACTGGAATGGGTGATTTTCTCATTGTGTCACTCCTAGGATAGCTCTGTATCTTGTAACTGAAGGAGGACAAGGAAGAGAAGAAATCAATCTGTTTGTTACTTATTAAAAAACTTACAATTGTCATGTATCCTTCAGGATTCAAATGAGTTCTGCTGAAACATTCTTTTGAATTCATGGTCTGCTGGATTAAGCATGCCATTACCAGAAACAGCCACATCTTACCTGTATATGAAATATGAAATGTCTTAAAGTTATAATTTTAATGTCTGAAAATCTTTTTAGATAGGCATTAGAATATATTCCCCAAATAGCTGTCTTAATAGCTAAAACTGTAGGAGATGACCAGGCTGAGCCTGAGAGATAGGTCAAACACATCATCAGTCATGAGACCCTTCACACCCACCAGAGAACTAAGTCCAGTCCACCTTTAAATTCCTTTCTATTCTTAACTCCTGCTAATTTCCCTTGTCCATTAATAGCTCAGATTCTTTTAGAAATCTTAAGTTTACAATAAATCTTTATACACATTTGAACTGCCTGGATCTCTTGATTTTCCTGGTGCTCGACAAAAACAATTTGGGCACATTTATTATTTCTAGATTTATGCTTTTCAAATGAATTGGTCTACAATTCTCACTAGACAAAGAATCATAAAAACTATATTTTAGAAAAAACTATTTACAGTACAAACATAATTTAAAGGTATTTAAGAAAATATTATTAAAATAAATCTAAAGAAAGGTAAAGTTAAGAATTTGGTTACAATAATTTCAAATTTTTCATTATATCAGAATGTAGAAATCATAACACATATTTCAATCCACACATACATTTCCATTTTGGAGAAACAGAAAAGTGTTTGGCTGTCCTATTCATTGAAAGTAATGAATAGTTATCATTCTGAAATCTAGCCCTTTAAATGAGCTAAACTCTATAACCCCCAGGCAAAATTATTAATCAGCCCTGTCCTTGTAAAAACATTAATTTAAATTCAGTTGTAAAAGCCAAATACTTATCTGTTTACTCTCCAAGAGATCTTGAGTACCATATTTTCCGGCGTATAAGACGACTTTTTAACCCATGAAAATCATCTCAAAAGTTGGGGGGTCGTCTTATACGCCCAGTTGGCTCCTAAGGAGTCCTCGGGGATGCTGCCTCAAGAGGGAAGAGCATCGGGCAGGAGCTGGCAGGGCAGTCCTGCACACGCGTGCACTCCCCAGCTGCTAAGGAGTGCTCCTTAACAGCCGGGGAGCGCGCGCGTTCGCAGGACTGCCCTGCCGGCTCGCGCCAGATGCCAGCCTGCCCTGCTGACTCCACAGTGAGAGGGGAGGGCGTGCCCTCCCGGGCTCGCTGATTTTCCGGCGTATAAGACGAAAAATCTTGAAAATCATCTCAAAAGTTGGGGGGTCGTCTTATATGCTCAGTCGTCTTATACGCCGGAAAATACGGTACTGAACAGATGCTGCATAAAGTTAAACAGGGTCTAGTAAAGATAGTGAATCTTGCAATTTATACTATTATAAATGATGATGTAAGTGCTGAGATAAACAAATTTGCTTAGAAATTTTTAATGTTCTCAGGTAAATCTTCACCTAGTTTACTTTATTAAATTATGCAGGCTGACTCAAGAAAACAAAAGATAGGCTCCAGGAAAACAAAACTAATGACAAATGGTTATTATTTAAAAAGTAGGTTGGTAAAAAATTATCGTTGAAGACTGCCTTTAAATGCTAAAGAGTAATGATATATCAAATCCACAGGAATGATTTAATAGCCAACATTGTGCAGAGTAAAGATGAATATAAAGTTCCATAAAGTCCTTATGTAAAATATACATAAGGAATTATTTTCATTGACTTCCTGGCTTCTCCTTATCCTAAACATTCTGGAAAATCCTTTACATTTATCCATTCTCAAGAGTGATTTGCCTTTCACCTAGATTTTCAGTTTTGCTCATATCTTGACAATGGTATGTAAGGGTGGGTGGAATGTCTAAGCAACTGAGGGTCCAAGGCCAGGTCTCAAAGGAGAAGTGGACTGTTTCCATAACAAGAAGAAATATTACTATTGGACAATGTGAACACCCAGTGGATGGGGGGGTGAGGGAGTCTATCATTTAACTAAGCAAGTGACAAAACCAGAGCTGGTTTTGCTTCCTTCTGTGCCAATGTGAATTTTTCAGTAAACTGGTAAACATGGTAAACTCATGTCCCAGGAGGGGTTTTTTTCTGGAAATGCAAAATGGACAGTTGACACCCATATTAAGATACAAAGTCTGGATTATCATCTGGATTAGTGCAATATGCTCTACATGGGGCTACCCTTAAAAACCATTTTGAGGCTACAATTGGTCCAGCATGCCGTGGTACATGCATTTTACAGGGTGTAAAACCACAGTACTGTACCCGATCAAGATGCTTCAGGCTGGAAAGCACCCTCCCCACTCCACATGAGCCCCTGGGTTTTTACACATTTTCTCTATTTAATTTTTGTAATTTTAACTGCTTCCACATTTATAACAGTGTTTATACAGGTAGTCTTCAACTTACAACCATTTGTTTAGTGACCATTCAAAGTTATAAAGGCACTGAAAAAAGTCACTTATTTTTCACACTTACAATGATTGCAGCATCCTCATGTTCACGTGATCAAAATTCGGATGCTTGGCAATTAGTTCACATATATGGTGGTTGTAGGGTCCTGGGGTCACGTGATCACCTTTTGCGACCTTCTCATAGGCAAAGTCAATGGGGAAGACAGTTTCATTTAACAACTTTTACTAACTTAACTGCAGTGATTCATTTAACAACTGTGGCAAAAGTGCACTTAACAACTGTCTCACTTGACAACAGAAATGTTGGGCTCAATTGTGGTTGTAAATCAAGGACTACCTGTATTTCTATTTTATTGTACTTTAAGCCAGGGCTTTTCAACCTTTTCACAGATTGTACCACTTTTAGGACATGACAATATTTGAGTACTACCAGTGCTTAGCAAGGTGTCAAAAATGTGATGACTAAAAAAAGTGGGGGGGATTTTGGGCCTTACTGGTTAGATTCATTTGTTGTTATAGAAATGGCTAGTTTATAATATTATGGAAAAGTAAAAAGTTGAGGTTCAGTGTTAATGCTTCCTTCCTACTGCAATAGTGGAAGTCAGAAGTCAATGCCTTTTCTTTTTCCCTTCTCCCCCTCATTTTTCTCTCACCCTTTGCTTGCGAAAGCCTCTCACTCTCTCACTCACTTTGCTTGCAAAAACTTCACTCTCGTTCACTCACACTTTGCTTGCAAAAGCTTCTCTCTCTCTCTCTCTCTCTCTCTCTCTCTCTCTCATTCATTCATACCTTGCTCGCAAAGGCTGCTTGCTCTCTCTCTCCTCACTGCTTTGCTAACAAAAGCCTCTTCTCCCTCTTTCTCCGTGTTTTTTTTCTCTTCTTCTCCCACCAAAACTGCTCCTTTTATAGCTCTTCCTCTCTCCACCCTCCTCCTCTTTCTTTTCTCTTCTGGGTACGCTGGAAGCTCCAATCAGCATGTAGCTGCACGCATAGATCCTGGGGCTTCTGCTGAGCCCTGCAGCTCCAGCTTACCTCCTCCAGGCCTGCATGGTGCCACTTTAGCTTGTTCCCTCTCCCACTACACTTGGCTAGGGGGTCATGTACCACCTGCCAAGTGCTAAAGTACCACTGGTAGTATGTGCACCACTGGTTGAAAAGCCCTGCTCTAAGCCACCTAGAGTCACTTTTGATGGCAAGATGGACAGCATATGAATTCAATAAATAAATTATCCCTGTTCTTGTCTGTTCCATAATTTTTGTCCATCTGGAAAAAAATACTCCTTGGCTGGCTATGTAGTACTGGAGGTCCAACCCCCCCCCCCAGCAATTTTAACTATATTTATTAGTATCCTACAGGCAGGTTTTCTTCCTGCAGGTGTCTCTGGGTGTTCCTGTCATGGGCCTATGTAAAAATTTACTCTACTCCTTTGCAGCATCTCTCATTTCTAGCAGGCTACATTCCTTTAGTACTCCAGATGAGGTGCTGCCAAATTCCCTTTGCTAGACTGATGTGTCCCTTCTCTTACAAAGGCCAGCTCACTTCCCAGCTGATGCACTCCGCTTGTCTTTCATTTCAGGGCTTTAGTTACACATTCATTTTCAATTTCCAAACTAGATCAGACACACATGATTAGATCTCTCAAGTCAAACCATTAATTCATCTACCATGAAACCATAATTACCCATCATCTATGAAGCAGAAATTAAAATAGGTAATTTAAGGTTTAAAAGAAGACCTTCCATGACCAAGAAACCAGAGATAATATTAATTAATATGCCTATGTAAAAGATTGGCTGATCAAACACTTTTATTTCACCTAACTGTGGCACTGTGACAAACCACTGAGGGCAGCACATCCTTCAGAAATAATGTACATGTTATCAGCATCTTAGGAACAGACAACACCCCTGAGAAGTTAAAAGGGCAAGGAAAGCCTAACACATTGTAACAGTTTTGGTTTTTAAATTATACCCAATAAGACGACTCAGACTCAAGACAGACACAAAAGCACTGGACCCTGAACAGATGGCTTCTTTATATCTCCCTATGAGGGTTCGGGAGATGTTTAATTTTGTAAGCAGTGAACCCTGGATTGTTGGCCTTCTCTTAAAGGCCAACATTTAGAGTGCTTGCACCTTTTTTACATTGTGCTTTGCCCTGCTGTATATTTTCTTTTCATTTCTTTGGGATGCCTTCAAAAGAGAAAACACCTTTTATTTGGCTGCTGTACTCTGTTTGCTAGCGGCTACAGAACTCCAAGATGCCAATCATGTGTTAAGATTGCAGCTTTATTGGCAACTCTGCTGTGCTGCTGCTGGGGGAAAGGCTCAAATGGGAGAGAAATAGGGCAGCCCAAATGCCTGCAATATTGCTAAGCAGAGCTTAGTGCTTATCTGCTCCTCCATATACTTGAGACACAAAGTAACTGACTGTCTCTGTAGTTGTTTCCTGTCCAAGAATAGAAAAGATGAATAAAAAAGAAAAGGTAATTTATGAATAATATCAGTTATGTGAGTGGGAGAAGGAAAAAGATTTCATGGCATAGAAGGAAAAAGATATTAAGAAAACACACTACATAATCTACTCTCTGAGCAATTTGCTGGACTATTGATATTTCTTGCAATGGAAAGAAGTAGGCAACTATGAAAAATCAGCCATTCTAAGAGGTGATTGTTTCTCACAGGGAGGTATAAATCTAAGAGACATAAAAGGGAGCAGCAAATCCTGTCTAAGATCATTTAAACATGCCAGCTGACATTCACTCAGAGACATAAGGGAGGAACAGTTGTGCAAAGAACTGTAAATCCCAACTGCAACTCCACCTCCACCCCCAGCAAGGTGTGGTCAATGAAAGCAATGATAATCTGCTGTTGGAGCCATTAGTATTTTAAATGGTAGAGCCACTTTTCAGAAATTACATAGAGCAATATATTTGCAACATAAAAGATATTGATTGATTGATTGATTGATTATATTTATATGCTGCCCTTCTCCCTAAGGACTCAGGGCGGCTTACAACAATAAAAACTAAAAAAGAACATGAAAATACAAAATTTAAAAAAGAATTAAACAGTAGATATGTTCAATACATAGTAATTTAACCCCATAAAACCAAATTTAAAACCATAGTCAGTCCAGGCCCGATTGTTGAAACATCCATGTCTTCAGGTCACAGCGAAAGGACCAAAGGTCGGGGCCATCCGCAGCTCCAGAGGCATCTCATTCCAGAGGGTCGGCGCGCCCACAGAGAAGGCTCTCCCCCTAGGGGTTGTCAACCGGCATTGCTTAACTGACAGAACTCTGAGTAGGCCGACCCTGTGGGAGCGAACCGGGCGATGGGAGGTTGACAATGGCAGCAGGTAGTCTCGCAAATACCCTGGGCCTAAGCCATGTAGGGCTTTAAAGGTAATTACTAGCACCTTGAATCACACCCGGAGGACAACCAGAAGCCAATGTAGCTCGCGCAGTTGTGGAGTAACATGGGAGTATCGAGGAACTCCCATAAGTATCCGCGCAGCCACATTTTGCACCAGCTGAAGCCTCTGGGTGTACTTCAAGGGCAGCCCCATGTAGAGAGCATTACAGTAATCCAGGTGAGAAGTGACAAGGGCATGGGTGACCGTGCATAGGGCATCTCGGTCCAAAAAGGGGTGCAACTGGCGCACCAGGCGAACCTGTGCAAAGGCCCCCCTGGTCACAGCAGTTAAATGTTCTTCCAAATTAAGCCGTGAATCCAGGAGGACACCCAGGTTGTGAGCCCTTTCAGAGAGGGGCAATACCTCCCCCCATCAAAAGAGATGGAACATGTTGGACAATACAAGATGCCGGTATCCACAGCCACTTGGTCTTGGAGGGGTTGAGCCTGAGCCTGTTCCTTCCCATCCAGACCCGCACTGCCTCCAGGCAACGGGACATCACGTCAAGGGCATCACTGGGTTGGTTTGGGGTGGAGATGAACAACTGGGTATCATCCGCATATTGGTGATACCTCATCCCAAAACCACGAATGATCTCACCCAGTGGCTTCATATAGATGTTAAACAGGAGGGGGGGAGAGAATCAACCCCTGAGGCACCCCGCAAGAAAGGGGCCTCGGGGTGGATCTCTGCCCCCCTGCCAATACAAACTGCGAACGGCCCGAGAGGTAGGAGGAGAACCACCATAAAACAGTGCCTCCCACTCCCAACCCCTCGAGCTGTCGCAGCAAGATACCATGGTTGATGGTATCAAAAGCCTGAGAGGTCAAGTAGGACCAGGACAGAGGAACAGCCCCTGTCCCGGGCCCACCAGAGATCATCTACCAGTGCAACAAATGCCGTTTCCATGCTGTAACTGGGTCTGAAACTGGACTGGTATGGGCCCAGATTCATCCAGGAATTGCGGAAGCTGACGCGGAAGCTGACGCTTTATCCAGGAATTGCGGAAGCTGACGCGCCACAACACTCTCAACAACCTTTGCTACAAAACGAAGGTTGGAGACAGGACGATAGTTATTCAACAAGGCCGGATCCAAGGCAGGTTTCTTGAGGAGGGGCCTCACCACCCCTCTTTTAAGGCGGAGGGGAAGACACCCTCTGTCAATGAAGCGTTGACAACTGCCTGTAGCCAGCCCCCTGTCACCTCCCCAGTGGCTGAAACTAGCCAGGAGGGACATGGGTCCAGTAAACATGTTGTAGCGCTCAGTCTGCACATAATCCTGTCCACATCATCCAAAGATACAGGGTCAAACTCACCCCAGATGGTATAACCAAGACCTGCCCCTTCCACTCCGCCGGATTCCACCCAGTCGGAGTCCAAACCAGACCGGATCTAAGCAATTTTGTCCTGCAGATACTGTACAAATTCCTCAGCCCTACCCTGAAAGGGGTCATCCCTCGGTCCCTGATTAAGCAGTGAGCGGGTTACTCTAAACAGGGCAGCTGGGCGGTTATCTGTGGACACGATGAGAGCGGAAAAGTAAGCATGCTTTGCCACTTCCATCGCCACTAGGTAAGACTTAAGATAAGTTCTCAACTATGTTCAGTCAGATTTGGATCTGTAAGTCATCCCTTTTAATTTAAAAAGTATTAACTTGTTCTTAAGAAGAAATAACAGTGATAGAAGAAGTGGAAACTAACACTAAAATAGGAGATTTCAAAGAACAACAAAAGCAACCTACAGAAGACCTTAAAGTCCAAATTTTAACGGCAACTACAAAACTTACAACCCAAAAAGCAGCAGCACCTGAAGAAAACAACACCAAGAGTGAAGACCCTAAAGGCCTTCAAATACAATATATTGAGAATTCAATTAATCAAAGGACAATTATAATACTAGCTACTACTTTCTACCTAACCCAGATAGAATTGGAAGAACAAAAAGTTTGACTGACTTAATGACAACTATATTATATCAACTATCAAAAACTGAATTATCAAAGCAAAAATACAATGGTTACAAAGGGAACATCTTCCTTGCAAAACTGACATTTGGATATGCTCCCTGGATTCAAATAAGGGGTATAGGAAGAAAGGAAGATACATCTGAGATTTTAAAGATGCCAAGAGGGAAGCATGATTGGCACAAAAGGAAGGCAAGAGTTAGATTTTAAAAAATTGAACTTGTTTCTCTTTTGGGATTCCTAAAGATAGACTATAAAAATATCTCTTTTATGGATTAAGGGGAATCCCTAAAAAATATAACTGATTTTACATTTAGCTTTTAGATCGGTAAAGGAAAACAAATGCAAGCTTTTAGAATATAACTCCAAACTATATTTTAGAACTTGGAATGATATATCAAAAGATAGTATTTTAATAATTGATGTACGGTCAAGATGACTTATAGAATATTCAGTGGTTATTTTTGAACCATAGTATAGAATCTAGACTTTTATATATAAAAGATAGTATTTTAATAATTGTTGAATGGTTAAGGCAAAAAACATATTTTTAATATTTTCCGGCGTATAAGACGACTGGGCGTATAAGATGACCCCCTACATTTCTTGTTCAATTATAGGGTTTGGGCTATACTCGCCATATAACACTACCCCTCTTCCAACGCACACCAAATAAAAATTTAAAAACATCAGATTTGATTTTAAAATCGTAATTTTAATTCAAATGCTTATGACATGCAGGTACTTAGTAGGAAAACTGTCACTTATAAACATAAGGCTGTTTGTCATCAAACATGTAAACATAAAACAGTGCAAGTGGATTAAACTTTTCCTAATTCACTCTAAAGCGTTCCCTGCGCAGACCAAATGGGAGATCTGCTCCAGGTTTTCCAGCCAGCCCGCCCAGTTCCTGAGTCAAATGTGTCCTTAGAGCTAAGCAGCTGCTCTGGCTGCTGCATTCCCCACCTGCCTTTCAAGTTGGGATAGACTGCAGCTGCTCTTCAACTTTAGAAGGAAAGACACCCAGACCCCAGCCTGTAAAAAATCACAGACTGCAGCTTCTTCTCCAATTGGTCCCGCTTTCCCTGCACAGACCAAATGGGAGATCCGCTCCAGGTTTTCCAGGCAGCCCTGTCCCTAAAGTTTCAGCACCCGGCGTATAAGACAACCCCTGACTTTTGAGAAGATTTTCATGGGTTAAAAAGTCATCTTATACGCCAGAAAATATGGTAACTGGTGATTTCTTAAGATGAAAATTAGACTTTAATGGTAAAACATAAGAATGCTTTGTAATGAACAATATAAGTTTTGTAGACAAAAGAATTATTCTTTATTGAAATAGGAAATTGTGGGTTACCCCAAAATTAAGCTTTTTCCTATATACTATAGGCCACTCTAGAATATCCTATTGCAATTAGATAAAATTTAAAAACAGGATATTGATATGTATTACTGAAAATATATTCTAAGTTTTGTTGATTGACTAGGTTACAACTAGAAATGTACTAACTTGTCTATTTTGACTATGTAATAACTAAGGGAAGTAGAGAGGGCATCTCTGTTGATGTAACCTGAACTATTTATAACTGGTTATTTCTTATTTTAACTACCCAACCACCATATTGTTTCACAAATACCTGTATATGTAAATATTAAAAAATCAATAAAACTTGTTTAAAAAAAGAAGAGCACCTCTCCAGAATCACAGGGACAGAGCCTTTCAACCAGTGGTATCTTTCATATTTGCCATCCAATGTCTACCGAGTATGTAAGACCAAGAACACAGATATATCTATTTGCTTTTGGAGGTAGAAGCATTTTATCTGAGCTGTCAAGGAGGGGAAAAGGGTTTTTTTTTTTGCTCATTATGCAACTTAAATTGTCACCTAAAGTTTTTTCCAAAAACAACAAAAACAACCAACTGACCAAAATATAGCACATATTTGTCTTACCTGTCATGTAGTCACTTTATCCCCAGCAGGCTGGATGAAGTCACATATGTAAATATGGTAATTACTACCAAACCTAAATATTTTTTAGTGTATGGGTGTACAATGTAGGGATATTTTTGTGTATTAGTCTAATAATGGCTAATGGTATCTCTTCCTAAACTTCAGTTTGTGACCGGCTTGCTGCAGGATGACACTTCATTAACATTTCTGAGGGACATGTCTTCAGGATGTCATTTCAATCACATTGCCAGTTTTTTGCCAGCTTTTTGCTGAAGCAGCCAAAAACATCTTTAGTTGTTCCAGTCTGGAAACAGAGATTTACTTCTTCCCCCACATAGAAAATTTAGGATAATCTAAAATACCCAGAAATGACATGGTCAGAGATTGTGATCTGGTCAGCTCCTTTTGAAGATGTCCCTGATTTCAGAGGCTAGTCTTTTTGACACATGGGAGAAGGCCATCCCAGTACAGGTAGTCCTCGACTTACAACAGATCATTTAGTGGCCATTCGAAGCAACAAAGGCACTGAAAAAAGTGACTTTGTAAAATAATCATGTATTTTTCAAGTGATCAGATCAATCTTTTACTACTGTGTCATGCTTCTTAAGGTTTTTCACACTTTGTAGGGTTATTTATCCTCATATTGTATATAATACAGTAGAGTTGAATATATTCTGCATTCTCAAGCACATAGTACCAATCCCTTGAGCTTTTCTACAATTAAAATCTAAACAAGATCAGCTCTGCTAAGTAGATGAATGCGAAACCACTAGGCTAAACTGAACAGGGAAAGCAAAACAATTTTTTTTAAAAAAACCCTAAGAAAATTAAAATAAATCAATGAGACTGTTCTGTTCTCATTACACATCACCTTGTGTGTAGCTCAACAGAACAGTGAAACAGAAAGGCTGGGATATAGATTTTTATCTTCAGAAGAACATATGTCACAGACTAGGCTGGATTCTTCTAGATGTTTCTGTTACTTCAAAATGATACAAAATGGAGTCTGGCTTCTCAGGATGTAGGGGTACTCAGTAGGGTCAAAAATGCTACCAAAAAAGTTCTAATCAATGAAAGGTTTGTCCCTGGCCACTTGGGGGCGGGGGGCTCAACACATACCAGACAACAACAACAAACACAAACTCTATGCTGAAGGCATGACCAAGACCATTTCTCAGTCTATGGCTCCTTAATGGCTCCCAGGGGTTTGATTTGAAGACAGTTTTACCTTTGCATTCCATTATTAGCATTTCAAAAATCAGCTTAGCTCTGAATATTTAATAGCGTAGAAAAATAATACATGTTGCTGCTGTTGCTGTTGCTAATGGCATTGGGATTTTTTTTCTGAAAAAAGGAAGATATTTTTTACTTATTCCACAAAACCTGAAAACCACATTGCAGAATTTTTTTCTGAATATTTTATTTCTCTTCACTGTTTTAGCTATAAACCATCCTCTCACAAAACCGCTTCCCTTAATATTTGGATTTTTTTTTGCTGATGCAGATTCATCATCCCCTTTCACCAAACTGTGTCATTCAAAATATAGTATAGAGGACAGATCACTTGGAGTCCCATTTTCCATCTCTATTTTGCTGCCCTTGTGTAAATAAAAAAGTTAAATTGGAACAACCAAACTCCCCCCTTTAACCCCCCATTCAATCAAATGTTTATGGTTTTCAATGGCACCATAAACTACTGGTTGTTTTCCTAATGTTGTCTGGTTAATTCAGACAGCTGCTGGGTAACAAACTAATATTTGGAAATTATTATTTCTATGACACCACTTAAAAGAAGAGGGGATAGCCTGTCTTCCCTAATTTTCCATGGGCTTTCCCTCCCTGGGATGAAGCAAGAGTTTGTTGAGAGGTAAAGCTTGGAAAGGGAGCAGAGAACCAGACAGTTCCTCCTAATTAGATAGGAAGCAATCTCTAAAAAACGAGTGGCTGCCTTTTTAGCCCATCTGTCAAAGAACAAAGCCTCCAGGCTTGATACTATCTATTTCTTCCTGCAAGAGAAGACCAAGATTAATCCTTGACTGGAAAATGAGGTGACCACAGGTGGAAAGCAGCTGCATTTCATTCCAGGCCCCACTCTGCATAGTCCAAACTGGTGGGCCTACTTAGACCTGTGGTTAGAGGCCTGTTTCTGACTTAAAACCATCTAAACTGGTTCAGTTTGCAAAAATCTATCAGCAACCTAGGTCCATGCTAGACAAATGTTAAGCATCCTGCTTTGGGGAAAATAGCCTGGATATCCATTTTCTCCTAAATGATTGTGCAACATCTACTATTTACAAGTGGTGGGGTTTTTTTTTCTTTTCCCTTTCTTGCACAAGGAAATGGTTCAATATGGGGAAGAGCTGGTTATTTAGTCATTTTTCATATTTCTAGACTAGTGAGGCCCACAGATGCATAGAATATTGTAGTAATGACCTGAGGGATGCTAGCTATGCACAAATTGGGCCAAGGGTTTTCTTAAAAATCAAAATGTACCGTACATTACATTTCATCTGAGGCTGTAAGCAAGCCTTGTGTATCTGAGGCTAATAGTTTTGTAAAACTGGTGTAATACTTCTAGAAATTTTATCTACTCACTTAATGATACGATCTCTTGGTAATGTATAGTCAATTGTCTTGCCATTTGTGAAAGCATTTTGAATAACTTTAATTATAAACCAGAATAATTATGTTGGTGAGGTATTAAGGAATTTAAAGCATCGGGAGTAAATGTATTGCCAAATAGAAGGACTGAGCTTCCTTCTCTGATTAAAATGGTTTTCATGTGTTTTGAGGAGAAGTATTATTTTTTCTTCACTTTTTCAGTTATTTTGAGGAACTTTAAAGAAAATTAGAGACAGGAGACACAGAGGTTATTTCCTCTGTCTTCTTTCCATTTACCCCCCTTTAAAGAAATGTTAACTTTTTTTTATTGGTAAGTATGACATGTCTCCCCTCTCCATGAAATTACACTTAAATTAAATTTATACAGTAGGTTATTTATTCATAGAGGACAGATATGATTATTAATGCTGGCTGGGGATGATGGGACTTATAATGGAATACATATAGAAGGGGATGGCCAGGGGTGTTCTCAGGAGGGGATTAAAAAAAGGCAAGATGGCAGTTCTGGGTATTCAGTTGAAACCTTGTTTTTTTATTCTATGCCAGACAAGATTACATAGTAAGGTGAGATGGTGTTGTTCCTGGTGTTAAAATTTGTTCAAGTTTAAAGATATTTTTCGTGGTGATGGTGGAAAAAAGTAAGAAAATAATAAGAAAACATAGAAAATGCAGAAAAATAATACAATAAAAACTGAAAAGAAAGAAATATAGTAAAGGAAAAATAAAAAAGATTAAGGAATTTTATCTGTATACCAATCCGTGCAAAGAGCCAGATAGGAGATTGTTTCCTCAGATAATCTGTGGTCAGCTTTGTCTTTCAGAGGAAATATGTAAAATGACAAGCTGGTTAGTGTTGTGTTTGTGCTGTGAGGACTAGTAATGTTATAACAATCAAGGCAGAGTTGGAATTGAGCTTTGGAATAAGATGACTGAAATGTCTGGGAAGGATAGACCAGGAGTAAAGCTTAACCAAGATGCTGGATTTCAAGAAGCTCAAGGAAGGAAGGAAGGAAGGAAGGAAGGAAGGAAGGAAGGAAGGAAGGAAGGAAGGAAGGAAGGAAGGAAGGAAGGAAGGAAGGAAGGAAGGAAGGGTTTCTCTTTCATTCTTCTTTTCTAGGCTATAAAAGCAAACCCTGAATATGAGGATAAAAAGGGGATAAAAAGAGAGAACAAATGAAAAACAGTGTACAAAAATATATGTCAGTAAATGTGCAATATAATTTGTTCAGTTAGGCTATTGTATGTAATAGAAATCAATTATTTAGTTCAAAAGCAAACTACAATAATAACAATAATTATAGTATGGAAAACAACATTTGCACAGCTGGAATATGGTAACTTTCTCCCTCCCCACCCAAAAAGGGCTGAAGAATGCTGAACATGCTGTCAATTGTCCCCAAATGAATGGGGACCAACTACTGTTATCAATTTAAAAAATATTTTTGAAGAGTTTAAATGTTTTTTTTTCTGTTATTAATCTATACAGAGCTAGGATGTGGCTGTTTCTGGTAATGGCATGCTTAATCTTGCAGTCTGAAAATTCAGAAGGATCTGTACGGCATTTGAATCCTCAAGAATTCATGACAATTGTAAGTTGCTTATCTGGATGCCTTTGAAAACAGAGTATTGGATTCAAACGCTAAAAACATGCTTACTATTTATTTTGTGTGTGTGTGTGTGTGTAAATTTTTAGATTGCTAACAAAGAATTCAAACTTATTTGTTTTCATCAGTCAGCCATACCCTTCTGAGATTCAAACCTGGGCTGATTGCACATTAGGCAGTTGTTTTAACCTCTAGGCCACAAGCTCTATCTCACTTTGTTAGCTGAGAAGCAAGGGAGATATGTGTTAAATGCTTGTTAACTATTTAGATTACCTTGCTAGGCCCCAAAGTTTGAAATGCATATCAGTCTCCCTTTAGGAGTCCAGCAAGGCTGTATACTGTCGCCTTGCCTATTTAACTTATATGCAGAGCACATCATGAGAAAGGCAGGGCTAGATGAATCAAAGGTTGGAATTAAGAAAGTGAAATGGCAGAAAGTGAAGAGGAACTGAAGAGTCTTTTGTTGCGAGTGAAGAAGGAGAGTGCAAAAGTTGGGTTGAAACTAAACATTAAGAAAACCAAGATCATGGCATCCGCCCCTCTCAATTCCTGGCAAATAGATGGGGAAGAAATGGAGGTAGTGACAGATTTTATTTTCCTGGGCTCCAAGATCACTGCAGATGGGGACTGTAGCCAAGAAATTAAAAGACGCTTGCTCCTCGGGAGGAAAGCCATGGCAAATCTAGACAGCACACTAAAAAGCAGAGACATCACCCTGTCAACAAAAGTGCGTATAGTCAAGGCTATGGTCTTCCCAGTTGCAAATGTATGGCAGTGAAAGTTGGACCATAAGAAAGGCTGAGCGCCAAAGAATGGAGGCCTTTGAACTCTGGTGCTGGAGAAGACTCCTGCGAGTCCCTTGGACTGCAAGGCGATCAAACCGGTCAGTTCTAGAGGTGATCAACCCTGACTGCTCTTTAGAAGGCCAGATCCTGAAGCTAAAACTCAAATACTTTGGCCACCTAATGAGAAGGAAGGACTTACTGGAGAAGAGCCTAATGCTGGGAAAGATTGAGGGCAATAGAAGAAGGGGACGACAGAGAATGAGGTGGCTGGATGGAGTTACTGAAGCAGTAGGCGTGAGCTTAAATGGACCCCAGAAGATGGCAGATGACAGGAAAGCCTGGAGGAACGTTGTCAATAGGGTCGCGATGGGTCGGACACGACTTCGCAACTAACAACAACAACATATATATGCCTTGTGTGTGTGTGTGTGTGTGTGAAATGTTTGTTAAGTATTTAGATTACCTTACTAGGCCCCAAACATGGGACAAATCTTATTTCCTGTTTCAGCCTAACCCAAGGCCATGAACAGGCAGTAGTCACAGCAGTGACACCTCATATTTGTGTAAATTTTTTTGGATTGCTAACAAAGAATTAAAGGGAGACTGATATGCATTTCAAACTTATTTGTTCTCATCAGTCAGAAGGTTATATATATAATATTTCTTAACTGCCCATCTTCTTCAAAGATTTGCTCCGAGCAGTGTATAATGTAATATAGAGAAATAAAACAATGTATAAAAAAATAACATTAGAAATTAAAAATGAAATCAGGGTTAAAAATTTCAGAATTATAGAATAATGACTAACATCAAAAGGGGGGCTGTGGCCATTCAGTGTTCATTACAGCCAGGATGGGGCTTTCAAGGGACTAGCTAGCTGCACAATTGCAACAGAGCCAGGTTTTGATCTCTTCGTGGAATGCTAAGAGATTGGGGGTGGGGGGGCGCTTCCTCACCTCTGGGAGCAAGATGTTCACAAAAAGGGATCAGCGGCAGAGAAGGCTAACCCTTCATTGAAAAGATGTATGTAAAAATGAAGGAAGAAATGCAAAATAAGGTTTAGGACTGACTTACTAAAAAAAAAACAACAAGGAAAAAGACCACTATTGACCTACCTGTTGCAACAAGGAAGACTAGAATGGCATTTTAGTGGGAATATTTTATTCTTTCTCAGTTTGCCTTATGGCATTGCATAGAATACCTAGAAAATGTGTGAAATATTAAGTGCTTCACACCTTGATGTCCCATTTTTGGCATTCTATAGATCAGAGTTCCCCAACCTGCTGCTTAGTAAGCTAGAAAAAGGAGAAATAGACAACATCACCACCAGATGGATCTGTAGCTGGCTGGCAAACCATACTCAGAGAGTAGTCCTCAATAGTATTGCATCCACATGGAGAGAAGTAAGCAGTGGGGCACCACAAGGCTCCATCTTAGGCCCAGTACTCTTTAATATCTTCATAAATGACTTAGATGAGGGAATAGAAAGGGAACTCATCAAATTTGCAATTGATACTAAACTGGCAGGAATAGCCAACACCCCAGAAGACAAGCTCAGGATCCAAAAAAATATTGACAAACTTGAACAATGGGCACTATCCAACAAAATGAATTTTAATGTGGAGCAAAGCAAAGTTTTACATTTAGGCAGAAAGAAAAAAAAACAGTAACTGTGAGAGGGACCTTGAAGTTCTAGTGGACGATCACTTGACTATGAGCCAGCAGTGTGCAGCAGCAGCAAAAAAGTTAATGCAATCCTGGGTTGTATAAATAGAGAAATAGAATCAAGATCATGCAAAGTATTAGTACTGCTTTATAAAACCCTAGTAAGACCACACCTGGAATACTGCAGCCAATTTTGGTCACCATATCACAAATAAGATGTTGAGAGTTTGGGGAAAAAATTCAGAGAACAACTAAGATGTTCAAGGGCCTGAAGATTAAAACATATGAAGAATGGCTGTGGGACTTGGGTTTAGCTAGTCTAAAGAGGAGAAGAAATAGGGGAGACCTGATAGCAGTATTCCAGTATTTGAGGTGCTGCCACCAAGAAGAGGGGGTCACATTATTCACCAAAGCACCAGAGGGCAGGACAAAAAACAATGGTTGGAAACTGACCAAAGAGAAAAGCAACCTGGAATTAAGGAGAAACTTCCTAGCAGTGAGGACAATTAGCCAGTGGAATAGCTTGCCTTCAGAAATTGTGGGTGCTCCATCACTGGAGGTTTTTAAGAAGCTAGACAGTCACTTGTCTGAAATAGTATAGGTTCTCCTGCTGGAGCAGGGGGATGGACTAGAAGACCTCCAAGGTTCTATTCTATTCTATTCTATTCTATTCTATTCTATTCTATTCTATTCTATTCTATTCTATTCTATTCTATTCTATTCTATTCTATTCTATTCTATTCTATTCTATTCTATTCTATTCTATTCTATTCTATTCTAATATATGGTAGGAACTAGAAATCTTCTGGGTTTTTGATGCAATGAACAATAGTGATTATATAACTGATTTTGTCCAAAGTTATAATGTTTTATTTGCAGCCTCAAATTGTCCAGTACTGGGGGTATTCTAGTGAAGAGTATGAAGTCCTGACTGATGATGGCTATTATCTTACATTAAACAGAATTCTTTCTAGAAGACTTCTTCTTCATCTGACAGGTATATCTATATGGTAGCATTTCACAGGAAGAATGTATAAATGTGAAGTAATAATTGAAGTAGAAGTGATTAAAACTCATATTTAGTATTTTGCTTGCCATATAAACAGTACCCAGATTAGCAGCAATTGACAACAGACAAACAGTCAAGCAGAAACCAATACCCTAATTAAGAAATTGCCAAGGATAAAATCACACCTTCACTAATACTGCCAGTAATACTGTATATAAACATGGAGCACAACCCACACTCACTTGCACTGATGGTATTACCTAGTTGGGTAATAAAACATCTACAAGCAAACAACCCAACTCAGAAATTGACAACACTAAAATGTTTTTACAATTTTGAGAAGTATTGGATAGGGTTCTCGAGAAATATAGGACAGTATCGAGAGATGGTTGGAAAATTACTGTAGGTGATTTTCAGTTTAGTCTGCACCTGTACTGTCCCAGCCTATGTGAGTCCTTGTTATGCTCACAAGGAGAAACCCCTCTTCCAAGAAACAGGCAGAAACCACAAGAAAAACCAACCCCTTTTATTCTCACAGACCTGAGTCAATGTCCAAGGCAAACAAACACAGTTCACAGAAACTCGATCCTCAACACGAACGGTTGCCTTCGGCAACCAGCACCCCCCCACACACACCTTCCCTTTTATAATTCAGCCAATGCGTGGCTTCCTAATGCCTTCTCCTTTGCCTTTGGAGCTGCCCCATTGCATTCTTCTGTCCTACTTGCTTCTCTTGCCAGCGCTTTCATGCATCCTGGATTTGTCCCAACTGTGCTTCATCACTCTCCAACTCAGGCTCCCAGCACAGCTGTGTTTCAGCCTGAGTGCGAGTAGAGGAGCCAGGCTCCTCGTTCGACTGTAAGTCTTGGAGCTCCTCAGAGCCTTCCTCTGACTCTAATGTGATCACATTTGTAATCTTCTGACAAGGAAAAGTCAATGGGGAAGCCAGATTCACTTAACAACTGTGTTACTAACTTATCAACTGTAGTGATTCACTTAACAACTGTGGCAAGAAATGTCATAAAATGGGGCAAACTTCACTTAACAAATGTCTTACTTAACAACAGAAATTTTGGGCTCAAATGTGATTGTAAGTCAAGGACTAACTGTATTTCTACTACTCCTCTGTTCTCAAAAATTTGATGAACAGGAACGATATACAGACTTTTCCTTCAACAACATCATGGCTAACATACAATTAGTAATACACTCATGGTTTATTTCTCAGGGCCTAATCCAGTTGTTTTATTAGTACATGGTTTGCTGTTTGAAGGGAGATGTTGGATTGCAAATCTTCCCAGCAATAGTCTGGGATTTTTTCTATCAGATGCTGGATATGATGTCTGGATAATAAATATCAGAGGGACCACATGGTCTAGAAGACACCAGAAATTTTCAATTGATCAGCAAGAATTCTGGGAATTCAGGTAAATTCAAGAGAGAATACATAGGGACAATGGATAGTAAATGTTAAGAAGATAGATACGTATGTATGAACAAATTTGACTGAATTATTGAATTATGAACAATATATGCTGAAAGCATGGTATGAATGTGATATTTTTGTGGCGCACCTAATACCAAAGTTTTCAGTATTAGAACTCAATTTTGTTTTGAAAATGTATATATTCCAGTACTGGATTTTGTTAGCATAAAATGTAGATTTTAAGTGCAAATTATCAAGAATTAAAAGTTGTGTGTATATGTTCAAGGGGATGTATTATATCATCATTTTACAATACAATTTACAATACAATACAATACAATGAGATTCAAGGTACTGGTAACGGTGTTCAAAGCCCTCCATGGCATGGGGCCGGAGTACCTTAGGGAACATCTGCTGCCGGCATCAAGCTCCCTGCGCCCTGTGCGTGCCCACAGAGAGGGCCTCCTCAGGGTGCCACCGATCAGAGAATGTCGATTGGTGGCCCCCAGGGGGAGATCCTTCTCTGTGGGCGCTCCGGAGCTGTGGAATCAGCTACCGGTAGAGCTCCGGATGGCGCCCGATCTTCGCTCCTTTCGTCGCGATCTCAAGACGTTTTTGTTTGTACAAGCCGGCCTAGCCTGATGGGGATTGGTGGGGTTTTTTATTTTTGGTTTCTTAATTTTATCTTGGGGTTTTAGAATTGTATTCCAATTGTTTTAACCTGGGCAATCATTTAATCTCTTTTTAATGTTTGTATTTAGTATTTTATTCTGCCCTGTGAACCGCCCTGAGTCCTCAGGGAGAAGGGCGGTATAGAAATATTATTAAATTAAATTAAATTAAATACTTCCTGTAGGAAAGCACCACATAGTGGTTTAGGAAATATGCAATGCATAATAAACCCAATAAGAAAATAATCTAGAAACTTAGACATTAAAAATGAAGAAGAGAAAGTAAAAGTAAAAGAAATTTAAAAGCACTCATCCAATGTTCATTAAGCTTGAGTGAAGTCTATGGCAGGTACCTAAAACAGCCTAATGAACTTCATAGGACAGAACATTCCAAAGTGTAGGTTGCCGTGACAGAAAAAGCTTGGCTGCAACCTGTGGTGGGATTCAAATATATGACCAAATGGTTCTCTGTGTGGATGCCACTTCTGGAAGTCCATTCTGGGCCTGGGTAACAAAAAATTAGCTACCAGTTCTGCCAAAGTGGTGTGAACCGGCTGAATCCCACCACTGCCTGCAATTAAATGGTATTCTGTAGTTCTGGGCACACTTAGCAATATTACACCTACCCATTTTGACATCAAGCAGGAGAAAACAATATCTGGTTGTTATGCTTAGGGCATTATATCTGATACATGTAATCAGGGCTTTTTTTCTCATAGAACGCTCAGAACGGAGTTCCGGCACCTTTTTTGGATGGAACCTTGTAGGGTAGGCAAGGCGTATGACATGTGTGAGTTCCAGCACCTTTTTCTTTTACAAAAAAAGGACTGCATGTAATCTATCTTAATTGGCAGGCAGATTAAATGCTTCAATAAAGATTTATCATGTTACAGCCAAGCCTCCCACATCAAAACCTGTTTGCCACATTTCTTCCTCCATCTCAAAAGAAAAAAAATGATCTCCTAAAATCTCCATAATTTCAACAATGAATAATTTTGCCACAGATTAGTATTTGTTGTTGTTAGTTGCAAAGTTGTGTCCGACCCATCGCGACCCCATGGACAACTTTCCTCCAGGCTTTCCTGTTCTCTACCATCTTCTGGAGTCCATTTAGGCTCACACCTACTGCTTCAGTGACTCCATCCAGCCACCTCATTCTCTGTCCTCTTCTTCTCTTGCCCTCAACCTTTCCCAGCATTACGCTCTTCTCCAGTGAGTCCTTCCTTCTCATTAGGTGGCCAAAGTATTTGAGTTTCAACTTTAGGACCTGACCTTCTAAAGAGTAGTCAGGATTGATCTCCTCTAGGACTCACCAGTTTGATTGCCTTGCAGTCCAAGGGACTCGCAGGAGTCTTTTCCAGCACCATAGTTCAAAGGCCTCAATTCTTTGGTTCTTAGCCTTTCTTATGGTCCAACTTTCACATTAGCCCACTGCCATTTTGGTCCTTTATCATGCCCATCTTTGCATGAATCGTTCCCTTCATATCTCCAATTTTCTTTTCTTTTTTTTTTATTGAAAAGTTTTAAAATACAGTTTTCCTTTAAGAATCCCCCCTTCCCCCTCCCTCCTCCCCCCTCCCTCCCTCCCCCCCTCCCCCCCTCCCCCCCCCGACTTCCCAGAGCTAAATACAAGGTATATATATAAAAAGCAATCATAAACAATCATATACTAACAATTATAAACTCTAAAATCCATCACTCTCTAGCTTATATAGGATAAAACAAACCTTAATAATATTGAATATGTATAAAAAGAAACTAAGATAAGAAAAGAAAAAAAAAACGAAAGAAGACTTATTCAAATGCTACATAAAACTTCTTAACCCTATACTTGTTCTGGATAAAATCAATCCATTTTCTCCATTCCATAATATAGCGTTCTTGCGAATGATCTTTCAAATAGGCCGAAATCTTCGCCATCTCTGCCAGGTCGGAAACCTTTAAAGTCCACTCCTCTATGGTCGGCAGTTCCTCTTTCTTCCAATATTGGCCTATCAAAAGTCTTGCCGCCGTAATTAAGTTCAGCATCAACTTAATGTCCACAACTGTAGCGTCTACAATTATTCCCAACAAAAAAAGTTGCGGACAAAACTTTATCCTCTGTTTAAAAATCTTCTGCATATTCCACCAAACTTTTATCCAAAAAGCCTTAACCTTCTTACATGTCCACCATATATGAAAATATGTTGCATCTTCATCACCACACCTCCAACATTTAGGTTGATAATTCGGATACATACTTGCAAGCTTTTTAGGATATAAATGCCATCTATAAAACATTTTATAAAAGTTCTCTCTTAGATTTTGAGCTTGAGTAAATTTTACATTCCTCACCCAAATCTTTTCCCACGTGTCCATTGTGATAACTTCCTGGATATTTTGGGCCCATTTTATCATACAATCCTTAACAAGCTCTGTTTCTGAGTCAATCTCTATCAATGCAAGATATATCCGTTTGATATGTGCTGGTCCCTGATTCCGAATTTGCTTTATCAAATTTTCATCAGTCATTGTAAATCCATTTTTCTGGTCTTCTTTCCACCTGGCCCGTAACTGAGTATATTGAAACCAATTTTGAACAACCTTCTCTTCTCGCAAGAGGCTATATGATTTCAAACACCAAACGTTTCTTTCCAAACTGAGAATCTCCTTATACGTAGTCAGATCATGTTTGAAGCCAGCATGTATATTTTCTATTGCGTGTTTTGGAATTGCCCACAATGGTATCTTGCAACTTAACTTATGTCTATACTTCTTCCAAACTCTCAGCAATGCCTGTCTTAAAATATGCACCTTAAACATGTTGTCTACCTTCTTATCATACAACAAATATGCATGCCAGCCAAACAACAAATCGTGGCCCTCAAGATTTAATAACCTCCCTTGCGTCAAATTAATCCAGTCACTTATTCCTACTAATGCAGCAGCTTCATAATATAATTTAAAATTAGGCAATTTAAGGCCACCTCTCTCACGAGTATCCTGCATAATCTTAAGTTTAACTCGTGGTTTTTTCCCTGCCCACACAAATTTATTGATACCTCGCTGCCATTCCTCCAGATTAGAATCTTTCTTAAGAATCGGTATCATTTGAAATAAAAATAAACATTTAGGCAGGACATTCATTTTTACTGCTGCAATCCGTCCCAACAACGACAATTGCAATTTTTTCCAACTCTCCAATTCTTTTTGAATTTTCCCCCATAGTTTTTCATAATTATTTTTATATAGCTTTGTATTAGAGGGCGACAAAATCACCCCCAAATATTTAACCCTTTTAACAATCTCAAATCCAGTTAATCCTTCTAAAAGGGCCTTTTGCGGTGTTGTCATATTTTTGGCCAAAATTTTTGTTTTTTGTACATTAACCTTAAATCCAGAAACCTTCCCATATTGTGTTATTATCTCCATCAGGTCCACAACAGAGTTCTCTGGCTGGGTCACTGTAACAACCAGATCGTCTGCGAATGCTCTCAATCTGTAGTCCTGATCTCCAATTTGAATCCCCTTAATTTTTTCCGAATTCCGAATTTTAACCAATAATATCTCTAATGTTAACACAAATAACAAGGGCGATAACGGACACCCTTGCCTTGTGCCCTTCTCAATATTACATGCTTCCGTCAAGCTATTATTAACTATAATTCGGGCAGTTTGTTTTTGATATAATGCCCTAATCGGTTGTAAAAAATTTTCCCCAAAATCCATTTTATCTAAAACTTTCAACAAAAATTTCCAATTCAATTGATCAAAAGCTTTTTCAGCATCTAAAAAAATTAGCACCGCAGCAATCTGGTTGTTCCTTTCCAAAAACTCTAACACATCGACTATATGCCTCACATTATTTTTCATTTGCCTACCACTAATAAACCCTGTTTGATCCCCATGAATCACCTGTTGCAGAACCCTCATCAGTCTATTAGCCAAAACCTTAGCAAATACCTTGTAATCTGTGTTTAAAAGCGATATCGGTCTATAATTTTTAACTTGAGTAGCATCTTGGTCTTCCTTCGGAATCAAAGAGATAAAAGCTGTTCTCCAAGACGGTGGCACCTTTCCCCCCCTCTGGATTGTCTGGAACAGTTCCTTTAACGGTTTTATCATTTCTAATTGTAAATTTTTGTAATAGGCCGCAGTCAAGCCATCCGTACCTGGTGCTTTATCCACCTTCAATTCCTTAATTGCTGTAAAAATTTCTTCTTCTGTGATCAGTTGATTAATCCCTTCTTTTTGTACTTGCGTAAGAACCGGGATGCTAGCATTTTCCAAATATATATCAATGTCTTTTTCATTAATTTTCTCCTTAGCATATAATTTAGAATAAAAATCCACAAAAGCGTCCTTGATAAGGTCCTGTTGAAACACAACCCTTCCTTTATGCTCAATCTTGTCTATATTAGAAGCCCTTTGTTTTTTCCTCAATCTATAGGCTAACCATCTACCTGGTTTATTAGCGTTACAAAAAGTATTATGCCTGGCAAACCGCAGATTGGTTGCCACTTGGTCGGCCATTAATTTATCCAATTGTCCTCTTAACAATTTAATGGCCTCCTTAGTCTTCACATCCTCTGAGCTCAAAATCAAAGCCTTTTCTTTTTCCTTTATTTCATTCTCCAGTTCTTTCCTCCTAGCTTCCACAGCACGTCTATGTTTGTTGTTCATATATATCAACACCCCTCTCATGTATGCCTTGCTAGCATCCCACACCATATCCATAGAAGTACCTTTGTTCATATTAGTTTCAAAAAAATCCTTCATCCGCTGTTTGCATTCTTCCACATTTCTCTGATTTCTAAACAAATTCTCATTTACGCGCCACGAGCGCCTGTCTCTTTTCTCCTTATCAATCTCTAACCAAACTGGACTATGATCAGAGATAGTTCTTGCACAAATCTTCACCTTTTTAGTCCTCAAAAAAAGTCATTAGTCACCAAAATAAAATCAATCCTCGAAAAAGATTGATGTCTATCAGAATAAAAAGTATAATCCTTTTCCTGCAAGTGTCTCTCACGCCAAATATCTCGCAGTTCCAAGTCATCCTTCATTTCAAAAAAAGATTTAGGCAGTCTAGCATGACTTGGAATGCGCTTAAAAGCTCCAGCCTTATCCATCTGTACATCCATAACACCATTCCAGTCCCCCATAAAAATAAAAGATTTATAATCCAACTGGGTGAGCTTTGTATGAAGTAAACTAAAAAAGTCAGCCTGTTGTTGTTGTTGATTAGGGGCATACAGTCCAACTAGAAGCGTCTTTTTGCCTTCTAGCAACAAGTCTATCAGTACGTATCTTCCATGCTTGTCTGCTTCAATTAAATCCGCTGTTATGGCACTTTTAATATAAACAACCACTCCATTTTTCTTATTCATTGCAGAGGCAACAAAGTGCGTACCCAGTCTTGAGTTCAATAAAAACTTTTGGTCCATAGCCCTAATATGCGTTTCTTGCAAACATATAACATCTATCTTGAATTGTTTTAAATATTGAAAAACTTTCTTTCTCTTCTGTGGTGAATTTAGTCCATTAACGTTCCAAGTCAAAAATTTAGTTGCCATGCATATCCTCCCAAAGCTCTTGAAGCACTGCTTTGATAGGACTATCTTCTTTAGGCCGTGCTCCTCCCACTGCTTGGCTATGAGTACGTTGTGAAGATTCTGAAGACTTTTGCTGGTCTTGTTCTTTTATTTTCTTTGCTCTTTTTAAAGCAGCACGCGTTACCCTTTGCTCTCTAGGATCATCCAAAGAAGTTATAGCTTGATCTCCTCCAGCACCATTTTCCTCTGTTTCATCCTCTTGATGTTCTCCTTCTCCTTCTCCAGATCCCTTTGCAGCTTCCAGAAGTGTTAATGGGGTTGCTTTTAAAACAGTATTGTAGAAATCACGCGCTTGCTTCACAGTAATCAACCGATACCTTTTGCCTTCATACATCACCATCAGCCCGTCTGGAATCTCCCATCTGAACCTTATGTCTCGTTGCTTGAGCTCTTGCACAAGAAATGTAAAGTCCTTCCTTCTCCTTAAAATCTTTGGAGGGATTTCTTTTAAAACCAAGACTTCTTGATCAGCAATCACAACTTTAGCATCATAGGCAGCTTGTATAACTTCATCTCTGATTTCTCTTTTTGTAAAGTAAACCACCACATCTCTAGGCAACTTTCTCTGTCTGGCAATCCATGAGTTTACACGGAACACTTTATCCATAGCTGCTCTTATTTCAGATGCTGGCTGGTTCAATACCACTTCAAAAGCCTCAGAAACCAGCTGCTTTAAATCTTCCTTAATGTTCTCTTTTAAACCTCTGATTCTAACAGCAAACTGCATCTGGTAATATTGAGCAAGGCTTAACTCCCTTTCCATTTTGTCTCTTAAATTTTCATTCTCCCGTACTTTAACTTCTAATATTGCATTCTTTTGAGTCAAATCATCCAGTTTTTCATCTAAATCTTCCACACATTCCGCCACTTTATGCACTGAAGACAAAATGTCTACCTTCATCACGTTGAGCTTCTGTTCCATCCTCTCTTCCATTCTCTCCTCCAGTTTCTCCAATTTATCCTCCATCTGTGCAAATTTATCACCCATTGATTGATTAATTGATTCCAAAAGTACCTGGGCATGTTTATCCAAAGCATCTCGTAAGTCCTTCGGTGTCAGTACATCAGGAGGGTGCAACGCCTGTAATGATGATTGTTGCACCGGAGAAGATCCACCACTCCGAAGAGTTTTAGGGGGAGGTTTAGCCGCCATCTTTTACTTTTCAATTGTGACGCACTTTCACTTTAAGTTTAAAAAGTCCATCAAGCTCGAGAGTATAATAAAATAATCCTCTTCACCTTTTCCTCTTGTACCGCTCTGCCTGCTCCTTTAATCCATAGTCCTTTCTTCAGGCAGGGGTGGTCGCAGACACCTGGCTCTGCTCCAAGAAATCCGGAGCAGAGACGCTGGCCAGCTGGGAGCAACCCAGGCTTCGGGGGAGTTCAATCCTTCAGCCGCCCAAGCTCCAAGCTCAGGCGGCCCCGGAGAACTCGACCCACAGCTGAGCCGCGGGCAGCCCGGGAAGGCTGTCTCCGTCGCCGCGGAGCCACCGGAAGTCATATCTCCAATTTTCTTGAAGAGATCTCTGGTCCTCCCTGTTCTATTGTTTTCTTCTATTTCTTTGCACTGTTCATTTAAGAAGGCATTCTTATCTCTTTTAGCTATTCTCCGGAATTCTGCATTCAATTGGGTGTGTCTTTCTTTTTCTCCTTTGCCTTTCGCTTTCCTCCTGTCCTCAGCTATTTGCAAAGCTTCCTCAGACAGCCATTTTGCTTTCTTGCATTTCTTTTTCTTTGGGATGGTTTTAGTTGCTACTTCTTGTACAATGTTGCAAAACTCTGTCCATAGTTCTTCAGGCACTCTGTCTATCCGATCTAATTCCTTAAATCTATTTGTCACCTCTACTGTATATTCAACAGGGATATGATTTAATTCATACCTGAGTGGCCTAGTGCTTTTCCCTACTTTCTTCAGTTTAAGCCTAAATTTTGCAATGAGAAGCTCGTGGTCTGAGCCACATTCAGCTCCTGGTCTTGTTTTTACTGACTGTATAGAGCTTCTCCATCTTTGGCTGCAGAGCACATAGTCAATCTGATTTCTTTGTTGACCGTCTGGTGATGTCCATGTGTAGAGCCGTCTCTTAGGTTGTTGGAAAAGAGTGTTTGCTATGACCATTGTATTCTCTTGACAAAATTCTATCAGCCTGTGCCCTGCTTCATTTTGTACTCCAAGGCCAAACTTGCCTGTTATTCTGGTTATCTTTTGGCATCCTACTTTAGCATTCCAATCCCCCATGATGATAAGGACATCATTTTTGGGTGTTAGTCCTATAATGTGCTGTAGGGCTTCATAGAACTGGTCAATTTCATCCTCTTCAGTACCGGTGGTTGAGGCATAGACTTGGCCTACTGTGATATTGAATGGTTTGCCTTGGATTCGAACTGAGATCATTCTGTCATTTTGAGGATTGTATCCCAGTATTGCTTTTCCTACTCTTTTATTGACTATGAAGGCTACTCCATTTCTTCTGAGGGATTCTTGCCCGCAGTAGTATACCTGATGGTCATCTGAATTAAATTCACCCATTCCTGTCCATTTTAGTTCGCTGATTCCTAAGATGTTGATGTTCAGTCTTGTCACCTCTTGTTTGACCACATCCACCTTTCCTTGATTCATAGATCTTACATTCCAGGTTCCTATGGAGAAAAGATATTTACAGCATTGGACTTTCCTTTCACCACCAGATATATCCATAGCTGAGCGTCCTTTTGGCTTTGGCCCAGTCGCTTCATTCTTTCTGGCGCTACTAGTACTAGCCCTCTGCTCTTCCCCAGTATCATATAGGATGACTTCTGACCTGAGGGGCTCAACTTCCAGTGTCATATCTTTTTTCCTTTTGGTACTGTCCATGGGGTTTTTATGGCAAAGATACTGGAGTGGGTTGCCATTTCCTTCTCCAATGGATCACGTTTTGTCAGAACTCTCTGTCTTGGGTGGCCCTGGACAGCATAGCTCATAGCTTCATTGAATTATGCAAGCCCCTTCGTCACAAGGTAGTAATCCATGAAGGGGACAGATTAGAGTGGGCTCCCTCAAAAGGCAGGCCACCCTCCTCCCTGCAATCTGAAATAAATTCTAAATTGAACATTTGCTTCACTTACAGGGAATGGTAGCTATGAAACCAAAGTCTGGTCCTTGTTGAACAACAATATGCCAAATTAAAGCATTCAAGACTACATTAATTCTGAATTTTAGGTTTATTTTTGGGATGACACTAAGGGACAGAGAAACTCTATCTTCCCTTGCATTCTACTTGCTGGTCTGATACTGCACTGAGTAACCAAATAGCAGAACTAGATGAAAATCAGTCTAGCTTATCCTTCATCCAAGTTTCTATAATTGTTAGAAATTCTGTTTATATAGCTCTATAGTACAAACAAGGTGCACAGTCATCATTTAATTTAATTTAATTTTATTAGATTTATATACTGCCCTTTCCCGAAGGACTGAGGGCGGTTTACAGGGCATTTTAAAATCACACCAATACAAAATACAAAAGTTAAAAGACAATTAAAAAGATTAAATTATCCCTGAAAATAAAAACCCCAGTTAAAAATTCTCAGCCTGGGCCGGAGAGCTCAAAGAGCCAAGTCTTCAGGTCCCAGCGGAATGAACGCAGGTCAGGGGCAGTCCTGAGCTCCACGGGCAGCTGGTTCCAGAGGGCAGGCGCACTCACAGAGAAGGCCCTTCCCCTGGGTGTTATCCGCCGGCAATCTTTTACCGGCGGCACCCTGAGAAGACCCTCCCTGTGTGAGCGCACTGGACGAAGGGAACTTAATGCTGGCAGCAGGTGTTCCCTCAAATATCCCGGACCCAAGCCATTCAGGGCTTTATAGGTCATCACCAGCACCTTGAATCTCACCCGAAGGGCAACCGGAAGCCAATGCAGCTCGCGGAGTAGAGGTGTTACATGGGAGTATCGGGAAACCCCCATCACAACTCACGCGGCCGCATTCTGCACCAGTTGAAGCCTCCGACTGGTCCTCAAGGGCAGCCCCATGTAGAGAGCATTGCAGTAGTCTAAACGGGAGGTCACGAGTGCATGAGTGACTGTGCGTAGGGCATCTCGGTCCAGGTAGGGTCGCAACTGGCACACCAGGCAAACCTGGGCAAAAGCCCCCCTGGTCACGGCTCCTATATGATCTTCAAAATTGAGCCGTGAGTCCAGGAGGACACCCAAGTTGCGAGCCCTATCAACGGGGGGTATCACCTCACCCCCCATCGTTAAAGGTGGAATAGTTTGGTTAGCCTGAGATGCTGATATGCACAGCCACTCAGTCTTGGCAGGATTGAGATGAAGCCTGTTTCTCCCCATCCAGACCCGGACCGCCTCCAGGCAATGGGACATCACGGCGAGGGCATCGCTGGGTTGGTTCGGGGTGGAGAAAAAAAGTTGGGTATCATCAGCGTACTGCTTTACTGCTTAACTGTAACAGAAAATAGGAAAATTTTCTCAGAACAAAAAGACATAGAGTATATGCCATAGATGCAAACCTATAAACACTGCCATCTATTGGTTGGCTGCAGTTGTTGCATTCCAACAATGTATTCCAACAATAATACTTATAATATTTTTAGGACAACTTTCTCCTTTGCAATCAAGATCAATGAAATAGAGTTAACTGTGAACTCAACTGGTATAACAGCCTCTTCAACTGAAAGGATGGATCAGAAATCATGTCACTAAAAACTTGCCTAGATTGTTGATGTCCTACTGCTTCATAGGTTTTTCTCTCACTCTTGCTTCCCTCTTTTTTCCTGAGTTAAAATTAAGATAAGACCATTCCAAAATCAATAAAAGAAAAGAATATGAGACTTTTTGTAAATAACTATTATTTTCCATGACTATTTAAAATGTTTGCAAAGGTATTTACTGAATAAAAGGAGCAGTATTCTAAGATCCTTCTTTGCAATAAGTTATTTTAAAAATATAAGAAGCTGAATTTAGGATAAGTGAGGCAATAATCAGTATCTTAGCACTCTGGATTTACCAAAGAAGACACAAAAGAAGGAAAAAAAATGTAGGTAATGTTTAAAAAACAGTTCTTTGAAGGATCAGATATGTGTGTTAGTCCCACATCAAACTGCAGGTACTATTCCCCATGCTGCACAAATGAGGAACAATCATGTCCCATTGTAAGCACTTTTTATATGATGTGTCACCATGACATTGCCTTTGTCTCATACAAGCCCATGGATGAATCAGCTAAAATTTGTCTTCAGCTTCTCCAGTATTAATGCTTTTGTTTCCTTCTCCTGCCACAATCTTTTGCCATGGATATAGTCCAACATATTTCATCAGTTGATCTGCCAAGCTTCAGATGAACACTTTAGGCTTCTCTGAGGACCAGTCCATTCTGGTTGCAAGACCCATTCTTGCAACCAGAATGGAGTGCTTGGCTTTAACTGACATCTCCATTTTCCAGAGTGACTTATACTACTAGCTCTTCTCTCTCTATTTGGCTTTAGATAGAGAGAAGTTGCAGTTCTGTCCTAAGATCCAGAGAAGATAAGATAAGTGAGCAGGATCATCACTGACTTTTGTTTGTATGCATGTGTCTCTTTGTTAACAGTTTTCATGAAATGGCCATATATGATGTCCCAGCAACTATAGCATTCATTTTGCAGAAAACAAAGCAAAGTAGTTTATATTACTTTGGCCATGCCCAGGGAGGAACAATCGGTAAGTTAAAAGTGGACATATGTATTCTTTCTACAATTTGATATGAGTATTAAAAATACAGTCTTTTCTGTTTTTAAGCAAGCTTGAAGATTAGGCAGAAGACAATGCTGTTTTATTTTTGTCCCTATTATCCTATACACAGATTTCTATTGATCTTGTTTTGGCAGTTTCAGAAACTAGATTGTGAAGGACTGATTTTGAGGATGTTTTTTAACACTTTAAAAATGTTATTTCACACAGGGTGGAGTTGAGATCTATAGTTTTGCAATCAGATTGCCCTAGTTACATAATTTGCATGTGTCTAAACTCAGCTGATTACTTTGCTCAAGTGAATTATCCAAGTTACAAAATCAGAGCCAAGCTACTTAGATTTACTGCTTTTGTTTGACAGAAATGCCTTTTGTGCAAGCATTGCTTCTGTGTAGTAGCTACTTCTGATGAAGTGAAGGGAAACATTGCAGCTTCTACCAGTTGGAAGGGGGCAGTGCAATCTTTCTTAGAGAAACTTCAAAGTTGGTCTTTTGAAGTCGTAATGTAAGATTCTGTGAGTGAATGTCATACCTCATTCCACCCTACCATCAGTTTTTCTCTTAAGGTTTTTTCTTCATTTGTTAGATTTTAGAATTGTGGTCCTATAAATTCAGTTGACATTTCTTCTAAGCCGTGCACTTATGTACTTGTTTTTCATTATTCTTGCTTAGTTCTTAGAGTGTAGCACATGATGTGACATGGGGTTAGCAATTTTTGGCCAGCTTATTGTAGGACCTGACCTGATGAAGTTTGAAATGGAGTGACTTGCCCAAGGTCTCTAGCTGACATCTGTGGCTAGGCTAAGGGAAGACTAGATTCTCTCTACACCTAGTCCAGCACTTTAACCCCACATCAGACTGGCTCTCAAAAGGAATGTTAGCATTTCCTTGAGTAACATGAACTGGTCTTTTACAGAGCAATCATATTCTTCCCTTATAAATGCTCAGATTAATGCAGTCTGGCTTTAAACTGGATTATTAAGGTGATATCTTAGTTTGTCATGCCAAAGGGTGTTCACTTTGTGTTGCTTCAGTAGTTTGAAAATGAATGATGTTCCAACTATTCACCTTGTTCTTATATTTACATTATATAACAACAACTTGCACCTAAACATCAGCAAGACGAAAGAGATGGTGTTAGACTTCCGGAGAAAAAAAGAGGAACCTGCCCCACTTTACATCGGGGAGGACTGTGTAGAGAGAGTTCCCTCCTTTAAATTTCTGGGAGTCTACCTCTGTGAAGATCTGACCTGGAAAGTTAACACAACCCAGGTGGCTAGAAAGGCCCAACAGAGGCTTCACTTTCTTAGGATCTTGCGGAAGAACAGGGTAGAACAACAGCTAATGACCCTCTTTTACCGGTCTACCATAGAGAGCGTCCTCTCATATGGTATTGTGGTTTGGTATGCCGGTCTGACAGCCGCGGATAGGAAAGTATTACAGAGGGTAGTGAGCACAGCACAAGACATTGTGGGCTGTTCCCTGACACCACTGGATGACATTGCCAGGGCTCGTTGCCTTGGAAGAGTGAGGAAGATTTTCAGGGATGACTCACACCCTGGACGGTATCTCTTTACTCTCCTACCATCCGGTAGGAGATATAGGAATATAGCCAGCCGTACCAACAGGCTGAAGAACAGCTTTTATCCGTGGGCTGTTAGGCTTTTGAATGGGACATAATCTTATGCAGAGTTGACTTGGGAGGCCGGTGTGTGGTGTAGTTGGTTCACATAGTGTGGTGGGATGGAGGGTTTGTTGTCACTGTGTGTTGGGGGGAGAGAGCACAGGGGGAGGCTCAGCTAATCTCAATGTACACATGTTGTACTTTGACAATAAAGGTTTATTATTTATTTACATGTGTGTGTGTGTGTGGGGGGGGAATAATAACACCGAGATGGAAAGAAGGAAGAATTTCTTTAGATATTCAGAAGGAGTTTGGTATCACCTTTTCAAACTGAGAACTTAAAAGGCATGAGCTTTGTCAGCTGAAGCTCATTTCATCAGATGCAAAGAATGCCTAGAATGATGTTGAATTTAAATTGCATGAGGTTGGGTGGGATAAGGAAGAAGAAGATACTGTAGGTTGGTTATCTAGATGCGAAACATATTACAATCTCCCTTTTTAAAAAAAAATTTTTTATTAGTTTATAGTATACAGTACAAAGAAAATACAAAAATAAATAATAGGAAGGATAGGGAAGGGGAATGGGAATAGAAAAGTGGGGGAAGGGGAGGGAAAAAAAGAAAAAAAAAGGCATTCACTTCCGACTTCCTGTGGTGCAGTAAAATAGAATATCAACATCAAACCTCAACTTTTTACTTTTACAAAATAGTATAAATTAGACATTTCGATAACAAGAGGTTTATCTAATCAGTAAGGCCCAAAATCAAAATTTCATTTTTTTCCATAATCCAAAAGCAGTCTCCATATAACAATAAAAGTAAAAGTATTTGTTTTTTTAAAAAATCAAAACAGTCAATTTAGCCATTCCTCCACTGTGGGAATCGATCGATGTAGTCTTCCATTTCTGAGTGTAATCTTGCTGCTGTCAATATATATAACATCACATTTCCAATTTTCTTTCCAGATATTTGTCCATTAGGCCCGAGAGAAAAGTCTCTGGTTTTCTTTCTATATTCACTTTAAGAATTTTCTGTATTAACATATGAATCCTACTCCAATATTTTTTTTTGCTTTATCATATGTCCACCATAAGTGATAAAAAGTCCCTTTTTTACATTTACATTTACAACATTTATTTGAAATGCCTTCATACATTCTTAATAATTTATTTGGTGTTAAATACCAATGATACATCATCTTGTAAAAAAAATTAAGATATACTTTAATGTAAATTTTAATCCTTTATTCCACATATTCTTCCATTGTTCAAACATTACATTATACCCAATGTTCTTTTCCCACTGAATCATACAGTGCTTTACTTGTTCATTTTCCATATTTAAATTCAATAACATTTTATAAACTTTAGCAATAATATGTCATCACTACCATACAGTTGGATTTCCAATTCATTTTTAACAAAGCTAAACCCATGATTCTTTTTGTCTAGTTTTAATATTTCTTTCAGTTGTATATATGTAAACCAATGGCAGACATGACCTTCTGATTCTAGTTCCTCCTTGGATTTGAGATAAGGATCACCCAAATTAAATGATATTATTTTACCATAAGTTCACCAACTCGGCCTCATCACCATCTCTTTTTTTAAAAGGCTTCTTGTAGAGAAACTCAAAGTGGCACCTTCATAGAGATTCTTGTTTTGTATTTATTCCAAACTCTCAAAATGGCACATCGAACAAAATGATTGTTGAAATCAACATTTACTTTAACTTTAGCATACCACAAGCAACCATGCCAGCCAAACCTTAATTCATGGCCTTCTAAGTCCAATAACCTTTTATTTTGTAGGTTCACCCATTCTTTTAGCTAGACCAAGCAACAGGCATCAAAATACAATTTCAAATCAGCTAGACCTAACCTTCTCTTTCCTTAGTCTATATCTAATTCTCATTTTTTCCTCCTGCCATATAAACTTTGAAATATCCCTCTGCCATTGTTTAAATGGAATATCAATTGGTAGTGTTTGAAACAGGAAAAACATCTTTGGTAAAATATTTATCTGCAAAACATATTACAATCTCCTTATCAATTAAAATTTTAATGTGTTTGTTGAGATGTTCCACAACTGCCTTGCTCAGTGGTGCAGTTAAAGCATTGTTTTCTCAAAGTAATCATTTTGAGACCTTCAGTAGAGATATGATAGTCTGATCTGGGTGAAAGCTGGAAGGGTAACAGAGTTGTGAATGTAATTGCGGATATTTGGAGTCTTTTGTTTTTGAAATAAAATTCCCCATGTATATTTTGTATTTGCAAAATAATAAGATTCTTACAGGCAACTTTATTTCCTGGAATAGTCAAAGTGATCATATAGTCATATATTCATTTCTAGTAGTTTTATGGGAAAGAAAGGCTCTGTCTGAGTATCCAGCCTTAACACATGCTACTTTGAATAAAACAGATCCCCCAGCTAGTCACAAAGGTTGCATGACTCCTCCAGCCCTTAAGCCTGTGACTTTTTAAGTGAATTTTAAAGAATCTTGCTTCCTTCACGGGAAACAAAGAGAATCTTGAAAATGCAGAACAGGATTCAGCCCAAAGCTTAAAACTCGACAGAAATAAAAGTTGCAATGGTCCAGACAGCAGTGGAAACATTGGTCATCATGTAGTTTTAAAGCTGAATTCTTCCTCTCTTTTTTGTAGGATTAATTGCCTTTTCACTTCTGCCCCAGCTAGCACAAAAAGTGAAGCTCTTTCTGTGTTTTACTCCTGTTTACACATTGAGGGGTATTACAGGGCTTCCCAAAGCACTGGGAAAAATTCCTCCTGGACTAAGAAAAGTAAGCGTATCTCTTGCTTTTATTAGTGTATTAAACTAATTAAAAAAGTTTTGAAAGAGCAGGCTCTCTTTTATTCAGTCCTCTGGAAAAACGTATTAAGAGGAAGCTTTGTGCATTCAGTGAGATTTATTTATCAGTAATTTTAACACAACCTGTTTTTAGTAGAAAAAATAGTTTAATTCTAACTCATTTTAAAACTACCTTTAAAGGTTTTCTTACCACCTAAATATTGCTAAGGGGTTTAAATGTGCTTGATTTTCAGTTTTAGTTGATACCGCCTGGATACTTTAGAACAGACCTGGGCATTTTATGGCTGTGGGCCATATCTGGTCCTTTCACTGTCCATGTCTGACCTGAGGAGGGGGCAGTAGTATTCAGGGGGTTGGAAACTGAAGAGATTTTTAGACGTAATATTTGTATTAATATACAGATAGTCCTCAATGTATGACTATAGTGGAGCCCAGAATTTGCATTGTAAGTTATGATGATTGTAAATCGATGTACTGATGTGACTGGACCTAATTTTATAACCTTTTTGTGGTGGTCATTAAGCAAAAAACACAGTCATTAAGAGAACACCAAGTTAAATGGTGAATCCACATTTTCCTATGGGTGCTTTTTGCTGGAAACCAGTCCCAAAGGCCAGAAACAGGCAAAAAAAAACCACATTGTAAATCATGGTCAGGTTGGTGAGCTGGTTTCTAAGTGCCCAAAATTGGTCATGTGATTGTGAATATGTATGCAGCCATCAGAACTCCAGAACTGGATCTTAAGTAATTTTTTGGGAGGGGGTCTGTCATAAGTTTGATTGGTGACTGGTCATTAAGCAAGGAATATCTGTATATATGTGAATGTACATAGAATTATAATCACAGACACACAATGCATATTAGGGCAGGCAAAGGAGGAACACTAAATATTTACGCATTTTTATTTTACAGCTAATATGGGGCAAGAAACAATATTATCTTTTAAGTAACAGATTAAAAGCCTTCCTGGCCTATGGATGTAGCTACGCCGTGTTCGATAAGCTTTGCCTTCAAGTTATTTTCTTTATGGGAGGATATAATGCAAAAAACCTAAATACAGTAAGTAAGCTCTACTTTTATTGTAATTTGTATGAGGAGGTGGGAAAGGAAGAGGAAGGAAAAAAACAGCTTAAGTCATCCAAATAATAATGTAGTATCTCACACTTGTTTTTCTTTTGTTGCTCTAGGGCACATTTTTATCTATATTTGTACAATATATTTTGAACAGCCTCTCTCCTTTATGGTTAGACTATAGAATCCTGAAACAGTTGTTTTGTCAACTGAACAAACACAGAGTAAAAACTGACTCTTAGAAATCTGCTCTGAATTTGTGTCTGTAGCACCAAAACTGTGCAAATAGGTAATTACAACTAATTATGAAATTATATTGTTGATGGATATTTGAGGTTGAAAAAGTCAAAAGGATTCTTACAGGAGGACAGGAAGGCCTGCTTCCTCCCTCTTACAGGAGGACAGGAAGGCCTACAATATTAGTAGATATTTTCAGAGCCAATGTTTGAAATTGCCATTTTATTCACCAAGAGTTTTCAATGAAGCTGTGTAATAGTTTGGGGTAAAAAAGCTACTGAATTAAACCATGAGGTTTCATTGCTGCAGGTGAACTTGATCCTGGGTTCCTTCAGGTTAACACCTAGTTTTTGCTTCCATTATATCCTGGGGGGAAAAAGTCAGATGATCATAGGCAGGGCTTTTTTTCCTCATAGAACGCTCAGAACGGAGTTCTGGCACCTTTTTTAGATGGAACCTTGTAGGGTAGGCAAGGCAGGTTGTATGACATGTGTGAGTTCCGGCACCTTTTTCTTTTACAAAAAAAGCACTGATCATAGGTGATCAACTCTACATCATATGCAAGACATACAAACAAGGAACAGGGTTTTCATCACACAGTGGCAGCCACCATCTTGACTTTGTAAAGCTCCCTATATTCCTTCCCTCTCACCCACCTCCCTTTTTTGGGGTCATCACTTAAATCAGGGGTGTCAATCTTGCAATTTGACACCTCTGACGTAAATTTCTTGGGTGGTTCATTTCTTTTCACTTTCTTTCTTTAAAATAATGTGTGTCTAAAATAGCCTTCCATAAACCCTTCATGTATTCCTCCGTTCTGTTGTAGAAGATCAGACCACTTTCACCTCATGTCCTAGTTTTGGAAACCTACCACACATGTATTTTTCTTTCTTTCTGTTGCTAATTGATGTTTGTTTGTTTTTTACAACATAGTCTTCTTACATTCCAGGTCTTAATCTTTTAACTGTGAGCCAATAATGAATGACCTCTTCTGCCCCTCATGCCATTGTTCAATTGAATTGAGTTGAGACAAAGAGTAGGTTATTTACCTGATCTTCTTAGTACATGAACAGTGATCTCTGAGCTCAGATTAATAAGATTATTGTTGTATAGGTAGATTAGCAGGGGAGTGGTTTCCCACCAGCGGGAAATCCACGAGCCTGGGTTGGGTGATGTTTCCTGTGGTGGGAGATTCCCGGCCGGGGGTTGGCTAGCGTCCAGCGGCTGCCGGACTTATATTGAGCCACCTGGACGGGGATCCCCGAGTTGACTCCACGTGTACCAATAAATCTTTGCTGCAATACCTCGCTGTGTGTGTGTCGTCGATCCGAACACAACAGTGGCGACGAGGGTGGGATTGTTCGGCGGAACAGCGAAGGAACAAGCGGAAGCCAGCAACGCGCGAAGCGGGAAATTCAAACCGCCATCAACCAAAGCAGCCGATCGCCGTGAACAGAAGCAGAATGGCACAAGTCGGATCTCTGAAGGAATTCGACCCGAATTACCCCGAAGACTGGGAGGAGTACGTCGACCAGGTCGAGGGATTCATGCTTGTAAACGGTATTACAGACGACCGGAAAAAAGCGGCGGCGCTCCTCACCATCAGCGGCACACCGGTTTACCAGGTTGCCGTAGGACTGTGCCAACCGTTGCCGGTGGCTAGTGTCTCGTACGCAGATTTACTGGCGAAGCTAAGGGTTCACTTCACCCCCAAGAGATCAGAGCTATACTGGAGGCGAATCTTTGAAAAAAGGAATCAGAAGCCCGGCGAGTCGATAACACAGTTCGTGGCCGCTGTGAGAGAAGCGGCCCTGCGTTGCAAGTACGATAACTTAGAGATCCGGATCCGCGACCGGGTGGTTTTGGGCTTGCGAGATGAACAGCTTCAGAACAGAATAATCGCAAAGCCCACCGGAGAGTTACAAGAGGTGTTGGACGAGCTCCTCACCTACGAATCAACAGGGAGACGTGACCCCCCCCACAATAGCAATGGCGCCGCAGCTGAAATCAATATGGAAAGCCATGTGGACGGTGGGGAGGTGGACTACACGTGGGAAGCCGACATCGACGAGATCGCCCGAAGGTTCGGGAAGATGCCGGCGAGGACCAACCGCCCGGACAGCACAGATCTAGCAAAAAGGCAACAACAACAACTACCAACACAAAGGTTCCAGAGAGACAACTCAACCAGACCGCAAGACCCCGACGCCAGGTGCGGCAGCTGCGGTGGCAGCCACCCCCGATCTACCTGCCGGTTCCGCAACGCTAAATGCAGGAACTGCGAAAAAACGGGGCACATTCAAGCAATCTGCCGAGGGAGACCGCGCGACAACCAACTACACGATATCGACGCGTGGGCCTTAGGTAAGGTAAACCCCCGACCGAGTGGCAGAGAGGACCCCAGGCCTAAGGCATGACCCTCCAACTGCGGGAAGGGGGTGGGGGTCAACCACATCGGGAACCCTAGGATCAATCACATACTGAGCCCTAAATTAAAAATTGAGGTCCGGCTGCAGGGTATTCCTTGCAGGATGGAAGTGGACTCAGGGGCCTCGGTATCAATCATATCTAGCAGTACCCTAGCACATATCGAAGCGAAGAGTGGGCAGACAATCCCCCTAAAACAAACTAGAATCCAACTAGTGGATTTCCAGAGATCGCCCATAAACGTTAAGGGAAAAGTTACCTTAACAGTCAGCTACAAGGGATTTAAGGGCTCCTTAGATCTTCTGGTCACTGAGGGCCAGAGAACCAGCCTAGTGGGCCTCAATTGGTTTAAGGCCCTAGGCATTTGGGTGGGGGGAATAAACACAGTCCACCGCCGGAACCTCAAAGCCGTCTGCGATAATTTCGCAGACATATTTGATGGTTCCTTAGGGAAATACAAAGGCCCCCCCATTAATTTTAATCTGGATCCAGCAGTTAAACCCATCAGGCTTAACCCTTTGCACTTAAGGAAAAAATCGAGGCCGAGCTAGAAAGGTTAGTAGGCCAGGGCGTGCTGGAACCAGTAGAAGGAGGCCCCTGGGAGACACCAATCGTCACTCCCCTTAAACCTAACGGGGACGTGAGGATTTGTGCCGACTATAAAGCCACCCTTAACCTAGCTATGAAAAAACATGCTTACCCGGTCCCGACGGTGAAGCAGGTCCTCGCGACGATCCAGGACGGCGCCATCTTTGCCAAGCTCGACTTGGTGCAGGCGTATTTGCAACTTACTGTGTCTAAGGAAGCCGCCGAGGCTCAAACGATAGTTACCCACAAGGGGGCGTTTCGAGTCCACAGGCTGCAGTTTGGAATCGCTGCAGCTCCAGGCATCTTCCAAGAAGTGATGGAGAGGACCTTAAAGGGCATACCTGGAGTATGCCCTTACTTCGATGATGTCTTGGTGGCTGGAAAAACTGAGGAAATCTTGGCAGACAGGCTGGAAAAGGTACTGGAAAAATTCAGGGAGGCAGGACTTAAGCTAAAAAGGGAAAAATGTTGCATTGGAGTTAAATCCACTGAATTTTTTGGATACAGGATAGATGCTCAGGGTATACATCCCACGGAGGGAAAAATAAAGGCCATTAAATTAGCACCTGAACCTAAAAATAAGGCAGAACTCCAAGCATTCCTAGGCCTTATAAATTTTTATCACTCATTCCTGCCACATAAAGCTGCCATAGCCGAGCCCTTACACAGACTGTTAGATAAAAAGACCCCGTGGCAGTGGCAGGAAAAACATAAACAAAGTTTCCAAACATTGAAGGACATATTGTCCAGCAGATCTACTGTCACACATTTTATAGAGGGCAAACCAATTTACCTCGCCTGTGATGCATCACCTTATGGGGTGGGTGCAGTGATTAGCCACATGGATGACCAGGGGGTCCAGAGGCCAATCGCATATTATTCTAGAACCCTAACCAAAGCAGAAAGGAATTATGTGCAGATAGCCAGGGAAGCACTAGCCATTGTGGCTGGTGTCAAAAAGTTTCACGACTATCTGTATGGCAGGAACTTCACAATATTTACAGACCATAAACCCCTTTTAGGCCTATTCACCACAGACAGACACCCCAGATCATGTCTCCTAGAATGCTCAGATGGTCTATTTTCCTAGCAGCATACACATTCACCATTAAGCACAGACCGGGAAAGGAAATGGGTCACACAGATGCTCTTAGCAGACTGCCCCTAATAGACACTGGACCAGACCCAGCTCCAGCGGGTCTTATCTTATCACTGCAAGAACTTCCAGAATGCCCATTGACAGCTCGGGACATTGCCAAAGCCACCAGTAGGGACCCTATACTCAGCAGGATAGCAACATGGGTCCAAGGGGGATGGCTTATGGAGAACCCAGACACCAAATTCACACCATACTACAGGAGGAAGGACGAAATGTCGTCACACCAGGGGTGCCTACTGTGGGGGAACAGGGTAGTCATACCAGAGGTGCAAAGGAACACAGTCATAATAGAACTGTATGAGGGACACCCAGGGGTGGTGCGAATGAAGGCATTAGCCAGAAGTCATCTGTGGTGGCCGGGACTGGACAAGGCAATTGAGGACAGAGTAGCTGGGTGTTACCAGTGCCAGAAGTCTAGGCCAGAACTGACACACAATCCAGTACACAGGTGGGAGGTGGCTCACAACCCGTGGTCACGCATACACATAGATTTCGCGGGGCCATTCCAGGGACAGACCTTCTTGGTGGTAGTGGACAGTTACTCCCGGTGGTTGGAGGTCGTGCCTGTAAAGACCACGACAGCCGCTAAAACAATACAGGTCTTGCGGGGACTCTTTGCCACCCATGGGTTACCTGACGTACTGGTCTCTGACAATGGCCCGCAATTCACATCAGCTGAATTTCAGGATTTCCTCAAGGCCAACTGGATTAGGCACACGACGTCGGCCCCCTTCCACCCCTCCTCCAACGGATTGGCTGAGAGGAACGTCAGGACTACCAAGGAAGCATTGAAAAGGATCATCCAAGGTGATTGGCACCAGAGACTGGCCCAGTTCTTGCTGGCCCAACACACAACACCTTGCAGTGCAACAGGGAAAAGTCCAGCTGAAATGAGGTGGGGCAGAAGACTGACAACCAAACTAGACAGGCTCCACCCAGACCGACTACCCATTGAAGCTGAACAAGACAGTGCAATCAGGTCTTTGAACATCGGGGATTTAGTGTGGGCCAGGAACTATGGACCGGGGGAAAAGTGGACACAAGGGGTAGTCATAGACAAAACGGGGCCACTATCATACATCATAGAGGGGGAAGGGGAACGGCAGATCAGGAGGCACATTGATCAGCTCAGGAAAAGGTCTCCGGAGTTCACCCAGGGGGCGACCAGTGGGGACCCCATAACACAAGACAACAACAATACTCTTGACTGGCGGGTAGTTACACCATCGGGCAGGGGAGTGGAACCACCGCCTCAGGGGAACACGGCTGCACAGCCAGCAGCCTTCATAATAACACAACAGCCCGTAGACCCGACACCTGCAAGGACACCCCGACAGGCAGTAAGGCCCAATGGGGAAACCAACAACAGAGCTGACATTCCAGTGGGGAGGTATCCTGTTAGGGCTCACAAGCCACCCACTTACTTAAAAGATTACGTTAGATAATATAACTCTATCTGGGGGGGAAGGGGTGTTGTATAGGTAGATTAGCAGGGGAGTGGTTTCCCACTGGCGGGAAATCCACGAGCCTGGGTTGGGTGATGTTTCCTGTGGCGGGAGATTCCCGGCCGGGGGTTGGCTAGCGTCCAGCGGCTGCCGGACTTATATTGAGCCACCTGGACGGGGATCCTCGAGTTGACTCCACGTGTACCAATAAATCTTTGCTGCAATACCTCGCTGTGTGTGTGTCGTCGATCCGAACACAACAATTATTAGGGCAATGGTTGAAGTGAGAATACAAAGAATACAAAGAATTGAAGCAAGAAACATTGTTTTCAGATTTGGAACTTATTTAGAGGTAATGCAAAACTGTTTAATTGTGGCTTTCTTCCTCTGGCACATTCGGTACAGGGAGGGAGCCAATTTCTTTTGAATTTATCCTCAGCGGCTTTCGATACCATCGACCATGGTATCCTGCTGCGGCGTCTCAGGGGATTGGGAGTGGGAGGCACAGTTTTTCAGTGGTTCTCCTCCTATCTCCTGGGACGTTTGCAGTCGGTGTTGGCAGGGGGGCAAAGGTCGACCTCGAGGCCTCTCGCTTGTGGAGTTCCTCAGGGGTCGGTCCTTTCGCCTCTCCTGTTCAACATCTACATGAAACCGCTGGGTGAGATCATTCGTGGTTTTGGAGTTGGGTATCATCAGGATACCCAGCTTTTTATTTCGACCCCAAACCACCCCAGTGATGCCCTCGACGTGATGTCCTGTTGCCTGGAAGCAGTTCGGGGCTGGATGGGGAGGAACAGGCTTCAACTCAACCCCGACAAGACTGAGTGGCTGTGCGTACCGGCATCTCAGGATATTCAGAATATTCCATCTCTTTCTATGGGGGGTGAGCTATTACCCCCCGTAGATAGGGCTCGCAACTTGGGAGTCCTCCTAGATTCACAGCTTACTCTGGAAGACCACATAATAACTGTGACTAGGGGGGCCTTCGCCCAGGCTCGCCTGGTGCGCCAGTTGCGGCCCTATCTAGACCGGGATGCCCTGCGTACGGTCACTCATGCGCTTGTGACCTCTCGTTTAGGCTACTGCAACGCTCTCTACATGGGGCTGCCCTTGAGGACCACTCAGAGGCTCCAACTGGTACAGAATGCAGCCGCGAGAGTTGTGCTGGGAGTCTCCCGATACTCCCATGTTACACCTCTGCTCCGTGAGCTGCATTGGCTCCCAGTTGTCTTCCGAGTGAGATTCAAGGTTCTGGTAATGGTTTTCAAGGCCCTACATGGCATGGGTCCAGAGTACCTTAGGGATCACCTGCTGCCGGCATCAACTTCCCTCCGCCCTGTGTGTTCCCACAGAGAGGGCCTGCTCAGGATGCCACCGGTCAGAGAATGTCGTCTGGTGGCCCCCAGGGGGAGGTCCTTCTCTGTGGGCGCCCCAGATTTATGGAATCAGTTGCCGGTTGAGCTCCGGATGGCGCCCGACCTTCGCTCCTTCCAGCGCGATCTGAAGACTTATTTGTTCGAACAAGCCGGCCTGGCCTGATGGGGGATGGGTTGGGATTTTATTGTTGTTGTAAATATATGTACCTATTGTTTTAGCTTGGGCATTTTGTTTAATTCTTTTTTAACTTTTGTATCTTTGTACTTTTATATGTTTGCCCTGTTCACCGCCCTGAGTCCTTCGGGAGAAGGGCGGTATACAAATAAAATTATTATTATTATTATTATTATTATTATTATTATTATTATTATTATTATTATTATTATTATTATTATTATTATTATTATTATTATTATTATTATCAATGTGAGAATTCTATGCTACAAATGATTACCAGCTTTATTCGTACCCATGTCACATATTGTATTCCTTTCTAAATGTAATAATAACGTAAGTCTGGGCACAGTTTGGTCTGTAGGTCATTAGGGCAACTGAAGCCTAGTTTTATTCTAAGTATGCTATCTTTGCACACTAAGAATACTAGAGCTACTGTTGCCCACATCAACTTACTAGGCGATATGTACAGCATACTGATAGATATTAAAATGTGAATTCCTCTTGTTTTCCAGAGTCGAGCAGATGTTTATGTTGGAATTTTTCCTGATTTCACATCTGTTAAAACAGTATCTCATTGGGGACAGGTAGAATCTAATTTACATTTTCACTGCAAGACTGAATCAATATTGTATTTGATAAAATGCTTTGTTCAGTATGCAAGACATTATTTTTATATATTTATATTAATATTGCATATAAAATATTTTAAAAATAATTATAAAGTATATGTTATATATTTTTTTAAAATTTCCCCCCTTTCTACATTTTTAAGAACTAATCACCAGGTTCCAAATCTTTATTCATTTACCGTATTTTCCAGCGTACAAGACGACTTTTTAACCCATGAAAATCACCTCAAAAGTTGGGGGGTTGTCTTATACGCCCAGTCATCTTATACGCCGGAAAATTAGTGGGTGGCGTCTGGCGGGAGCCGGCAGGGCAGTCCTGCGCACGCGCGCACTCCCCGGCTGCTCCTTAGCAGCTGGGGAGTGCGCGCGTGCGCAGGACTGCCCTGCCGGCTCCCGTCCGACGCTGTTCCCTCTTGAGGCAGCTGCTGCCTCAAGAGGGAAGAGCCGGCTCCCGTCCGACGCTGTTCCCTCTTGAGGAAGCTGCTGCCTCAAGAGGGAAGAGCCGGCTCCCGTCCGATGCTGTTCCCTCTTGAGGCAGCAGCTGCCTCAAGACGGAAGAGCACCGGACAGGAGCCAGCAGGGAAGTCCTGCACACGCGCGCGCACGCAGGACTTCCCTGCCGGCTCCCGTCCCACGCTGTTCCCTCTTGAGGCAGCAGCTGCCTCAGAGGGAAGAGCGTCGGAAGGGAGCCGGCAGGGAAGTCCTGCTCTCGTCCGACGCTGCGATTCCGCCGGGCGGTGCTGGCTGAGACGAGCCAGCAGGCAGCCACCGTGAGCGCGGCACTGAGGGGCAGCGGCAGGACGGCCCAGCGCCTGCAGGACGGCCAGCAGCCCCATGCGCAGCAGCAGCCGCCGGCTGAGCAACAGGTCCGAGCGCAGGAGCCGCACGGCCAGGCTGCCCAGGAAAAGCAGCCACACCGAGAGGCTGCACGCCCAGTCCAGCTCCATGAGGGGCAGGGCGGGAAGCCGGCCGGGAAGAGGGACCGGGAGCCCGGGCCGAGCGCGCCTCGGCCGACGGTGAGAGGGAAGCAGCACATGAAAAACAGGCTGTGGGCGGAGCTGCCCCGCCTTGCGCCGAATGGGAGAAGTTCAAGGCCTGGGGGGGAAGCAGGAGGGGCGCCGGCCATGGCGGGGTGGCGGCTGCCCTCCGGCGCTGACTGCCGCCCAGGAAACGCTGCGCCTCAGGGGCTGGCAGAAGCGCGGGAGCAGCAGGAGGGCCAGCAGGGCCAGTCGGGCCTTCGCCTCCTCTGCGATGGACAGGGAGGGCAGGCATGTAAGTATTTTCCGGCGTATAAGACAAAAAACCTTGAAAAACTTATTAAAAGTAGGGGGTCGTCTTATACGCCAGGTCGTCTTATACGCCGGAAAATACGGTAGGTATGAGTGGGATGAAATGAATTAAGTGCCAACTGCTCACATAGGATGATTCTGCAAATGTTTCTAAAATGCTAATTTCATCAGTATCTGAACAGGAACTATCAGAAATGTTATATGAATAGTTTCTGACTTGATAAATCCATATTCAGAAAGTTGTGTTAAGTGAGGTAGTGCTAAGTATATTAATCCATTCCCAATATTCTTTCCTCTTCTTCTTGAATGAGGGTATTTGCTTACATACTAATTAAACTCTTTGCACAATCAATAATCCTGATCAAGCACAGGATGAAGTTTAGGTTCATGTAATTATACTTGTTATCATCCTGATCTATATGGCATTGTTTCCTTAGTGTTTACTTTATAGAGGTGATAATCTGGAGGAAGGTGTAAGAGAATATTCTTAAATAGTGAGACATATTGCTGCAGATTTTCAAGGCTGCTACTGGTCAAAAGTTGGGAAAAGAAAAGTAAATTTGAAATCTATCTATCAAGATTCCCCTCTATTTAACCTATGTCTTTCATATACAATTAAAACAATTTTTAATTGTACACCACCCAGAGTTACTTTGTGAGTGAAGTGGACAGTCTCTAAATTTCATAAATAAAGCCATAAATGTTTTTTGAACTGAGATCAGTGTTTCCTATATTCAGGTAAATTGTTCATGAATGTTGTAATAGGAAAACACTGCAGTAATTTTAATTTCTTAAGTTTTTACTTTTTGTAAGAAACTGTCACCCCCAAGATAGATCAGACTAGGAAATCAAAGTCATGAAGACCAATATTACTTTTGTTACATAGTAACAGAATCTTGCAAATCTGAATGTGCTTCCCTCCCTCTCCTTTTATCTTTGTTAGAATTAGGGAGAGTCTTGTCTGAGTTTATAATTTTGCCCGTCCAGTTTCTTTTATCTGACCATTGTTTTGCATCTGTTCCTCTGTTACTCAAGATAATTTCTTCTGGCTATTAGAGACACACAAAGTGGATCTTCATAACACCTTCTCTCGTGGATTTTAAATGTTAATGTTAAGCTCCTGCATAACATTGTGGTAGTTTATTTTATAAGTAGCTTTTGTAGCTTTTGTACACACACAGTCATACAAGTGTATAGATGCATAACTTGCTTAGTGTAAAAATGTTCTTTCTGTGCAATTTACTAACCTAGTTTATTAGTTTTATTGGTTTATTACTGTTACTCTTCTAAAGAAATTTCAACAACTTTATGTATTTTGAGGGCCAAATATGGCTCTAGGTTTGTGCCTCAGCATGCATATTTTTCCAATGAAATAGACCAGGACAGGAAGATTATTTTATTACAATTTATTCAGAATGTTCTGATTCAAAAATATTCCTCTCATTCAAAGAAGGAACCCAGATCCTCAGCTTACATTCTGTTTTATAGTTAACACATCAAAGGAAAATACAAGAGAAAGGTTGATTGGACAGGACAAAAGTAACTACCCCTTTGCAAAGAAAATCAGTTACATGGAGTTAAACATGTTACATATGTGTCCATTTAAATCAGCTCTGATGTAAGTAGGAGCGTAAAATTTAGCATGTTAATGATAATAGGTTGTTTGGAGCTCACAAACAGACAAAGCAGTCCCAATTAACATAAACTATCTCTCTTTTTCTTATCAGGAAATATTCTAATTTGGAGAACAAAGACAGTTTTTTTATATTGAAATTGAGGAATGTTGGAAGTTATCAACTATTTTACATTTCAGTCTGCAATGGTTTGATAAAACATTTAAAAGAGAGAGAGAGAAAAAGTCAAATTAAAATACAAAATAATTATGTTAGCAATGTTGTTAGTCCATGTTGTTGATACTACAAAGTCCATGGCCTTCAATATAGGTCATATTTTTAATAAAGAAATGATTCTTAGTAACAACAACTTACTTTATGCTGGAACTTGATAGTATTGATCTCAACAAAACATTTGAAATGAGAATTAGAATATTTAAATACATATTGGTGATTGTATTACTTCTACTGAACCAGCTTTCATTTCTTTTAGGTTATTTATTCCAAGGAACTTAAATATTTTGATCATGGGAAAAAGAACAAAGCTGTATATAACAGAGTAAGGATGCTGTAGACTGAAAAATACAAATTATGGAAATTAGACTTTTAAAAATATGTCCAGTATCTTTTTTCCTTTTTGAATTTTTCCTTTTTGAAAATAAACATAATCTCTGCTCAATATTGCTTTTTTAAACCATTCTATCTTATACTTGTGACTTATACGTATAATTTACGTGATTATCAGTATTAACCATAGAGTGTTCATTGTGTATAATTTGTTTTCTAAGAAAGAATTACTCAGACTGATAATACTTTAGCTTTGGGCAGTGAGGAGGAAAACCCATCCATCTAATTTAAACTTGTTGCTTCACTTGTATGTGCACTGGATTTTCTGTCCACACCCATAGCTGAAGTCCTTCAAAAGAAATTCAGAAAGAGCAGCAAGCCTGTAGGTTTCTTCCTCCCTTGCCGATGTTTTTGATTATACCAGAGAGAAACCTGCCTCCCAGCCTGCACATAAGTCCAGTACAGTTCCAAGGAGGTCTGGAGCATATAGAAACTGACCAGCGGGCAATATAGCACATTGCTTTCTCAGACTGTCCTTAGACTCTAGAAGGACAGCCTGAAGCAGTTCTGCTAAGTTGGGTTTCATCATCTGGAAGAGGCAACTGGCTTCTTCAGATCAGCTGGATCCAGAATCAGATAAAGGGAAGTATTCCAATACCTATCCTCTGAACTGATCTGACTCCCCAGCTGCAGGAGAATCATGATTTCAGGAATACTAAGTAAACTCAGCCAAAGAGCACTGACAAAGCTATTGTTGGTAAGATTCCTTCCTTCCAAATGTTAGAAACATTTTTTCCCCCATTAAAGTGGTAGCTATGCAAAATGGCTACCTCCTTGTATGGAATGAGTAGGTGGTTGCATCATATAAATGCCTCTCTTTCCTATCTCACCATAATTCTGATTTATTTTGAAATGTTTGACTTCCTCCCTCTGCCCTGCATATAGCAGATTGCAGAATCAAATTGTGCAATGAGTGACAGCATATAATTTATTTATTTATTAGATTTCTATACCGCCCTATTCCCGAAGGACTTAGGGCGGTTTACAGGGCAAAGTTAAAAACAGTTAAAACAGTACAAAAGTTAGAATACAATTAAAATTAAAATAGAATTAAATAACGTTAGCCCAAATTTAAAATTTAATTTAAAATTTAAAAATTTAAAACCCCTCAGTCCAGTCCAGCTAAATCAAACAACCAGGTTTTTAGGTCCCGGCGAAACGAACGAAGGTCGGGGGCGGTCCGGAGTTCCACAGGCAGGTCGTTCCACAGGGCAGGCGTGCCCACAGAGAACGCCCTCCCCCTAGGGATAACCCGCCGGCACTCACTGACCGGCGGCACCCTAAGGAGGCCCTCCCTGTGGGAGCACACAGGACAATGGGAGATTGATGCTGGCAGCAGGTGCTCCCTAAGATAACCCAGACCCATGCCATTTAATGCCAAATAATGCCTCCTGATCCAGGAAAGGTTGCAACTGTCACCCAAGATCATGGCAGGAGCTGCAAATTTAGGAGATCCTCCAAATTATGAGCCAGTTCTGCCTATGGTATACCCTGTGCAGAATGAAAGGTGGTACATCTTTAGAGTCATTATTTAAAATCCAATAATATTAATTATAGTTTGGCTTTTTTAAAATTCTGGAACACATAAGCTTGTTTAATAGTTTATTATATGGAGTCCTACACAAAACTGGTACTGCAGCATATCACCATTTATTTTTTTATTTTTTTATTTTATTTTAATTCCATTTATATCCCGCCCTTCTCCGAAGACTCAGGGCGGCTTACAAGCTTAGCAGTAGCCTTCATTCTATGTATATGCCTGCTTATTAGGGCTTTCACACACCCCCAAGCGGCATTATTACAAAGTCAGCTTAATTGCCCCCAACAATCTGGGTCCTCATTTTACCTACCTCGGAAGGATGGAAGGCTGAGTCAACCTTGAGCCTGGTGGGATGCGAACCTGCACTAATTGCAGGCAACTGGTGTTACTTAAGGAGGCATTAGCCCACTGCTCCACCAAGGCTATAATACAGGGGTCTTGCTCAGAAGGCAGTTTTGTCTACAATTTTTTGGTGCCAAGGATAGGGTGAAAATATTAGTATCTAGCCTGACATTTCTGAAGTAGAAAATACCTGAAAATGCAATTGATCCATGAAAGCCGTTGCTCTTTTTTCTCCTTTTCATCAACAGACAACAGCTCCATTTTATAAAATTGAAGATGTTACAATACCAGTAGCTGTGTGGAGTGGAGGAAGAGACATTATTGCAACAAAAAAAGATGTTGAATTACTGACTTCTCGAATCACTCATTTAGTTTTCTATAAGAATATTCCTTACTGGCAACATATGGATCCCATCTTGGGCCTAGATAGTCCACAACAGCTATATAATGATATACGTAAGCTAATGCAGAAGTACTAGGTTTAATTTTAGAGGTGGAACCTAAGGAAGAGGCAAGATCTTAAAGCATTTGTTTATTTTTGCCATGAACTCTTCAAATCTAATGTTTAAATTGTATTGAAAAATAAATGTTAGAAATTAACTTTTAAAGTAAACTATGTTATACATGTACTCAAAATGATATGCATACAAATAACTTTGTAAATGATTTCCTGGTCTAAATAACATGAAGTTCCAAGATACCTTAGACTGACCAGAAAGTTTAATTTGAAAAAAGTAGTTTAAACTATATGCAAGCAGATGGTTCTGTTGAGCAGTTAGCTGGTATTTATTAACATTCTATGAGCATTTTACTCATTTGCATTTTACTTGTATTTGTGATTTTAGGTTCTTGTTCCACTTATATTTTGTAAGAAATTCATGTTTGTTCATTTTTGAATTTGGATTGTTCAGAGTTGATTCATTTTTGGTTCTTATGAAAAGATTTTGAAGAACAATGGTCTTTCATAAATATTGTTAGTTCATTTCAGGCTGCTTTGTTACTTGTAACTTTCTATTATTGTTCATTTTTTTTGCTATTAAATAAATATTCTTCCATTGATTAATGAACAGATCAATTCAATGTTACCTGGAAAAGCCCTTAGAAACCAAAGACATTTCCTTCCTCTTTATCTGCTTCTAAGGCCGTGGTGGGGAGCCTCTTTATGGGCACATGCGCCATTGCTCCAGTCCTAGGCCTTCAGCTGGGTTTTATAAAACCTTTTCACTTTAGGCCTCCGCTGCCATGTGCAAAAAAAAAAAGAGGTTCAATCAATCAATTTCAACTTCTTGCGGGGAAAAAAAGATCTCGCTAAGTTGGAATTGGTTGATTGAATTTTTTAGTCCCACCCAGTCTGCCGTTACCACTGCAGCCATGCCCAGCCAATGGGCCACACCCAGCCAATGGGCCACACTCAGCCAATGGGCCACTCCCACCCAGCACCTGACGATACATAAGTGGGTTTTGGGTTGCAGTTTGGGCACTCGGACTCTAAAAGGTTAGCCATCACTGTTCTAAGGCCATCTGTTCTCAAGAGTGAGCAACCTGATTATAAACTTTCTTCAGAGTGAGTGTCTCTTTGTCCTCATTTATGTCCTGTGAACAGATCATTAAGCAGTTTGAAGCATTATATGTTTGATCAGATGCTTTTAATATACAAAGTTGACGTCTTCATTGAACTAGTGCTTGAAAGTATGTTCCTTTTTCTGACTTGATTTCTTTGGGAAGCCAGTTTTGTGATAGTACATACTATAGGAGTAACATTTCTTCCTTTCACTTATCTCTCTTATTTCAATCTTTCTAGTATTAGTGTGTTTTGTTTTTTCCTCTTTATGCTAGGGTGTGTAGAAATCTAAAATAGTTTAAGATGCTTTAACTATATGAACTAAAAGAAATGTATCAGTCAGTTGAGGGCAGGCATCCCCAATCTGCATGGATTCTTTTGGAGAGGTTTTCTCAAGCATAGGCATAGGCGAAGGTGAAGGTTTGTTTTCCGAGCTTGTGGGTTGCTTTCCAAATGTTTAATTACCAGGCTTGGTGACATGTTCAGCGGAGTTTAGCAGATGTCAATGTCAGTGTTCTTCTGTTTATAAGAACATTTTCTGCAAAAGGTTGGGTGATACTACTACTGCTGCTTGCAACTGGCTAGGCATGTAAAGCTTGCAGCTTTACATGCAACTTGCTCCATTTTACATCAGACTTGCATTTCAACTTCTGCCTCTTTATTCTGCTCTTTTAAATTGTTTGGTGGAATACATTATTGACAGAGATCACATTGAAAGATCAACTAAGAAATCAATGTCCATAGACATTAATCTGTGGACTAGTGAAGCTGCAATCAGCTGATGGATAATGATTGGGCGTATAAGGATCTTTTTGTTTATGTACCTTGTAATTATGATTTATCTATTTTTGCATATATATTCAAGTTATATTCCATTGCAAGCTTTGTGTAGGATCTATTCAGTATCAAGTTCTTTCAGATGACACAACTAGATAAGGTAAAGTACATTCTTTAATTTTTGTCCTTAATTTGTATGGGAAATATTTTTATCTTGCAATACTGTTTTAGATGTTAATTAGTTTTTCCAAAAAGAATCTTACCATTCATTCCCTGAAGTATAATCCTTTAGAATGAAGGCACATCTAGTCATGTTACACAAATAATGCCACTAGTATTTAAATCGTATTTTAACTGGTACAATTTACTATGAAAAATGAAAAGCATAATCCAATAGTTGAGAAAACATTATAGGTAAAAATATTGTTTGAACTTTCAAAGTAAAACAACTGATATCTAAAGATCTGAAAGCCCATTTGGGTCTTCTCGTGTCTTCATAAAAATATTGCAAATACCATAGATCAAATGGTAAAATCCCTACCTGTAACAGAAGTCATAGCTAAACAATAATGTTTTCTGGAAATTCTTTATTTTAATATGTTATATAAATATGGGTAAAGAGAAATTGGGTGCATTTACAGTGACTATCCCATAACCTTTTAATTATTTTAATAACAATTTTCAAAGCCCTCCAGGCCAATTTCAAAATTAACATATGACTAGTTAAATTGTGATTAGTTACTGTCGTGGAAAAAAACCCAGTGGAAAAGACAAGAGACAGCAACACAAAGCAATAATTCTTACTTTAAGATTCAGAGGTTTATTTTTCTAATAATTTGGAACATAGCAAGCATAATAACACATCATCACGTACATTAATAACCCATTGCAATGGGGACCATATGACAATAGCAGAATCCAATAGGACAGCTACAGTAGAGGCCAATGGCAAATCAATCAGGTCCAGTACCAACCTTTTATACCCTTTCTTGTTCTAAGAGTGTAGTCAGATGCTCCGCTGACTTTTGCTGACCCCTTACTGCCCCCCTGTTGACCTACTTTCTACATATACTTTCTGCTGAACATAACTTTCCACATATACCCGTGTACACTGGAATCCACATCCAGCAGCTACTTTCAGTTCCCTATTTCTCCCCTGGTTTTAATACTCATGAGCCAAATATACATAGACCTATCTACTTTGTAATTTCATATTGCACAAAGCTCAGCAGATTAGAAATAGTATGTTCGTATTGTGAAACAGTATAAAGTTCAAGTCAAAGCTTTGTTTTAAATCACTGCTGTGGGGCCTATCTCAGGTTTGCTCCAGCCTCAACTTATTATATGAGGAGGGGACTATATTTTCATCTCCCACAGTTACCATTAGTTTTTTTTAAAAGTGCTAAAGCTTCAACATCACTTATATACCTGGTAGAAATTCACCACAAGAAGGAGCATAACACCAAGGTGAGATTGCCAGATCATTAGATACCTGCTTTTCAAGGAAAGGGACCCTGAAAAACAGAAAGGAAAATTATAAACTTACAAACTTTGATGTTGAGAGGTGGGAAATCTGTGGGATTTGATTCATTAACAAGATTTAGGGAAATGGAATGTGTTGCAGATAATGGAAAAAAGTCTCTATTGTAAAACAAAGGCAATGCAGAAGATTCCATTTTTAACAAGGATGAAATGTTGAGATAGCCAGCCTGCTTGTCGACAATGAAATGCTGGCAGTTTCTCACCTTGTTAACAAAGATTCCTTGTAAGGATGCCCTTTAAATGAACTTTAATGACAAAACATTAAAAATAAAAAAATAAAAACCAAACAAGATGAAATGTTACAATTTGTGGTGGATTCATCACTAGATTGTCAAAATTTGTCTAATTTTACAGACTGTATAACAAAATTTAGCTATGTTCAAAGAGACGAAACATTGAGTGGCAAGTTAAGACTTTCCCATTGTTTTAGGACTAAAGAGGCTTTTCCCACAGTAGGAAATGATTGTCTATTTTTGTTTGTTTGTTTAAAATGTTTATATATCCCTCCACCTTTCAGACAATTCTGGGTGGCTACCAAGTGCATTTTATTTGGGTGACAAACCCAAATTGGGTAGGTGTAAACAGTATTGTTTTCATCAGGTGTTCATTGAACAGTAGAACAATCTTAAGATAAGGAGGATTGTTCTTGGGCTGGTGAAGACTAGAACTCACAGTCCTCTGGTTTCTAAGTCACCACCATAATACTACACCAAATTGGCTTTTTTTATAAGACACCTAATTAATGATACTTTGCATCTAATCTATTGCTTTTGAAACCATTTAATCCAAGCTAAATTGCATTTTATAGTCTCCACACCATATGAATTTTATATTTTATTTCCCATAAATCTAAAACACTTATTTTTATGAAATGTAGATATATCCATAAGATGAAACTATCAATCTTCCCTTTTTCAGTGTATCATGACCAATATTTAATTCAAACAAAGTTTCAATGAAGTCATTTCAAAGCCGACTCCTCCATTTTTAATATTTGGCCAAACTTTTTTGTAGTGCAGTTAGAAACTTCATTTATACAAGAATGAAATTACTGGTTAGTCTTGAGCCTACATGCATAACATTGGGAGCTAAGTAAGAACTCAAGCTGAATCAATTGTATGTTTATTTATGTAAGTATGTATTGTTTCTTTGGCTTCATAGATGTCCTTCTCTGTGCCTCTCCTTTAACATCCTTAAAAATGGAATTTTATTATTGCTTATTTTGGGCTGTTAAGGACTAATTATAATCAACGCTCCTTATTTCTACCACTTATCAAATACAGGATCATCCTGTTATAATAACAGAAGAAACTCAACAAAGATATCAAAACTGATAAAGTGTATTCTTGGTTATATGTCTATACTGTTAGATGTTTTTGTGCCAGCCATGGCAGTTCCCCAAAAAGGTCATCAGATGGGAGCAAAGAGGCATCTTTGCTCCCACTGGTGGGTCAGGGGTCCCCGGCCCCTGCAGCCCCATTGGAGAGAGTTAATTGGTAAGGGAGGGGCTGAGGACCCCCATAAAAACCTCTGCTCAAGGGCTGCTCCCTCTCTCACGCTCTGCTTGCTTGCTCTCTCTTGTTGCTCTCTTGTGGGAATGATCCATGAGCTCAATCTAGGCATGGATGCCTCCATGCCAGGAAACTCTTTCTCTCTACTCTATCATTAAATAAAGCTTCATCTGATTGCATCCCTGCGTGCTGCCTTTTTTACTTGGAAGCACCTTAACGAACCATCGGTCTCGTGAGGCCATATCACAAAATGGTAGCAGAGAGGATGGTTTAAGGCAACGCTTCCAAGCCAGCAACTAGAAGCAAGATGCCTGGAGGTTCCAGCAAGAACCCATTTGAGCCGGATGGCAGGAGATCCCCGATTGTGACCAGGAGTCTTCAATCAAGGACGGCAGCCCTGCATCCAGCCCCTGATGCAAGCTCCGCTCCAGGTGAGAGCACAGATGACCTCTATTCCCCCAGAGGACCCAGCGGAGTGCCAGGGACCCCTTCGCATGCCTCCCCACAGCTGCAAGCCACAGAGGGAAGCATGGAAGGCTTACAATCCTCCCAAGACTGCCAAGACACCCGGGAAGCGGCCCAGGACCAGGACAAGCGCCGCGTGGACCAGATGACTAACCAGGAATGCAGGGAGCTGCTCCTAATGTTCCTTGCAGCACAAAGGACGCCACAAGCCTCTCCACGAGGGATACCAGCGCAGGGGGCCTCTGGACAGCGGGTAAGTCCTTCCCCAGTGCCCACGAGGCCCCCTAACATGGCACCAGCCACCCTGGGGGACCCCGGGGCCCCAGATCTTTTGGCGGGAAATTTCCCGCCAAACTGTGATCTGCAGCTTCCGGGGCCAACCGGAAACAAGATGGCGGCCCCCAGGACACCAAAGTGGTTTGATAGGCCTCAGCCAAGCCTCGAGGCCCAGCAATCGGTGGCATCCAGCCGAAACCGCACGGAAACCACCCGGTCTTCCCCACCGGAAAGCCTCAAGGCCTATAATGGCATCGAAGCCTGCCCAGACGAGACTGCTATAGCAGAGATTGGAGCAACTATCCAAACCCTGGTTGTGGCCCTGGAAGCCAAAAAGACCGCAGTCTTGACATCAGGGGTAGCCAGCCTCCCTCGCTACCCCCAGGAGGCTCCCGAAGGAGCTCCGGGGCCTCCAACCATCTCCCCGGGGCCTAACTGCTACGTCCTGCAACCCCAGAGGGCCCCCAGTGAACCCCTGGGCCCTCCGGCCTACTTTTTGCCGCTGCCCAGATGCCCTGCTTGCCAGATGGTCTTCGGGGGGCCTCCGGATGAGGCCCCCTCCTCCAGCGCCGTCTTCAGCCACCTCCAGGGTCTTCAGGACCAGCGATGGGCTCCTCCGGGCGATCCTGGGCATCTCTGTGCCATCCCGGCCCCATCCTGCAGTCTTCGCCCCCTGGTGAGTGTTTCAGTGCTGGGGGGCTTCAGGAGGAATCTTCGGGGCTTCTGCGGCCTTCAGCCCCTCTTCAGGCCCAAATCCTGGCCTGCAGGCCCAGGCCTGGGCCTGGCCCAGAGGCAGAGAGAGAGACATCCGCTCCCTCTGCCTCCTGGGCTCAAATGAATTCTGGGCATGCCCAGTCAGGGCCATCCAAAAATCAGAGAAAAATACCACCACATGCCAGCAGAGGGATCCCTTTTCCATTCACCTCAATGGAGAACTCACAGATGTATAGAAATGGACATAGAGCTAAATAAAATTCCCTTTCATCTGCTTCTGCCCTCCCAAATAATTTTGCAAAACTGCAACTTGGGGGGGGGGGAGAATTACAGCAGTTGGAGTAAAGAAGTGCAGATATGTCTATTAAAGGAAGGGACTCTAGAGATGGTTCTGGATCCCCCACCTCTTCCCTGGGGACCCCAAGAAGAGTGGTATCATAGACAAGCATATACCACTCTATTGAGCTCACTGGATGGCAACTTGTACCCCAGCATTCCAGATGGGCTCACAGCTGGCGAGGTTTGGGGGTTATTATACAATTTATTCAACAGCGACAGCATTGGTTCGATCACCAGACTCACAACTGAGTTTTACACCACCAGACTGAGGTTTGGGGCTAACATGGCCGAGCACCTGGGAAAATTGAAGGCGCTCAGGGCAGAACTGATGTTCAGAGACTACCTTGTACCTGAGGCGAACATGGTCGCTGTCATTCTGGCTTCCCTGGACAAAAATTGGAGCAGTTTCATTGTTTCACTGGAGGGGACAACGAAGGAAGCCATGACTCTATCCTACCTCACAGGGAGGCTCATTGAAGAGGACAGGAGGCGCAGAGATGCAGGAGAATATGCCAGAGCCACCACCCAGCGAGCCAGCAGGAGGCACCACAACTCAGAGCAGGTTAATGCTCTACTTAAGTGTTTCATCTGTGGTTCTGAGGGGCATCTGAAGAAGGACTGCCCCCATCACCAACAAGGCCCCAAGCGCGGTCCCAATCTCTCTTGTTGCTCTCTTGTGGGAATGATCCATGAGCTCAATCCAGGCATGGATACCTCCATGCCAGGAAACTCTTTCTCTCTACTCTATCGTTAAATAAAGCTTCATCTGATTGCATCCCTGCGTGCTGCCATTTTTACTTGGAAGCACCTTAATGAACCATCGGTCTTGTGAGGCCATCTCACATATACTGTAATGTTTCCCTTTGTGACCATCTTGTGTCTTTATCACTTGTAAAGCAATTGATTCTATATTGGGGATCTCCTGCTAGTATGTGCACATGTTCAAATGTAATCAATACATTACATGCAATCAATAGAACAATATTATGTGAGAGCTATGTAAACTCACATCTCTAGGTCCTGGGATTTTTTAATTGAAACAGAGCAGTGACTCATAACCTCCAAGCTTTAGAGTAATAAAACACTCTTTGTGTTTTGTTGCATTATTTTGCCATGACAGTAGGATTAGCCCAGAAATGTAGCATTCAATTAGCATACAAGAAAATAGTTTTGCAACTGATCCTTGCAGAATGCCTTTATGAGTATTGCAGTGGCATTGTGGTGTTCCATGACCATGAGTCTAACATTCAGGTGCTTCAGAATTGGCTTATGACAAGTAGAGTTAATAGAGAAAGCAGAAGTAAAATTGTATATCATGTTCACATGATCTCTTGCTTTAAAACCATGGTGATTTGCTTAATGACCAAAAGAAAATGGGGTTGGAAGCCCATCACAGTCACCTGATCAGCCTTTCAGTTCTATTAATACTTAAATTCAGATCCACTTTCTTGATTGGAATTTATTTATATTATTTATTGTATTGGGCTCCCGATGACTGTGAAGAACACTTCCCTACTATTGGTCCGTAAAAAGCTGTTATGAATATCTTATCTAAATAAGATACAATAAACAAATGGCATTGCAATATTAATTTGCTGGTGGATCACGGACATTATTTTTATAAGCCCTATGATAGTTTCTTTGTACTTATGCAAAGATCAGTTAAGATGGTAGTTTGATCTTTCTGCTCTATTAATTGATTAGAAGGCTTGTATTGAAAAGGGCTTATACTGACAAAGCTTTACAACTGTTCTGCATGTTCTTGCTTTGCAGAGACCCACAATGTGGCTGGTTTGGGTGGTGATATGCTTAATCCAACAAGCAGTGACCTCAGAAAAATCTATAAATGGAAGAAATTTGAATCCTGAACATCTGATGAACATTGTAAATTGCTCATCTGGGTGGTGGTAAAGGGGAAGGGGTCCTCATGATTTATTCAGCCAGTTTCTCAAGAAAAAGGGTTGAATTGACAGAAGTTCCTGACTTTTTGGGAGACAGTTTTGAAATGTATTATTCAACTTCCAATTCCAGATTAATTGAGTAACTAACACTAAAAAAAGCCCTTGTTTTAATGGCCCTTAAACACCTTAAACACTACATCAAACTGGCTATTTTGCAAGACACATAATCAATGATCTATTATTGCTTTTGAAACCATTTAAACCCAGCATGTTATAGTCTCCACAACATATGAATGTAATCCCTTAATTCAGGGTAGAGTCAAGGTGACTGGATGGAGGTAGGCATGTATTGTCTGGATGTCCTTCCTGACACCACATGGAGTTCACAGCAGATATTTTTTCTAAACATCCGCCACTACCTAAGATTGAACTCTCAAACTTCCAAGTGGGAAAGCAAGTGTCTTCATTACTAGGCAATCATGCTGCTTGATTAAATCATACTGACCATCTTAAAAAGGCATATCATCATTATGGCAATAGTACTGTAAATTGTGCTTCTTTTACAATTCTGTTTGTGAAAACAGAATTGTCTGCCCTATCTATCCAAACACTTTATGTTTGGCTAGACAGGGCACAACTACTTTGGAGTATAGAAAATATGTTGCTGGTTTGGCATTAACTTCTAGTTCAGGGAGATCTCACTGTGCACAAAGGGAAAAATTATACCAGTATTTAAGATATGTGGACTTCAGCTTCCAGAATTCCCCAGCCAGCATGGGAAGGTTCATACATCTACAAGTTGTCAAGTTTGAAAAATATTAGATTATACCTTCGTATTCCTACATAATGGGAAAGTATGGGGCAAAGAAGAGAAGGGAGTACCTTCATCTAGTAAAAACAAACAAACAAAGACAATACTTAGATAGTGACCACTTATTTTAAAAAAAACATTTGTCACATTATAAATAGTTAGAGTAGTAATGCTCCTGAATACTATCTAGCTTTTTCAAGGCATTGTTGATTCATTTTTTTCCTGCAGAGTGAAATCATCCAGTACTGGGGATACCCTAGTGAAGAGCATGAAATCCTGACAAGTGACGGCTATTATCTCAAAGCAAACAGAATTCCTAATGGAATACACAGTCCTGAAAAGACAGGTATTTTGGAGATGAATTATTAGTATGTTTATGCAGTATTTCTAAGGCAAATGTCTGCTAGATTCACTGTACTAATACAAGTCAGGCGATCAGGGAAAAGTGGTTTCAATGTCATGAAATCAGAAGTAAAAATATGAGAAACAGAAGGAATAGTGTGGACAAGGTCAGGTCTGATGTCTTTTAATTAAGACTTATTCTGATATCTTTAATCTGGTGCCCTTCTATTAGAACTTAATCTGTCACTAATCCAAATGATCAGTGATTCCTGTCTCCACTTGTTTGCAAACGTTTGCACTGAAGTCACTCAGAATGTAAACTATGTATTTTTGAACTTATTCCATAGTTTCTTGGACTGTAGCATAAAAGCCCTCTATTTCAAGCTCTGTTGTAGCAGTCATTGGGGCATAAATTTGGATAATTGTGATGCTGAGTGGCTTGACATAAATTCTGATGGTCATTTTTCAGTCACTGACTTTTTAAGAAGTTTTTCATTGCTCTAGTTTCTTGCTTACAATAAAGACTACTCCATTTGTTTTCCTGGTATCATGTCCTGAATAATAGACAAGGAAGTTTTCAGATTGCAAAAAGCCATTGTCCAACCAGTGTAGTTCACTGACATCCAGGAGATCAATTTCCAACCTGATTGTCTTTGACAATATTTAATTTCCCCTGGCTCATTCCTTTGACATTCCACATGGCTATCCAATCTATCTCTGTATAACACAGACATTTGTTTATGTCACTGGCTGTGTAAGCAAGTTGGATTCTTGTCTGCTGGGCACCCTATCTGACATGTTTGAGACCCTTTCTATGAAATTTTCTTGGAGAATGTTTTGCTGGGTCTTTCTCCAACCCAGTAACTTACTTTTCAACAGCTGCCCAGGGATAGCAACTACCATGGTCCTTGTTAACCTGAGTAACAACCAATTTGGTATGGGATTCTTTTTCTGTTGTCTTATCATAGTTAATGGGTTTATGGCTACTCTTAGTCTGGTTCCTCAGCTGAGACCTATTTGGCTTTCCAGTATACTTTCTGGTGGCATACGTCCAGCATAGCTTTCAACCTTAATAAAACATACAAGCCCTTCTTCCATGACAAGGGAGTATCCATATGGAGGGGAAAACATGCTTTATCCTGATGAAAGCAGGAAGACCCTATAGATTCCCTATTTCAGTTACTTCATTTTCAGAATAATCTCCATCCAAGAGTTTTGTTTGTATGTTTTGTTTGTTTGTTTGTATGCATGTGTAAAAGAACAGCAGGAAGAGCCAGAGGGCAGAATTAAGTGAGTCATCAGCCTAGAATCATTAAATTTCCACCATCTAAGTCCAACACCTCTTGAATTCTACTGATTCTTATCTAGTACCAATTTAGTATTGAACACTGACTAAATTCTTGTGTATAGGCTTGAGCAATACATCTTCTTAATTGCGTAAATTTTTTGGATTGCTAACAAAGAATTAAAGCGAGACTGATATAGCTATTTCAAACTTATTTGTTCTCATGAGTCAGCCACACCCTTCTGAGATTTGAACCTGGGCTGATTGCACATTAGGCAGTTGTTTTAACCACAGGCTCTTTCTCACTTTGTCAGCTGCATCGGGGAACGAAGAGGCAGGGGAGATATGTCTTGAGTATTTTATAATCTTCTTAATTATAATTTAAACTTGTGTTCCTGATTCTTTGTACCTGACAGTATGTAGATGATGTAAAAGAGATGAGAACCAGTTTGGTGTAGTAGCTAAGACATCAGGCTACAAATTGAAAACTGAGTTCAAGTGCTGCCTAAAGCAGCAAGCCAGATAGATTACCTTGGGCTGGTCATCATTTCTCAGCTTTAGAAGGGGGCAATGACAAACCTCTTCCAAAAAAACCCATCAAGAAAACTGCAGGGACTAGTTTCCTTCCTTCCCCCCTAAAATATGTAACTAAATCAGACTTGGGACTTTTATGGACCAAAGGTCACATCCAGCCTTTGGCTCTTCCTGTCTGGCCTGTGTGAAGTTAATTAGAAATTAGAAATCAAATGTAAATAAGTGAATGCCATGAATGCAATACAACTGCATTGCTTTTAATTTGAAGGCAAGTGCTTCCCCCCCCCCAGTTAACGTGTGGATGTGTGTGAGCCCACGCACCATCATAATAATGTGTCTGCCCTCCACAACAGTCCCAGTTTCTCATGTGGCTCTGTTATTACTCAATCAGCTTTGCATGTGTGTGAGCCTACGCACCATCATAATAATGTGTCTGCCTGTTCTGTACCAGCCTGCTACCGGCCCTGCAGAAAAGGCAGGGACAACCCCTTTTACAAGAAGGCAAGAGGCTGGAATTACGCCTGCCAAATTTATTGGTACAAAAACCAAGAGCCTTGGTGGAGCAGTGGGCTAATGCCTCCTTAAGTAACACCAGCTGCCTGCAATTAGTGCAGGTTCGCATCCCACCAGGCTCAAGGTTGACTCAGCCTTCCATCCTTCCGAGGTAGGTAAAATGAGGACCCAGATTGTTGGGGGCAATTAAGCTGACTTTGTAATAATGCCGCTTGGGGTGTGTGTGAAAGCCCTAATAAGCAGGCATATACATAGAATGAAGGCTACTGCTAAGTTTGTAAGCCGCCCTGAGTCTTCGGAAAAGGGCGGGATATAAATGGAATTAAAATAAATAAAATAAATAAAAAACAAATAGAACAAGACACGAACCAAGAAACAGGAGCTTTTCAAGCGATTGCCTTCAGCAAACCAGCCCTCCCACGCATTCCCCTTTTATACAGTTCAGGGTGTGGCTTCTCTCTGCCTCCTTCCGAGGTGCCCCATTGCCTTCCTCTGTTTACTCCTGATTGACTGCCTCCTGCGTCGGGCGTCCTTGAACAGGGCCAGCTGTGGGTCATCTTCATCTACGCTGTCAGGCTCACACAGCTGGGTCTGCGTCGTGACCAGGTGAGAGGGGCCTGGCTGAGGGCTCTCATCAAGCTGTCCAACCCCCTCAGCAAGCTCTTCAACACCCCCCTCCTCCTCCTCTGAGTCGTCCAACCCAACTGCCGAACCCACAGGCTGACCCTGAATCACAACACTGCCCTCCACAACAGTCCCAGTTTCTCATGTGGCTCTATTATTACTCAATCAGCTTTGATATGCATCAAAGTTCTGTTGGCACTAAAGAAACTGGGACAAGTATGGTAACTAATTTGTTTTTCATTTACGGAATTACATACCACTTTTCAAACCATTTTTTCCACAGCAGTTTCAACACAAAAATAAAATAATGCATCACACTTGAGGTGGGAGGAAGGCTTTCCTTGTGAATTCGTAGTTTTGTAATACATGCATCAATATTGAGACCTCATTGAATGTGTACCTTCTGTAGGTCAACATTTTGGCATTAGCTCCCAAACTCTGAAGGGCACGTATTTGAAACATTTCCTCTATTGCTATTATATAAGTATAATATAAGGGACATGGTGGCTCAGTGAGTTAGGACGCTGAGCTTGTCGATCAGAAGGTCAGCAGTTTGGTGGGTCGAATCCCGAGTGCCGTGTAACAGAGTGAGCGCCTGTTACTCGTCCCAGCTTCTGCCAACCTAGCAGTTCGAAAGCACGTAAAAATGCAAGTAGAAAAATAGGGACCACTACGGTGGGAAGGTAACAGCGTTCCGTGTGCCTTTGGGGTCTAGTCATGCCGGCCACATGACCATGGAGATGTCATCGGACAAGCGCTGGCTCTTCGGCTTTGAAACAGAGATGAGCACTGGCCCCTAGAGTCGGAAACGACTAGCACGCATGTGCGGGGGAACCTTTACATTTACCTTAAGTATAATATTATAATATATAATATTATATAATAATATATAATATTACAATATATAATATTTAATATTATATTATATATATAAGTCGTCCATGACTTTGTGTACCTCAGCTCAACCATCTCCGACACTCTCTCTTTAGATACTGAGCTGAATAAATGTATTGGTTTATTCAGACTTGCAAAGAGAGTATGGCTTAATAAGAAGCTGACAGAACATACAAAGATCCAGATCTATAGAGCCTGTGTCCTGAGCATACTCTTGTACTGCAGTGAGTCTTGGATCCTTTATGCACGGCAGGAGAGAAAGTTAAACACCTTTCATATGCACTGTCTCCGACGTATTCTTGGCATCAACTGGAATGACAAAGTTCCAAATAGCGCAGTCCTGGAATGTGCTGGAATTTCTAGCATGTTTACACTATTGAAACAGCAATATCTATGCTGGCTTGGGCATGTTGTGAGAATGGCTGATGGTCAGATTCTGAAAGATCTTCTGTATGGAGAACTAGTGCAGGGAAAGCGCCCCAGAGGGAGACCAGAGTTGTGATATAAGGATATCTGCAAGAGGGATCTAAAGGCCTTGGGAATGGACATAAACAGCTGGGAAACCTTGACCTCTGATCACTCAGCTCGGAGGCTAAAGATGCAGCATGGTCTTCTCCAATTCGAAGGGACACTTGTGGGGCAGGTTGAGGCAAAGAGGCAGTCCCAGAACCAGCGAAATCTGGAGGCTAGACAGGGGACAGATTGTATCTGCCCTCAGTGTGGAAGGGACTGCCACTCTCGAATTGGCCTTTTTAGCCACACCAGATGCTGCTTTAGGACCTCTTTCCAGAGCACGATACCATAGTCTCTCAAGACTGAAGGATACCAATGATGATGATTATATAAGTAATATATTGAATAATATATTGAATAATATATTACTTACAATTATCTAGGGAGGTGCTACTGCATTTTGTTTAATGGGTTTGGGTGGCACTAAGGTCCTCTCCATTTTTGGAATTCTTTCCTAGAGATATTATCACTGCTTTTGGTCTTGCTTCACAATCTGATTATTTTGCAATGACCGAAACAGCTGTTCCTGTTTTGTAACTTCTAAACATTACTTTTTACAGCATATTTTGTTATAGATTGTTTTTATTGTGACCTTTATTTGAGCTCAGTTCCATTGTAAGCTCTGTGTAAATGGTATGTAAGGGTTGAATCACCTAGTTGTAGTTTAAATAGGATATTTTGATGAACAAGTGAGGGGAAAATCCTTGTAATGTGCCTTTAATACCCTGTACTTATTTCTCCACATAATCATCAAATATTCCTGCCAATAAAAGACAAATTTCTTAAAACATACAGAAAAGACCTCTACATTTTGTTTCTTCAACCAAATCCTAATAGTCCTTTCCAATTCTTCATTTGAATCAGATACATGTCCACAAAAGTATTCCTTCCATCCTTTTCCCCTGCAGGTGAAACTTTGTGATCATATTTCCTGGACTAATGCTTGTTTGGGTAATACAGTGAGCCACATATCATGACAAATGCTGGCAAATTTCAAGTGATGAAGCTTTCACCTCTGCCATCAGCATGTGAAAACCCATCCTGCACAAACTGTCTAATTTTGAAGAATATCAATAATGTGACCAGATGTATGATTTCCTGTGAAATCCCAAGCTTTAAGTGATCTGCTGATTGTCCTTAATCACTTCATTAATTTTTTCTCACTTGAAAGTCACAAGTTGTCCACTTTGCTCTGGCTCATGCAAAAAAGTTCTTCATTATTTGCCATCTTTGCTTTTTTTTGATCCATGCACATTGCTCCTGTCAATATAGTCATCATTATAAACAACCTGCACTCAACTATTAATCTCATTTGAATAGACTCCTTTGGCTCTTAAAAATTCAGTCATGGCATGTTGCTTAAAATGTACCAATGAGTTTCACTAAGGCTTCCATTTCACAAACAATAGCAACACTAACTTTTCTCATAACAACTTTCCAATAAGTGAAGTGAAACAAAAGGTACTAAAGAATAGTCTGAGCTTCTAGCATGTCAATACTATACTACCATCTATTGGCAATTTGTAAAATTGCAAACATTACTTTTCATTCAGCCTTCATACATTTATGCTCATATTCAGCCTCAAGGTTTCACAGATATTATAAAGATAGAACTGTGATGTTCCATATTAATAAAAAGACTATGTTCCTTGCTAGAATGATCCTTAAATGATATAATATTTAAGGTTGCTTACGTATTTTCAAGGGCCTAAACCAGCTGTGTTACTGGTATCTGGTTTTGTGACTGAAGGAAGAAGTTGGCTCATCAATCTTCCCAGAAATAGCCTGGGATTTGTTCTAGCAGATGCTGGCTATGATGTTTGGATAATAAATAACAGAGGAACTACCTGGTCTAGAAGACATCAGAACTTAACAATTGACCAAGAAGAATTCTGGAATTTCAGGTAAACTCAGAACAGTTTATAACAAATAAAAGCAGGTTTTTTTGCCAGAGAAATGGATCAGATTTTGTAGAATGGGAGATGTATCCTTTAGTAACTTTTCAAATTGTATTATATATTCAGAGTGAATTGTCAGATTCATTGGATTTATGACACTAAATTAGGGAGCCCATAGAACATAAAGATATTTTCCTCCAGTTTCAATATCAGTTATTCATTAAGGTTTATCAGTAATTCAGATTTTATCATTAAAATATCCTTTGAACCGTGCAGAATGTGGATGTACTGCCTATCTGCAACACTTTAAAGTAGCTACACTGCACATGCCTGCACTTTTTCCCACGAAAGGAAAAGGTGTTCCAGGTGCTATGAAGATCAAAACGCTAGGAGCACTTTGCCTCCTAAAACTTTTATATATATTAATAGCAAATATTAAATTGCAGTTACTATATGAAACCCAGCTTGGTTTAGGGATGAACAGCTCCGGACTAGAAGTTGGAAGATCATGAGTTCTAGTCCTTCCTTAGGCACAAAAGCCCATTGGGAAGAAGCTGATGGGAAACCACTTGTGAACTGTTGCAAAGAAAATGGTCCATGTACAAGTAGTCCTCAACAGTTACAACAGTACGTTTAGTGACTTTGATGTTACAACAACACTGAAAAAATGACTTATGACTGTTTTCCACGTTACGACCTTTATTTTTTAGAAAATTTTATTAAACGTACATTTAAAAACAAAAGTGGACATGATTCAACTTCCCTAGCTACAACACTACTATTAGTATTTCCTTATGTTACAGAAAGAAATAACAAAAACTTAAAATACATTTTATGACAGAGGACAGAGTATAACAAACTGTACATATAACATCTGTAAATTTTTTAGTAAACTGTCTTTCAGTCATCAACGTTATATTTACACATCTTTCAGTTGTTTCCTGATATAGGTGCCATTTTGCATGTTACAACCTTTGATCCCCAAGGGCATTTGATCAAAATTCAGACACTTGGCAACTGACTGGTATTTATGATGGTTGCAGGATCCTGGGGTCGTGTGATCACCTTTTATGACCTTCTGACAAACAACATCAATGTGGAAGCTAGGTTCACTTAACAATTGTATTACTAATTTAATTACTGCAGTGATTCACTTAACAACTGTGTCAAGAAAGGTGATAAAATGGGGAAAAATTCACTTAACAAATGTCTCATTAGCAACAGTGAGACTCAATTTTGGGCTCAATTGTGGTCATAAGTCGAGGACTACCTGTAGTCATCAGTAGTCAAAGTTGGCTTGAAAGACCACAATACATTCTATGAAACCAAAATTGCATCATGTATACAAAAGAGGAAGGTCTGCCTGAAAAAAAAAACCAGCTGTTTGAAGAAGTACATTTTTAGGAGGAAACAGATTAAGAGAAATAAACAGAAAAAAACTTCATACAGGTTCAACAAACTCAGTCACAAAATTCTGGCAAAGCAAATAGAAAACGAGGAAGGAGAGAGAACAGAAGAGAGTACAATATCTTAAATGGAAGCAAGATTGATCTCTCAGTGCAGTATTCCCTGACTTGTTCTTAATTATTAAGGCAAATCCTATCATTTTAAAAAATGAGCAATTTGATAATGAAACAATTTAAAAGACAGCTACTACTTTGGAAATCTAATGGGGTTAGTTTAAGTAGAGTGCCAAACATGTAATTAAAAATTAGTTTTCTTCACTCCTATGCTGTCTAGGTCAGAAACCAGGAGATTCAATCCCACCTTACCCATGAAAGCTGGCTAAGTGACTTTGGGCCAGTCATTCTCTCTCAGCCCAACTCAACTCACAGGGTAGTTGTCATTGGCAAAATAAGAGGAGGAAGGAGTGTAAGATATGTTCACCGTCTTAAATTATATTTAAAAAAACAATAAAGGCAAGATTAAAAAAAAACTTGCAGGCTTCTGATTTTTTTACCCTTAACCAGAATAAATCTCAACAGTGTTTTGTGTCTTTGCTTGTGTCCCTCTATTACAGTTTTCATGAAATGGCAATTTATGATATTCCCGCAACTATAAACTTTATACTACATAAGACAAAGCAGGATAGTTTATATTACATTGGTCATTCTCAAGGAGCTTCATTGGGTAAGTTAAGGATGATAACCATATTTCATCTTTGCATCCTTCTTTGCATCAGTCAATGATTAATGCATTATAGAATCATAGCTGTTTAATGATCAATAATACATTTACTAATCTATTGTGAAATATATGCCCAAAAGAATATGCTAGAGGTTAAATGCAAATAACTGATTTCTTTCTTTTTCTTTTTTTTCCTGAAAGATGCTGCAGTAGTGAAGAAACTAAGCCAGTCGTGAATATAGGCTTTAGGGCCTATTAGAGACATGGCAGAAATGTAGGGAAAGGATGGGGATTGAAAATTCAACCTTTGATTTAGGCAAAATGTGGGTAGCTTTGTGAGACTAATCACAAACATTGCATTTGGTCTTTTGATATTAATCACCCAACAAATAGAATTTGGTGGCCCTTGGTCCTTGCTGAAGATAATGAGATTATCTTTAACATTTAGCTATGAGATATCTGGGTGCAAGCAAAGCCTTCTCATATCCTTTTATTAGCCTTCTCTCTACCTGTTGTCTAAGAGCAAATAGCTCACCTTTCCAACCCTGTCCTATTTTAGTTACCGTATATACTTGAGTATAAGCCGACTCGAGTATAAGCCGAGACCCCTAATTTTACCCAAAAGAAACCTGGAAAAAAGTTATTGACTCGAGTATAAGCCGAGGCTGGGAAATGCAGCAGCTCACGGTAAATTTCAAAAATAAAAATACAGGTAGATAACAATAAAATTGCTTTAATTGAGGCATGTGGAAAAGAGGGTCAACAAAAACAATATATTATCAGTATATTCAACAAAAACAATATATAACATTAAAGTATTAACAATAACTTTAAATGTACAAAAACCTTAACTCAATAAGCAACCAAGCTAAAACACAAGCATCAAAATCCTTCAAAACTGGATTCCTCCTCATCTGTATGTCCAAACAGAGCTTCAGCTGTAGCTGGTGTGAGGTTATTATCATATACATTGTCACAGAGTTCGCAGTCATCACTATCACAGCTGTCGTCCTCATACAAAGCACTGTCTTCACTGCCATCCATAGCATTACTTATGCCACATTTCTTGAAGGCGTGCTTCACCATGTCCTCTGGAATCTCTTCCCATGCATCACGAACCCACTTTGCTATCAGTTCTATGTCAGGCTTCATCATATTTCCACCTTTTGTTAGTCGGGCTTGACAAGATGACATCCATTCGCATCACATCTTTCGCACACGGTCTTTGAAAGGTTTATTTAAACACACATCTAAGGGCTGTAATACAGATGTAAGCCCACCTGGAATAACAGCTAAAGTAACTTGAGAAGACTTTGCCAATATTTTTATGTCATCAGATGTGTGGGCTCTGAACATATCCCAAACTAGCAATGATGGTTTTTTCTTTAAGGCTGCTCCTGGTCGTCCGTTCCAAACTTCTTCCAGCCACTTTTTTGTTCCATCTTCATCCATCCAGCCTTTAACATGTGCGCGCACTGTAATTCGTGGTGGGAAATTGACCTTTTCAGGCAAGGTCTTTCTTTTAAAAATAATGACAGGCCGCAGCTTAGTTCCATTAGCCAAACATGACAGAACGACTGTAAAATGGTTTTTCTCATTACCTGTGGTTCTGAGTAAAACAGTTTTGTCTCCCAAACTTGCCACGGTTCTGTTGCTTGGAAGATCAAAGGTCATAGGTGTTTCATCCATATTCCCAATATCTCCCAGGTCATAGTTATGGATCTTTCTTTGTTTTATGATGAATGAATGGAATGACATCACTTTTTCATCAAGGTCTTTTGGCAACTTCTGTGAAATCTTTGTTCTTTGCCGCAAACATAGGCCATACCTATTCATGAAGCCAGTACACCATCCTGCTGACGCAACAAAATTTTCAATGCCTGGTGCTTTTAATTTGTCATCTTTAGCCATTTGAAGGGCACGTAAGCGAATTCCCATGCGTGTTACGCAGTAACCATTTTGACGACACTCCATAACCCATTTATGCAATTCAGTCTCTAGAGCCCCATATGGAGTTGTTAAACCACATCGAGCTTTTTTTGCCTTTGGAATCTTTTCCAAGTCAGCTTTCATTTTCCGCCACTCCCTCACTTGTTTTTCATCAACACCAAATTCCCTACTTGCAATACTGTTATTGCTTTTTTCTGCTCTTGACACAACCTTTAGTTTGAAAGCAGCTTCGTATGACCTGCGTTTTTGTTTTGGTGCAGGATTAGAAGTACTGGGATCCATTTCTAACAGGGAAAAAAAACTTTAAAAAAAATGCCATACCATAAAATAAAAATATACCGTAAACCCAACTCTAAAAATACTGTAACTAGAGTACAATCAAAATAAAGCTCTATCTGCTCCTCCCCCCCCAGGCCTTGAACTTCTCCCATTGGGCGCAGGGCGGGGCAGCTCCGCCCGCAGCCTCTTTTTTAGAACTCGTGCAGCGCATTGGAGTAAGCGCCAGCAGAGGCTGCTCTTCGGTCACCCGCCGGGAAACTTGCCAAACCGGGAGAGCGACTGCCGCGCCCACGCCCCTCCTGGGATGCCGCGCCTGCCTGCCTCTTAAAGTGCCCACCCTGCATCCCTCTGGCCAAGGCAAAGGCGGCTGATGAGGACACCGACCTCGCTCCACGGGCGGCAGGAAGAGCTGCCACGTCTGGGGACTCCTCCTCCTCCTTCCCCCCTCCCGCCGCCCTCTCGCCTCACAAAACGGCCTCTTAGTCCGGCGCGCAGCTCCAATCCCGGCTGCCTGCTGGCTCGTCTCGGTTGCACTGATGCGCCTGAGCGGCTGCTTCTCCCGTCCTCGGCGGCTCGCACTCCTAGTTGCAGCGCATTGGAGTAAACGCCGGCAGAGGCTGCTCTTCGGTCACCCGCCGGGAAACTTGCCAAACCGGGAGAGCAACTGCCGTGCCCACGCCCCGCCTGGGACGCCGCGCCTGCCTGCCTCTTAAAGTGCCCACCCTGCATCCCTCTGGCCAAGGCAAAGGCGGCTGATGAGGACACCAACCTAGCTCCACGGGCGGCGGGAAGAGCTGCCACGTCTGGGGACTCCTCCTCCTCCTTCCCCCCTCCCGCCACCCTCTCGCCTCACGAAACAGCCTCTTAGTCCGGCGCACAGCTCCAATCTCGGCCACCAGGCTGGCTCGTCTCCGACAGCACCGCCCGGCGGAAGCGCATCCCCGCGGGGGGAGAGCGGTGCTGGTGACAGGTGAGTCCGGCGGGCGCGAGGCCCTCCCCTCGGGCCAAGAGCCAATGGGCAGCGCCGCCTTCGCGTGGGGAGAGCCGCCCGATGCTCCCGCCCAGCCGTGTCCCAGAGCCGCGCCGGAGTTAGCTCAGTTGCGCGGGGCGGCCCGGTTTTGCAAGAACGGGGACGCTCGACTGATTTGTTTTTTTTTCTTTTTTTTGTTCACTGGAGTATAAGCCGAAGTGGATTTTTCAGCCCAAAAAGTGGGCTGAAAAATTTGGCTTATACTCAAGTATATACGGTATATCCCATTAATTCACAACTCTTCTAATCCAGAATTCCTTCATATTCCCAATCTTCAATCTTCAAAGGAAATCAATCTAATTTGGATATTCTGCTGCAAGGAAAAGAAAGCCACTGCAATGTAGCGTGGTCGCACAGCATACACTACACCCCTAGTGAGGACTTTCCTCTGTCATTCAGTCTCCATAACTATATACACTTATTTGCACTGTACAATATTTACATATACAGGGTTACAATTGACAAACCTTGATTGTTCTGCCACCCCCCTAAGAACGCACATAGTCTGCGAGGTAGCTTGGCGCCTTGTGCGGCCTGCTGGATTTTCTTGGAACTAGTTCTCCTGGTGGTGTGGTATTGTGTCTATGTTCTCCTTCTTGTTGCTCCTGTTGTGGTAGGTTGTTGTGTGTCCGTGTGTGTGATTTACTGGGTTCTGGTGACTGCCTGGTTTCTCTGTCAGTCTCCTGCCTGGGGTGGGGTTGCCACTGAGCCCCTCTGGCAACCCTCCTAGGTGTTTGTGTTTGTGTTGGCTCTTGTGTTGGCTCTTCCTCCTCAGCCCCCAGTGTGTCCTCTACCACCCTTTCAGGAGCCCTTTTCCTTAGCTGGTCCAGGTGCCTTTTCCAAAGGAGTCCCCCCTCCACCCTTACTCTGTAGGAAAGGGGTCCTGTCTGTTCTAATATCTCCCCTGGCACCCATGGGTGACCTGTGCTGTAGTTCCTAGCCCAGATGTGGTCTCCTGAGTTGAAACGTGTTTTGATGTTGGGGGTCCCGGTGTCTGCGGCTACCCTGTCTGGGTGGAGCCTGTCTAATGTTGTTATGAGGCGTCTCCCCCATCTGAGTTCCGCTGGACTTTTGCCTGTGGTGGTGCAGGGTGTTGCATGTTGGTGAAGGAGGAATGTGGCTAGTCTTTGCTTCCAATTTCCCTGTACTATGCACTTGAGAGCGTCTTTTGTTGTCCTCATGAATCGTTCTGCCAATCCGTTACTGGCAGGGTGGAAGGGAGCCGAGGTGGCGTGCCTAATCCCCAAGGTCCTCAGGAACACCTGGAAATCCGAGGAGGTAAATTGTGTTCCATTATCTGACACGATTACATCAGGCAACCCATGTGTAGCAAACATCCCCCTCAATGCTTGAATGGTTCCTGCTGAGGTCATGTTGCTCATGGGCACCACCTCCAGCCATTTGGAATGACTGTCTACAGCTACCAAAAATGTGTGACCTTGGAAGGGGCCTGCATAGTCTATATGCACCCTGGACCATGGTGAGTGTGTTTCCTCCCACTTGTGGACTGGTGCATGTGGTTGTTCTGGCCGTGTCCTCTGGCATGTATAACACCCCGCTACCAGTGCTTCTATCTCCTTGTCCAACCCTGGCCACCACAGGTAGCTCCTTGCCAGAGCCTTCATTCTTACTATCCCTGGGTGTCCTTCGTGTAATGACTGGAGAACTCTTTCTCTGAGCCTCGTGGGAATGATGACTCTATTTCCCCACAAGAGGCATCCCTTGTGTGTGGACAGTTCATGCCTTCTGGAAAAGTAAGCAGTGAACTCTTGCCCTGGTGATTTGTCCTGCCACCCACTGCTCACCCATGATTGTACCCTGCTCAGAACCTTGTCCTTGGGGGTCTCTGTGGCTATATCCCTTGCGTTGAGGGGGCATTCTGGCAGCTCCTGAATTGCCAGTATTTGAACAGCCGGTGCTGGGTCTGGCTCAGTGTCCTTCAGGGGAAGTCTGCTGAGGCCATCAGCGTGCCCCATCTCCTTCCCTGGCCTGTGTACCAGTTTGCAAGAATATGCAGAGAGAAATATGGACCACCGTAACATCCTAGGCGACAGGATCTGTGGTGTTTGCTTCTCTGTTGTAAATAATCCTAATAATGGTTTATGGTCAGTGTAAATTAGAAATTCCCTACCATAAAGGTAGTCATGAAATTTCTTTACTCCAGCAACCACTGCCAGTGCCTCTTTGTCTATCTGGGCATAATTCCGCTCTGCAGCTGACAGGGTCCTGGAGTAGTAGGCAATGGGGGCCTGCGTTCCATCCTCCCTTAGATGGCTGAGCACTGCCCCAATCCCATAAGGGGATGCATCACAAGCAAGACAGATTGGCTGGTCCTCCCTGAAATGGGTGACTGTGGCATTGCTTGCTAACATGTTCTTTAGTGTTTGGAACGCGTTGGCATGTTTGTCAGTCCAGTCCCAGGATGCTTGCTTGTCAAGCAACCTGTGTAGGGGTTCTGCAATTGTAGCCTTGTGTGGCAGGAATGCGTGGTAAAAATTGAGGAGCCAGGCTTGAGCAAGATCCAATTTAGCAAACACTGACCCGCCTTGCAGGGACGCCAGGATGCTGCTGACCGCGGGGACCGGGTAGGAATGGGCACTCAAAGCTCAGTTAATTGTCCCCTTATAGTCAGCGCAGATCCTAATTTCGCCGTTTGCCTTGAGCGGCGTTACGATGGGAGTTTCCCATTCCGCTCCATCGACTGGCGTTAGCACCCCCTCGTCTACCAGCTTATCCAATTCCCGCTCTATCTTATGCTTTAGCGCAAACGGAACCCTCCTAGCCTTCATCCTTATGGGTTGCACCTGGGGGTCTAACTTAAATGAGATTGGAGGACCCGTGTACTTTCCCAGCTGCCCATTAAACACGTCCGCAAATTCCTTGCAGACAGCTTCGAGGGAAAGGCGGCTCTGCGTCTGGTGAATCCCCGTGATTCCAATGCCCAGTGCGTTGAACCACCCTAATCCCACGAGGCTGGTCCGCTGGCCCTCGACAACCAGCACACTTAATTTGCCCTCGAATCCCTTGTACTGAACCCTCACCAACGCCTCCCCCGGACGTTAATGGGTGAATTTTGGAAATCGGAGAGGGTCAGTCTGGATGGCCTCAAGGGAACCCGTTGGCCGCTCCGCTTGCAAATTTCCTTAAACGTTCTGGCGGAGATGATGGACACGGCTGACCCTGAGTCCAACTCCATCGTGCAGGGGACCCCTTGCAGCCTCACCCTCAGTTTTATTTTTGGGGTTAGCGCCGCAGGAGCCCCTGTTAAGAAAACGCCCGGCCGTCCCGCCGTGTGGCTAACAGTCAGTCCCAGCAACCGCTTCCCAGTACCTGTAGCGCACTGGAACTCGGCTTCCACCTCGTGCAGACTGTCCCGCTGCTTGCTCCTGCAGACCGCCGCGATGTGCCCTGTTTTTCCGCACAACCGACACTTCGCCGTCTTGAAATGGATGATGTCCTCTGCAGCTTGCACAACGGGTAGACCGGGAGCTCTTCGTGCCGCAGCCGGAACACTGGGTAGACCGGGGTTGTAAGCAGCTGCTGTGCTGGGTAGACCGGGGGCTGCAACCGCAATGCTGGGTAGACCGGGGCCGATTCGCGCTGTGGCCGTGGAGCTGGGTAGACCGGGGGCCATTCGCTCCGCACCTGCACTCCTGGCCTCTCTTGTCCGCCGCGGCTTGTCTCGGCTCCCTCACGTTGTCTCGGTTGGGGTTGAAGGGTCGCTGTGGTCGGTGGATGGCGTCCACTTCCAGCTCTGCCCCGTCTGCGTCGCTGCACCCTCTCAGCTGGTGAATGGATCCGCCTTCCCTCGCATCGGACTCCTTGGCCGCGTCCCAGGCTAGGAATTCCTCTTGTACATCCCTCAGGGTCAGCTTCTGTTTGGCAAAAAATTTCTGGCGCAGCTTCCTGTCCCTCAACCCACAGACGATCCGATCCCGCAGCCGGATTTCTAAGTTTTCAAAATTACAGAGGCGAGCTGCCTGCCTCAGGGCTGCCATGTATTGTTTGGCAGACTCACCCGGCCGCTGGTCCCGCTTCTCAAACTGGTACCGCCAGGTGATCTTGGAAGTCTCGGGCTTGAAGTGCTCGGTCAGCTTCACCAGCAACTCGTTGTACCCGACGGAGTGGATGTCATTGGGAGCGCAGAGACCGACCGCCAGCTGGTACGTTTCCATGCTGCAGCTGCAGAGTAGCGCCGCCACTCTCTGCCACTCTTCCTTCACCCCGTTTGCCCGTAGGTAGCACTCGAGCTGCCCCACGAACGCTTCCCACTCCTCTGGGCGGCTGCTATTGAAAAGGGGATACTGACCCAGTTGTGCCATTCCGCCGTCTCGGTCGTCCTGCGTCTTGATCCGGGGCTGCCGATTGGATTCCGTCCGCGGCTAGCGTTGTCCGGTGCAGGATCCCATCCTCGTCGCCAGTGCAATGTAGCGTGGTCGCACAGAGAGACGGACACTTGAGCTGGGTAGTACTTCTTTATTTGGGTCAGGAATGAAGCTGGGGCAAAGGGGTTTACCTGGCGTCTCTTATACCTGCCCAGGTGAATGGTGACCAATAGATTTGAACCTGAGCTTCCTGCCAGTGCAGGTGGCCAATGGATTTAAACCCTGGCTTCCCGCCAGAGCTGACCATGCCCTGGGGCTGTCAACGACTCGCTCTATTCAGGCTTTCCCGCCAAAGCGGTTATAGCCTGGAGCTGTCCAGCCCCCTGCTGTGCTGACATTTCCGTGTGTGCTTAACAGCATACACTACAGCCACTTTTTTAACAACAACAATAAGATGAGGAGGAGGAGGAGGAGGAGGAAGAGGAGGAGGACGATAGCTGACACTTCCTTGCAAGTTTATCCTTTATGTATCTATAAATCTTGGAATAAAACAAATATAGCAAACACCATCACTTAAATATCAATACAAATACAGGGGCTTCCGGTTTGGCCTTCCGCATCCAATTTCACCCTGCTGGAAGTTCTAAAAGGCCCTAAAGTCTCCCTGAAGAGGCAATGAAGAAGGAGAGTGCCTGGTCAATAATGGAGAGATGGCGGTCTTTCCGTTCGATTCAAGGAGAGCCTTCCAAACTGGCAGGGGAAGGACTGGCTACATTCCTGTGGCCAGCCAGTAGCCACTGACAACTGAAGAAGAAAAGCACCAATTAGCAGATCGTAAACAGCATGTTTGGAACTGGGTGAGAATATTGATCCTTTCTTTACTATTTTACAACTGAATTTCCTGGGAAAGGATCCCAAGAAGCTAAAAACCTCCAAACATGAGAAGGAAGGGGATTGTAGCCCCTCCCTTCCAGAGGAACGGAAGTGGCATTTAATTTTTTTTATGGAGGACAGAAGTACATAATACTGAAGTGGAAGTAATATAAAGCTACAGTTTTGACAAATTTAAGAACTGAGATAATTGTTAAGATTTCTCTTTGGGGGAAAAAAATCATTGAGGTGAAATATAAGAAATCAACCCTTTGTCTTAAGAGTGGAAAATGGATTTTGAATGATATCTAGTGATGGATTTGAGTATAGCACTATAACTAGCTTCCTGGCTGCTTGGTGACTCCTAGCTTAATGGAGAACAGCTGGCAATAAAGGAAAATATTTTGGTCATACTTATCAGTCTGACCTTCTTGTACTATAAATACCTACTGAGCTTGGATTTTTAATCTTAAGAACTACTGGGAGAGAAAGGAAAAATTGTCTTTTGACTATGTCTGACAGGGAGAGACTTTTGAACTGCTTTCAGGGTGATTGAACATTTTGAACACTTTGAATACTGTGGATTACAACTTTGCCTGAACGACAATTCTTGGATGCCTGAGACAAAGGATCACTGCAAAATAGTGCTTTTAGGACTGGACCCATATTCTGGAACCTATTGGACTATAAAGGCTACACATAAAGACCAGAAACTAGATGAAACTTTGTTCTACTCTTATTAAGATTGCTAACACTAGACAAGACTTGTATTTGGAGACCATAAAAGTTTTGACAGACTATCTGGAGGGGGGAAACAAAAATGGATGTTTTACACCCAGCTAAAAGTGCTAAGAAAATATACCTTGTACCTCCATTTGAAGCCCCCATCCAGGCTAAACAAGGATCTCCAGGAATGATGCCTCAAGAAAAAAATAAACATCTTTCAGAAGGAAACATACTCTATGCTACAACTAATTCAGTCCAGGCTCAGTCCAGGTTCGGGACAGATCGCGGTGGGATGGGGCCTGGGTTGGGCACCTCTGGGGCCCCGAAGTGGGGTGTGGGATTTTCTATCCCCACAACGTCTGGGAATGGCAGCAGGCGATTGTACAGAGGGCCGTATCAACATCCGGGAGCGCGTCCCCGCTGTCTCCAAGCGGTGATGTGCTCCGACTCTCTGGTTTTGACCCGTGGTTCCGGGAACGAGGGTGAACAGCCACCTGAGCTTAGGCTTGTGTATTGTAATGCCAGGTCCATAATTAATAAGGCTCCTCTCATCTGAGATTTGGTTGAGGAGGAGCATGCGGACCTGGCTTGCATTACGGAGACCTGGTTGGGCCCAGAGGGTGGTGTCCCTCTGACTGAACTCTGCCCTCCAGGCTTCCGGGTGCTCCACCGGCCTCAGGCTCAGGGTAGGGGGGTGTGTGGCGGTGGTTGTGAGGTAGACCTTATGTCCGCGGGAGGCCACCATTGTCCAGATATCTGGGTGTGAGTCACTCCTCTTAAGATGTGTCCCTAGGGCTCAGTTGGGCTTGCTGCTGATGTACCTTTCACCCAGTCGCGTAGCAGGAGCCCTGCCTGAACTTCTCGATATCCTCTCGGGTTTGGTGATTGAGTTCCCCAAACTTATGATTTTGGGGGACTTTAATCTGCCATCCCTGGGGGGATCATCAGAGTTGGCTCGGGAGTTCATGGCTTCCATGACAGCCATGGACCTGATGCAAGGAATTCAGGGCCCAACTCATGGGGGGGTGTCAAACGCTCGATTTTGTTTTTCTATCTGGACGGTGGTTAGATGGTCTAGGTGGGGGTTCTCCAATTATTATGCCCCTGTCATGGACCGATCATCATCTCCTGCGGCTGGCCTTCCGTTTCGCCACCCCCCGTTGCTGGGCCACGAAACCGACAAGATAGTTCCGCCCCAGGCGCCTAATGGACCCTGAGCGGTTTCAGGTGGTGCTTGGGTCCCCGCCTGCCGCCTTCGCTCACAGCCCGGCCGATGCCTTGGTGGAAGCCTGGGAAAGGGCAGCCACAGAGGCACTCGACCGCGTTGTACCCATGCAGCCCCTGACCCAGTGCAGATCCCAGTGGGCTCCATGGTTTTCCGTTGAGCTCCAGAAGATGAAGCGTCGGAGATGGGGCCTAGAGAGCTGTTGGAGATCCAGCAGGTCTGAATTCGACCGATTGCAACTAAGGTCCTCTACGAGGTCTTATCTCGCGGCAATGAGGGCGGCAAAGTCTAATTACTTTGCTGCCCTCATCGCATCCGCAGATAACCGCCCGGCTGCCCTGTTCAGGGTGACCTGCTCCCTCCTTAATCAGGAGGTGAGGGAGGAGCCCTTGCAGGGTCATGCCGAGGAGTTTAGCCAACATCTGGTGGACAAAATTGCTCGGATTCGGGCCGGTTTGGACTCCGACTGGGCAGAGGCTGACGGAGGTGGCACGAGCGTTCTTGGTGATGTTATCTGGGATGAGTTCGACCCTGTGACTCTGGAGGATGTGGACAGGATCATGGGGAAGCTGAGCTCCACCACGTGTTTATTGGACCCGTGCCCCTCCTGGCTGGTTTATGTGACTCGGGAGGGGACATGAGGCTGGCTCCAGGCAGTGATAACTGCTTCTTTGAGTGAGGGTAGCTTTCCTGCCACCTTGAAGGAGGCGGTGGTGAGGCCCCTCCTCAAGAAGCCTGCCCTGGACCCAGCTATTTTGAATAACTATCGTCTGGTCTCCAACCTTCACTTTCTTGCGAAGGTTGTTGAGAGTGTGGTGGCGCATCAGCTCCCTCTGTTCCTGGAGGAAGCGGATTATCTGGACCCGTACCAATCGGGCTTTAGGTCCGGGTACAGCACAGAGACGACATTGGTCGTGCTGGTGAATGATCTCTGGTGGGCTCGGGACAGGGGATGTTCCTCTGTCCTAGTCCTATTAGACCTCTCAGCAGCTTTTGATACCATCGACCATGGTATCTTACTGCGGCGTCTCAGGGGGTTGGGAGTGGGGGGCACTGTTCTTCAGTGGTTCTCCTCCTACCTCCTGGGATGTTTGCAGTCGGTGCTGACAGGAGGACAGAGGTCGGCCTTGAGGCCTCTCGTTTGTGGAGTTCCTCAGGGGTCGGTCCTTTCGCCTCTCCTGTTCAACATCTATATGAAGCCGCTGGGGGAGATCATTCGTGGTTTTGGAGTGGGTATCATCAGTATGCCGATGATACCCAGCTTTTCATCTCTACCCCCAAACCACCCCAGTGATGCCCTCGATGTGATGTCCCGTTGCCTAGAGGCGGTTTGGGTCTGGATGGGGAGGAACAGGCTTCGGCTCAATCCTGACAAGACCGAGTGGTTGTACGTTCCGGCATCTCGGGAAATTCAGTTCATTCCATCTTTAACCATGGGGGGTGAGGTGTTACCCCCTGTAGATAGGGCTCACAACTTGGGTGTCCTCCTGGATTCACAGCTCAGTTTGGAAGACCATGTAGGAGCTGTGACCAGGGGGGCTTTTGCCCAGGTTCGCCTGGTGCGCCAGTTGCGACCCTATCTGAACCAGGATGCCCTGCATACAGCCACTCATGAGCTCGTGACCTCTCGTATGGACTACTGCAATGCTCTGTACATGGGGCTGCCCTTGAGGACCACTCAGAGGCTTCAGCTGGTGCAGAATGTGGCCGCGCGAGTTGTGATGGGGGTCTCCCGATACTTCCATGTAACGCCTCTTCTCTGCGAGCTGCATTGGCTTCCAGTTGCCCTCCGGGTGAGATTCAAGGTGCTGGTGATTACCTATAAAGCCCTAAATGGCATGGGTCTGGATTACTTACGGGAGCACCTGCAAGACTTAGCTATAATAATGAAAAAGGAAAAGACGCTTTACCCCTTAGGTCTGCAAAATATATCTGATGATAAGGAAGAAGATCTTAAAAAATGGAACATAAAGCTGTCAGGGGAAATAACACAACCTGGGAGACAAAAAATGAAAAGAGAAATTGAGGGAGAAGGTCAGTGAGAGTTGCTTAAGGAATATAAATGGGTGGAATTCCCCCCCCCCAAATACCCTCCCTAAATTGTCTTCCTCATGCCAAGCAATTTTTACAAAAATAGAAAGAAAATTCCTGGGTGATTTAATTGCTTTGGCTTGGAAAGCTACTTGGCAAAGAAAGAAAGCGAGAGTTAGACTTAAAAAAAAGAATATTTGACATATTTGAGGGGCATTATATGATTAAATATTTGTTTGAATATGATTAACAGATGACCTTTAGATATAATTAGACTTTTATAATGAAAGATATGATTTAGAATTAAAATAGCATTTTTTTCTTTTTTTGATATGGGAAATATGAAAATTAGAGATGGTTGGTATGAATAAAACTCTTAGCCATATAAATGCAATTAATATTGAGAAAATCATAACTGACAAAGATATTTCAAATACTGATGGGAAATCAAACTTTAATAGGAGCATGAAAAACAGGATATTGATTTATGAATTGATATTATTTGTATAATATTAATAAAATAGGATATTTATATTTAACTCTGTATGCATCAACAGTAGCAAGAATTGTAATTGTGTAATGAGGGGAAAATGGAAAAAATATGGGGAAGAAAGGAGGGTCAGAGAAAAAACACTGGATTGTGCAGTACTGAACAGATTTATATTGAAGAAGTTAATGTTAAATATGTGAATCCAGACAACACGCTGTCAGAGGTCCCAGTCACAGACCTAAGCCCAACAGAAAACAGGACGTTGGGATTAAAGGAAACCAGGTTTATTCGGGTACACTCTGGCTTGCGAGCTCAAAGCAGTTGCAAACAAAGTCAGTGCTGGGAGCAACCACCTCCCAGCATGCTAAATAGATGGATCCCGCCTGGGCCCACCCCCACCCACCTAACCAGCATCTGGAACAATGGTCGTGAGCGCCCAGCTAACAGCAGCCAGCCCCTGCCCTCAGCTGTCAGTCTGGCTTGGGCTCTAGTCCGCAGCAGCAAGGCAGCAAAGCAAAAAAGGGCTGATTTCAAAGTCCCTGCCATTTCTCTGCGCCAATCAGCTGTTCAACAGAGCGCTGAACAGCTGAGCTGGCAAAACCTGTAAGTTAACAACCGCCATCCATCCACTGGCATGATGGCCAGGCAGCTGTCGGTTTCTTGATGATCGCTGCACTTCAAACACTCCCCCCCAGTCAATAACCAGGTGCAAGGTGGAGGGCTGTCACCGCCGTTGCTCCAGATGCACCCATGCCCCTCCACCTTCCCAGTTAGTGGCAAGCTTGACAACTAAGCACTGAAGATTGTAATTGTTAAAAATCAATAAAATATTAAAAAAATAAATATCAATACAAATACTGACACCATGTTTTAATTTACATTTAGCTTTTCTTCCAATTTTTTTAAACTGATCTTTCTTTCAGGTCTTATTACTTTTTCAGCCTTTCCACAGCTTGCTCAGAAAACGAAGCTTTTAGTTTGCCTTGCACCTCCCTACACACTGAAGGACCTCAAGGGAACAGTAAAATATATTACAGGACTTCCCTACAAAGTTAAAAGGGTAGGTATTTCCCATAGGTTTACATTCTTATACTATTTGATTTCAGTATAGAAATATATTTTGTTATCATCTCCTGCAGTTCATAAAATTTGGAAGTAGGGTTTAAATATCGATTTAATATTCAACTCCTTTTTTCTCAGAATTTGTATGGATTTTTTTTCAAACTTCTGCACTTAAACACAAAAAATTACTTCAGTTCCCCATTTTGCTTAAGACATTATGTAATGAACATAAATGTGACTACAAAATTGGACAGAATTTTTTAAAATTAATTTTGTTTTGTATAAATGCTTGCTTTTTAAAGGGGACCTCCTACATTATTAGAGATGTTCATTTCCCCTTGACAGAATATTTGGCAAAATGTTGCTTTCCTTATTTTGTCTTTTATAAGGACGGTGGAGAATTTTACATGAAGCTACATACACAATATTTGTTTTTTAAAAAGTACTGCTGAAGAAACAGACTTGTATTTGTTTTATTTATTTTTTCTGTCCAGTTTTTTAAATCAGTTATTTCATCCACACCAGGGGTCAAACTGCTGGCCCGCGGGCCGGATGTGTCATCCAGAAGCCGTGCTCACCCCATTGCCGGCAATGGCAAAACAGTTCCGATATGTCTCGCAACGTCACATGACATCGCGAGTTTGACATGTCTGATCTACACTGATTGGACAATACATTTTCACTTAGGATGAAATTTTGAGAAGATTTTTTATCTTTAAAAAAACTCTCCAATTATAATTTCCAAATTCTTGAATAATTCCTGGAAAACATTTAGAAACCATTCTTTGCTGTTTCTACAAATAGTGCAAAAAAATTATAAAGGCCATTTTTTCATTCACCTCCACTTACAGTATTTTTTACTATTTTAAAAAATATCTATTTCCTGTGCCCCATCAGTATATGTCATATTTACTTCATCTAATTACAGGGTTTAACTTCACTTTCTCTTCTGATTAAACAAATAGAAACGACAAAGGACAAGCACCACCTTTTCTTTAAAAGTTTTCCTCTGCTTCCTCCAACAGGTTTTAACCTACCTAATACGTGTATCCCAGTGTGAAAAGAAAAACCCTCCAAGCCACTCATTTATGCCATCTGTCCCTGACCTACCAGTGAACCCCAGACAATAAAAGAAAGGCCTGCTTAAGCCTTTTCATTTATTCTAACACCTAGGATGAAACTGACTAAGCACATCTTTAGATAAAATATTGGCAAATATCCACAACTTAATTAAAAACTAGGGAGAATGCCCTTTAGAAATGAAAATTTCTCACATCCATAATAGGCTTTCCTACTCTAATCCATCACCCAGAGGTCATCACCTTGACTTACAAAAAATTAAGATTGCAAAACTTTGAAGTGCAGGAAACTGCATTTCCTCTGTATTGGACCTGGTGCACCCTCTAATAATCCTTAGAAAGCGGGCTAAATTCATGCACTTCCTAGGAACAAAAGACACTCTTCTCTATAAAAGTAACTAGTTTTTCTTTGCGACTTGTGACCTTCTTTGATTGCTAACTCTCTTACTATCTTGCTGTTGAATAAATTTTAGCTCTGCTTCTAGCAATTTTCCTGTGTTCTTTTGAAATCCTGGATCGGACTAAAAATTTATTTTTAACACCAGAAAACCTATTTCTAGTTGCCCATGTTCAAAAAGTGAGAAGAGCAGATTTTACAAGTCTTGGTTTTGGGTAGTGATCCTATATTGTAGCCTTGTCACAGAAATTTGATTTGTCCCTTTGGTATTAAAAATATAACTTTTCTAGAAAGCCTTTGAATTATGAGTTGTTATCATAGTAACAGTTTTGTGTATGTTAGGCTTCATCTATTGCATTATTGTATTGTTGTTCTTTGTCATGCATGAAGTGGTTGTTGGCATGCTTTATATTAATGAATGTTGTAATTAATACCCACTAATTATAGTGGGTAAATCCCATAAAGAAAAATTGCATGTATTTCAAAATATTGTTAAAATAATGCAGAGAATCAATGGCTAAGAAACTATTCAGTTAGAGGTGCTTCTATAAAAATTTACAGTATATTTGTATTTGTATTTGGCAGTATTTATGGGGCAATAAAGACTTTTGTCTTCTAAGCAACAGAGCAAAAAACTTCAATGCCAATCTATGCAGCTACCCAGAAATAAACAAGATTTGTATCCAAATAATGTTCTCTGCTGCGGGTTTTAATCAAAACAATATAAATGTGGTGAGTGGATTGTGGATTTTTTTTCTTTAGATAAATCAAAGTATTTATTTTTAATATGGAATTTTATGGATAACTTTACAATAATAGTATGTATTATTTCTGTAAGTGGTTATTTTTTTACAACAGGTCAAAATTTTGTTGACATGCCATTTTTTTCAGTTAGTTTTTATTAGTTAATCCTGGGTAATACTGATTGTACAGTTGCAGTTGCCATCTTGATTTTTTGTCCCCCCCCCTTTCCTGTGGACACCTTGCTTGGTGACTGTTAGCCAGTAATGAGACAGAATAAGTTTTCCTTGGCTCGAAAATTTCAAGGTCACTGTCAGTAGGAATTGAATAGGATTTCTTTGACAGAGGATTTAAAGAAATCTACCTTTTGGTTTTAAGAAGCTTAATTGATATAGCTTCCAAACTCTCAAATGTCTTAATTATTTTTTGTGTGGTTTTTTTTCAGAGTCGAGCCGATCTTTTTTTTGGAACTTACCCTGATTTTACCTCTGTGAAAAATTTATTTCATTGGACCCAGGTAAAGTTTCATTTTCCAATTTTCTTTGCAAGTTAAGATACAATAGTACTATTTGCTACCATTATATTAAATGTTTAGTGTCAGGCATACACAGTGGTGGGATTCAGCCAGTTCACACCAGTTCAGCAGAACCAGTAGCTAATTTTTTGTTACCCAGGCCTAGAACGGACTTCCAGAAGTGGCATCCACACAGAGAACTGATTGTTCACATATTTGAATCCCACCACTGGGCATACACCAAAGAAATGTACACGTCTCTGTTCTTCAAATGCTTCTTTGAAAACTAAATTCTATATCATTGTCCTTAATCCTAAAATTATTTGTTAAAATATTGTAGTGTTGTTGTTGATGGAGTATGGCTCTAGTTCAAGACCCTCATCATAACTCTGGGTTTGTCCACAATAATTTCAAGACCAACACACATTAGTGACCATGTATTAGATCTTAGATTCATTTCACAGCAGTTGTCTTGTGATCTGGATATGGTCAGATCATTTCCTGGACAGTTGCAATTGATGTCTCCCTTTGATTTTTCTGAGGATCCACAACAAATACAGATCCTTTTATCTTAAGACACAGTTACTGTTTCCTTTGGAGTACTTGATAGCTCCAATGGTATATCTTGGTGAGGAAACACAACCATTAGGGAGCCGGTCACTGCTTTGGAATCCTCCTAGACTTGCAATTCCTGCTTGAACAGCAAGAGGAAGCTGTGGCCAGGGATCCTTTGGCCACAGGGATCCTTTGGCAATTTTGGTCTTACCAGGGTGATAGGATCTTGTTACATTGACTCATACCCCATCACCACTCTCCTAGAATACTACTATGTTCTCTACTTTTCTGTACACGGGACTGCCTCTAAAGAAAAACCTCAGAACCTTCAGTTGGGCCAAAATGCATGAGCCAGTGTTTTGTGTAGTGAGTTCTTTTCTGGCAATAAGCGAGATGAGAGGTTGCAAACAGGAACATTGCTTAATTGAGGCAAACAGGAACAGAACTGAAACAGAGGCTTCTGCACAGGTACTTATGCGTTTGGCCACTAGTCAGTGGCCAATAGGTTTAAAGGAAACCAATCCCACCCCAAATCATCCAACGATCTTCTTGGAGACACCAAGTCTGGCTAGTCAGTGACCGTTACACAGACACACCCATTGAGCAACCTTAAGCAGCATTCAAACAGACACATGAAACAGTTCAAGTAAAATCCCAATACATTACACCCCTCCACCCTAGAAAATAATCTTGTAAATATGGTGGTGGTCTATGTGACCATTCAGAATGCCTGGGGGATCCAGGCAACCTCCGGTCTACCAGCTTACCCACCGGGCTAGGTAGACTTGGGTTCTTAGGTTCACTTGAGTTGGATTGACTCGAGTCCCTTTGGCTGGCCATTCCTGGTTGGCCCAAACCAAAGTCCAATGAAGTAGCTTGTCAGCCAAGCTGCTGCTGTGTTTGGGTTGACTTTTGGGTTGACTTTTCCTTTCTGGAGACCAATGTTGCACTCCCTGACTTTGTCCATCTATGACCACCTCCCCATTGTACTGACTGATAGAGACCTCAGCATGTGAACTGCCCTGTTTGTCTGCCGGTTTCCAGCTCTAATTGCGGACCTGCCATGAGGTCCTCACTTAATGGCCGTTCTGCAAAGTGCTTCTGCAGCTGATCAATATGGCAGCGAACAACTCGCCCCCCCATCCATAACCACCTCGTAAGAAAGAGGTGCCAAAATTTTGACAATATTACTTGGCACCCACAAGTTCCCATGCCCATATTTCCGGGCCCACACTCCATAACCCACTTGCAACCCCCTTGGAGCCTTTGGGCATGCAATGTCTGCTGCAACCCAGTCAGGATGCAACCTGTCCACTTTCGTGATTAACCTTCTCCCCCAGCAAAGCTCTGCTGGGCTCTTGCCCGTTGCTGTGCAAGGCCTAGTGTGCTGGCAAAGCAAAAAATCAGCCAGCCTATGGTGCCAATCCCTAGTCACAATGTGCTTGAGTGACTCCTTTGTTGTGCTCACCATTCGTTTGGCCTGCCCATTAGTCAAGGGATGAAAGGGAGCTGATGTTGCATGCCTTATGAGGTTAGTCCTCAAGAAGGCCTGAAATTCCGCCGCTGTGAACTGGGCCCCATTTTCCAAGACTATGATGTCTGGCAGCCCGTGTGTGGCAGAAAGCTTCCTAAGCACCTGGATGGTCCTAGCAGTAGTCATAGTAGATATAGGAATTACTTCCAACCATTTAGAGTGGCTGTTGACCACTATCAAAAACAGCTGTCCCTGAAAGGGCCCAGCAAAGTCAATGTGAATCCTTGACCATGGTGTATGAGTCTCCTCCCATCGGTGGACAGGGGCCTGTGGCATTTCTGGTCTGGACTGTTGACACGTGTAACACCCGTGTACTTGGGCCTTGATAGCCTTATCTAACCCTGGCCACCATAGGTACCTCTGTGCCAATGCCTTCATCCAGACTGTGCCCAGATGGCCCTCATGCAGAGACTGAAGCACACAGTGCCTTAATGAACTGGGGACAATAACCTTGCTCCCCCATAAGATGCAGCCTTTGTGAGCTGAAAGCTGGTGTCTACGTGTGAAATGGCTCTGGAACTCTGGTCCAGGGCTATTTTCAAGCCACGTGATGTGAATCCATGACAAAACTGTACTTGAAACTTTGTCTGCATCAGTTTCTGTCACCACATCCCCAGCATGGAGGGGAAACTCAGGCAAATCCTGAATTCACAAGATGTGAGCTGCTGGAGCCGGATCTGATTCTACCTGTGGCAATGGCAACCTGCTAAGGCCATCTGTGTGGCCCATGTCTTTGCTGGGTTTGTGAACCAGCCTGTAGCTGTAGGCTGACATAAAAATAGACCATCTTAACATTCTAGAGCAGTGATGGTGAAACTTTTAGAGACTGAGTGCCCAAACTGCAACCGAAAACCCACTTATGTATCATTGGGTGCCGGGTGGGCATAGCCCATTGAGTGGGTGTGGCCCATTGGGTGAGCAGAGCCCATTGGGTGAGTGTGGCAGACTGGATGGGAGTAAAAAGTTCAATCAATCAATTCCAACTTTGCAAGATCTTTTTTTTCCCCGCGAGAAGTTGAAATTGATTGATTGATTGAACCTTTTTTTTCACATGGCGGCAGAGGCCTAAAGCGAACAGGTTTTACAAAACCCAGCTGAAGGCCTAGGATTGGGGTGACAGCACATGTGCCCACAGAGAGGGCTCTGCGTGCCACCTGTGGCACATGTGCCATAGGTTCACCACCACGGTTCTAGGTGACAGTATTTGAGGCATCTGCCTATCTGTAGTAAATAACTCCAACAGTGGCTTGTGGTCAGTGAAGACCATGAATTCCCTGCCATACATGTAATCATGGAATTTCTTCACGCGGGCCACAATGGCCAAGGCCTCTTTGTCAATCTGAGCTGTTTGCATGGACCTTGGTCCACTTCCACAGGGCATTCTTGTCTAAGAGCCAGTGTAACAGCTCTGTCACTGCAGCCTTGTTAGGCAGGAACGCATGGTAAAACTTCAGGAGTCCCAGGAATGCCTGGAGCATTCCCTTGGACCTGGGACTTGGTGCCAACTGAATTGTCTTCAGCTTGGACTCTGCAGGGTGGATGCCCTCAGCATCAATACGGAATCCCAGGAACTCAGTGGAAGGGACCCCAATTTTACACTTGTCTCTTTTCAGTTTCGCTGTGCGGAACCGTTGAAGGACAGCTTTGAGCCTCCTTGCAAGCACCTCAGTAGACTCACCGGCGATGAGCACATCATCGAAATAGGGGCAAACCCCTGGAATGCCCTGGAGCGTACACTCCATCACTCCCTGGAAGATTCCTAGGGCTACGCTAACCCCAAATTGAAGGTGTTTGACCTTAAAAGCCCGCCTATGTGTCACAATTGTTTGTGCAGCTGCTGTGGCCTTGTCCACAGGTAACTGCTGATAGGCCTGTGCCAAATCTAACTTAGCAAACACAGTACCCACTTGCAGCGATACCAAAATGTGGCTAATGACTGGCACTGGGTACGCGTGCTGCTGTAGTGTCCGATTAATGGTGCACTTGTAATCAGCACAAATCCTGACTTCCCCATTGGCCTTAAGTGGCATGACAATGGGAGTATCCCATTCACCTCCATGTACAGGCTGTAGTACCCCCTGACTGACTAGCTTGTCCAGCTCTGCATCAATTTTGTGTTTTAGTGCAAATGGCACTTGACGGGGCTTGATCCTAATGGGCATTACAGAAGGATCAAACTTAAAAGCTATCAGAGGACCCTTGTACTCTCCCAGGCTTGTGTCAAAAACATCTGCGAATTCCTCGCATATTAATACTAAGTTCACCACTTGTGTCTGGTGGATTCTGGTTACTTGAATGCCCAGTGCATCAAACCAATCAAGCCCTATTAAGCTCGTTCTCTGGCCCTCCACCACAATCACATCTAGGGTCCCCCAAAACCCCTTGAATTTGACGGCTAAGGTAGCCTCGCCCTTGACAGCTACTCGGGAATTCTGGAAGTCAGTTAGAATGATGTCAGATGGCCTAAGCTTGGCCCATCTCTTGCTGCAGTTGCACACGAACCAGAAGATCTCCAGGGAAATAATGGATACAGCTGAACCAGTGTCCAGTTCCATCCTGCAAGGAATGCCTTGCAGCTCGACTTGAAGCCAAAATTTTGGCTTAACGGGGCAGCAAGCTCCAGTGTGGCAAATGCTCTGATGACTGGAGCAGAACCCTACTCTATGCTGCTCTGGGGCCCCAGTACCTCTCCTGATCAGGTCATCTGATTGGCGGTCCTTCTGGTGACCTCTACAGATGGCTGCGATGTGGCCAGTTTTCCCGCAGGCCTGACACATGGCTGTCCAAAAAAAGCAGTCCTCTTGTTGGTGGTGGATGCCACAGCCCAAACCCCAAAGGAAGGGAACTGCCTTGTAAGGGGGCTTCAGTTCCTTGTCATGGTGCCTTTGGATCTTGTTGACTTCATGGTCGGAGTCGACGTCTTCTGGATGCTTGGCATCCTCGTGGTGGCTTCCTCATGAGGAGTGCTTTTGGTGGGCTGCAACGCCTTCACAGCTCCACCAGCAGCTTCCACCATGACTTCTTTTAGGGCTTCCTGGAGCAAGAAAGTCTCTTTTGTGAAAAGTTTTTGTTGAAGCTCTCTGCTCCGGAGTCCACAGACGAGTTGGTCTCAAAGCCTTTCTTCCAAGTCCAAAAATTGGCACAGAAATGAAGCTTGTCTCAAGGCCACGATGAACTCTGTGGCCATCTTGCCGGGTTGTTGGACTCACTGTTCAAAGGCATGCCTCCACACTATCACCAACAACTTTGGTTGGAAGTGGTCACCAAGCTGTTTCTTCAGGTCTGCATAAGTAACGGACTCCAGCTGTGCTGGTGTGACTAAGTTCTCTACGATGTTCAACATTGCAGATCCGCAGAGAAGTGTTGCAGCCTTCAGGCCATCTTCGGCGACTTGGTTTGTACAGAGGTAGTTCTCTACTCTTGAAATGTAGGGTGGCCATTTCTCTGGGAGAGTGACGTCGAATTCCTCAAGCTTTCTGACTTTCACCATGGTGGAAGTCTTCGTGGCTCGTGGCTCACGTTGCCTCGTGCTGGTTCTCTTCATAGGCCCTGGGATGGGTCCGCAGGGCTGGATGGTCACTAGCGTGGCTTGCTAGGCCAACCAATGGGGGGGAATGTGGTCCCTGCCAGGCGCTGTGCTGGCCTCATCCCCTAGGGACTTTCAGCTCTTTCGGAGAAGCAGCATCCCACCTTCGTTGCCAGTGTTGTGTAGTAAGTTCTTTGCTGGCAATAAGCGAGATGAGAGGTTGCAAACAGGAACGTTGCTTTACTGAGGCAAACAGGAATGGAACTGAAACAGAGGCTTCTGCACAGCTATTTATATGGTTGGCCACTAGGTGGCAGCCAATAGGTTTAAAGGAACCCATTTCCACCCCAAATATCCAATGATCTTCTTGGAGACAGCAAGTCTGGCTAGTCAGTGATCATTACACAGACACACCCATTGAGCAACCTTAAGCAGCATTCAAACAGAGACGTGAAACAGTTCAAGTAAAATCCCAATACATTACACAGTGCATTCTCCAACACTCATTGGAGCATATTACAATTGTACTAGAGGCCCTATAGTGGCTTCCTAAAGCCTCCTCCATGCAATTTAAAATGGTTAATCCATTAAGCCAAATTACATTCCCACTAAAAGTATGTTTTCCCATAGAACTGGTACATCTTATTCATACTTAACAGGACAAAGATAGTAGTAGTTTCTTACTTTTGGGAGTGACAATGCCCAAACTATCTGTCAAATGGACAGGTGGAAAGCTTGCCATGTATCAATGCTTGTTCCTAGATAGTTGAGCCAGGACATAATGAACTCTATCTTTTGGGAGAGAACCAATAAAAAGGACTTGCCTCCACCATGTATGATCAAATTGATAAGCAAATACTATTTGAAGATCTGAGTATGAATTTTATTAAATTAGTAATATAATTGTCTAGAAGTTCCCAGGGATTACTAATAAGAATAATGCAATGGGGGAAGAGGTATATAAATATTTATAAACAAAATATTGCAAGGCAAATTTAAGGAGAGGATCTAAGGCTGAACTAGTTCTAGCATACTCATGAGAATACTAAATGGAAACTATACCCACCACTTTATTTTTTGAATAAAGGAAACATAGGAGACTTACCCATATTTTCTTGAAAGGGGAGGATATTAGAATAGTAATATAATCCAGGAGTGAGACATCAAGATTCTTTATTTTCTGCCTTGGTGTTCTTAGAAAGGGTAGAAATTAAATTATGATCACAGGAAAATCAGTTGGCATCAAAAACCTCAATCCAAGGCAACACTGAACCATAAAGAATATAAGAGAAATCTAGTGACATAGAATCTGGATAGAAAGTAGCAAATGTCCCCCACAATAGGCAAATGAATTGTTTTTGTTTTGCCTATAGTATCTCTGATTAATAAGGTGCAGAATTTGGGTTTGAGCTGATAGAATCCTGTGAAAGACCCAAGCCAAATGAAGTGGTGGGTAGGGGGGAACTTCTAAATCTACATAGCTTGAGGCTCCCTAAGATTGGATGCAATGTAACATGCAATGGAGTCAGAGATCCAAATATTCTTTATAGACCATCCCCCATTTTATGAAAAATTTTGCAAACTGGAGAGAGGGTGTGATAATGAAAATCCTTTAATTTTGAACTTATATTTGTCTCTAATTTCAGATTTTTTAAAAAATAAATGTGTAAGTTTGTTAAGCATATGCAACTCTTTCTTCTCAATTTAGATTTTTGAATCAAATGAATTTAAACATTTCGACTTCGGAAACCAGAACAAAGCTATATACAACATGGTGAGGAAAATATTGTTACAGTGCTTGTAATGGGACATGTGCTTGCATACATACACAAAGAGGTGTGATTTCCGGGTACCCATCTGAAGGGGAAAGAAATTCGGACGAAGGGACAGGAATTCAGACCTGAGTCAATAGAGAGCTTTGAACCAGCCAGGCAGCCTCATCTCCAGAAAAAGAACCCCCCGTGAGCACTGCCCGCTGAACTTTTATTCACCTCCAACATTACAAAAAACTCCATCCCTCTCATACAACATAGCATGCATAGATAATTGGATACACAGAGAGAATTTCTCAGGTGCCTCTGAGATCATACAAAAACAAAGTACTAAAAGATATATGTGAAGGCTTTATCATAGCATTTCCCAAACCTCCCACATGCCAGCCTGCCCATGAGCCAGGAGAGTTTGCTCTCACTGTAACTCAAATGAAGGTCAGTTAAGGGGGGTTGGAAAAGCAGAAGGGTGAGAAAACAAATTCTTGGGAAGCCAAATTCTGGCCGTTCCCACATCCATCTTCCCCACACAACCTTCCTACTTCCCACAATCTTGGTGACAGCCTACTCTGCATACTACTACCATCCATTTTGTTTTAGAGCACTTTCCTCCCTGCACTGGATTAATCAAAGTCTAACTGGGAGGAAAAATGTGCTAAATTAAAGCTGTAGTGCTTTCAGCCAGTTTCTTTTGTATGCCTCCATTGCAGTCTCAATTTTATCAGGTAGAACTTGTTCCTCTTCCCTAAGATCTTTTAGACAGTCTATTTATAAAGGCAGTCACTATTAAAATTAACTTTTGGTTCTAGTTTTCAAAAATATCCTTCCTTGTCCAATGTTAAAATATTTTGCTTCATTCTATAATTGTAATAAAGGGATGCGGTGGCTCAGTGGGTTAGGACGCTGAGCTTGTCGATCAGATGGTCGTCAGTTTGGCGGGTTGTATCCTGAGTGCTCTGTAACAGAGTGAGCGCCTGTTACTCGTCCCAGCTTCTGCCAACCTAGCAGTTCGAAAGCACATAAAAATGCAAGTAGAAAAATAGGGACCACTACAGTGGGAAGGTAACAGCATTCCATGCACCTTTGGCGTCTAGTCATGCCAGCCACATGACCACGGAGTTGTCCTCTGACAAGCGCTGGTTCTTTGGCTTTGAAACAGAGATGAGCACCAGCCCCTAGAGTTGGAAACGACTAGCACGCATGTGTGGGGGAAACTTTACCTTTACCTATAATTGTAAATTGAGTTTGTATTTTTGTTTAATTGTAATCTTTGGTTCCCTTTAGTTCTCTCTAGTGTCCAGATTTGAAATTCCTACTATACATTTTTTTAAAAATCAAAAGAAAAGCATTTTCCAATAGACAGGATTCTTTATAATTAATTCCAAAATCTAATTTCAAATTTATCTGGCCCTTTAGTTTGTAACTTTCCAAAATTCAAAGTTTTAATAACTTTTCTGTTTATTCCAAAATTACTTTTAAGTTCTTAAACTTGTAGTCAAAACTTTGTTTGCTAAGATTTCAAGGAAACTCACCTGGTACTGTCAATCCAAAGATTCCTAATAGCTGAAAAACAGTTAACAAGTAATTTCCAAAAATAATTAGAAATTTGCAGACATAGTATCATGTCAAAAGCATAGACTGTGATTTGAGCAAGATGTCTATTCCCTCGTCTCATGGAGCTCTATACTTGCTAGAGTCTACAAAGCTGTCTGGAGCACTTATGGCTGATTTCAAGTCCTCTTCTTGTCCAGAAAGAAAGTCTCAAAGAGTCAATGTACTTGTTGACTCTTCATTCTGCCATGATCATTGGCTCTCTTTTTTGGGCAACCATTTATTGCCTGGAAATTTTGTGAATTAGTGCATTATAACATGTGCTTTGCTATGTTAAATTATTAAATTACTTATGTACTAAATATTATGAATATAACTTCTCTATACCAAAGTATCATAATACAAATTTGTGTGTATGTATAAATTTCACATTTTCAAGAACCCCAAATAGATTGTAAAAATATACTTATCAACCAACATATTTTTAGCAATTTTTGAAAAGATTGAATTGGTATAATCTGATACAAAATATACAGATGTGATTCATCCTGAGCTACTGCTTAATTAAACCTTTAATGTAAGAGCTTTGTAACTTATCAGTCACAAAATAAGAATTATGTATCATAGAACAGGGCTTTTCAACCAGTGGTACGGGTATCACCTGTGGTACATTGGCACCTGGCAGGTAGTACGCAACCATCCTAGAAAAGTGGTAGCGGGTGAGAGGAATGAGCTGAACTTGTGGCAGCACCACACAAGCCTGAGTGAGAGATGGCTGGAGCTGCAGTGCTGTCAGGACTCAGCAGAAACACCAGGATCACCGCTTCTTCGGGGCTGTCAGGGCTCAGCAAAAGTGCCAGGATCAGCGCCAGGCTCCAGTTAGAGCTCGGCACTGATCCTGGTGCTTCTGAGCCCAGAAGAAGCACTGATCAGCTGGAATGTTGCAGCATCTTCAGGGTCTTGTGATTTACATTCAGATGGTTGGCAACTGATTCATATTTATGATGGTCACAGTGTCCCAGGGTCATGTGAAGTGACCCAAACCTGCTGCAACCACCCAGCAGATGGGGGGAATAAAAACCAAACACCCCCCGACTTCCGGTAGCGCTGCCGTGCCGAATGGTGGCGTTTCAGAAGCCGCCCGATCTTGAGAAGCGTTAGAGCACTCGGAGACAGCGAAAATCAGCTGTCCCGTGGTGCTGAAGTCTCTCCCTCGGGAGAAGAGGGAGAGACGAGCTTGTCTGGGTAGAGGTAGAGCTCCCCTGTGATTCCCTCAACCAGTTTGGGGGTTAACGGGGTGAGATCCCTCAGAGCCCAAGCTTTCTCCGCTCCCAGGATGCTTTCACTCCATAAGGGAGTGGAACTAGACGCGACAACTACATCTGCTGCTTAGATGGGACTGTGAGTATTTTTTCTTTAAGAAGCAGGCAGAGCGAAACAGGAGGATTTGAATTTTCAAGTTGGATTTTAACTTTAACTCAGACTCATTATCTTCTTCAAGTTTTAAGTTGATGGAAATGGAGTAAAAATGGCGCTGGAATGTTGCTTTCTTGTATGAACTGACAGTTTTGGAAAGTTGCTACATTTTGCAACATAGCAAGAGATACAATCTGCAATTGATTCTAACCAGTACTGGATTTTGTGTATTTGAGAGCTTGCCTTTTTTTTTACTGAAGGATAAGGAACTTTGGGAGAAAAACTTTTATTCTTTCTCCCTTCTTTTTTTTGTTTTTTTGAACTTTGATTCTGCTGGAAGAAAGAGGAAATCAAAACCTAAGAGATGGCTGCAAGGTGTGGGGGAGGCCCTACAATTTCTAAAAGTGCAATTTCTTCACCCATACCACAAGCTGCAGGGCAAACTACAATGAAACCTACAGCACAACCACCTTCCCCCCCACCACCTGCATTTACATTGGCAGATATTCAGCAAGTTGTGATGCAATCAACGCAAGTATTACAGCAAGAAATAAAGGAAACAAAGGAACAATTTGTTAATCAAAACAAGCAGATGAGGGAGGATATAGTGCTTGCACTTCAGGGCTTGGCTGCACATATTGAGTGCCTGGATGTTCATGTGGATTCAGTGATGGAGTATGTTGAGAATTTGGAAAATAAAATTATCAGTGTTGAACAGAAAGTAGACAGAGCAGAGATTAAAATTGACAGAACAGAAGATGAAGTCACCATTTCACAATATAGAGACATGGAGTTTGCATTGCATATAAGAGGTTTGAAAGAGAACCCTAAAGAAGATTTGGAATGGGAAGTGGTGCAAGCAGTGGCTCCTGTCTTGAAATGTGAACCTGAAGAATTAGTTAAAGAGATGGATAAGACATTTAGGGTTAATTCCTGGATTGCCAGACAGAAAAATTTACCTAGAGATGTAGTGATTTACTTCTCCAGGAGATCGATTGGAAATGCAATTATCCAGGCTTTTTACCTGGAAAGATTCCAAATTGTAGGCCAAGATATTATAATTTTAAAGTAGATACCCCCAAAAATTCTTAGAAAAAGGAAAGACTTCGCCTTTCTGTCTGATGAGCTTAAGAAGTGACAAATTCAGTTTAGATGGGAAATACCCATTGGATTTGTAGTGAATTATGCAGGGACGAGGTATAGGCTGAATACAATTTTAAAAGCAAAAGATTTTTATACTAAGGTCCTTAAAGCAGGCTCACCACCATCTCCTCGAGTTAAAAGAACAGAAGTAAGACAGGAAGGATGCGGTAGGCTGAGACTATGGAGCAGAGTTTGGTGTTAAAGGAGGACCCGAAAGAACAGAGGATGACTAGGGCTGCATACAAGCGTAAGAAAAGAGAGCAAAAACAGAAGCTTGTATCTGGTTTAACTACACAAGATGTGGCTGTTTCAGAGCCTGTGGGAGGAGCACGCCCAAAGAGAGCAACAGGTAATCTTCAGGCCATGTTCCAAAGGCTCCTGGTCACCAGAGATGGTGAAGTTCCTGACTTGGAATGTTAATGGCTTAAACTCACCACAGAAAAGAAAGAATTTTATTATTTGAAACAACATAAAAATGACATTGTTTGCTTACAAGAGACTCATATTGCATTAAAGGACCAAAAGTATTTGGTTAATTCCCGGTTGGGAACACATTTTGCAGCTTTTGCTCCAGACAAGAAGGCTGGAGTGGTCATTTATTTAAGAAAAGATTTTTCGGCTAGATTAATTGAATCAGACAAACAAGGGTGATATGTTAGTATTGAATTGATGTTAGAAGGAAAGAAAGTTCTTCTTATTGGATTATATGCTCCAAATCAACAACAGCAAAAGTTTTTAAAATTTTTACATCAAAGACTAATTGAATTGGATTACAAATCTGTTATTATGATGGGGGACTGGAATGGAATTTTGGACTCATCTGAAGACAAGAAGGGATCTTTTAAAAACCCTTCTAATTATTCGAAACTGCCCAAAGCCTTTTTTGATTTGAAGGAGGATCTGGAGCTAAGAGATGTATGGTGGGAAAGGAATATGAAAGACAGAGATTTTACTTTTTTTTCGGATAGACATAAATCTTTCTCTAGGGTTGATTTTATTTTAATTACTACTGATTTTTTCTCTAGGGTTAAGAATGTTAAGATTTTTCCTAGGACATTGTCGGATCATAGTCTTGTTTGTTTGGAGTTTTTTTTGCTGAAGATGGTAATAGAAGATCCTGGAGATTGAATGAAAATTTATTTACAAATGAGGTGTTCTTGCAGAAATGTAGAGAACATGTGAAAGATTTTTTTGTTATAAATATGCATAAAGGTACATCGATGGGAATGGTTTGGGATGCTAGTAAAGTTTATATGAGAGGGGTCTTGATTTATATGAATAATGCTTATAGGCGTAAGCAAATGCAAAAATGTAAAGATCTTGAGGAAGAGATTAAATCTAAGGAGAAAGATTTTATTTTGAATCCATTGGATAATAATTTAAGGACCTCGATCCATTTATTGAAAGAACAATTTAGTATGCTAATGGCTGACCAAGTAGCAACTAATTTGCGTTATGCTAGGCATAATACTTTTTGTAATGCTAATAAGCCTGGTAGGTGGTTGGCTTACCAATTAAGGAAGAAACAGAAATTACATACTATAGATAAAATAGAATATAAAGGAAAAGAAGTTTATCAACAAAAATTAAGAGGAGTTTTTTAGATTTTTATTCGAAATTATATTCTAGAGAAAACATACAAGCTTTAGATATAGATAAATATTTACAGGAAGCACATTTTCCTAGACTCTCAAAAGAACAACAACTTGAGATGAATCGCTTAATAACATCAGAGGAAACCTCTTTAGCTATTAAACAGTTGAAAGTGGGCAAGGCCCCAGGAACAGATGGATTAACAGCAATTTATTATAAAATGTTGTAGGTTGAAATGATTGAACCTTTAAAGATGTTGTTTAATGAAATTCAGACTGGAGGAGCAGTTCCTCCATCTTGGAGGACAGCCTTTGTATCATTGATTCCAAAGGAGGATCAAGACCTTACTCAACCTAAAAATTATAGACCTACTGTATATCGCTTTTGAATACAGATTATAAGATCTTTGCTAAAGTATTGGCTAATAGATTAATGCAGGTTTTAAAGCAAATGATTCATAGTGATCAATCGGGATTTATATCTGGAAGGTATATGAAATATAATGTAAGACAAATTGTAAATTTGCTTGAATATTTGGATGAGAACAACCAAGTCCCTGCAGCATTGATATTTTTGGATGCAGAAAAAGCTTTTGATCAATTGAATTGGCAATTCTTATTGAGAGTTGTTGAGGAAATGAATTTTGGAGAAGGATTCTTACATTCTATTAAAGGTATATATCAACAACAAACTGCACAAATTATAATTAATGGGGGGTTAACAGAGATGTTTAAAATTGAAAAAGGTACAAGACAGGAATGCCCCCTATCACCATTGTTGTTTGTTTTAACGTTAGAGATTTTATTAATTAAAATTTGAGAGTCCTCTATGATAAAGGGAATTAAAATAAAACAGAAAGATTATAGATTGAGAGCTTTTGCTTATGACTTGGTTGTGACATTATCTCAACCGATACAATTGGTTATAGATTTGATGGAAATTATAACTCAGTATGGTAAGGTTTCTGGGTTTAAGGTAAATAGTAATAAGACCAAGATATTGTCTAAGAATATGACTATGAGTGAAAGGGAAATGTTAATCAAATTAACAGGTTTTGAAATAGTAAAAAAGGTTAAGTATTTGGGAGTGTATATTGCAGCTTCAAATGCAAAATTATATAAGAATAACTATGAAACACTATGGTTGAAGATACAAAAGGATTTAAATAATTGGAAAAAATTACAATTATCTCTATTGGGAAGAATTGCAGCTGTTAAAATGAATGTTCTGCTGAAGTTTCTCTTTTTGTTTCAAATGATACTTATATTGAAAAAGGATGCTAACCTTGATGAATGGCAGAAGGGTATTAATAAATTTATTTGGGCGGGGAAAAAACCAAGAGTCAAATTTAAGATTTTGCAAGATGCTAGGGAAAGAGGGGGACTCAAGGTGCCTAATTTGAAATTGTATTATGATGCGGTGGTCTTGACATGGGTTAGCGATTGGCTTAATTTAACTAATAAAAGAATACTTCACCTTGAGGGTTGGGACTTGGTATATGGATGGCATGCATATTTGCTTTATGATAAAAAGGTGGACAGGGCTTTTAAATCTCATATTCTTAGAAGTGCCTTGCTGTGTGTCTGGAAAAAGTATTATTATAAGTTAAATTATAAAATACCGATTTGGGGAATTCCTGGACACGCGATAGAAGGCATATCTATGGGAGTGAGTTTGGATATGTTTTCCTATAAGGAATTACTTAGATTGGAAGGGAATAATTGGCAACTTAAATCATTAGATGAGTTAAAACAAGAAAACATAAGTTACTCTTGGTTTCAATATACCCAATTGAAAGCTAGGTGAAAGCTGGATCAGAAGGTTGGCATCACAACTACAGATGAAAACTTAGTAAAACAAATTAGAGATTTAAATCGTGCACATATAAAGAGGATATATACCGTAATCTTTTAATTGAATTGGATTCGGAAACGGAATTAGTTAAATATTGTATGATAAAGTGGGCACAAAATATCCAGGAACCAATTCCGTTGGATACTTGGGAGGTAATCTGGGTTAGAAATGTTAAATTTACTCAGGCTCAAAATTTAAGAGAATTTTTTTATAAAATGTTTTATAGATGGCATTTGGATCCCAAAAAGTTGTCTAACATGTATCCTAACCTACAGTCTAAATGCTGGAGATGTGGTAGTTTAGATGCCACCTATTTTCATATGTGGTGGACTTGTAGAAATATAAAAGCTTTTTGGATTAAAATTTGGTGCAACATTCAAAAGATTTTTAAGAGAAAGATAAAGTTCTCTCCACAATTGTTTTTATTGGGTATTGTTGTAGATTGTGATACTAAAGAAACCAATCTGATGTTGAATTTGATAACAGCAGCACGGTTACTGGTGGGACAATACTGGAAGAAGGATAGTTTGCCTACTATAGAAGAATAGGTACTTAAAGTATCGAATCTTGCAGAAATGTCTAAGTTTTCTGCTTATTTGAAGGATCATTCACAAGAAAGATATATTTCAGTTTGGAGAAGATGGATAGATTATATTCAGAATAAATATGGGACTAAAAAGTTCCACTTAGCTTATGAGTAGATTTTAGAGGGATATTGTTATTAATTTTAGTATTAGTATTGATTATATTTTTGTTTAAGTTATTATTATTATGTTTTTAATAATTTGAATGTATCTATGTTAAAGGGGAGTTAAAGCACATTATGAATTTGGTTAATTTTATAATAGATAATTTTAGTTAGAATATGATTATTATATCTATAACCCTGTATTCAGCTCTGGGAAGTGGGGGGGAAGGCGGGTGGTTTGGGATGGGTGGGTTTTGGGGATATGTATTGTAAAAAAATTTTGTAAAACTATTTAATTAAAAAAAAGAAACCAAACACCCCCCCACCCTACCCCTGCTCCCAAACCTCTACAGAAATGCTCACAACAATGAAAACCTCGGACAGGAGGAAGAGCGCCACCATGTGGGTAGGCAGGTGTCTTGCTCGGCTGTGGCTTGGGGGACACTTTTTTCAGTGCCATTGTAATTTCAAACAGTCACTAAGCGAACTGTTTGACACCTTGCTAGGTGACTGGTGGTACTTAGATGTTGCCATATCCTAAAAGTGGTACAATGAGTGAAAAGGTTGAAAAGCCCTGTCATAGAAGATAAGAGAAAAGGATTTGTCAAAGAATAGATATTTTTTTCAGATCTGGATGCATGAAACAAGAATGTTGATATTACTGAAAGATGAAATATCTGGAAATAGGAAAACTGAAGAATATTTCATATTTTGCATCTCTTCTTCCACAGACCAAGCCCCCTTTTTATAAAATAGAAGATATAACTGTGCCAACAGCTATTTGGAGTGGTGGAAATGACTTCATAGTGACTCCAGAGAACATAAATAACCTGCTCCAGCGACTTACTAACTTAGTTTTCCATAAGTATATTCCTAGCTGGGGCCATGCTGATTTTATCTGGGGCCTTGATCTCCCAAAATACTTGCATGAGGATATTTTTCATCTAATGCAGAAGTACAAATAAATATAAATGGAAGCTTTCTCTGGCAATAGAGGATAACAGCATTTTAAATTTGATGTAGAAAATAAACAGTTTATACGTTCCACATTAGTTTTGAAATATTACTATCCTCTTTTGTCAGAAAATGTCTTCCAGAACCCTTTGCTCTTATACCTCCCTTATCTACACTCTATATGTCCACACTGCTAACACTGGATGTTCTTGCTTTGACAACAGATGGAAATGTAGCCATCTTTTCTCTTTCGCTTTTAGAGTTAGTTGATACTGGGAGAGGGGATGTGGATGAGAGTCCAGTTAGTCATAACAATAATAACTCAGCCATGGGAATCAAGGTTATTGCGCCCAGAGTTGATAAAGATTTGTCGGGCTGGAGAGCTGGGGAGAAAGCAGGTGCTTCAAGCTAATTGGGGAATGTGATTTATGACTGTTGATTGGAGGAGGGAATTATGCTTTGCTACTTTGTGCCCAGGGGAGGGGAAATCAGTTTTTGGCTTTAACTATATAGTGCTGATACTTTGTTTCTCAAATAAAAGATTCTTTAAGGTAAACAATGCCTCAAAGTTCTTTTGAAGAGTTACATCTGTTGGAACCATGATGGATTAAAAACTTTCTTCCCCAGTATTTATGGTTTTTCTTGTTTACCTGAGAGGATGTTAAAAAACATGTTTCTATATGAAGAAGACATCATTATTTGTGCATTACACTGAACAGTTACTTCTCATAATTGTTTTGACAATGAAGACTTAAAGCAATGTTTCTCAATCTTTGCAAATTTAAAGTGTGTGAACTTCCAGAATTCTCCAGCCACCATGGTGGCTGACAATTCTGGGAGCTAAGGTCTATTCATCTTAAAGTTCCCAAGGTTGAGAAACACTACCTTATGTGTGACCTCAAGCATAGAGCATTCCATTAGACAGAGTTTTACAGTTATTTAAAAGCCATATTTAGGGATTATGCTAAGTCCACACCACAATATTTTGCCTGTGATGTCATTATTAAAGAGATGACTATTCATTCAATTCAGATCTCTCTGCTGAAGAGTCTTCCATACACTCAACAGAGTATGCACTGAAATTTATATACTACCTCAGCATTTCCACAGTAACACATACTGTATTATATTGTCAATAGATCATGTTTAGAAAGACAATTCATTACCACTTTGCTTTTTAAAAAAATAATTTTATTAAGAAGATAAAAACTAATACAAACTAATGTAAAGTACAAAAAAGCTAAAAGTGAAAGAGGGGGAATAATAGAAAAATAGGAAAAAAAGATACAGAGAAGTAGCTTCTGATCTTCTTTACAGCAGTTATAAATGTGATTATAAATTCACCTTTTACTCTAATCTAAGGGTACTGCTGAAATCTCTTTTTCTATGATGTATCCTGCCTAATTATCAAAACCATAAATTATAAGTTCATTTTTTTCTGTTTCATGCAAAAAGTCCATAATGGTTTTCACTCAACAAGGAATGCTAGATATTGTCTTTTCTCTGATCAAAGACAATTTAGTTACCTCATCAAATTGCATCATCATCACCAACCATTCTTCCATTGCCGGTAGTGCCCAAAAGCATGCCATCTACAGAAACCATCTACCATGAGGACGCTAAACAAGTGGAAGACACCAACTCTGACCATGAAGTCGACAAAATTCAGCGGCACCACAAAAGAGGAATGAGGCCAGCTGACAAGGCAGTTCTGTTCCCAAGGTGTTTGGGCTGCGGAGGCTGCCATCAACATGCAGATTGCCGTTTCATGACTGCCACATGCTGGGTGTGTGGAAAACCAGGCCACATCACCACTGTCTGTCGAAGTCGCCAGAGGGACCACCAGCCGGACAAGACTTTTAGGAGAGGTACCGGGGCCCCAGGCCAACACCGAGTAGGGTTGTGCTCTAGCCGCTGAAGCATTTTTCACACGGCTGCCCATTGACCTCTTAAACAGAAGTTGTGACTGCAGGTCAAACTTCAAGGCATTCCATGTAAAATGGGACTGGACACAGGCTCCGCTGTGTCCATCATCTCCATTGGAACTTTTTGGCACGTTTGCAGCCATAGTAACAGATGGCTCAAGCTACAACCATCTAATATCCTACTTACCGACTTCCAGAATTCCAGAGTGGCAGTCAAGGGCGAGGCCACACTTGCGGTAAAGGGGTTTTCAGGCCCCCTAGATGTTATTATGGTAGATGGCCAATGAACGAGCCTCATAAGGCTCGATTGGTTCGATGCATTGGGCATTCAGCTAACCGGCATTCACCGTACTCAAACAACAGATTTGTCTTCTGTCTGCAAAGAATTCACAGATGTTTTTGGCCCAAGTTTGGGAGAATACAAGGGCACTCTGATAGCTTTTAAACTTAATCCCCAGGTTGCACCAATTCGGATTAAGCCCCGCCATGTGCCATTTGCGTTAAAGCATACAATCGATGCAGAGCTGGACAAACTTGTTAGGAGGTTCTAGAGCCTGTAGACAGTGGGGAGTGGGTGACCCCCATTGTAACACTACTTAAGGCCAACGGAGAGGTATGAATATGTGCTGACTACAAGGGTACCATTAACCTGGCACTACAGCAGCACACCTACCCCATCCGAGTCATCAGCCACATTCTAGCATCATTGCAAGGTGGCTACATGTTTGCTAAAATAGATTTAGTGCTGCTGGTGGATGAGGCCACGGCAGATGCTGAAATGATTGTTATGCACAGGGGGACTTTCAAGTAAAGCACCTTCAATTCGGGATAAGTGTAGCCCCAGGTATTTTTCAGGGGATCATGGAGCGCATGCTCAAGGGTATTTCAGGGGTCTGCCTCTACTTTGATGATGTACTCATCACCAGGGAGTCCACAGAAGTTCTGGCTGAGCGGCTTAGAGGTGTCCTTCAGCAGTTCCGCGCCACGGGACTTAGATTAAGGAGAGACAAATGTAAGATTGGAGTTCTGTCCACAGAATTCCTTGGGTTTTGAATTGATGCCGAGGGCATCCATCCTGCAGAGTCAAAGCTAAAAGCGATTCAGCTGGCACCAAGCCCTAGGTCCAAGGGAGAGCTTCAAGCATTCTTGGGCCTCCTGAATTTTTATCATTCATTCCTCCTCAACAGGGCTGCAGTGGCAGAGCTGTTACACTGGCTCTTAGACAAAAACTCCCCATGGCAGTGGACAAGCTCCATGACAGCAGTTTTCAGGCAGTCAAGGCATTGTTGTCCTTGAACTCGGTGCTCACGTACTTTAACAAAAAGCTGCCAGTTTGCATTGTGTGTGATGCATCCCCATATGGGGTTGCAGCTGTGCTGAGTCACTTGTCGGCGGATGGGAGACAGTCACCCATCACCTATTCCTCGAGGACCTCGTCCTCAGTGGAGCGCAACTACATGCAAATCGACAAAGAGGCCTTGGCCATCATAGCCAGGATTAAGAAGTTCCATGACTATATGGGAGGCAGTTCACGGTCTTTACTGACCATAAGCCCTTGCTAGGCTTGTTCCAAATGGACAAGCAAACACCTCAAATACTGTTGCCGTGAATGTTGAAGTGGTCTATCTTCCTTTCAGCCTACGACTACAGGCTGGTTCACAAACCCGGCAAAGAGATGGGCCATCCAGACGGCCTTAGCAGATTGCCATTGCCACATGTGGAGCCCGATCCAGCTCCAGCTGCACACATTTTAGCAATTCAAGACTTGCCAGAGTTTCCCCTACATGCAGGAGATGTCGCTGCAGAAACGGCAGCCGACAAAATCCTAAATTGCATGTTGGCTTGGATTCACACAGGATGGCTGGAAAATAGTGGGGGCCCTGAGTTCCAGAGTTTTTTCAGTCGAAAAAATGAGCTTTTGGCTCACAAGGGGTGCAACCTTTGGGGCAGCAGTGTTGTAGTCCCCAGTTCACTCAGGCCCAGAGTTCTCCAGTCTCTGCATGAAGGCCATTCAGGCATTGTCCAGATGAAGGCACTGGCAAGGAGCTGCCTCTGGTGGCCAGGGTTAGATAAAGCTATCAAGGCCCAAGTACATGGGTGTTACATGTGTCAACAGTCCAGACCAGAGATGCCACAGGCCCTTGTCCACCAATGGGAGGAAATGCACACACCGTGGTCAAGGATCCATGTAGATTTTGCCGGGCCCTTTCAGGGACAATTGTTTTTAATAGTGGTTGATAGCCACTCTAAATGGTTGGAGGTGGTTCCAATTCCCAATATGACTACTGCAAGGACCATCCAGGTGTTGAGGTCACTGTTTGCAATGCATGGGCTTCTGGACGTCTTAGTCTCCAACAACAGAGCCCAGTTCACCGTGTCAGAATTCCAGGCCTCCGTCAGGGCCAATCTCATTAGGCACACCATGTCGGCTCCCTTTCACCCGTCATTGAATGGGCAAGCAGAACGGATGGTTCACACAACCAAAGAGTTCCTCAAATGCATTACTACAGGGGACTGGCACCACAGGCTGGCAGAATTCTTGTTATGCCAGCATACAATGCCTTGTACGGCTACTGGCAAGAGTCCCGCAGAGCTGCACGGGGGCAAGAGACTAATAACAAAACTGGACAGACTGCACCCAGATAGAATAGCCTCCGATATGGCATGCCCAAAGGCACCTAGGCATTTACAGGTGGGGGACCGGGTTTGGACTCGGAACTACAGGCAAGAGCAGTTGTGGGTACTAGCGAAAGTTTATTTATTATTTATTTATTAATTTAATTTATATACCGCCCTTCTCCCAGGGGACTCAGGGCGGTGAACAGGGCAATACATAAAAACTAGATACAAAAATTAAAATTATTAAAACATGATTAAACAATGCCCATAAAATTAATACAAATTTAAAATTATAGTCGTTTATAAAAATCCCACCCCGTCCCATCAGGCCAGGCCAGCTTGTTTAAAGAGATGGGTTTTAAGATCGCGCCGGAAGGAGCGGAGATCAGGCGCCATCCGGAGCTCAACCGGAAGATGGTTCCATAAATCCGGTGCACCCACAGAGAACGCCCTCCCCCTGGGGGCCACCAGTCGGCATTCTTTGACCGGTGGCACCCTGAGGAGGCCCTCTCTGTGGGAGCGTACTGGGCGGAGGGAAGTTGACGCCGGCTGCAGGTGCTCCCCAAGGTATTCCGGACCCATGCCATGAAGGGCTTTGTAGGTCATTACCAACACCTTGAACCTCACCCGGAAGACAACTGGCAGCCAATGCAGCTCGCGGAGCAAAGGTGTGACATGGGAGTATCGGGAAACTCCCAGTACAACTCTCGCGGCTGCATTCTGTACCAGTTGGAGCCTCCGAGTGGTCTTCAAGGGTAGCCCCATGTAGAGAGCGTTGCAGTAATCAAGACGAGAGGTCACGAGCGCATGAGTGACCGTACGTAAGGCATCCCGGTCTAGATAGGGCCGCAACTGGCGCACCAGGCGAACCTGGGCAAAGGCCCCCCTAGTCACAGCTACAATATGGTCTTCTAAGGAGAGTTGTGAATCTAGGAGGACTCCCAAGTTGCGAGCCCTATCTACAGGAGGTAATGACTCACCCCCCATAGTGAGGGGTGGGATATCCTGAATATCCCGAGATGCCGGTACGCACAGCCACTCAGTCTTGTCATGGTTGAGTCGAAGCCTGTTCCTCCCCATCCAGACCCGGACCGCCTCCAGGCACCGGGACATCACGTCGAGGGCATCACTGGGGTGGTTTGGGGTCGAAATGAAAAGTTGGGTATCATCAGCATACTGATGATACCCAACTCCAAAACCACGAATGATCTCACCCAGCGGTTTCATGTAGATGTTGAACAGGAGAGGCGAGAGGACCGACCCCTGAGGGACTCCACAAACGAGAGGCCTCGCGGTCGACCTCTGCCCCCCTGCCAACACCGACTGCGAGCGTCCCAGGAGATAGGAGGAGAACCACTGAAGAACTGTGCCTCCCACTCCCAATCCCCTGAGACGCCGCAGCAGGATACCATGGTCGATGGTATCGAAAGCCGCTGAGAGGTCTAATAGGACTAGGACAGAGGAATATCCCTTGTCCCGAGCCCTCCAGAGATCATTCACCAGCGCGACCAATGCCGTCTCCGTGCTGTACCCGGGCCTGAAGCCCGATTGGTACGGGTCTAGATAATCCGCTTCATCCAGGACCAGAGGGAGCTGATGCGCCACCACACTCTCAACAACCTTCGCAAGAAAGCGAAGGTTGGAGACCGGACGAAAGTTATTCAAAACAGCCGGGTCCAAGGCAGGCTTCTTGAGGAGAGGTCTTACCACCGCCTCTTTCAAGGCGGCGGGAAAACTACCCTCACTCAGAGAAGCAGATATAACCGCCTGGAACCAGCCTCGTGTCCCCTCCCGGGCTGCATAAACCAGCCAGGAAGGGCACGGGTCCAATAAACATGTGGTGGAGCTCAGCCTCCCCATGATCCTGTCCACTTCCTCCAGAGTTACAGGATCGAACTCCTCCCAGGTGACATTGACAAGACCGCTCGTGTCCTGATCGTCCGATACTGCCCAGTCGGAGTCCAAACCGGTCCGAATCCGAGCGATTTTGTCCGACAGATGTTGACTAAATTCCTCGGCCCGCCCCTGCAAGGGTTCCTCACTCACCTCCTGATTAAGGAGGGAGCGGGTCACCCTAAACAGGGCGGCCGGGCGATTATCTGCGGACACGATGAGGGCAGCGAAGTAGTTAGACCTCGCTACCCTCATCGCTGCGAGATAAGACCTAATATGGGTTCTTAGTCGCAATTGGTCAGATTCAGATCGGCTGGACCTCCAAACGCTCTCTAGGCCCCGTCTCCGACGCTTCATCTCCCGGAGCTCCGCGGAGAACCATGGAGCCCATTGGGATCTGCGCTGGGTCAGGGGCCGCAAGGGTACAACTCGGTCAAGTGCCTCCGTGGCCGTCCTTTCCCAGGCTTCCACTAAGGCATCTGCCGAGCTGTGAGCTGAGGAGGCAGGTGGGGACCCCAGTGCTGCCTGGAACCTCTCAGGGTCCATTAAGCGCCTGGGGCAGAACCATCTAGTTGGCTCAACAACCCCATGGTGGGGAGTGGCAAAACGGAAGACCAGCCGCAGGAGATGATGATCGGTCCATGACAGGGGCATAACAATTGGGGAGCCCCCACCAAGATCATCTAACCACCGACCAGATAAGAAAACCAAGTCAAGGGTGTGGCCTCCCTCATGAGTCGGTCCATGGATTACCTGCGTCAGGTCCATGGCCGTCATGGAAGCCATGAACTCCCGAGCTAACTCAGATGCTCCTCCCAGGGATGGTAGATTGAAGTCTCCCAAAACCATAAGTTTGGGAAACTCAATCACCAGCCCTGAGAGGATATCGAGAAGCTCAGGCAGGGCTGCTGCTGCGCGACTAGGCGAAAGGTACGCCAGCAGCAAGCCCAACTGCGCCCTAGGACCAAACCTCAATAAGAGAGATTCACACCCAACTATCTGAGGAACGGTGGCCTCCTGCGGACATAAGGTCTCCCTCATAACCACAGCCACTCCCCCACCCCTACCCTGAGTCCGAGGCCGGTGTAGCACCCGGAAGCCTGGTGGGCAAAGATCAACCAGGGGGATACCACCCTCTGGGCCCAACCAGGTTTCCGTGATGCAGGCCAGGTCCGCATGCTCACCCTCGACCAGATCCCGGACGAGAGGAGCCTTGTTAGCAACGGACCTGGCATTCAGGTACACCAGCCGGAGCTCAGGTGGCTGCACATCCCCGCTCCCAGAACCTTGGGTCGAAGACAGAGGGTCGGAGCGCCTGACCGGGACAAGCCAGCCAAAGGGACTCAAGTTGTTTTTACTCCACTGAACCACAGAGCCCAGGTCTACCAAGCATGGCAGACGAACTGGTAGACTGGAAGAAGACCCCCCAAATATCTTCAAGATTTTGTAACCAAACGATTGTGTGTTCCATCCAGGGGGAAGGAGTGTAATGTATTGGCTTTTTGTGTATGTTGTAAGTGTTTGCTCTTGTTGCACTGCTTGCTTATTGCTTGCATTCAATTGCTAAGTGCTAGTTCATGTTTATGTTATAATGGTTGCTAACCAGCCCAGACTGGTTGTCTCCAGCTGGCTAAGTAGGTCTTTGGGCAGGCAACTTATGCTTCAAACCTATTGGTTGCCGCCTATCGGCCAGCATATAAATAGCTGTGCAGCATCTCCCTTGTTGCTTCTGTTCTGTTTGACCTTCAGTAAAGTATGTTGCTGTTTTGAACCTTCTGTCTCACTCAATGCCTGCAACCGGCTACACAACATATTTGTTCATGTATTGCTTGCATCACTGTTCCAAACAGGAGTTCATCTGAAATATTTTTCCTTTTTTGTACTAGACCTTTGCATTAAGTAAAAAGTATTGAACACAAACTTGTTTTGCTTCAGTAAGTATTCACCCATGTGATGGGCCATTTGCTGTAAAAAGATCTGAATTTGGGGACAACAACCCAAAGACTTATGGCCTCCACAAGGATCAATTGATCTCCAGCTAATTGAAGAAGAACTGTCCTCTTGGAACAGAAACAACATTCTGAAATTCTGTTCTTGGAACTCTTTATGAAATTGGCAAATAGTCCCTTTCTGTTGCAAGAGTGCAACAGAAGGAACTTGTATATGTATAGTGCAGGATCCTAACGTAGAAAAACCCAGTGCTCCACCAGTTTTATAATAATAATAATAATAATAATAATAATAATAATAATAATAATAATAATAATAATAATAATAATAATAATAATAATAATAATAATAATGATGATGATGATGATGATGATGATGATGATGATGATGATGATGATGATGTTGGAAGGGACCTTGGAGGTCATCTAGTCCAACCCCCTGCTCAGGCAGGAAACCTTATACCATTTCAGGCAAATGGCTGTCCAGTCTCTTCTTAAAAACCTCCAGTGTTGGAGCATTCAGCACCTCTGGAGGCAGGTTGTTCCACTGGTTAATTGTTCTAACTGTCAGGAAGTTTCTCCTTAGTTCTAGGTTGCTTCTCTCCTTCCATCCGTTGCTTCTTGTCCTGCTTTCAGGTGCTTTGGAGAATAGCTTGACTCCCTCTTCTTTGTGGTAGCCCTTGAGATATTGGAACACTGCTATCATGTCACCCCTCACCCTTCTCTTCATTAAACTACACATACCCAATTCCAGCAACCGTTCCCTATATGTTTTAGCCTCCAGCCCCCTAATCATCTTTGTTGCTCTTCTCTGTACCCTTTCTAGAGTCTCAACATCTTTTTTACATCGTGGTGACCAAAACTGGATGCAGTATTCCAGGTGTGGCCTTACCAAAGCATTGTGAAGTGGTATTAGTACTTCACTTGATCTTGATTCTATCCCTCTGTTAATGCAGCCTAGCACTTTGTTGGCTTTTTTGGCAGCTGCAGCACACTGCTGGCTCATATTGAAGTGATTGTCTACTAAGACTCCGAGATCCCTCTCACAGTTACTACTATTGAGCAAGGTACCACCTATACTATACCTATGCATTTGATTTTTCCTGCCTAGATGTAGAACCTTACTTTTTTCACCATTGAATTTCATTTTGTTAGATAGTGCCCAGTGTTCGAGTCTGTCCAGATCCTTCTGTATCTTAAACCTATCTTCTGGAGTATTGGCTATTCCTCCCAGCTTGGTGTCGTCTGCAAATTTGATGAGTTCCCCATCTATCCCCTCATCCAAATCATTAATGAAGATATTGAAGAGCACTGGGCCCAGAACAGAGCCCTGGGGCACCCCACTACACACTTCCTTCCATGTAGATGCGGTTCCATTGAGGACCACACACTGAGTACGGCAAGAGGACTCTGAGAATAACCTACCATTCTCTGTTTATCCATGGGGTGAACTACCTCAGATGGGCCAAATGGCAGGAGAATTCTGTTACATAATAGTTTTATTGGTTTATCAAAATATAAAATGCAAAGAGAAATTGAAAAAAGTAATAGAAAACTAAGAGAAGGTAGAAGGAAAAGAAAAAGATAGTGTAAAGAGAGGAAAGAAAAGAAAAAGGCACCGACTCTTTAGCAAAGTGGAAGATAACAACATTACAATTAGCTGGAGATCAATTGATCCTCCACAAGGATCAATTGATCTCCAGCTAATTGAAGAAGAACTGTCCTCTTGGAACAGAAACAATATGCTGAAATTCAGTTCTTGGAACTCTTTATGAAATAGGCAAATAGTCCCTTTCTGTTGCAAGACTGCAACAGAAGGAACTTGTATATGTAAAGTGCAGGATCCTAATGTAGAAAAACCCAGTGCTCCACCAGTTTTGCAAGAGGACTCTGAGAATAACCTACCATTCTTTGTTTATCCATGGGGTGAACTACCCCAGATGGGCCAAATGGCTGGAGAATTCTGTTACATAATAGTTTTATTGGTTTATCAAAATATAAAATGCAAAGAGAAATTGAAAAAAGTAATAGAAAACTAGGAGAAGGAAGAAGGAAAAGAAAAAGATAGTGTAAAGAGAGGAAAGAAAAGAAAAAGGCACCGACTCTCTTTAGCAAAGTGGAAGGTAACAACATTACAATCGCAACTTTTTACTTTTGTACAGCAGTCTAATTAGCAAAAACAAAATCAAGGTTTCATTTTTTTTTCATTGCAAGCACATAATTTGGAAGCAATTTCAGAATAGAAAGAAGGTTAGATATATTCTCTTGTTTGGATAAAAGAATCAGTTTGACCATCTCTGCTTCTCTTTGCGGTGGGGAATAGTAAATACCTCTACTGACTCTATTTTATCCAACAATGATAGTTGCCTATCAGCCCCGCCTCCCAGCTTCAGCTCACTCTCTATTTTGAAGCACAGCTTCTAAAACTGCTTGCAGGAAAATTCTAGAGGAGTGTGGCAGCTAGAGAACAAAGAGATCGGGAAATGAGACATTCCTATAACACTTAATTTAAAACTGCATTAGAACTTGAGATTCAAGCTCCACTGAGAGAAATTATAGTGGCAGGAGCAGGGAACAGAACACACCAAATGTTCTATCTTTAGAACACATAACCCCACCTGGGCAAATATTCAGACATTGATGGATATTCTTCTAACACCAGAAGAATGGAGGTTGATGAGGGGAGCAATGGAGCAGAAATTAGAGAAAGAACATGAAAATGAACCCAGTTGGGAATGCCCCCTCACAGAGATCAAGAACCTCTCAAAGATTTATGAAATTAGGCAAAAAAAATAAGGATGAGAGTCCTGGGGGCTTTCTTGACAAAGTATATGTCAGGACCCACCTCAATCCACATCTTAGGAAATAAGAACTCTTGGATGCAAGTTTAGTCCAAAAGGAAAATGTTTACTAGGATGGAATCGATTGTGGCAATACAAGACGGAATCTAACAAAGTTACATTTCAATCCTATATAAAGCATTCCCATTTCAGCCCCCTCCCCTCATCCATTTGGTCAGCCTCCCATCATTTACTTAGGTGTCAGGCCCTTCCGTGGGAAAGGGAACTCTCCTTGGTTTTATTGTTATTGCTTCTTCCTTTTCAGTTGTAAATGAAGATGCGATCCAGATCTGTCTCTCCCCCTCCCTCCCCCAGGTCAGATGTTTCCCTGGTGTTTGAAGATCCCTTATTTCAATCTAAGTAACCTTCCTCTCCCCCCCCCCTCGGAGAGATGGCAGAATCCCCAGAATAAGCACAATGTTCTACCTATACATTTATGAAACGTGATATAAATGGATTCTGACATATATAAAATTTTGAGACAATATGCTGATCTAAATTAGAGGTACCCAAAAACCAGAGAATGGTGAATATGATCTTTGTAGGATCATATTCAGCAGAAGTTATTAGGAGAATGTTACAGAATGTTACAAAAAGTGGAAGGAGGCCCAAGGAAAAGTATTTCAGAATTAGTTGAGATAGCTTACAAAGTCTTCACCAGCAGAGGTCAAGAAGAAGATAGGAGAAAAGTGTAAAAAGTCCACCAAAATGCCATCTTCCTAGCCAATGCCCTTAAGCAGGAGAGGGGGAAAGAATAGGGCAACAATGTGGAAGAGGCAGGTGAGAAGGGGGAGTTCAGAGAACACAAGGTGGGGCACACAACCCCATCTATGATAAAGGACGTGGAAGAGGGAGGGTCCTCTTGGGACCCAGCTAGTGTGCTATTTGCAAAAGGAAGGACATTGGAAGAATGAATGAATGCCCAGTGACTACAGCCATGCAGGTAGAAGAATGAAGGGACCTCCTACCCCCAAACCCCTGGTGGGAGTCCAAATCAGGGGAACAAGACACCAAATGATAACAGACTTATCTCCACCATGATTGTGTACAGGTTGTAAATTCAGTCTATGCCAATAGACCCAACCTCAATGATCAGCCTATTCCAAATGATGACTGCGAATGGTTTACAGATGGTAGTAGCTTTATGGTGGAAAGCCACAGAAAGGCAGGATATGCAGTGATTATACCATGGGAAATTATAGAAGCTATGCCATTACCAGTCAACACTTCTGCCAACTGGCTGAGATTATTGCTTTAAGTAGGGCCTTACTACTAGCCAAGGTTCACCTAATAAATAGCTATACCAATAGCAAGTATGCTTTTGGAGTTTTACATGTCCATGGGGCCCTGTGGAGAGAAAGAGGGTTACTAAATGCAAACATATTAAGTATACTTAAGCAAAATGCATTAAGAATAGCTCCCAAATCTTGAAATTGTTAGAAGCAATCTGGCAGCCAAAGCAACCGTTAACTGTCGTTTACAGGGGACAATCAATTCCATGGCTTTTATAGTCTGTGCAATGCAGAATGAGATCGAGCAGCTGGACCAAATTACAGTCCAGCATCAAATGGCATTAGACTATCTGTTAGCATGATAGGGAGGCTACTGCCATGCCATTGGTCCAGCATATCATTTGTCTTTCCAGTCCCTGAACAAAACAATAGAACAACATTTATGAGAGATGGAACAATCAGCTGGGAACAATTGTTTTGTCTCTCTGAGCAAAGGTTGGTGGGACTGGTTGGTGGGATGGTTACCTGACCTCAGCTGGTTGAAAACTTCATTTATAGTGTATCTCTTTTATTCTGTTAATATCCTGTTGCAGCTTGCAATGTTTTTCAACTTTGCCTTTCTGCTTGTAGGCAGACAACACAGTTTCTCCACACACAGATACTGGTATTAGGTGAATCTTGAAAACTTAGCCATTTTCAGATTCAAAGGGGGGAATGATGAGCCATTTGCTGTAGAGCCACTTGCTGTAAAATGCATGAACCCAGAAGAAAGTGAGGTGTATTTGCAAAGTCTGCATAACAAAGATAAAGAAAGAGGGTGTGTGGACAGGTGGGGCCCCTTTCAATGTAGAAAACAAGAGCTGACTGGCAGGCATATCATATAAGACATATTGCTAAGATAAGGAATTGGGCTAAGACAAAGTTGGGACACCAAAGGGTGAAAGGACTTTAAAAGGCAGCGTTCACTCAATCTTCTCACTTCTTACTTATAGCTGTGAACATTTCAATCTTTCCAGACCCGGAATTTCCATCCAGGACAACAAAAAGATTCTGGTAAAGATTTCTCTTTTTTTCTTTATACAGATTAGGTTGTTTAGCATTGTAGAACAAAACACTTATAATGTTATGTCTACTCAGCAACATTTTAAGGATCTGAGAGCAATTTTAGCTATGATACTGTAGATTGTTGGCTTCTCAACAGATGCCAGCTTTGCAATTGTTTGCTTTCATTTAAAGTAGTATTTTGGCATGTTTAAGATAATGGACTGCAAGTCCCAGAATATCCTAGCCAGCCTGGCTGGCTAATTGGGGAGTTCTGGGATTTGAGGTTTACACATCTTAAACTTGCCAAGTTTGAAAAATACTATTTTAAAAGGAACAAAGATACCATTTTATTGGAAATGCAGAATATGTTTTTTAACTCGTGTTGTGAGCCTTTGGCATACAAGGGCATACTGTTTTTATATTTTTAGAAAGTTTCTTTCATGTCATCTACCTGTCAGAATTCATTAACAGGTCAACAAAAACCCTCCAGGGGAACATGGAATAATAAATGAAGAAAATCCTTTGTCAGAGAAGATGGATAATGACTCCCCTCTTCAAGCCTCTTCCTCTGACAAATGTCCACCAATTGTTTATCTAAATTCTTCTATAGATGCATCAGAAATGTTTTTTTTTAAAAAATAATTTAATTCAAGAAGCTGCAACACTCCTAAAATAGTCTATTAAATGGATGTTTGCCAGATTTATGTTAACATCACTGACAGCATTTTTATTCTCTCTCAAGTTTATTTTACTTAAAAAAAATCATTGCATAGAGCAGTGATGGTGAACCTTTTAGACACCGAGTGCCCAAACTGCAACCCAAAACCCACTTATGTATCATCGGGTGCTGGGTGGGCGTGGCCCATTGGGTGGGCATGACCCGTTGAGTGAGCATGGCTGTGGTGGTAACGGCAGACTGGGTGGGACTAAAGAGTTCAATCAATCAATTCCAACTTTGCGAGATCTTTCTTTTCCCCGTGAGAAGTTGAAATTGATTGATTGATTGAACCTTTTTTTTTGCACACAGCAGCAAAGGCCTAAAGCAAAAAGGGTTTATAAAACCCAGCTGAAGGACTAGGACTAGGGTGATGGTGTGCGTGCCCGCAGAGAGGGCTCTGCATGCCACCTGTGACACGAGTGTCATAGGTTCGCCACCACGGGCATAGAGTTTTAGCCAAAGAATATTAACTGAATCAGTAATAAACACTGGTTTATGTTCCTGTTGCATGTACTTGCTTAATTTTATTGCATCAGCCCTAATATGAATTCATCCCTCCCCTAAAAGTAAGTCCTTATTACAGTGCAGAATTTCTTGGAGAATTTACATTTCTAAATGCCAAATTAAAATCAAAGTAAAACAGAAAAATATTGAAACATAAAACTAAGAAGAAATTGGCATACCTTTTCAAGCCCAAAGAAAGAGTGATCTGTATAAAGGAGGGGTGGGGTGGGGTGGGGTAGAAGTGGAATGATGTGTCCAAAGAGTAGCCAAGTTTTCTGCCAAAGGATTTTTTTAAGACAGGGTAAATAAAAATAATCTGGAATTCTCTGTAGAAAGAGTGTTTGGCTTTAGGACAAACCACAGCAGTTTTATGATACCATTGTAAAGCAACAGAACCTGTAATAAATGTTTTAGCTCTTTGGATTGCTACACATTTGATATTATATAGAATGATTCTGAGATTTTGTTTTACTTCATAAGCAGTTTGAATCAAGAGGTTCTATGCTTGTTCCTCACTTTCCCCAACTAAAAGACTTATGGTAATTTGAATGTTTTTCAGGAGCTGGAGGTATAGAGTAAATGCTCCTCCAGTCTCAGTGCTTGTAAAAGTATGTGGGAACCACCATGAGAGGCAGGAAGAAGAGTGATAGCCTAGAACAGAGGTAGGCAACCTTGGCTCTTTTATGACTCGTGGACTTCAACTCCCAGAAAACTGGGAGTTGAAGTCCACGAGTCATAAAAGAGCCAAGGTTGCCTACCTCTGGCCTAGACCAAGGCTTTAGCACCTGGCATGTGGTACATGACCAATAGCCAAGTATAGCGGGGGAGGGAATGAGCTAAAATGAATGAATCTAACCAGTAAAACCCAAATTCCCCCCCCTTTCTTTTAGTCATCAAGTGTTTGAGACCTTGCTAAGCACTGGTAGTACTCAAATATTGTCATGTCCTAAAAGTGGTACAATCTGGGAAAAGGTTGAAAAGCCCTGGCCTAGACAACAAACTTGAATCCAAAGGATGGCTGAGGGTGTAGAAAGTATTTCAGAAGGGACCTTCCCAAATTTTCAAGACAGTAAAAGTGAGAGACAGGAGAGGTGCTTTCAGACTTGCAAGATTCTGTTAATGTAACCTTAGAATAAAGACAGAGCTAGTGCCTCTGAATGTGCTTCTTAACTGAATTACCTCACAATGCTAACATCAATCTTACACATCTGAAATTTCCCCTCCCATCTCACGCTTTTACTTTCCCTTCTTGGAAAACTAGGAAGGATTGTGTCAACTGTTCTGTTGCCATATGCAGCCAAAGAAAATCCTGGGACATTATTTTACCAAGATTATATTACTGATACACCAATATAGGCACAGTAGAAGCAAAGCCAGTTCTGAAATTTTCGTGTGAAAAACTGCATAGTTAAAATCCCCCCCCCCGGGCTACCCACTGTCCATTGTCCATCAATACAATGCAATCTCTTCATTTAGGAAACAGTCTGCTCAGCTCAGAAGGCTCTCGTTCAACTTTGAGGTGTTGAGATTCTCCCAGACCACAGATGGTGAACATGAATTCTTCAATTGCCTCCCAACCATCCATACATTCCAATCCTGCCCTTCCCCCCTCCATGGTTTCTGTTGTCTGGCTGTGAGCAAAAGTGCACAGCAAGTAGGCCATGACAGATCCCTTCTGAGATGTTTTCACTACCCTCATCCCTTCTTCAGATTCAAAATTTGTTAGCAAACCATTGTCTAGGCTGCTGTCTCCCACAGTTGTTCTCACATACCACAAACCATTATACTATAGTGCTCTAGTCAAATGTAGGACTCCCCCCCCCAAAAGCTGCTTATAATTAAAAGACAGGTATTTGCAGATAATAATAATCATGCATTAAATTTATATGCCATCTGACTCCCAGCAGTCCAGTCCTGGAATTCTTACAGATTTCATCCTCAAACTCCTATGAATAGGCATAAGACTGTAATAATGGTAAATATCAGTACACTTTAAATTGCTCTTTTTAAGAGGGGCATCCCCAGAATACTAAGCCCTTAATTCTAGTAGTTAGTTACATGATGATTACTTAATAGTTCCCAATTGTTACAACTTTTGTGTGGATATTGTAGCAATTTCAAACTTGATTTATTGGCAGGAAACATTTCTCAATCTACTAAACACAATTTTTTATATAGGTACAATATGTGGCTCTTATGTCTAGTGGTTTTTGCAATTCAAATCATTTTGTCTTCTACGGGAATAATACTGCAAAGAGGCAATCCTGAAGCATACATGAACATTGTAAGTTATAATTTTGTTGATGGTTGATCTGGTATAATATAAAACAGAATTAGAAAAAGGCAGATGTATCCATAGAATTAATGTTTAAATCATGTTTCAGGTTCCATATTTATTTAGTCTTAGAAAAGCAGTAAACATGTAAAAAAATAAATAAAACAACCTTGCCTTGATTTTGTTTAAGATGTAGTAAAGAGAAACAGATAGTCTTTCAAGATTCTGTTCTCATAGCTTACAACAATAAATAACATTCCTGAACAATCCTGTTGCTTCTATTTCTTGACCTTCCCTTCCTTCAAAGGGCTAATCGAAGCCGAGAATGACTAGAAAAAAAATACAAATAAATTATAAATTTATTTATTTATAAATAAATAAAACTAAGTCTTTCCAGGGACATTAGTTATTTCCATTACGGATCACTAATGATCTTCCAGCTTAAAAAAGAGCTAGGTGTTTTATTGATAATGCATACATATTCTCATTTTTAAGGTAATACAAATACATGAATTCTTTCAATCCTTTTCACATTTGATATTCCACATTTGTTAAGAAAACAAAGAATCGTTTGGATATTTCCAGACTTCTTTTAGGTGATTCTACACATTAATAATGCACCAGTTGACAAGTAACATAAAAAACAAGATGCAGTTATACTGAAATTTCCTTTAACAGAGTGAAATCGTTCACCATAAAGGATACCAAGTTGAAGAATATGAAATAGCAACTTCTGATGGTTACATTCTCACTCTTAACAGAATTCCACATGGCAGAAAACAACATTGGAGCCTATGTAAGTAAAAATAAATAAGACTATACATTTTTTTAAAAAAAATCATGGGAGATATTTATGAAAGGTTTGCTTAGAATATTTTGCAAAAAAACAATTCACGTATGTCTACCTTATCCCATTATATAAGCAATTGTCTTCTTATCTCAGAAAAGACCCAGTTTTCAAATGTACTTTCAAATGATCATAAATCATAGGGTTGAAAGGCAGCAGGGAGTTCTTTAGCCATCACCTTTCCCAGAGCAGGAATGGGACATACTTTCTTTTCTTTTCTTTTCTTTTTTATTGAAAAGTTTTACAATACATTTTTTAAAAAGATAAACTCCCTCCCTCCCTCTTCCCTCCCCCTTACCCTCCCTTACCCTCCCCTCCCCCCCGACTTCCCAGAGCTGAATACAGGGTATAAACTTTACAAACGTAAGCTAAAATATGCTAACAAGCTAAAAAAAACACATTAAAATCTATCGCACTTTAACTCCCCTTAAACATAACTAAATTACTAACAAATAAAAAATAACTAATAATACATCATATAAAACTAATACTTATTCAAATGCTAAATGAAACTTTTTAGTCCCGTATTTATTCTGAATATATTCAATCCATCTTTTCCATTCCAGAATGTATCTCTGTTGCGATAATACCCAACAGAAATAATTGTGGAGAAAACCTTATCTTCTTCTTAAATATTTTCTGCATATTCCACCAAATTTTAATCCCAAAAGCTTTAACTTTTTTACAAGTCCACCATATATGATAATACGTTGCATCCTCACAGCCACACCTCCAACATTTAGGCTGGCAGTTCGGATACATACTTGCTATTTTTTTAGGGTCTAAATGCCATCTATAAAACATTTTATAAAAATTCTCTCTTAAATTTTGAGCCTGTGTACATTTTACATTTCTGACCCAAATCTTTTCCCAAGTATCCATTGTTATAACCTCCTGAAAGTTCTGGGCCCACTTTATCATACAATCTTTAACAAGTTCCGTTTCTGAGTCAATTTCTACCAGTGCATTATATATCCTTCTTATATGTGCTTGACCTTGATCTCTAATTTGTTTTACCAAATTTCCATCAGTTATCGAGATACCAACTTTCTGATCTTCTTTCCATCTTGCTTGTAACTGCCCATACTGGAACCAGGTTTGTACAATCTTTTCTTCTTTTAAAATATTATATGGCTTTAATTGCCATACATTCCTTTCTATCCTTAAAATTTCTTTATATGTAATCACATCATGTTTAAATCCCACATTTATATTTTCTATTGCATGTTTAGGTATTGCCCAAATTGGTATTTTATAATTTAACTTATGTCTATATTTTTTCCATACTCGCAACAGAGTATACCTTAACATATGTGTCTTAAAAACATTATCCACCTTCTTGTAATACAATAAATATGCATGCCAACCAAATAACAAATCATAACCCTCAAGATTTAATAATCTCCCTTGTGTTAAATTAAACCAATCACTAATTGATGATAAAGCAGCAGCCTCATACTATAATTTAAAATTAGGCATTTTAAGACCACCTCTTTCACGTATGTCTTGCATTATCTTAAATTTAACTCATGATCTTTTCCCTGCCCAAACAAATTTATTAATACTTTTCTGCCATTCCTCCAAATTTGAATCCTTTTTAAGTATAGGTATCATTTGAAACAAAAATAAAAATTTTGGCAAAACATTCATTTTAACTGCTGCAATTCTTCCCAATAAGGATAATTGTATTTTTTTTAACTAAAGGTAAAGGTAAAGGTTCCCCTGCACATGCGTGCTAGTCGTTTCCGACTCTAGGGGCCGGTGCTCATCTCTGTTTCAAAGCCGAAGAGCCAGCACTTGTCCGAGGACATCTCCGTGGTCATGTGGCCGGCATGACTAGACGCCAAAGGCGCACGGAACGCTGTTACCTTCCCACCGTAGTGGTCCCTATTTTTCTACTTGCATTTTTACGTGCTTTCGAACTGCTAGGTTGGCAGAAGCTGGGACGAGTAACAGGCGCTCACTCTGTTACGCGGCACTTGGGATTCGATCCTTTTTTTACCTTTTTTTAACTATCTAGCTCTTTTTGTATTTTTAACCATAACAATTCATAATTATATTTGTATAATTTTGCATTTGAAGCCGAAAGATATACCCCCAAATATTTAATCTTTTTAACTATTTCAAATCCCGTTAACTCTTCTAAAACAACCTTTTGTTCTATAGTCATATTTTTAGACAGTATTTTAGTTTTTTGCGTGTTTATCTTAAATCCAGAAACTTTTCCATATGACGTTATTATCTCCATCAATTCTAAAACTGAGTAAGTCGGTTGACTTACTGTAATAACCAAGTTATCCGCAAACACTTTCAATCTATAATATTGATCTCTTATTTTAATTCCTTTAATTTTATTTGAATCTCGTATTTTAATCAATAATATTTCCAATGTTAAAACAAACAGCAAAGGTGACAACGGACACCCCTGTCTTGTACCCTTTGCAATATTACATCTTTCTGTCAAACTACCATTGACTATTATTTGAGCTGTTTGCTTCTGATATATTGCCCTAATAGGTTGTAAAAAATTATTCCCAAACTCCATTTTCTCCAATGCCTTAAATAAAAATTGCCAGTCCAATTGATCAAAGGCTTTTTCAGCATCCAAAAAGATCAGCGCTGCAGAAACCTGGTTATTTCTATCCAAAAATTCCAATAAGTCTACAATATGTCTCACTTTATTCTTCATTTGTCTACCACTTATAAATCCAGCTTGGTCACTATGAATCATTTGCTGCATTACCTTCATTAATCTATTTGCTAAGATTTTTGCAAATATCTTATAATCAGTGTTTAAAAGCGATGTTGTTGTTGTTGTTGTTAGTTGCGAAGTCGTGTCCGACCCATCGTGACCTTATGGACAACGTTCCTCCAGGCCTTCCTGTCCTCTACCATCTTCTGGAGTCCATTTAAGCTCACGCCTACTGCTTCAGTGACTCCATCCAGCCACATCATTCTCTGTCGTCCCCTTCTTCTATTGCCCTCAATCTTTCCCAGCATTAGGCTCTTCTCCAGTGAGTCCTTCCTTTTCATTAGGTAGCCAAAGTATTTGAGTTTTAGCTTCAGGATCTGGCCTTCTAAAGAGCAGTCAGGGTTGATCTCCTCTAGGACTGACCGGTTTGATCGCCTTGCAGTCCAAGGGACTCGCAGAAGTCTTCTCCAGCGATATTGGCCTATAATTTTTGGCTTGGGTAATATCTTGATCTTCCTTCAGAATCAACGATATAAAAGCTGTTTTCCATGATGGAGGCACTTCTCCTCCCAATTCAATTGTCCTAAACAGTTCTCTTAAAGGTTCCACCATTTCTAATAGTAAATCTTTATAATAGACGGCAGTCAAACCATCTGTTCCTGGTGCTTTCCCCACCTTTAATTGCTTAATTGCTGAGTTTTTTTATTTTTATTTTTATTTTTATTTTTATTCCATTTATATCCCACCCTTCTCCGAAGACTCAGGGTGGCTTACAAGCTTAGCAGTAGCCTTCATTCTATGTATATGCCTGCTTATTAGGGCTTTCATACACACCCCCAAGCGGCATTATTACAAAGTCAGCTTAATTGCCACCAACAATCTGGGTCCTCATTTTACCTACCTCGGAAGAATGGAAGGCTGAGTCAATAATTTATTCTTCATTTATCAATTGATCCATCCCTTCCCTTTGCTCTTGTGTAAGAACAGGGATATTAACTTCTCGTAAATATCTATCTATATCTACATCTTGAATCTTGTCCCTGACATACAACTTAGAATAAAAATCAACAAAAGCCTTTTTAATAAGATTCTGCTGAAACACCACTTTACCCTTGTACTCTATTCTATCTATATTACGTGACCTTTGTTTCTTCCTTAACAAGTAAGCTAACCACCTACCTGGCTTATTAGCATTACAAAAAGTATTGTGTTTAACATACCGTAAATTGGTTGCCACTTGATCTGCCATCAACATATCAAACTGACCTCTTAATAAAGTAATTACCTCTTTAATCTTCCTATCAGATGGATTCAAAATTAAAGCCTTCTCTTTCCTCTTAATTTCCTCCTCTAATTCTTTTTGCTTATGTTCCAGTTTACGTCTATATTTATTGTTCAAATATATTAACACTCCTCTCATATAAGCTTTGCTTGCATCCCAAACCATTTCAATAGAAGTACCCTTGTACATATTCATATTAAAAAATTCTTTCATCTGTTTTTACACTCTTCCACATTTTCTTGATATCTAAACAAATTTTCATTTAATCTCCAAGACCGCTTGTCTCCATTGTCTTTTTCTATTTCCATCCATACTGGACTATGATCTGATATAGTTCTTGGAGATATCTTAATCTTCTTAATCCTAGAAAAAATCATTAGTAATTAATACAAAATCAATCCTGGAAAAAGATTGATGCCTATCGGAAAAAAGGTAAAGTCTTTTTCTTTCAAATTTCTTTCTCTCCACACATCTCTCAGTTCCAAATCGTCTTTCATCTCAAAAAAATTTTTAGGCAATCTAGCATGACTTGGCATACTTCTAAAAAGAACTTTTTTGTCCTTTTGTACATCCAAAACACCATTCCAGTCTCCCATAAAAATACAGGATTTATAATCCCATTGAGTTATCTTGCTATGTAATAGTTTATAAAATTCTCCTTGCTGTTGATTAGGAGCGTTCCTATGATTCTTCCATGCCATTTTGAAGATTGAAGGATCAAGGTAGAACTCAGAAATGTACAAAGGTAGGCATATAAATTTATTCCTAGGCATGTAGGATACTTATTTCTAGGTATTTAGGATATATTTTGCTCAACATTAGACTAATATGTTTTGATACCGTGATTGGAATCGACCTGTGGTAAATTAAATTGATTGGGCATGATTTGGAAGGGCACACATCTCCCTATAGAAGGCCTCACAGTTGTCAATGCATACTATAGCAGAGCAAAAGCCACGAGGTCAAAAGAACTGCCTGTAAAGCTCAGAGACAGGATTTGATTTAATTTACCACAGTTCGACTCCAATCAACGATCAAGAGAAATGGGAGGCAGCTGAGCTAAACTTCATGTGTTGTTGCAGAGGGTCTGAATACTTATGCCAATGTGATATTTCAGTTTTTCCTTTTTAATAAATTTACAGATGTTTCTAAAATTCTGTTTTCACTTTGACATTACTGGAGCACTGAGTGTAGATTAATGAGAAAAAGAATGAATTTCACCCACTGTAAATGGTGAAATAACAAAATTAACACAAGTGAAGGGGGTCTGAATACTTTCTGAATGTGCTGTAGGGATGATGCACACCGGATGAGTAATATGCCTGCAGATAAAAGAAAACTAAAGATCCACTCTCAAAATGAACAGGCAAGAGATTATACAAAAAGGAAAAGGCTCTGTTCAGAATTTTGACAAATAAAGGTGCAGTTCTATGGCCTTTGAGGACAGCTTCCCCAGAACTATTAAACAGGTTTTCAGCTCCAAGGTGAAAGGCAGGAGTTCCATTTTTAGAAGAAGGAATCCGATGATTGTCTTTTCACTTCTCCACAGGTCTATGAGGCCAGATATTTTTAAGATCACTTTATAAGCCTCAAGGTCTTTTCAATTAATCCTCCAATAATGAATCTATTTATTTCTCCTCATTGTTAATGTGGGGAACAATCCCACTTCCCAAAGGAACAAATTGTAACAGTTCTTGATCTTATTCTTTCTGTTGAGTTACTCAATCATGCCTGCTATCTTGACTTCTTTGCTCCCGCTCCAATATTTTTGCTTACCTCTATAGGAATGAATCATTGTCAAGGCATCCAGGAACCAAGAAAGACATGCAAAATAACTTCTGAATACTTTCCTTCATTGTTCTCCACCTACACACAGAAAACTTGCCAAATGAAAAAAACCCACCTATTTTCTTCACTATAGATATACTCTGAGAAATGTTTAGAGAGTTGTTTAAATCCTCTTCGTCCCAACCAAACTTTCCCTGCTTTACTGCCTCTTTGCCCTCTGTAATGCAGCCCCTCCCTCCTGGGAATCCAGAATCCATTCTACTACAGTTGTCACAAGCATGCTGACCAATGCTTAGTACTTATGTATTATTAGTATTTGCAGTGAATAAGAAAATTAAAATGTGGGTGGTGCAGGGAAATATCATTTTTTGTGGGATATCATTTAAATACAGTTGTATTTTCTCTTCTACTTCTGTGAAGATTTGGTAAGAAGTAAAACACAGTTCAGAAGAAGCCTGGGAGTTTTTCTAGTAGAACAGAAGTGCACAAGTTTAGTTTCTTTCTTAAACAAGGTGTCATTCTGTTCTGAATGAGATCTTCCCTTTCAAGTAACAGGTGTCAAGCCTCTTTGTAAAGACAACTACAATGTGACTTCAGACTTTCCATTAAATTGTTTTCCATGACAGAAGAACTGGAAAAACTGAAAATTGAGCTAGAATGTAAAGTGACCAGCAACTCTAGCATTATGGTATCCTTAACTCTAGGCTGTGATTGAACTCTACAATGAAATTCAAGCAAGCTAATTGTAATAATGTACTGGCCTTTGTATAGTCAGTCAAGGTGTTGTTGTCCTCAAACTCGGTGCTCACTCACTTTAACAAAAAGCTACCAGTTTGCATCATGTGTGATGCATCCCCATACAGTTTGGAGCTGTGCTGAGTCACTTGTCAGTGGATGGTAGACAGTCACCCATCGCCTATTACTCTAGGACCTTGTCCTCAGCAGAGCGCAATTACGTGCAAATTGACAAAGAGGCCTTGGCCATCGTGGCTGGGGTTAAGAAGTTCCATGACTACTTATTTGGAAGGCAGTTCATGGTTTTTACTGACCATAAGCCCTTGCTAGTCTTGTTCGCAATGGACAAGCAGACACCTCAAATTCTGTCACCACAAATGTTGAGGTGGTCTATCTTCCTCTCAGCCTACGACTGCAGGCTGGTTCACAAACCTGGCAAAGAGATGGGCCACACAGACAGCCTTAGCAGATTGTCCTTGCCACATGTGGAGCCTGATCCAGCTCCAGCTACACCCATTTTAGCAATTCAAGACTTGCCAGAGTTTCCCCTACATGCGGGAGATGTCGCTGCAGAAATGGCAGCCGACAAAATCCTAAGTCATGTGTTGTCTTGGATTCACACAGGTTCGCTGGAAAATAGTGGGGCCCCCGACTTCCAGAGTTTTTTCAGTTGAAAAAATGAGCTTTCAGCTCACAAGGGGTGCATCCTTTGGGGTAGCAGGGTTGTAGTCCCCAGTTCACTCAGGCCCAGTGTTCTCCAGTCTCTGCATGAAGGCCATCCGGGCATCATCCAGATGAAGGCACTGGCAAGGAGATACCTCTGGTGGCCAGGGCTAGATAAAGCTATTGAGGCCCAAGTACACGTGTTATGTATTGGGCTAAAGGGAACACCTTGAGCACTGGCATAACAGATACCACCAGGTGGTGCTGAACCAAAACTGTTGTGGCCAGGATCAGCTTTCAGCAGAAAACAGAGGTTCACCCTGATTGGTTGGATGTGTACCTGGCCAGGAATATAAAGGGTGCAGGTAACACCTATTCCCCTAGTACAGTCCCTTCACCTAATAAAGAGCTGCTATGCTGTACTCATCGTCTCAGAGTCCTTCCTGCTCTCCAGAACCCACTATGCAACAGTGGCGACAAAGGTAGGATCCTGCTTCACCTTAAGAGCTGAAAGTCACTAGGGGACGGCATCGCTTGCTGGAGGAAAGAGGCATCTTTCCCCCCCGATGACCGGCTAGTCACCACGCTAGCAGCCACATCGGTGGAGCAGGATTCACGGAAGCCGGACGCAGAAATGGTACAGATCGGACAGCCCTGAGAATTTGACATCCGTCACCCCGAATGGTGGGACTCTCACCTGGTACAGGTCGAAAATTTCCTCCAGGCGAACCAGATCGCCAAAGATGGCCTGAAAGCAGCAACCCTGCTTTGCATAAGTGGGCCCGCCATTTACGACTTGGCAGTAAGCCTGTGCTCGCCGACGCCGATTGAGACCATCTCATTCCGAGACCTCACAGAGAAGCTACCGTATATACTTGAGTATAAGCCGACTCGAGTATAAGCCGAGACCCCCAATTTTACCCCCCAAAACTGGAAAAAGTTATTGACTCGAGTATAAGCCGAGGCTGGGAAATGCAGCAGCTGGAGGCTGGATCCCCCGAAAGACGTCTCTGCTGAGATGAGAGAACGGGGTGGCAAGCCGCCGAGAGAATGGGGCGGTGGAGTGCTCCGCCGAGAGAATGGGGTGGCTTGCTGTTCTCTCGGTGCAGCACGGCAGAGGCTGGATCTCGCGAAAGAAGTCTCCGCTGAGCGACAGAATGAGGCGTCTCAGCGCCCATTTTCTCGGCGAAGACTTCTTTCAGGGGATGCAGCTTCTGCCGCCCCTTTCTCTCAGCTGCCCAGTGGAACAGCTTGCCACCAGAAATCAAGAGTGCTCCATCACTGGAGGTTTTTAAGAAGAGACTGGACATTCCCCTGTCTGAGATGGTATCGGTCAGTGGTGGCGAAACTTTTAGAGACCGAGTGCCCAAACCGCAAGCCAAAACCCACTTGTTTATCACAAAGTGCCAAGGCAGCATCGGCATTCTGGTGCCCTCGGGGGAGGGGACAGGGAGGCGCCTCTGAGTGCCGCCTCTGGCACGAAAAAAAAGGGGGAGCAAAAAATGGGCCACCGTACCGCAAGGCACAAAAACGCCAACCGCCGTGCCGCAGGGTGCAGATACAAGGCACCGCATCACGTGAGAACGGGGCTGGGCTAGTGAGTATCACGCAGGCACTAGCCCCGCCCCCTTTGCAGCATGTGCCTGCTCGTGGCCCCGTGCGCGCATGCACGCATGTAAAATGCTTCCCCCTCCCTTTTCTTCCAGTCCACCAACCAACAAGGACCTGCTGCTGGCAGCGGTGGTGGCGCACGTGCCAACAGAGAGGGCTCTGAGTGCCACCTCTGGCAGGCGTGCCATAGGTTCACCACCACTGGTATAGGTCCTCCTGCTTGAGCAAGGGGCTGGACTAGAAGACCTCCAAGGTCCCTTCCAGCTCTATTCTATTCTATTCTATTCTATTCTATTGTATTCTATTCTATTCTATTCTATTCTATTCTATTCTATTCTATTCTATTCTATTCTATTCTATTCTATTCTATTCTATTCTATTCTATTCCATTCACTTTCTATATTTCTATTCTATTCTATTCTATTCTATTCTATTCACTTTCTATATTTCTATTCTATTCTATTCTATTCTATTCTATTCTATTCTATTCTATTCTATTCTATTCTATTCTATTCTATTCTATTCTATTCTATTCTATTCTATTCTATTCTATTCTATTCTATTCTATTCTATTCTATTCTATTCTATTCTATTCCATTCACTTTCTATATTTCTATTCTATTCTATTCTATTCTATTCTATTCACTTTCTATATTTCTATTCTATTCTATTCTATTCTATTCTATTCTATTCTATTCTATTCTATTCTATTCTATTCTATTCTATTCTATTCTATTCTATTCTATTCTTATTACCATTCTCTATTCTATTCTATTCTATTCTATTCTATTCTATTCTATTCTATTCTATTCTATTCTATTCTATTCTATTCTATTCTATTCTATTCTATTCTATTCTATTCACTTTCTATATTTCTATTCTATTCTATTCTATTCTTATTACCATTCTCTATTCTATTCTATTCTATTCTATTCTATTCTATTCTATTCTATTCTATTCTATTCTATTCTATTCTATTCTATTCTATTCTATTCTATTCTATTCACTTTCTATATTTCTATTCTATTCTATTCTATTCCATTCACTTTCTATATTTCTATTCTATTCTATTCTATTCTATTCTATTCTATTCTATTCTATTCTATTCTATTCTATTCTATTCTATTCTATTCTATTCTATTCTATTCACTTTCTATATTTCTATTCTATTCTATTCTATTCTATTCTATTCTATTCACTTTCTATATTTCTATTCTATTCTATTCCATTCACTTTCTATATTTCTATTCTATTCTATTCTATTCTATTCTATTCTATTCTATTCTATTCTATTCTATTCTATTCTATTCTATTCTATTCTATTCTATTCTATTCTATTCACTTTCTATATTTCTATTCTATTCTATTCTATTCCATTCACTTTCTATATTTCTATTCTATTCTATTCTATTCTATTCTATTCTATTCTATTCTATTCTATTCTATTCTATTCTATTCTATTCTATTCTATTCTATTCTATTCTATTCTATTCTATTCACTTTCTATATTTCTATTCTATTCTATTCTATTCTATTCTATTCTATTCTATTCTATTCTATTCTATTCTATTCTATTCTATTCTATTCTATTCACTTTCTATATTTCTATTCTATTCTATTCTATTCCATTCACTTTCTATATTTCTATTCTATTCTATTCTATTCTATTCTATTCTATTCTATTCTATTCTATTCTATTCTATTCTATTCTATTCTATTCTATTCTATTCACTTTCTATATTTCTATTCTATTCTATTCTATTCACTTTCTATATTTCTATTCTATTCCATTCTATTCTATTCTATTCTATTCTATTCTATTCTATTCTATTCTATTCTATTCTATTCTATTCTATTCTATTCTATTCTATTCTATTCTATTCTATTCTTATTACCATTCTCTATTCTATTCTATTCTATTCTATTCTATTCTATTCTATTCTATTCTATTCTATTCTATTCTATTCTATTCTATTCTATTCTATTCTATTCTATTCTATTCTATTCTATTCTATTCTATTCTATTCACTTTCTATATTTCTATTCTATTCTATTCTATTCTATTCTATTCTATTCTATTCTGTTCTGTTCTGTTCTGTTCTGTTCTGTTCTGTTCTGTTCTGTTCTGTTCTGTTCTGTTCTGTTCTACGTTCTGTTCCAATCCATTCCATATTTTCTATTCCATTCTGTTCCACTGTCAGAGCCCATCGGAGGCAACCCAGTCAGCCCAAACAGGAGTTACACTAAGGCTACGCAGCCTCTCCTCTCAACCTGAACCCCTCCTTACCTTTCCTTTTATCTGCATCCTATTTTTAACTGCCGGCTCTGCCCTGCCCTAGCAGGGCACTGGACGGGCCTGGCGGAGCTGCTGAAGGTGAACGGGAGAAGATGAGTCTTCGCCGAGAAAATCTCAGCGCCCATTTTCTCGGCAAAGACTTCTTTCGGGGGAGCCAGCCTCTGTCGCCCCTTTCTCTCAGCTGCCCAGCTAAGAGAAGGGGTGACAGAGGCTGGATCCCCCGAAACAAGTCTCCGTGAGACGAGAGAAGAAGGCGTTGGAGCGCTCCGTGAAGTGTGGGGTGGGGAAGCTTGCCGCCCATTGTCTCAGCGACGAAGACTTCTTTCGGGGGATGCAGCTTCTGCCACCCCTTTCTCTCAGCTGCCCAGCTAAGAGAAGGGGTGACAGAGGCTGGATCCCCCGAAACAAGTCTCCGTGAGACGAGAGAAGAAGGCGTTGGAGCGCTCCGTGAAGTGTGGGGTGGGGAAGCTTGCCGCCCATTGTCTCAGCGACGAAGACTTCTTTCGGGGGATGCAGCTTCTGCCACCCCTTTCTCTCAGCTGCCCAGCTAAGAGAAGGGGTGACAGAGGCTGGATCCCCCGAAACAAGTCTCCGTGAGACGAGAGAACAAGGCGTTGGAGCGCTCCGTGAAGTGTGGGGTGGGGAAGCTTGCGCCCATTGTCTCAGCGACGAAGACTTCTTTCGGGGGATGCAGCTTCTGCCACCCCTTTCTCTCAGCTGCCCAGCTAAGAGAAGGGGTGACAGAGGCTGGATCCTCCGCAACAAGTCTCCGTGAGACGAGAGAAGAAGGCGTTGGAGCGCTCCGCGAAGTGTGGGGTGGGGAAGCTTGCCGCCCATTGTCTCAGCGACGAAGACTTCTTTCGGGGGATGCAGCTTCTGCCACCCCTTTCTCTCAGCTGCCCAGCTAAGAGAAGGGGTGACAGAGGCTGGATCCTCCGCAACAAGTCTCCGTGAGACGAGAGAAGAAGGCGTTGGAGCGCTCCGCGAAGTGTGGGGTGGGGAAGCTTGCCGCCCATTGTCTCAGCGACGAAGACTTCTTTCGGGGGATGCAGCTTCTGCCACCCCTTTCTCTCAGCTGCCCAGCTAAGAGAAGGGGTGACAGAGGCTGGATCCCCCGAAACAAGTCTCCGTGAGACGAGAGAACAAGGCGTTGGAGCGCTCCGCGAAGTGTGGGGTGGGGAAGCTTGCCGCCCATTGTCTCAGCGACGAAGACTTCTTTCGGGGGATGCAGCTTCTGCCACCCCTTTCTCTCAGCTGCCCAGCTAAGAGAAGGGGTGACAGAGGCTGGATCCTCCGCAACAAGTCTCCGTGAGATGAGAGAAGAAGGCGTTGGAGCGCTCCGCGAAGTGTGGGGTGGGGAAGCTTGCCGCCCATTGTCTCAGCGACGAAGACTTCTTTCGGGGGATGCAGCTTCTGCCACCCCTTTCTCTCAGCTGCCCAGCTAAGAGAAGGGGTGACAGAGGGTGGATCCTCCGCAACAAGTCTCCGTGAGACGAGAGAAGAAGGCGTTGGAGCGCTCCGCGAAGTGTGGGGTGGGGAAGCTTGCGCCCATTGTCTCAGCGACGAAGACTTCTTTCGGGGGATGCAGCTTCTGCCGCCCCTTTCTCTCAGCTGCCCAGCTAAGAGAAGGGGTGACAGAGGCTGGATCCCCCGAAACAAGTCTCCGTGAGACGAGAGAACAAGGCGTTGGAGCGCTCCGTGAAGTGTGGGGTGGGGAAGCTTGCCGCCCATTGTCTCAGCGACGAAGACTTCTTTCGGGGGATGCAGCTTCTGCCACCCCTTTCTCTCAGCTGCCCAGCTAAGAGAAGGGGTGACAGAGGCTGGATCCCCCGAAACAAGTCTCCGTGAGACGAGAGAACAAGGCGTTGGAGCGCTCCGTGAAGTGTGGGGTGGGGAAGCTTGCGCCCATTGTCTCAGCGACGAAGACTTCTTTCGGGGGATGCAGCTTCTGCCACCCCTTTCTCTCAGCTGCCCAGCTAAGAGAAGGGGTGACAGAGGCTGGATCCTCCGCAACAAGTCTCCGTGAGACGAGAGAAGAAGGCGTTGGAGCGCTCCGCGAAGTGTGGGGTGGGGAAGCTTGCCGCCCATTGTCTCAGCGACGAAGACTTCTTTCGGGGGATGCAGCTTCTGCCACCCCTTTCTCTCAGCTGCCCAGCTAAGAGAAGGGGTGACAGAGGCTGGATCCTCCGCAACAAGTCTCCGTGAGACGAGAGAAGAAGGCGTTGGAGCGCTCCGCGAAGTGTGGGGTGGGGAAGCTTGCGCCCATTGTCTCAGCGACGAAGACTTCTTTCGGGGGATGCAGCTTCTGCCACCCCTTTCTCTCAGCTGCCCAGCTAAGAGAAGGGGTGACAGAGGCTGGATCCTCCGCAACAAGTCTCCGTGAGACGAGAGAAGAAGGCGTTGGAGCGCTCCGCGAAGTGTGGGGTGGGGAAGCTTGCCGCCCATTGTCTCAGCGACGAAGACTTCTTTCGGGGGATGCAGCTTCTGCCACCCCTTTCTCTCAGCTGCCCAGCTAAGAGAAGGGGTGACAGAGGCTGGATCCTCCGCAACAAGTCTCCGTGAGACGAGAGAAGAAGGCGTTGGAGCGCTCCGCGAAGTGTGGGGTGGGGAAGCTTGCGCCCATTGTCTCAGCGACGAAGACTTCTTTCGGGGGATGCAGCTTCTGCCGCCCCTTTCTCTCAGCTGCCCAGCTAAGAGAAGGGGTGACAGAGGCTGGATCCTCCGCAACAAGTCTCCGTGAGACGAGAGAAGAAGGCGTTGGAGCGCTCCGCGAAGTGTGGGGTGGGGAAGCTTGCGCCCATTGTCTCAGCGACGAAGACTTCTTTCGGGGGATGCAGCTTCTGCCGCCCCTTTCTCTCAGCTGCCCAGCTGAGAGAAGGGGGTGACAGAGGCTGGATCCCCCAAACAAGTCTTCGCCGAGAAAATGGGTGGCAAGCTTCCACCGCCCCATTCTCTTAGCGGAGGCTTGCAGAGGTGGCGGCGCAGCTGCGCGCGCAGCTCTCCAAACCGCCGCAGCCCGTTTGGAGAGCTGCTGCCTTCGTCCATGTTTGATGAAAGCAGCAGCTCTCCAAATGGGGGTAGAAGTTCTTTTTTTTTGTTGTTGACTGGAGTATAAGCCGAAGTGGAGTTTTTCAGCCCAAAAAGTGGGCTGAAAAATTCGGCTTATACTCAAGTATATACGGTAAATGGGCATTTCAAGCCACGAATGTCCGAGCTGGCCTGGTGGTTCCAGTTCGACCAGAGGGCCCAACTGCTGGGTGAATTGGCATCCGAGTTCATCGCGGCCTTTTGGCAGGTTGCCCACCTCTGCAAGTTCTCCAATCTGGATGAGAGGCTGAGCGACCAGCTCGTGTGCAGCCTACGCAACAAGCGCCTGCAACAAAGGCTGTTCACAAGGCCCAACTTTACCCTCCAAAATGCTCAGGATGAGATCTTGGCTAATGAGCTGGCCGGCGGCACGGGGCAAGCGGTCCAGACCCCTTGACCCAGCAGCCCAGGAGGATCCATCCACCTCAAAGACATACAGCGGGAGCGAAGAAGCAGAGGAGACCGGCATCGACCAGGTTCGGAGGAGGCCGGAACAATGGGAGCGACAACGAGGAAGCCGGGAGAACCAGCGGAAGGCAGTTCCCTTCCCAAAATGTGCAGGCTGCGGCGGAGACCACGCACGGACAAACTGCAAGTTCCGGTCAGCCACGTGTCGGGCCTGCAGAAAATCAGGCCACATTGCAGCGGTCTGCCGTAGCTGTTTCCGAGAGGGCTTCCACGAGCTACAGCCAGAGGACACGTCGCGGAAAGGTACCAGGACCCAGAAACTGACCAGCATAGGGTTTTTCGAAAGCCGGAGGGCCATCTGCCGAACCGGGGCCTGCCAGCCACTTAAACCCAAATTTAAATTGGACATCCATTTATAGGGCATTCCCTGTAAAATGGAGCTTGACTCTGGCTCTGCAGTCTCAGTCATCTCGTATGAGACTTTTAAACTTATTTGCTGCCGAAGCAAGCAGTGGGTCAAATTGAGGCCCTCCAATATTATCCTCACCGATTTCCAAAATGCCCCAGTAAAAATCAAGGGGGAGGCCACCCTTTCAGTGCAGTTTAAGAGGTTTCAAGGGCACTTGGATATTATTGTAGTTGAAGGCTGGAGAACTAGTCTAGTTGGATATTACTAGTCTAGGCATAGTAATATCAGGCATCCACAGGACCCAGTGGAATAGCATCGAATCTGTCTGCAAAGAGTTTGCAGACGTATTCGATAACAAGCTAGGCAGGTACACCGGGGCTCCATCTCCTTTAAATTAAATCCCAGCGTCCTGCCCATTAGGATTAAACCCCAGAGAGTTCCCTTTCTCTCAAACATAAGATAGAGAGAGAGCTAGACAAACTAGTCAAACAGGGGGTCCTGCAGCTGGTAGAAGGGGGAGAGTGGGAGACCCCTATAGTCACCCCTCTCAAAACTAATGGGGAGGTCAGGATCTGCGCCGACTATAAGTGTACATTAAATCGGGACCTTAACCAGCAGACTTACCCAGTCCCAATGGTCAGCCACGTTCTTGCTTCCCTCCAAGGTTGTGCCATCTTTGCTAAGCTAGATCTCGCGCAGGTGTACCAGCAGCTGCCAGTTACCAGGGAGACGGCAGAAGCACAAACAATAGTAATGCACAAGGGAGCCTTCAGGGTTAACCGCCTGCAATTTGGTGTCAGTGTAGCACCAGGAATCTTCCAGGAGGTAATGGAGTGGACTCTTAAGGGCATCCAAGGGGTATGCCCTTATTTTGATGATGTCCTCATTGCAGGGGACACAGAAGAAGTGCTGGCAGACAGACCGATGGCAGTTTTAAGTAGGTTTCGTTCTGCAGGTCTCAAATTAAAAAGGGACAAATGCAGTATTGGAGTGGCATCCACAGAATTTTTGGGGTTTAAAATAGATGCCAGTGGGATCCACCCTGCAGAATCCAAAGTGAGGGCAATTAAGATGGCCCCCACTCCCAAGAACAAGGCTGAACTGCAAGCCTTCCTTGGGTTGCTAAACTTTTACCATTCCTTCCTACCCCACAAAGCAGCAATAGCCTTTGCACAGGCTCCTAGATAAGAAAGCTGTATGGAGCTGGACCAATGTCCACAAAAAAAGTTTCCAAACCTTAAAGGCCCTACTTTCAAACAAGTCTACAGTCACCCACTTCATCAAAACAAAGCCCATCTGCATTGCTTGCGATGCTTCACCTTATGGAGTGGGCGCAGTACTAAGTCATCTTAACGGGGAACAGGTGCCCATTGCATACTACTCCAGAACCTTATCAGGGGCAGAGAGGAACTACGCCCAGATAGACAAGGAAGTCCTGGCAATAGTGGCTGGGGTCAAAAAATTCCACAACTACCTGTATGGTAGGGAATTCACAATATTCATAGACCATAAGCCACTATTAGGGTTATTTACCACGGACAAACAAACCTCCCAAATTCTCTCCCCTAGGATGCTTAGGTGGTCCATATTCTTATCAGCATACAACTTTAAGCTGGTTCACAAACCAGGGAAAGAAATGGGCCATGCGGATGGGTTAAGTAGACTACCCCTAGCAACCACAGAACAAGATCTGGCACCTACTGCACAGATACTAGCAATCCAAGAGTTACTATATCCATGCAAGGGATATAGCGACTGAGACCGCATCAGATAAAATCCTGAGCAGGGTCCAGTCTTGGGTATTCACAGGGTGGCAATATAGGAGTCCAGGCCCGGAGTTCCAGGTGTACTTCGTAAGGAGACATGAATTGTCTGCCCATAAAGGATGCCTGTTGTGGGGTAGTAGGGTCATCATACCAGACACACTGAGGGATAGAGTCCTACAATCTTTACACGAGGGGCACCCTGGCATAATTTGAATGAAGCCATTAGCTATGAGTTATCTTTGGTGGCCAGGGTTAGACAAGGCAATAGAAGAGCAGGTACACGAGTGCTACACTTGTCAAAGGTCCAGACCCGAGATGCCCCAAGCACCTGTCCACAAATGGGAGGCAACACATACACCCTGGTCCAGGGTCCACATAGACTACACTGGCCCATTCCAGGTACAGCTCTTCCTAATAGTAATAGATAGCCACTCCAAATGGTTGGAGGTAGTGCCAGTCCCCAATATGACCATGGCCAGAACAATCAAAGTGCTCAGGGGACTTTTTGCCACGCATGGTCTGCCTGACATTTTGGTATCGGATAATGGGGCTCAATTCACCGCTGCTGAATTTCAGGCCTTCATGACAGCAAATTTGATTAGACACGTCACATCCACGCCCTTCCACCCGTTGACTAATGGACAAGCTTAACGCATGGTGAGAATGACCAAGGATGCACTCACACTTCAGCAAAGCAGTTCGGATGCTCTGAGACATTTTGCGCGACAGAGAACGAGGCTGGGGCCGTAAAAGCACTTCCCCTGACTGGACCGCAGGTGCCGATCTAGCAGCACCATTAGACTTTGGGCTAGGCCAACTGGGACAGGCTAGCCAAAGGGATTCAAGTTGTTTTGATTCCACCAAACTACAGAGCCTGGATCTACCAAGCATGGCAAATGAACTGGTAGACCGGGAGATTCTGGCAACCCCTCAATGCTCTGAACAAGCCCAAAGGCCCCCCAAATATCTTCCAGATTTTGTAACCAAATGATTGTGTGTTCAATCCAGGGGGAAGGGGTGTAATGTATTGGCCTTTGTATATGTTACTTGCATTCAATTGCTAAGTGCTAGTTCACGTGTATGTTGTAACAGTTGCTAGCTGGCCCAGACTGGTTGTCTCCAGCCAGCTAAGTAGGTCTTTGGGTGGGAAACCTATGCTTCAAACCTATTGGTCACCGCCTATTGGCCAACCGTATAAATAGCTGTGTAGCAGCTCCCTTGTAGCTTCAGTTATGTTTGACCTTCAATAAAGGCTGTTGCTGTTTTGAACCTTCTGTCTCACTCAATGCCTGCAAAGAACCGGCTACACAACACTAATCATCAAAGAACAAATTATCACTGTGATTAGAACTGTATTTTTTTAAAAAAACTAAAATTCAATTTAAACTACACCTTCACCCACTTTTATGGATCTCAGTGACATTTAAAAAGCATTTTTAAAGTGATCAGTTCAATTGGGGGAGGACAAGCAAGAGAGAAAAAGATAGAGAAGGAAAGTAAGGGGAGAAAGAAGAAAAAGAAACTACCTCTGACCATTTTGGATTCCCGCTCCATCATAAATTGCCTTTAATATCTTTTATCCTAACATGTAACCCCTAACAGATTAGATTTTGGGAATATGATCTTTTGCTCTGGTTTTGAGTAGCAGCCTAGATTCTAATATTCATTTGGGGATAGGGATGAAGAACTAACCACCTACATTAGAACCGAATCTACAATTGCTCCATATGCACAAGATAAACAAAATTGGGTAGTCCACAAAATTTCAGGAACTGATGTGAACCATTTTCTTTGTGGTATCTTTACAGCAGGAAAACCAGCTGTGCTTTTGCAGCATGGCTTATGTCTAGAAGGAAGGGTATGGGTTGCAAACATGCCCAATCAAAGCCTTGCGTTCATGCTAGCAGATGCTGGTTATGATGTCTGGATAGGGAACAACAGAGGCAACTCCTGGTCTCGAAAACACCAACACCTTACATTCAAGCAAGACCAGTATCATGCTTACAGGTAATTTAAAACAAAATGCATAGACAGGATCAGGATATGCATTTTTTGTCTGCTTTTAATTACATTTTTTAGACTTCTTGTGGAACAGCTTTTTACCAGATCGCACACCTCTATTCACAAATCCATGTGATTTAGATGCATTTCCTATTTCTTAGTTCAAAATTCATGTTATTAAAATTTAAGCCTGTAGTATGGAGGAGAAATGTTTGGCTTTTTACTGTAAAATACAATAATTTAAGCATTCAATGCCAAGAATGGAGGAGAAAAATTTCGAAAACAAATATTGACGAACATGATATGGGATTCAATACATCAACTTAAAATATTTTCTAGGAGTCATATTAGGGAGGTATAACAATTTTTACCTGGAATCAATGGAGTGAACAGTTCCATGTACGTGTGGAGACTGATAGTGATATGAACTATTTCCCTGCCCTTGAATGTATGTGCAGAGTTCACAGCAGAGGTGTCCACAAGGAAAATTTAAAAATTGACAAGTTGCAACAGCACAATTTAAGCCCTGATCCTTCTTTTGTTATATGCATCACATATATGATACATGTAAAAAAAAAGCAGGACTTCAATCATGATCGTGACCATCCTCTCATCTTTTTAGGATACCCAGACACCTTTGGTTCAGAGTATGTTTATTTCTAAATTGGATCTCAATACTTATTGTCATCCATCTTCAATCTACCTATATTATGTTGAAATTCTGTTGAATGAATTAAAGAGTTCATAAAAACAGTGCCAATTATCTTATTTAATATCAATTGTCTATTATATTTTACAGTTTTGATGAAATGGCCAGATATGACCTCCCAGCAATGATTTCTTTTGTTGTGAAAAAAACAAAAAATTCAAAGATACATTTAGTGGGCTACTCTCAAGGTGCTGCTCAAGGTATATTATAGAAATCACTACTATGTAAACTGTAGTTGTGTAGCATGTATCTATGGCTTCCATATGGGTGCAATGGCAGGAGATAGAGATGGAGATATTATAAAATTAGAATGACATTAATATATGCTTATTTCACACATACCTTTAGATACATTGCCACTGAAAATTCAGAGTAGAACAAGTTAATTTCTTTAACACAGGATAAAAGCTTAACCATGCCTTTCTAATTTGGATTTAAAAACAATCTGCTTGTTAGTCTTAAGGAGGACTCTTAAAAATGCTTGATTTTTAATGCAACTTTCTGAGATTAAGTAATATTATGCTATTAAAAACTGTACTTATAAAGAAGATGGTAGTTGCAGAACAATTCAGTGGATTGCAACATATTGTGCTGGTGACCTACAATATCCTCAAGTAGCACTAACAGAACTCCATAGCCAAGTCATTTTAATGTGGCCTAAATCTCATGAGATTGCTAAACAATATTTTAGACAAAAATGTCCCAGTCTTATGTATTTAATTCTCAGAGTGCCATTGCACAAGGTACATAAACTTGTGCAATCTCACCAGTTTTAATGATCTCACGAACTGCTGCGTTATTTTTATATATATATTTTTTTAAAATTTCATTTCTGGTTCCTGTGTCATTGAGCAATGTTACATAATAGTATTTGCTGCCTGAATTACTTTGGAGTGGTTTTGAAATAAGTGATAGACATTTCCATTTTTAAAGAATGGAATACTATAGATTGTGCTGTAAGCAAATCTGGGCATTTAATGCCAGTGATTCCTTGACAGGAGAAATGCAAGCTAATATTTGTCCAATTCTAAAGGATGAGAGAGAGTATGCTTAAGAAGTGATGGAAGGAACTTTTCATTAATAAGTAAAAAATTCCCTGCCTTTCTAGATTAGGCATGTGATCATATTGCAACATTCCATGTTTCATTGGCCTTTTTTTCATCCTAAGAATTTTTAATTTGCAAAACCTGCATATGAATATCAGGAATCTATCCCCCCAAATAAATCTGTCCTGGTTCTTTTTAATTGTACTTAGAATTTCACCTAAAATATGGACTCTGGAAAAATATGGTTTCTTTAGGATAATATTTTGTGTCTGTATTCTCAGGTTTCATTGCACTTTCATCCATGCCAAATGTGGCTGCAAAGATAAAAATGTTCCATGCCTTGTCTCCAGCAACCACACTAAAAAATTCTCAAAACCCACTAATCAAATTACTATTCCTGCCAGATGCTGCAATAAAGGTATTTGACATATAATGTGATGGTAGTAGCAAAGATGAGGATTTCAATAGATTCAACTTTGGGCACATAACTTTTTGATTTTGGACTCCTTTAATACCTGTTGTCTGGTCCCCTTGCTACATAAGATGGTCACTCAATACTGGGCCATTCTTCTAGAAATAGTGAGCTTACTAGCCAAAAACTAAAATGTGGAAATGCATTTTAATACCCTCTCTTATGCTTTTGCTGGTCTGAATTTTCTTGAAATATCATATTGACATAGATGGGCCTACATTAAGAGTTACCAACATCAAGTGTTAGCTACTAACTTTAGAATGGTGAGACATTTTATAAGTTCACATCTGAATACACTTTTCTCTAGCTTTGCATTTTTTTTACTAATAGAAGAAACAAAACTTATTTGTCATTCAATATGTCCATGCTTCTACATTTTGCACTATAACAAATTCACCATAAAAATATCTTGAAGAAAGAGCTATAAAATGCTTTGTTTGAGGAAATCTTACTTGCAAAAATGCCAGAGGCTTAAAATGCTTCCCTTTCAAGAAAGGGGAACCAAACGACTATAGAAGAATGGACTTTAAAGGTTTCTGACCTGGCAGAAATGGCAAAGATCTCGGCTTATTTGAAAGATCATTCGCAAGAACGCTATATTATGGAGTGGAAAAAATGGATTGAATATATCCAGAAGAAATATGGGACTAAAAAGTTTCATTTAGCATTTGAATAAGTCTTCCTTTCTATTTTCTTTTTTTTTCCTATATGAAATATTAGTATTGTTTGTAGTTATCTTATATGAGCTAGAGAGTGATAGATTTAAGAATTTATTGTTGGTAGCATATGGATGTTTATGATTGTTCTTTGTTTTTATACCCTGTACTTAGCTCTGGGAAGTCGGGGGGGGGGGAGGGGTAGGGAGGGATAGGTAGGGGAGGGGGAGGGGGGATTGTTAAAGATAAAATGTATTTTAAAACTTTTCAATAAAAAAAAGAAAAGAAAGGGGAACCAAAATGCACCCAAATTCTCAAGGCTGAGGGACCAAATTTAACAGAACTACAGAAATGAGAAACTGAAAAAAACCAACACAATAATAACCCACAAACAAACCATAGATGCAAACAGCTTTTCTCTTAAAAGGAAGAAGAGCAGCCTATGCTCATATGGAAAGTGGATAGCTATTTGTTATCCTTATTACAGATAACTCTTACTCAAGTAGGCTGGAAGGCTGATTTGTTTATTTGGCCTAGATGGTATTCTTCCTCCTTCTCTTATACCATATTATCTGGTAGATCAGTGGTGTCAGAATTATTCTACTAATAAGATCATTACAACATCAGCCTTCCTAGAAGAGGAAGTTGGCAGCTCTTATCTCCCAAGCTGTGGATAAGTCCTCTCAATTGTCCTAAGGAGGGTGTTATGTACTGGGCTCTTGAGGAAATACTACGTGGGTTGCTGGAGCAGCTAACGGCTCTCCAGCAACCCAGACTACAAGTCTCCTGTGCTGCAATTGGCTATCTCTAGGCAGCAATGGTTGATTTAAATCTATTGGCTGCCGCCTAGGGGCTAGACTATATATTGCGGCTAGTGGCAGCCATTCCCCAGTACAGTCACTGCACGAAATAAACGATGAGTTACCCTGTACTCCGTTCTGCGTCTTCATTCCTGCACCAAAGAACCTGCTATTTAACAGTGGCGACGAGGATGGAATCCTGCTTCACTGATTAAAGAGTGAAGTCTATGAGGGAAAAGCAGTGCACGCCAGAGAGAAGAGGCATTCCCCCCTCCATCTCTCAAGGTCAGCTAAGCAAGCTATGCTAGCGATCTCGTGCTCAGTGGACTCATTCCTGAACCTGGAAGCAGGATCCAGAAGAACGCAGGAACCAGCAAGAAAGAATGCCGAAGGTCAGAAAACTGTGAGAATTCAATGTGAAACACCCGGAGGAATGGCCATCATATTTATCGCATGTAGAAAAATACCTCAGAGCCAATCAGATCACAGAAGAAGGACTGAAGGCCGAAACACTACTCTGTGTTTCTCTGCCCAACAACCTTTGATTTGGCCTAGAACCTTTTTGCGCCGACACCAATCAAAGCGGTCTCCTATGCAGATCTCAAAAAGAAGCTAACTGGGCACTTCCAGCCCAAGATGTCTGAAATGGCTTGGCGGTTCAGGTTCGACCAAAGAGTGCAGCTACCTGGGGAGTCAGCTTGGGAATTAATAGCGGGCCTAAGGCAGGCCACACGCCTATGCAAATTTTCAAATTTAAAAGAGCGACTACGAGACCGGCTTGTCTGCGGCCTATGGGACAGAACGCTTTAGCAAAGACTATTTGCTAGGCCAAATTTAACGTTTTCTGAAGCACAAGACGAGGTGATGGCTGACGAAGCTGCCGGAGGCGCAGTTCAAACAGTACAGCCCGCCAAATCAACAAAGTTCGAAGAAACGGTCCACCTTGAGGATGCCAAAGGTACCCAGAGAATCTTCCAAGGAAGAAGGACCTGAAATCAGCTGACTCCAAAAGCATCCCAATGAGCAACACCGCAACAGCCACCAGCGAGAGGACAGTTACAAGGCAGTTTTCTTACCGAGATGTAAGGGGTGCGGCAGCAATCATTTTCACACCAATTGCAGATTTTGTTCAGCCACGTGTAGAGCTTGCAGAAGGACAGGCCACATCGTGGTGGTTTGCAGAGTCCACCAGAGAGACCAGCCACCCAAACACCAGTCAGAAGAACCGACTAGGAGAGGTACTGGGGCCCAGGGTCCAGTTAGTGTGGGGGTTTTCAGAAGCCGTAGAAGCTTATACCGCACTGGGGTTCAACGCCCCCTCAAACCCAAAGTGAAGCTCATGATAGAGCTACAAGGAGTTCCATGTAAGATGGAATTAGACTCTGGCTCTGCTGTCTCAATCATTTCTCAAGACACTTTTAACTTCGTTTGTAGGCGCAGTAACAATTGGGCCAAACTAAGACCCTCAGATATAATCCTAAGAGATTTTCAAAATACTCACATTAAAGTTAAGGGAGAAGCCACTTTGTTGGTAAAGTTTAAAGGGGTTTGGGGGCACCTGGATGTAATATTAGTAGGGGGGCAGAGAATGAGTCTCATTGGACTCGATTGGTTTGATGCCTTAGGTATTCAGATTACTGGCATAAACTGGACACAAACTGAAGACCTCATGTCAGTGTGCGAGGAATATGCGGATGTTTTTGATTCAACCCTTGGAACATACACAGGCCCGCCTATCTCATTTAAGCTAGATCCCAATGTAGTTCCAATCACGGTTAAGCCTCATAGGGTCCCCTTTGCCTTAAAACATAAAAAATTTTCCGAAATTTGCTGACTATAAATGCACTCTAAATAAAGCCCTCAAGCAACATGCTTACCCGGTCCCAGTGGTCAACCATATTTTACCCTCCTTGCAAGGGGGTACTATTTTTGCTAAGCTTGATTTAGCACAGGTCTATCAGCAATTGACTACTGCTTGGACCATCCAGGTGCTGAGAAAACTCTTTGCCACACATGGGTTGACAGATGTCTTAGTTTCAGACAATGGGGCCCAATTCACTGCTGCTGAATTTCAGGACTTCCTTAGAGCTAATCTCATCAGACATGCAACATCTGCGCCTTTTCATCCATCTTCTAATGGTCAAGCTGAATGCATGGTGAGGACAATGAAGGAGGCACTCAAGCGCATTGTCACAGGTGACTGGCATCACAGATTGGCAGATTTTTTACTCTGCCAGCATTCTACGCTCTGCACAGCCACAGGCAAAAGTCATGCAGAACTACATTGGGGGAGGCATTTGATCACTAAACTGGACAGGTTGCATCCAGATAGAGTGGCAGCAGAAGCCTCTCGACCAAAACCCCCGAGGGGGCTGCACATGGGCGATTGGGTTTGGGCCAGGAACTATGGTCATGGGAATCTGTGGGTTCCTGGTCAAATTACCAAGGCATCCAGACCCTTATCTTATGAAGTGGAGTTGGCGGGAGGGCGAGTTGTCAGATGACACATTGATCAGCTCAGGAAACGGTTTCCAGAATGGCCACTAAGCAAGGACTGCGTCATAAGTCCCTCCCAAGGTCCTCAAACTTGCGGCCAAGCCAGCCCTCACATGGACTATCAGGACTTTTCCTTCTTAACTGAGGGGGAACCGGAGGAAGAACTGGGGAGCTCTGGAGTGCAACATGGACCCCCTGAAGGAGCAAGCCAACCGAACTTCAGCAACCGCTGTGCCTACTGTGCCGAACAGTCTGACTCTGGGGTGGGCCAACCTGGAGAGGCCAGCCAGAGTGCATCAAATCCCTTTGACTCAGGAGCACAAAGGGACACAAGTCTACCCACCCCACTGGGTAAGCTGGTAGACCACAAAGTGCTGGGAACTTCAAGATGTTCCTCTAGGGCACACTAGCCTCCTTCATATCTTGCAGATTATGTTGTAAAGTAAAGAGCTATATATTGTTGTAAATCCTGTTGCTGCTAGACTACAGAAACTAGTGCTATGATGTAACTGTCTAAAAGTGCCATTTTTGAAGCCTATTCCTTCAGACGTTGTTTAATATCATTGTAGCCTACATTGTTTTTTATTTTTATTATCACTTTTACTTTAGTATGTTTGGATATTGAGTCTTGACAATTGTTGAGACTAATTGGTGTTATTATAGTCTGTTCTAAGAGGGGAGGGGTGTTATGTACTGGGCTCTTGAGGGAATACCACGTGAGTTGCTGGAGCAGCTAACGGCTCTCCAGCAACCCAGATTACAAGTCTCCTGTGCTGCAATTGGCTATCTCTAGGCGGCAATGGTTGATTTAAACCTATTGGCTGCCGCCTAGGGGCTAGACTATATATTGCGGCTAGTGGCAGCCATTCCCCAGTACAGTCACTGCACGAAATAAACAATGAGTTACCCTGTACTCCGTTCTGCGTCTTCATTCCTGCGCCAAAGAACCCGCTATTTAACAGTGGGAAAACAAGGCCAGTGGAATTACTGAGCACTGAAGAGCTATTATCAAGAACAGCCAATCTTTAACTGGCCATAAAAAGCCTTTGGCAACAGCAGGCTAGCCTCATAAGGTAGTAGGGAGTCGAAGTGCAACCAAATAGACTAATTCTACTTTATTTTAAGGTTAAATTTATAGAACCTTACAGGTCTGAAAGTACATTTTCCTCTCATCATCTTTACAAGAAACTAGGTAAAGTCACTTCTGAGATGTTTGCTATGCCCACATTCCTTTTGTGGGACCTTATCTGTTCCTCTGGATGTGGCTATTCCCCCATCTTCCAAGGTCATTCCCACGAACCATTGCACAGAATGTTGATAGCCACTTCAGTCTGGTGATGACTGTGTTTAGCATACATCCATCTGAAACAGCTTCCTTTCAGGAAAATGGAAGGAAAATGCATTTTTGGAAGGTGCATTTCAACTTCTCCAGGTGGAATCCTGAGAGATTAAGGTGCATTCACCTAATTATTTCTAATGGTTAGAGTGAAACCTGGCATCAAATATTTCTCTCATACTCAGCTTTTCCAAGCTATTTGCTTTGAAACAAGATCGTGACATTCACATCCTCGTTAATACGAGAAGCCAAACTCTAGAACGTTGATAGATCCATTGATCCATATTAATGAGACCACATATAATATTAATATATTTGCAGGGTTTGCTGGGCAGAAGGGACTTTTTCCTAAGAAATGAGATTTTAAGAAAAATGGTCATCCGCAAATGCAGCTCCATAATTTACAACAAACTCTGCTCCCAATTTATTTCATTTATTGGAGGATATAATGAGAAGAATTTAAATTTGGTATGTATCAAGAAAAATGTATTTTAGCTGTCTGAAATTTCTGCTGAACATCTCACAGAGATTAAAAAAACTGTTTTTATGAACATCCATGTCTTAAATAACAGGAACTGAGCTATCCTAACTGGCAGGCAGCATAAAGTTCACCACAGCTTTAGCCATCTTTTACATTTATAATGAATATTCTGTACTGTGCAGGAGTGGCGCCTTTTAGTTTGCTCCTTGCACAATTCATATAGGAGGAAGGAAGGAGGCTTTACCATAAACTGAACTGAACTGAACTAAACTAGACTAAATAAACTAAGCTGCAGCTCAGGAGGATTATTATCAAATCTATCCTGATGTGTTACCATTAAGCAAGATGGAAAGTTGCTTCATTGCTCCACTTCAGTGATCAAAATATCTCTTGCAGAGCCATGTGGATGTTTACATGTCCTACTTTCCAGATTCAACATCTGTTCAAAATATACTCCACTGGGGACAGGTAAAGTATCTGAAAATTCAATATTGTTTTTCAGGACTGACTTTATACAGTGTGATTAAACTTTACAGGAACTGTACAGGTCTGAATTGAGGGAAGGAGAAACAGGTTTGATTGGAGAGGTGCCAGGAAGTGCCTGGGGAGTATACTGAGTGTTTGTCAGGCCCCAGGGACCAAGAATGGTACATGGAGTTTCCTTTATTGTTTTTCACCTGCAGACAGAATCTTGCCATACTAATGCAACTATTTGCAAAACTACAGTGTACTCTGGGAACAGCTAGAGAAAAGCCATTTTAACCCTCTTACTGCTGACCAAAGTTTCCAAAATCTGCCGCATCTTCAGCCTCTGGAAAGCAGCTCTTCCTCCTGGGAATCCAGACTACATGCCACCATAGCTTTACATTGATAGAGAGGAGATGATGCAATGCACAGTATGGCTTGATTCTTTGACTGGCTGGAAATATTGTTGTGCACTCCATTACCAGCATTGCCATCTATTAGAGTATTGTTGGTGTTACTTGTAACAGAAAAGTTCTACTGATCCTGGGTCTGACACATTACATCATTTGCCTAAAGTCTTTGCTCAGTGTTTAAAGCTACATTTTCAGTGTTTGATATAATAAAATACAAGAATTTGGAAGTTTCGGTCATTCAGAAATCACCTCTCCCTCCCCCCTCCCTCCCTCCCTCCCTCTCTCATCTAGATATACAAAACAGGAAAATTTAGAGCTTTTGATTATGGGAATGGAAACAAGGAGAGATACAATCAGGTAAGATAGTTTATGGACTACTTAAAATTCTCTGTCTCTTCCGCAAGTACACCAGGTACCCGTAAATGACTGTGTTGTCCCTGACTAGCTGCAACTGTTTTTCTGCATATTACCAAGAAAAAAATGAGGGCAACTCACATACAATGCAATATACAGGGTTCAATGCATAGCTATTAAAACCCAACAGTCATTGGGAAGCTAAGCATTCGTAGCCAAATGATAAATCTGTTTCCCTTTTTGCTTAATACTTTGGAAAAAGTCTCAAGCTGTTTTCAGCCCAATGAACTTCAGACAAGCATGTTTTGTTGTTGTTAGCTGCGAAGTCGTGTCCGACTCATCGCGACCCTATGGACAACATTCCTCCAGGCCTTTCTGTCTTCTACCATCTTCAGGAGTCCATTTAAGCTCACGCCTACTGCTTCAGTGACTCCAGCCAGCCACCTCATTCTCTGTCGTCCCCTTCTTCTCTTGCCTTCGATCTTTCCCAGCATTAGGCTCTTCTCCAGTGAGTCCTTCCTTCTCATTAGGTGGCCAAAGTATTTGAGTTTTAGCTTCAGGATCTGGCCTTCTAAAGAACAGTCAGGATTGATCTCCTCTAGGACTGACCGGTTTGATCGCCTTGCAGTCCAAGGGACTCGCAGGAGTCTTCTCCAGCACCAGAGTTCAAAGGCCTCAATTCTTTGGCGCTCAGCCTTTCTTATGGTCCAACTTTCACTGCCATACATTGCAACTGGGAAGACCATAGCCTTGACTATACGGACTTTTGTTGACAGGGTGATGTCTCTGCTTTTTAGTGTGCTGTCTAGATTTGCCATGGCTTTCCTTCCCAGGAGCAAGCGTCTTTTAATTTCTTGGCTACAGTCCCCATCTGCAGTGATCTTGGAGCCCAGGAAAACAAAATCTGTCACTACCTCCATTTCTTCCCCATCTATTTGCCAGGAATTGAGAGGGCCAGATGCCATGATCTTGGTTTTCTTAATGTTAAGTTTCAACCCAAGTTTTGCACTCTCCTTCTTCACCCGCAACAAGAGGCTCTTTAGTTCTTCTTCACTTTCTGCCATTAGAGTGGTATCATCTGCGTATCTTAGGTTGTTGATATTTCTTCCAGCAATCTTAATTCCAACTTTTGATTCATCTAGCCCTGCCTTTCTCATGATGTGCTCTGCATATAAGTTAAATAGGCAGGGCGACAGTATACAGCCTTGCCGGACTCCTTTCCCAATTTTGAACCAATCAGTGGTTCCGTGTCCAGTTCTCACTGTTGCTTCTTGACCCGCATATAGGTTTCTCAAGAGACAAATAAGATGGTCTGGTACTCCCATCTCTTTAAGAACTTGCCACAGTTTGTTATGATCCACACAATCAAAGGCTTTAGCATAGTCAATGAAGCAGAAGTAGATGTTTTTCTGGAACTCCCTAGATTTCTCCATGATCCAGCGTATGTTGGCAATTTGATCTCTAGTTCCTCTGCCTCTTCGAAATCCTGCCTGTACTTCTGGTAGTTCTCGATCCACATACTGCTGAAGTCTAGCTTGTAGGATTTTAAGCATGACTTTACTAGCATGAGAAATGAGTGCAATGGTGCGATAGTTTGAACATTCTTTGGCACTGCCTTTCTTTGGAATTGGAATGTAAACTGATCTTTTCCAATCCTGTGGCCACTGTTGAGTTTTCCAAATTTGCTGGCAAATTGAGTGTAGCACTTTTACTGCACTGTCTTTTAAGATTTTGAATAGCTCAGCTGGAATACTGTCACCTCCACTAGCTTTGTTGTTGCTCAGCTTTTCTAAGGCCCACTTCACTTCACATTCTAAGATGTCTGGCTCGAGGTCAGTGACCACCTCATTGTGATTATCTGGGACGTTAAGCTCATTCTTGTATAGTTCTTCTGTGTAATTTTGCCACCTCTTCTTAATCTCTTCTGCCTCTGTTAGATCCCTGCCATTTTGGTCCTTTATCATGCCCATTTTTGCATGGAATGTTCCCTTCATCTCTCCAATTTTCTTGAAAAGATCTCTGGTCCTCCCTATTCTATTGTTTTCTTCTATTTCTTTGTATTGTTCATTTAAGAAGGCATTCTTATCTCTTCTAGCTATTCTCTGGAATTCTGCATTCAATTGGGCATATCTATGTTTTTCTCCCTTGCCTTTCGCTTTCCTTCTTTCCTCAGCTATTTGCAAAGCTTCCTCAGACAGCCATTTTGCTTTCTTGCATTTCTTTTTCTTTGGGATGGTTTTAGTTGCTACCTGTTGTACAATGTCGCGAACCTCTGTCCATAGTTCTTCAGGCACTCTGTCTATCAGATCTAATTCCTTAAATCTATTTGTCACCTCTACTGTATATTCAACAGGGATATGATTTAATTCATACCTGAGTGGCCTAGTGCTTTTCCCTACTTTCTTCAGTTTAAGCCTAAACTTTGCAATGAGAAGCTCATGGTCTGAGCCACAGTCGGCTCCTGGTCTTGTTTTTACCGACTGTATAGAACTTCTCCATCTTTGGCTGCAGAGCATATAGTCAATCTGATTTCTGTGTTGACCGTCTGGTGATGTCCATGTGTAGAGCCGTCTCTTGGGTTGTTGGAAAAGAGTGTTTACTATGACCATCGTATTCTCTTGACAAAATTCTATCAGCCTGTGCCCTGCTTCATTTTGTACTCCAAGGCCAAACTTGCCTGTTATTCCAGTTATCTTTTGGCTTCCTACTTTAGCATTCCAATCCCCCATGATGATAAGGACATCATTTTTGGGTGTTACTTCTATAAGGTGCTGTAGGGCTTCATAGAACCGGTCAATTTCATCCTCTTCAGCACTGGTGGTTGGGGCATAGACTTGGACTACTGTGATATTGAATGGTTTGCCTTGGATTCGAACTGAGATCATTCTGTCATTTTGAGGATTGTATCCCAGTATTGCTTTTCCTACTCTTTTATTGACTATGAAGGCTACTCCATTTCTTCTGAGGGATTCTTGCCCGCAGTAGTATACCTGATGGTCATCTGAATTAAATTCACCCATTCCTGTCCATTTTAGTTCACTGATACCTAAGATGTCGATGTTCAGTCTTGTCATCTCTTGCTTGACCACGTCCAGCTTTCCTTGATTCATGGATCTTACATTCCAGGTTCCTATGGAGAAAAAATCTTTACAGCATCGGACTTTCCTTTCACCACCAGACACATCCACAGCTGAGCGTCCTTTCGGCTTTGGCCCAGTCGCTTCATTCTTTCTGGCGCTACTAGTACTAGCCCTCTGCTCTTCCCCAGTAGCATATTGGACGCCTTCCGACCTGAGGGGCTCATCTTCCAGCGTCATATCGTTTTGCCTTTTGGTACTGTCCATAGGGTTTTCATGGCAAAGATACTGGAGTGGGTTGCCATTTCCTTCTCCAGTGGATCACGTTTTGTCAGAACTCTCAGCTATGACCTGTCCGTCTTGGGTGGCCCTGCACGGCATAGCTCATAGCTTCATTGAATTACGCAAGCCCCTTCGCCACGACAAGGCAGTAATCCATGAAGGGGAAGCATGTTATCTGTGCAGATTTATTTATTTATTTATTTATTTATTTATTTATTTATTTATTTATTTATTTATTTATTTGATTTATATACCGCCCTTCTCCCGAAGGACTCAGGGCGGTGTACAGGGCAATAAAAATAAGAATACAGGATACAAGATTTAAAGTTAAATGATTGTGCCCAATGTAGTAAGTTAGTTAAAAACAATGTTAAAACCCCACAAGTCCTCTTCTTGTATAAGCCATTTATATGATACCCCATAACATTTATTTATATATGAATCTTATTTATTTGATTTGGTTGCTACCCAACTCCTATCGATTCTGGAAGCTCACAGCATGAAAACAAAATAACAAATATGAAGTCAGAATGGAGCACATAGCAATAAACAGAATGGTGATTCCAATCAATAATACCAAGCATATCATACCCCCAACAAGGGACTCCAATCATCTTGATCCAACATCTGGAAGAAGGACAGGTCTTTAAGCCCCTCTGGAGGGTCACTAAAATTACTATTGTTTCATTCCTATTTTCTCAGGATACCTCACACACTGTGCAAAGATCTATCGCTGAAAATATTTGTTCTAACTAAATTACCATTATTAAATGTTAAGACATTCACTTCTTCTCATATACCTAGAAAGATTCATACTAGTTTCTCAACAGGCAGTTTGTATTTAGTATGCTATTTTGTGTGTAAAACCCTCAGTTTGTTTATTTTTGTCTTTTTAGGATGAGCCGCCATCTTACAATGTAGAACGCATTACAGTACCAATAAGCATATGGTATGGTGAGAATGACCAGTTAGTGACCCCCGATAATGTCAAAGGATTAATTGACCAACTCCATAGTGTTGTCTACAAAACTAGCTTATCTGATTGGACTCACTTTGATTTTATTTGGGGCCTTGATGCCTCTAAGAGAGTTTATGGTCCTCTTATTAAATTGATATCCTTGCATATATAATTCTATAAATTTGTATAAATGTATAAATTTAAAAAAACTAATTTTCCTTTATGTTTGCCAGAAATTGGTGATATAAAAATATAACTGTTATTTCTGTTAGTAATAATAAAAGGGATTTTGAAAATCATGGGATATTGCTTACTTAATGTTGCTTTCGATCATATTTTGTTGTGGCTCTGTGCTTATATCCAGGCTGGCAAATGCTCTAAAAGAATCAAAGTTTATAAAGGATCTGTACAATACATGGGAAACCTTGGGTTACAGTAGTTAACTGTACTGCTTTTAATCACAGTGCAAAGACATTTTGCTATTTATTTATTTATTTATTTATTCGGTTTATATACCGCCCTATTCCCAAAGGACTCAGGGTGGTTTACAAGGCAAAATTTAAAAACAATCCAATATAAAATTAAAATAAATTAAATTAAGTCTAGCCAAAAAAATTAAATCACAATTTAAAAACATTAAACCCCTCAGTCCAGACCAGATAGCTCAAAGAGCCAGGTTTTTAGGTCCCGGCGAAATGAACGAAGGTTGGGGGCAGTCCGGAGTTCCGTTGGCAGTTGATTCCATAGGGCAGGCACGCCCACAGAGAATGCCCTCCCCCTGTGGATCGCCCGTCGGCAATCCTTGACCGGCGGTACCCTGAGGAGGCCCTCCCTGTGGGAGTGCACAGGACAATGGGAACTTGACGCTGGCAGCAGGTACTCCCTTAGATAATCCAGGCCCATGCCATTTAGGGCTTTATAGGTCATCACCAGCACCTTGAATCTCACCCGGAGGGCAACTGGAAGCCAATGCAGCTCGCGGAGAAGAGGTGTTACATGGGAGTATCGGGAGACTCCCATCACAACTCGAATGGCTGCATTCTGCACCAGCTGAAGCCTCCAAGTGGTTCTCAGGGGCAGCCCCATGTAGAGAGCATTGCAGTAGTCTAGCCGGGAGGTCACGAGCGCATGGGTGACTGTGCGTAGGGCATCTTGGTCCAGATAGGGCCGTAACTGGCGCACCAGGCGAACCTGGGCAAAAGCCCCCCTGGCCACGGCTCCTATATGATCTTCCAAACTGAGCCGTGAATCCAGGAGGACACCCAAGTTGCGAGCCCTATCTACGGGGGGCAACATCTCACCCCCCATAGTTAACGATGGAAAAGATTGGTTAGTCTGAGTTGCTGGTATGCACAGCCACTCAGTCTTGGCAGGATTGATGGTGTCCTTCTCATAAAGAAGCTAAGAAGAATTGATTTTTGAATTTTATTTCATTACTGTATAACACAATCCTAAGTGAATATAGTAGGCTAATCTCTGTCATCCTACAATTTCTTGCCATTTCTCACCCTGTTGCTTATTGATGGGATTAGTTCACTTTCTTCAACAGGAGGATTGTCGCTAGATGAGTAAAAGTTATTCAGATTATTTTGAATCACTGCACCACAGTCTCCAATTTTATTGTGAGTTGGCTGAAGGATGGTAGAGAATAGGCAGTTGACTTTAATAAAGTAGCTTTTGCTTTTGAAGTATGTTTTCCATCTGAATATTTGTATGGTAGAAACCATTCTGTGTAAATATAGTCCATCACTTAAGCACTTAATAACATGACCTGTATCATGTTTTGCAATTAGAGCAGGATGTGATAAATATCTCAGTCCTGTCTTCATATCAGCATTTGTGTGCTATCAAGGTGAAGGACATGTGTTATTACTTCTGATGCAGACAAAAGTATTATTCCTCTTCATGAAGAGGTTAAACAATATTATTTTAAGAAAGGCATGGCAAATAGCAGAAGAGTCACCAGACACATTGGAATTAGGACATTCTTTTTGAGATTAATGGTTCTATGGTAAGGATTATGAAATGTCCATGAAAGAATCTGAAGTACCTCTGATGTTCTTGCTTTTCAGAGAAAAGAAGGGATTTTTTTTTCAGGTCCTCTTAATTGCAGTCTGATTAAATAACCAAGGAAACACTGGAGTGTTTCAAAAATTCTCTTTCCTTCAGCAAGGTAATCCCGTTCCAAGATTAAATGAAGGACTTATTCTATGCTTTTTTATCTTTAGAAAATCAAAGAATTGGGCTCTGGGCTTTGAGGACAGCATGTAATAGAAAAATTAATGTCAAGTAATGTTCTGTTCCTGCCTTATAAAGTTCTCTTCCTTTATTCTTAAAAATGAATTATCTTTTTTATTACCATATTTTCCGGCGTATAAGACGACCCGGCGTATAAGACGACCCCCTACTTTTAAGAAGTTTTTCAAAGTTTTTTGTCTTATACGCCGGAAAATACTTACATGCCCTGCCCTCCCTGTCCGTCGCAGAGGAGGCGAAGGCCCGACTGGCCCCGCCGGCCCTCCCGCTGCTCCCGTGCTTCTGCAGGCCCCCAAGGCACAGCGTTTCCCGGGCAGCAGGCAGCGCCAGAGGGCAGCTGCCACCCCGCCATGGCCGGCGCCCCTCCTGCTTCCCCCCCCAGGCCTTGAACTTCTCCCATTCGGCGCAGGGCGGGGCAGCTCCGCCCGCAGCCTCTTTTTCATGTGCCGCTTCCCTCTCACCGTCGGCCGAGGCGCACTCGGCCCGGGCTCCCAGTCCCTCTTCCCGGCCGGCTTCCCGCCCTGCCCCTCATGGAGCTGGACTGGGCATGCAGCCTCTCGGTGTGGCTGCTTTTCCTGGGCAGCCTGGCGGTGCGGCTCCTGCACTCGGACCTGTTGCTGAGCCGGCGGCTGCTGCTGCGCGTGGGGCTGCTGGCCATCCTGCCGCTGCCCCTCAGTGCCGCGCTCATGGCGGCTGCCTGCTGGCTCGTCTCGGCCAGCACCGCCCAGCGGAAGCGCAGCGTCAGACGGGAGCAGGACTTCCCTGCCGGCTCCCGTCCGATGCTCTTCCCTCTTGAGGCAGCTGCTGCCTCAAGAGGGAAGAGCGTCGGACGGGAGCCGGCAGGGAAGTCCTGCGTGCGCGCGTGTGTGCAGGACTTCCCTGCCAACTCCCGTCTGATGCTCTTCCCTCTTGAGGCAGCATCCCCGAGGACTCCTTAGGAGCCAGGGAGCGATGCTGCCTCAAGAGGGAAGAGTGTCGGACGGGAGCCGGCTCTTCCCTCTTGAGGCAGCAGGGGGAGGATGAGAGAGGGGAAAAAGTAGAAGCGGCCGGTCCGTCTATCATGCTAGAAAAAAGCAAAACAGCGGCGAAGCCCCAGTCAAACCAAACTTAGATCCCGCCCTTTTGCCAGCGCACGATGAAACTGTGCAAACTCCAGGCACAACTCATCCCTCGCCGACGGGGGAGTGGTAAGGATTGGCCAGCGAGGCACCTGCGGTATTTTGCCAGCAGGGAAGGCACTAACTCGAGAGCCAGGCGACGCTCCCTGCAAATTTTTTTTAAGAAAACCTCGGTATTAGCTCTGTCCTTAAAGAAAGCAAACAAACGCACTCCAGATCAGAGGGGGCTATTTCGCCAGGAGCTGCAAGAAACCGCCCCCCCCTCCCACCCGCTTCCTGCACCTTCACTCCTCCAGAGCAGTCCCACAGGTGGCAAGGCCAGGGACTTCCAATGCGTCCCCCGAAGGGAAGCCTGAGAAAGTAGCGAACAGATTACTCTACCCTCCTCCAAGCAGCCGCATCCCACCTCCGTCCGACGGGCCTGCTGGAAAGGAACACGCCTTATGAAAGCGTGCAGGACTTCCCTGCCGGCTCCCATCCGACGCTCTTCCCTCTTGAGGCAGCATCCCCGAGGACTCCTTAGGAGCCAGGGAGCGATGCTGCCTCAAGAGGGAAGAGCATCGGGCGGGAGCCGGCAGGGCAGTCCTGCACACGCGCGCACTCCCCAGCTGCTAAGGAGCAGCCGGGGAGTGCGCGTGTGCACAGGACTGCCCTGACGGCTCCCGCCAGACGCCACCCACTGATTTTCCGGCGTATAAGATGACTGGGCGTATAAGACGACCCCCCAACTTTTGAGGTGATTTTCATGGGTTAAAAAGTCGTCTTATACGCCGGAAAAGACTGGGTATCTGTGGGTCATGTGGATAAAGCCATAATTTTTGCAAGATCATCTGTGCTTTAATAACAAATTGTTAGATACGTTCAGAACTCTGTGTCCATATAAAGTATTGACTCATGCTAAGCTCCTGGTAAACATATAGTCCTGTTGGTAGCAGTATTGAAGCAGTTTGCGATTTCCATCTTCCAAGATGATTTTCATCTCATCAATCTAGCCCATAATTCTATAACTTCTGTTCATCCCCCTCAAGTGACAATCAGATCTGACGGTTTTGACTTTTCTGGAATTGAGGTAAGCCATGGGATGCCACTTGCTGAGGTTCTTGTTTAGACATGCCTATATTACTTTGCCAGCAATATAATGGAGATGAAGATAAGGATATGTTTGTTTATTTATCTTTCTAGATATACACACAAAGCATACCCAGTCTTGTGAAATACATATCTTGTACATTAAGGGGGCAAACAGGAAGAAGAATAAAAAGAGAAAGAGGTCACACATAAAATCTTGGCCAAAAGTAACAACAATCTACCGTATAAACAATAATTGCTAAATACCCAAACAACTATGTGGACCAAAATGCAAAGAAATAAATAATAATGATGAAAGGAGGAGTTAGAAGAATAAAAGAAAATTATCTGTATCATACTGTATTTTAAATATGGCAGAATTATTAAGTGGACAGATGAAACTGACTAGGAGAACCATTCTAAATTAGACAGCCCAAGCTCAACATCATAATAAAATCCATAAAACTCTTTCTTGCCCCCGAATGTTATTGAGTTGTTCATAAATAAGTTGACAGTGAAAGAAAAATGTATTGACTAGTGTGTTAAAAATAAACACATTGACTTCTGGTTTGCTGCCGTGGCTGCCACAGACATTTGGTAGGTGAGCTCCGTCTTCCACATCAATTTCACATCAGTAGGTGACCCTGGAAAGGGTTGAAAGTTGCCCTGTAGGGGCAACCAGCAAGGAGGGAATCCCCGCTGGAATGTGGAAGGGTGGTAGCCCTTCTGCTTAATCTGGTGCAGTCCTCTAAACTGGTAGACAAAAGACCAGCCATAGAAATATGGCTCATCACTAGGCTGCAGACAGCCAAAGTCAAACTTACCACCAGGCACCTATAAAGCAGCATGGATGAGACTGGGTGAGATCTACCTCTCTTCAATAAGTATTTTTTCCACCTGTATAAGCTGCCAAAAGTATTTTTCTCCCTGTGGAGAGAGGGAAGGGGAATTCTACCCCACCCCCCACTATCTAGGGGAGTTTAAAACATTGAAACAATAACCTGATTTTAATTGGATTTTTATCTTTTAAAGTCTGAGGACTAAAAGACTTTTTATTCTTATTGAAGATTTGAGTTTTTACTTATAAAAAAGAAGTAAAATTGGAAAAAGGACTATAAAAATCTTGATCTTAAAAGAAAATCATAAATGGTATGTGTTATGTATGCAGGCATCTGCATAGCAACAGCCCTCAGGGGGCGTTGGCCTGGACAGTTTCGGCGGGAAACCTAGGGCCAACCCCATTGGCTGTTAGCTTACCTGGCCAGGTATATAAGGAGGCCAGGTAGCCCTCATTCCTCAGTTCACTTCCCCTTCCAATAAAGAGCTGAACTCACACACCGGCTGGCATCTCTCTTGCGTCGGACCCACTACACAATAGTGGCGACGAAGGTGGGATTGCTGCAGACCAAGAGCTGAAGTCACTGGGGAAACGCTCCGCGAGCTGAAGGGAAAGGCATTTTTCCTTCTTCCCCCCACGACAGCCAGCCGAACCGGCAACGCCAAGCGCCACATCCACAACCAACTGCCGCCATGGCTAGAGCCGGACAACCCCGCGAATTTGAGACCCGCTGCCCCGAAACCTGGACCCGTTACCTGGCTCACGTTGAACTGTACATGCGGTTCAATCAGATATCGGAGGACGGTGCAAAGGCGGCCGCCCTGCTCTGCCTTGGGGGACCAGCGCTGCTGGAAGTCGCCGCGAACCTGTTCCCCCAGGAGGCCATCACCACCGTCGCGTCCCGAGACCTCGTGGCCAGGCTCAACGCACATTTCAGGCCCCGGCGCTCCAAGGTGGCCGCACGGTCACAATTCGAGAAAAGGGACCAGCGCCCCGACGAGACCGGCGCCAACTTCCTCGCCGCCCTACGGGAAGCTGCCGTCGCTTGCAGGTTCACAAATTTGGAGGAGCGACTACGGGACCGGCTGATTTGCGGTCTACACGACAGGCGGTTGCAGGAGCGCCTGTTCGAAAGAGAGGAGGTCTCTCTCCAGGAAGCCGAGGACACCATCCTAGCCCACGAAGCGGCCTGCGGGGCCGTCCAAGCCTGCCAGGGAACCCGGCCCGGCAACCAGACAACCAGCGTCCACCGGCAAGGGGCCACAGTGGAGGATGACCTGAGCATCGACCTCCTCCAGCGGAAGTCGACCCCCGACCAGCGAGCCAGATGCCCAGACAGGCCCAGGCCTCCCAGCAACACTGCCGTTCCCCAGAGGTGCGCAGGATGTGGTGGGAACCACATGCGCAGCCTCTGCAAGTTCCGGTCCGCCACGTGCCGGGCCTGCAAGAAAACAGGCCACATAGCCGCCGTCTGCCGTAGCCGCCGCCCCCGAGAGGAGATCCACGAGCTGCATCCGGAGGAACCGCTGTTCGAAGGTACTGGGGCCCCCACCAAAACAAAAATTGGCTATGTCGAGAGCCGGCTGGACATTAACCATACGGGTAGCCGCCGGCTGCTCAAACCCAAAATTAGATTAACAATCCGTTTGCAAGGTGTGCCTTGCAGCATGGAGCTTGACTCCGGATCAGCGGTCTCGATTATTTCGGACGAGACCCTTAACCACATAATTAGCCGGAGCAAGCAACGGATTAAATTACGGCCTACTAAATTAACCCTGACCGATTTTCAGAATTCGCCGGTCAAGGTGAAGGGGGAGGCCACCATTTCAGTGGGGCACCTGGATGTTGTAGTGGTAGAGGGCCGCAGAGCCAGCCTGGTCGGGCTGGACTGGTTTGAGGCCCTGGGAATCTCAGTATCCGGGATCCATCGGATCCAGGGGGACTCAGTTGAGGCCGTTTGCCGGGAGTTCGCCGACGTCTTCGACGGGTCATTAGGCAAGTACACTGGGGCCCCATATCGTTCAAGCTTAACTCGAACGTCTCCCCCGTTAGGGTCCGGCCGCGGCGAGTCCCGTTTGCGCTCAAACACAAAATCGAGCGCGAACTAGACAAGTTGGTGGCCCAGGGAATCTTAGAGCCTGTAGATGGAGGGGAGTGGGAAACCCCCATTGTGACCCCCCTCAAATCCAACGGGGAAATAAGGATCTGAGCCGACTATAAGTGCTCGGTGAACCGTGCCCTAAACCCGCACGCTTACCCGGTTCCCGCGGTCAGCCACGTTCTCGCTTCCCTCCAAGGTGGCGCCATTTTTGCAAGGCTCGATCTTGCACAGGCGTACCAGCAACTCACGGTCACTAGGGAAACAGCTGACATCCAAACCATAGTAACCCATAGGGGGGCGTTGCGGGTGAACAGGCTGCAGTTTGGAGTCAGCGTTGCTCCTGGAATTTTCCAGGAGGTTATGGAAAAGACACTCAAGGGCATTCCAGGAGTCTGCCCCTATTTTGATGACATCCTGATCGCAGGAGCATCAGCAGAGGAACTGGCAGGGAGGCTTAGGGAAGTGCTGGCAAGGCTGCGCACAGCTGGCCTCAAACTCAAAAAGGAAAAATGCAGCATAGGCGTTCCTTCCACAGAATTTTTGGGGTTCAGAGTAGACGCCAGGGGAATCCACCCCACAGAATCCAAGGTGAGGGCCATCAAACTAGCACCCACACCCAAGAACAAAGCAGAGCTTCAGGCATTCCTGGGTCTGCTGAATTTCTACCATACATTCCTCCCACACAAGGCAGCCATCGCTGAACCGCTCCACAGGCTGCTAGACAAACAGGCAACATGGGCCTGGACGGCCATCCATGATCAGAGCTTCAAGGCCCTGAAGGCATTGCTGTCGGACAAGTCCACAGTAACCCATTTCATCGAGTCCAAGCCCATTTGTATCGCCTGCGATGCATCCCCTTATGGTGTGGGCGCTGTACTAAGCCACCTTGAGCCCAACGGGGCACAAGTCCCCATAGCATACTATTCTAGGACACTGTCTGGAGCAGAAAGAAACTGTGCCCAAATAGACAAAGAAGCCCTGGCAATCGTGGCAGGAATCAAGAAATTCCACGATTACTTATATGGCAGGGAGTTCACTGTCTTCACGGACCACAAACCACTCCTGGGCCTGTTCACCACAGACAGGCAAACCCCTCAGATTCTGTCCCCCAGGATGCTCCGGTGGTCCATCTTCCTTGCAGCATACAATTGCAAGCTGGTACACAAGCCAGGGAAGGAGATGGGCCATGCAGACGGTCTAAGTAGGCTCCCCCTAGACACACACGACCCAGACCCAGCACCAGCCACACAGATCCTAGCCCTGCAGGAACTACCCGAGTGCCCAGTTCTTGCCAAGGACATTGCCAGCCACACAGCCACAGACAACATCATGGGCAGGGTGCACTCATGGGTTTGCACAGGGTGGCAGGACAAATCCCCGGGACCAGAGTTTCAGGCCTATTTCATTAGACGCGATGAAATCTCCACACCCAAAGGGTGCCTCCTTTGGGGTAGCAGGGTCATCATTCCACCCGCACTACGTGCCAGGGTATTGGACTCCTTACACGAAGGGCACCCGGGGGTGGTCAGGATGAAGGCACTGGCTAGGAGCTACCTCTGGTGGCCCGGGTTGGACAAGGAGGTTGAGGATCGGGTCAAGGCCTGTTATACGTGCCAGAGATCCAGGCCAGAAGTGCCACATGCACCAGTACACCGGTGGGAGGCCACACACACGCCATGGTCCCGCATTCACATTGACTATGCAGGGCCATTCCAGGGTCAACTATTTTTAGTAGTGGTGGACAGTCACTCCAAGTGGTTAGAGGTAGTCCCTGTCCCCAACATGACCTCGGGGAGGACAATCCAGGTGCTCAGAGCTCTCTTTGCCACACACGGCCTCCCCGACGTAATTGTGTCTGATAATGGGCCTCAGTTTACTGCTGCTGATTTCCAGGCGTTCTTGAAGGCGAACTGGATTAGGCACGCCACCTCTGCGCCTTTCCATCCATCTACCAACGGGCAGGCCGAACGGATGGTAAGGACGACCAAAGATGCACTCCGGCGCATCATCAGCGGGGACTGGCACCACAGACTGGCCAAATTTTTACTAGCCCAACACACAACACCATGCGTGGCTACCGGCAAGAGCCCAGCAGAACTGCGATGGGGACGGCGCCTCATCACCAAGCTGGACCGCCTACACCCAGACCGGGTAGCAGCCGAAACCGGTAGGGCAACATCACCATCATCACCATCATCACCATCACCACCAGCATCACTACCATCACCATTGCCATCATCATCCACACACAGGGTCCTCAACCTGGGGGACCTGGTCTGGGCAAGGAACTATGGGGCTGGACATCCTTGGGTTCCGGGGACAGTGGTTGGGAAAACAGGACCCCTTTCGTACATTGTAGGGGTGGAGGGGGACAGACGCATAAGGCGACACATCGATCAGCTCAGAGGAAGAGTCCCTGAGCACGTCACACACGCCCCTGAGCGCGTCACACACGTCCCTGAACTCAACGCACACAATCAACAGGAGGACCACACTCCAGGAGGGGTCAACCCAGCTGAGGACGTCACAGGGCAGGGACCAGAGGAGGAGGACTTCCTGATGCCGGCTCCTTGCAGCCCTGCACAAAGGCCTCAGGATCCCACGGTCCAAGCCCAGGGGCCAAGCACACCCAGACGATCCACCCGTCCACACAGGACACCAGCCTACCTGTCGGACTATGTGTGCAAGTGATCCTCACACAAGGACACCACTGTTTTTTATATATATATACTCATAGTTATAGTAGTTGCATGTTGTTGTTGTTATGTGGGTCTTTTCTAAGGGGGGAGGGGTGTTATGTATGCAGGCATCTGCATAGCAACAGCCCTCAGGGGGCGTTGGCCTGGACAGTTTCGGCGGGAAACCTAGGGCCAACCCCATTGGCTGTTAGCTTACCTGGCCAGGTATATAAGGAGGCCAGGTAGCCCTCATTCCTCAGTTCACTTCCCCTTCCAATAAAGAGCTGAACTCACACACCGGCTGGCGTCTCTCTTGCGTCGGACCCACTACACAATAGTATGGGTGACATCTTGTGGCTAAACCTGATACTACAACCTGTTATTGTCTAAAAGAGACTTGACTGAAGCCTAGACTATAGATAAGAGCTTTGTAACCTTTGCAATCAGCTGTGAGAAGCCCAGATATGTTCTATACTCAGTGATAAAATTATTCTCATTCTCTGATTGTAAAGCTTTTAATTCACACCATTAAGAGAATATGGATGAAGATCAGGAACAGATTTTATTTATGTTGAGAGCACTTCATGAAACTATTCTTAAAGCCACTGATGAAATAAGAAACTACAGAAAAGAACAAGATGTCAGCCCAGAGATATGAACCCAAACTTTGATTACAACCAAAAAATCAACTACACAGAATATAAGAGAAGAAGTGGAGCAAGCAAATATTATGATAGAAGATTCAACTGATCAACAAACACAGTTAATGGAAAACCCAGGAAAGGGATTGACAACACTGAAAATGAAAAAGACTTTCTATACAAACCAGAAGAAACCTGAGGATCAAGAAGAAAAACAGATCGAAGAGAAGACAAACATTTTAGGACAACTACGCCAAGAGAGAAAAAATAGAGATGATTTGTTAGCCCTTCCAAAAAAATGGTGACTGGATGGCCTTTCTTACTTCAAACAATATATATAACAACAGAGGGAGATCTATTTGATGACTTGAAAGCATGGACATGGGAGATGAGTTGGCAAAGAAAGCAAGCTAGAATAAGGCTGAAGAAGATTGGGGCTTTGATTTATAGTGAGGATTAAAACAGAATATACTCAATTTGACAAGATATATATTTTGAATACTAGACTTTGCTATGAACTGAGATAAAGAAAACTTTGGTTATTTTAAAAATTTGGAAGTATAAATATTAAAAGTTAAATCTGAATATTGATTTGTTTATAAAGTTTGAATGCAAAACTAATTAAGATATATATAAGCTAAAATATATTGATAAATGTAATAAACATGTTTTTACTTAGCTGATATAAATAAAAGCTGCACTAGCTTAAATATGAGATAGTAGACATTAAGAGAAAAAAGAGGAAGTATTTGATGTTGAAACAAGAGAAAATTTGGTTACTAAATTTAAGATGTTTGGAAATTAATAGAAGATAAGAATGTTATATTGTATTATCAATTAGTTGATGTAAGATGGTGAGAAATGGAATATATTCAAATAGACAAGATGTGTATTCTGAATATTAGACTCAGCCATCATGTTGCTTTTTAAATACTTAAATGTAAAACTAGAAAATCAATAAAACTTTATATAAAAAATAATAAACACAGTAGGGATGTGCTTTCTAGTTTAAAATTATGTACTGTGGAAAGCTATAAATTTTCTGTGAGAAAACAGAGTGTATTTTTCCTGTGAATGCTGTTTACACAGGTGGTTAAACAGGTGGTTGTTGAATTCCTGTGATCCTGTGATAGATAGGATGTCACCAGCTGAATAAAAACAAAGAGGATACTTATCTTCTGAGTAAATATATTCTATCTGATTTTCTCTGCATGAATGCAGAATAAACCTATGATTTAGATACCTAATGTTAAGCATATGTCTCATACAATATATCACATGTCAATATGTGGGAATCAATAATAACATGTGGACTAAAATTAATGATAAATTTAAAGGGCTAATTATACATAGCAAATTACTTTTAAGCTACAAATTAGCTTCCATAATTTTAATTCTACTTTTTATAAGCAGCCTTTAAATACAAAATCATTGATTTTTCCTTGGAAGTGCAAAAAGAATCAGTGAAAAAAAAACGGTTTTAAGACTGAGAAAAAAAGAAAAAAACCCTCACTAGTACTATGACTAATATAAATTGTACATTATTTCAGAACAATTATGATAAGACAGAATGAATTTAAGAATGTTATGCTAAGAAGGGAGAAAATACAATCCTCATTTTGGGGGAGAATATCCATGACAAAAATGAATGTGTTGCCTAAAATGAGGTTTATGTTTCAGACAAATATTTATTTTGACAACTCTTGTTCCATTTAATCAGTAAAGAATGATATATCTAGGTTTGTATGACAAAGGAAAAAAGCAAGGATTAAATTCAAATTCCTTTAAAATGCAAAGGAACAAAGAGGATTAGGTGTTTTTCAGCCTGCTGCCTGGTTTTGATGAAGGAGTAGTTCCTGCTGATGAGAAATAAAAGAATCTTAGAACTGGAAGAGCAAGACCTGACATTTGGATGGCATGTCTTTCTATAGTACAATAAAGTTAAGGCTAATATTGCTTTTAAAAGTCACTATATTAAAAGTGTCACATTGAGAATATGGAATAGATATAAACCCAGAATTTAGCAACTTCCAGTTCAGTTGTTCAGTCTGCTAAGGAAAGAATGTAACTTCCATTTCGGGCCAACCTTCTTTTAGTAAGAAGAGTAAATATTAATTAAGTGTGTGAAGTGTGATAAAAAGGGCCACACAGCAAGATGGGCAAACCTCTGTTGATAGCCTTGCCTGACAATAGACACAATCGTTCCAAATATAGCATGTTGCTGAATCTCCATTCCAATATTCCTGAAGATAGACATCAAAACTCACTAGGGTAAATGTTGTTCTATGTAAGAGGGGGAGAAGATAGGAAAACTAATTAGTGAAAAGTCTATCATAAATGCCCCCATAACAACAATTGGAAATCTGTTATTCTCCAGGTGTAAGTTGGTCTGATCTTCGACATAGCTTTCTTTGATTTAAGCTTTAAAAGCATTTGACTGAAATCAAATACTGAAAGGCCACAATGGAACAATTTGAGAAGGTTATGTTACTTATCCAAGATGAAAGAAACTGATCAGTGAGACAGACTGAGGCAGGAACTCACCCCAGAAAATTTGCTTTAGCCAAGGTTACAAATGATAAATTCTCATTTGGGCCTCTATGGAAACACAACTTAGTTCTATCCAAAGAAGTCTGACATAAGTTAAAGAACATAAACCCTTCAACTCTTATATATTTTGATTGGATTATTTCCATAACCATGCAGCCAGAGCACCTTCATGAATTAATTACAAAAAATAAATCATGTTGATTTAAAGCATGCATTTCTCAGTGTATAGCAAGATATACTGTACATCAAAACAGGACAAAAAGTTTCCCCAGCAATTATTCACTTTTCCCTACCATGGAGCATGTCTTTGTGAATGACAAGATAAAATATGGGAACATCACAATACTATTTTATCCATCCATTTCTCTTCTTCCTTTTTGAGCCCTATATTAACTGGGTGTTGCCAATGAAGCTCTTCACAAGTGTGGCATCTTTACCACCCACATCTGAAGAAACCACCCACAATATTTGTTTGTACTACAGTGGTTTTAAATGACAGTGTAGTAAAACGTAACTTAAGATACCTCTAGCAACAGACTAAGCTGGTGTCAACTAAGAAGGTATTTATTTGTAGTTATTATTCTAAGGATATTCCAAATATTTATTCCAAATTTTTTTTCTCCTTCATAATGCAGCAGTACAATTTTGGGTGGTAATATATTTATTTCTTCCACATTTGATTTGAGTTTTCTGACGGGATTCATTTTCTTAGAATAGGTAGGCTTTATGAGAAAATCAACTACCCATTAGTTATTTCTCAGCAAAACTTTCTGTAGTTTTGATAGCTAAGAAAATATTGTGAGAGAGATGTTTAAGCTTGCTAGGTGTTTTCAGAATGCTGATGTTAAATGGAAAGATAAGAATTGTGTCAGCTCATAGCTTTTATTGTTGTCCTAACAGAGAGGTTCATGATCATCTATAGTCCTCAGTGTCTTCAAAATTACAGTCAGGATTTAAATGAATGTATGCATTTTGTCAACTATATTGATTTTTTGAGATTCATTTCTTTTGTTTCTCTTGTCCTCTTTAAAAAAAGAGAAAGAAAATGTATAGGTTTATTGTATTAGCATACCTAATACGAGGATTGACAGGCTATGAAGAACGTATCGGTCAAAAACGTGCGAATCCTGAAGTTTATATGAATGTTGTAAGTTATATGATCTATATTTTATAAATAATGAAGTAGAAGTGGGTCTGAAACATACTCCTGAGTAACAATATTGACCATTTGTTCTTTCCTTTATTGCAACATCAACACCATTCTTTCCCAACATTGATACCAATTAATTGATTGTGTGCCATCAAATCAGTGTTGACATTTAGCAAACACATTTTCTCCATGATGATCTGTCCATAACTGGTCCTTCAGGTTTTCCAACAGTGCACCTATTACCATTGTAACTAAGTCCATCTACTCTACTGTTGATCATCTTCTTCTCTTTCCTTCCAGCTTTCCCAGTACTCGAATCTTCTCCAAAGAGCTAGGTCTTTGTGTAATGTTGATATTACACAGGACAGAATTCCTAGTTAAGATTGCAATCAAGGTTACTGGTATAGGAAAAATTATATTACCATTAATACTACATCAACACACATATTTACATGCTTGCTGTTAAGGATCACTATTTCAGCATTGCACATTTTAACAGAAAACAGCAGTATCCCTTCCCCAGTGAATACAAATCCAGATCTGTTTCCTGGTGGAGTCTGGTCTTTTCCATCTCTTCATCACCGTGTGTGTCTGTGTCTGTCTGTGTGTGTTTGTGTGTGTGTGTGTGTGTGTGTGTGTGTGTGTGTGAGAGAGAGAGAGAGAGAGAGAGAGAGAGAGAGAGAGATCTTGTATTGTACATGATCCACCCGCTGATGCTTGGTTTTAGCTTTAGAAAAAAAAAAATCTTCAAACTTATGTACTGCAGGAATTAATTGTTTTCTTCTCCCAGAGTCAGATGATTTCTCATCAAGGCTACCCAAGTGAAGAATATAAAGTCTTGACACAGGACGGCTATTATCTGATAATAAACAGAATTCCCCGGGGAAGAAAAAACATTGCAGTCATAGGTATCTCTCTTTTTTTTAAGTCAAAGTCAATTTTGGATCTATCAAGCTGATAAAAAATGTTTTAATAGCTATGCCAATGCAGAAGGATACATGTACATTCCCAAGATTTAACATACTAAAATGGAATCAACTTCAGCAACATCTGGGATCCAAAACATATTATTATATGTACCTCATATTAGAAAATAAGCCTCTCTTGCAATGAATGGTCAGCTCCATGCAATTTGGATATTTGGTTGGATAACTTTCTCTAGAATTCAATAATATGTGAGCAAAACTTAATAAAGTTATTAATTATAAATACTACAATAGAGATAATCCTTGAGTTACGAATGCAATAGAGCCTGCCAATTACATTCCTAACCTGAGGATTCGTAGGAGTGAACCGTGTAACTTCAATGTGATCACTCACTGCTTTCAGCCAGGCATTTGCTAATCAAACTTGTGGGTTGTTAGGTGAATGAGGTGTCTCAAAATGGGGAAGGCCATGGGGGAGGCCTAGTGCTTCTGATCACCCAAGTCCTCCCCTGTCCCACTGAGATATCTCATACTTCCCCCTTCCCCCCATGCTGCTTGACCGAGTCATTTACCTTATGTAGATCTCGGTGATCAAGGGAGCTGTCTCCTCTGCAGCCTCTCTACTATGGTTTCACCTTGAGCAAAGGCTTGCTGAGGCCTGGAGGGATGAGAGATTGCATCCCTATAGGCTCAGGTCATTTTTGCAAAAAGCCTTTGCCACTAAGAACGGAGAACAAGAGTGGCGTGTGCATCCCTCCCTGGCTCCATTCTCGGCAGAGGGCTTGAAGAAATGGAGGCCCAGAGGGAGAAAACATCTTTGCAGTTCTCGGCAGCAAAGGTTTTTTTGCAAAGATGGCAAAAGGCTTTGCAAACAGGGAAAGCTTCAGCACTTCAGGCCTTTTCTCTATTTGCAAAGCTTTTTGCCACAGATGAATATAACATGAATATAACCACCTATGATACTAGAAAAGGGAAGCGGTGGCTCAGTGGGTTAGGATGCTGAGCTTGTCAATCAGAAGGTCGGCAGTTTGGCAGGTCGAATCCCGAGTGCTGTGTAACAGAGTGAGCGCCTGTTACTCGTCCCAGCTTCTGCCAACCTAGCAGTTCGAAAGCACATAAAAATGCAAGTAGAAAAATAGGGACCACTACGGTGGGAAGGTAACCGCGCTCTGTGCGCCTTTGGCGTCTAGTCATGCTGGCAACATGACCACGGAGACATCCTCGGACAAGCGCTGGTTCTTCGGCTTTGAAACGGAGATGAGCACTGGCCCCTAGAGTTGGAAACGACTAGCACGCATGTGCGGGGGAACCTTTACCTTTACCTTTATGATAATAGAATAGAATAGAATAGAATAGAATAGAATAGAATAGAATAGAATAGAATAGAATAGAATAGAATAGAATAGAATAGAATAGAATAGAATAGAATAGAATAGAATAGAATAGAATAGAATAGAATAGATCTGGGAGGGATCTTGGGGGTCTTCTAGTCTAGCCCCCGCTCGAGCAGGAGAACTATATCATCTCAGGCAGGTGGTTGTCCAGTCTCTTCTTAAAAATCTCCAGTGATGGAGCACCCATGATTTATGGGGGTGTGCTGTTCCACTGGTGGATTATCCTCACTGTCAGAAATTTCTCCTTAGTTCCAGGTTGCTTCTCTCTTGGGTCAGTTTCCAACTGTTGTTTCTCGTCCTTCCATCTGGTGCTTTGATGAACAATCTGGCCCCATCTGCTTTGTGGCAGCCCCTCAGATACTAGAACACTGCTATCATGTCTCCCCTATTTCTTCTTTTCCTAAAACTAGCCAGGCCCAAATCTCGTATGTTTTAATCTCCAGGCCCCTGATCATCTTCGTTGCTCTTCTTTGAATTTTTTCCAAACTCTCAACATCTTTTTTGTAGTGTGGTGACCAAAATTGGCTGCAGTATTCTAGGTGTGGTCTTACTAGGGCTTCATAAAGCAGTAATAGTACTTCTCGTGATCTTGATTCTATCCCTCTGTTTATACAACCCAGGATTTTGTTAGCTTTTTTGGTTGCTGCTGCACACTGCTGGCTCATAGTCAAGTGATCATCCACTAAGATGATCCCAAGGTCCCTCTCACAGTTACTGTTTTTGAGCCAGGTCTCTCCCAATCTGTATTTGTGCCTTTGGTTTTTCCTGCCTAAATGTAAGACTTTGCTTTTCTACACATTGAAAGTCATTTTGTTGGATAGGGCCCATTGTTTAAGTTGGTCAAGACCTTTTTGGATCCTGAGTTTGTCTTCTGAGGTGTTGGCTACTCCTGCTCATTTGGTGTCATCTGTGAATTTGATGAGTTCCCCTTCTATTCTCCCATATAAATCATTGATGAAGATATTGAAGAGTACTGGGCCTAAGATGGAACCTTGTGGTACCCCACTGCTTGCTTCTCTCCATGTGGATGTAGTGCCAGTGAGGACTACTAATTGAGTACAGTTTGTTAGCCAGTTACAGATCCATCTGGTAGTGATGTTGTCTGTCCCACCTTTTCTTAGTTTACCAAGGAGCAGGTTGTGGTCTACCTTGTCAAATGCCTTAATGAAGTCCAAGTATACTATGTCCACTGAGTTTCACTGGTCTACTAGTTTAGTCACTTTATCAAAGAATGAGATGAGATTGGTTTGGCATGATCTATTTTTGACAAACCCGTGCTGGCTACTAGTTATGAGTTTGTTTGTTTCTAGATGTTCACAGATCTGTTTTTTTAATAATCTTTTCTTGGATTTTCCCATGTATTGATGTTCAACTGATTGGTCTGTAGTTTCCTGTGTCCATTTTTTTTCCTTTCTTGAAGATGGGGACTACATCAGCCCTTTTCCAATCCTCTGGTATAAATGGTATAAATCCAGGTTTTATTTATTTATTTATTTATTTATTTGTTTGTTTGTTTGTTTTTATAAACCGCCCTTCTCCCGAGGGACTCGGGGCGGTGTACAGAGTAAGATAGGCACCATAGTGAAACAGTATTGAAAGGTGGATTAGAGGCAGGAAGGACGAGGGAGACGCGTCTTCATTCAACTAGTTTATTCAGTCAGCCCGGACAACGGAACAGGGGAAAACATGCTTTATATAGGCAGCTGTCAAACGGGACAGCAAATCAGCTGGGTGCGTTTTTCCCGCCAAGAACAGGGGCCAATCAGTCAGCTGTTAGGGCAGAATCTCCCCAGCGACAACGCTAGCGGGTAACTAGGCAGGGGATCCTGTCAGCTGGTTTTGGCGGGCGGCCGGCGTTTTGACAGCTCGCCGCCGCTACTGCGCATGCGCCAACTTTGACAGCTCGCGGCGGCCGCCGAGGGCTTGCAGCGAGTTTGACAGTTCAGTTTGAAGTGCGCATGCGCGCCGTTTGACAGCTGTCAAACGGCCGCGTGTACTTGTGGGCCGCGTGAGCGGCTGCGCATGCGTATTCATTTGACAGCTGTCAGTGCGGCCGCGTAAAAGCGGCCTATGACAGCTGTCATTATGTCTTTCAATATATTGCACCCCTTTCCCCCCCCCTTGAACTGAACACATAACTTGAGTAACTTTTTTTTTTTTTTTTTTTTAACTGGTGTTGGAACTGTTCGGTGAACTTCCGGCCCATTCGAAATCCGACAAGTATGCTGGCGGCCTCCTTTGACGAGTGGATCTGCGAGGTGCGGGTTCTTCTATGGGTTCGGGGGCTTCTATGGGCGGTGGGTCTGTATGGCAAGGGATATCTTCCGGGTAGTCGGTACTGGGGGATTCAGAATTTTCAGCCGCCACTTCTGGCGTGGTGGTGTTGGGGGGTGACCGGGGGCGAAGCTGGTCTGCGTGCCTCCTAAATGTGAGTCCTTGGCCCACGTTGATGGTGTATGACAGGGGCCCGGTTTGATCGAGAACCACCCCCTGGGTCCATTTATCCCTTCCCCCATAATTTCGGGCCCAGACATTTTGTCCTTTAGTGAATGTTTTGTGTGGCAAGGTGTTGGTTTTTTCGGCCGCTGGCCTGTCTGGGTGCAGTCTGTCGAGTCGAGTGACCAGTCGGCGACCCCATCTCAGTTCTGCCGGAGATTTCCCGGTGGTGGACACGGGAGTAGTGTGGTGTGCGAGGAGGAAGCGGGCGAGTCGACGGTGCCAGTTTCCGACGATCATTCTGCGCAGAGAGTCCTTGGTGGTCTTCACCATGACCTCTGCGAGGCCATTACTGGACGGGTGGAACGGGGCCGATGTTGCGTGTCTAATACAGTTCCTCCTCGTGAAGATCTGGAAGTCACGGGAGGTAAATTGAGGCCCATTGTCAGTAATTATGACATCTGGAAGACCGTGGGTGGCAAAGACTCCCCTTAACGCTTGGATGGTGGCCTCTGATGTGGTGCTTGAAACCGGGAGAACCTCCAGCCATTTAGAGTAACTATCTACAATGATTAAAAAGGTTTGTCCCTGGAATGGTCCTGCATAATCGAGGTGGGTGCGGGACCAAGGATTGGAGGTGATTTCCCATTTGTGAACTGGGGCGTGTGGAGGGGAGGGTCTGGTTTGCTGGCAGAGATAGCAGCCGGCTACATGCTGCTCGATGTCCCTGTCTAAGGATGGCCACCAGACATAACTGCGTGCCAGGGCCTTCATTTTTGAAATGCCGGGGTGACCTTCATGTAGTGTTTGGAGAACCCTGGCCCTGTGGCATGAAGGGACTATTACTCTGCACCCCCAGAGGATGCAGCCTAGATGTGTTGAAAGCTCGTGTCGTTTTGCAAAATATGGTTGGATGGGGGGGCAGGGGCAGGATGATTGCCATCCTGATGTAACCCATGAGAGTACCCTGCTGAGGGTGGGATCCCTGTTTGTGGCGTGTGCGATGTCTTTTGCTGTTACTGGGCATTCTGCGAGTTCTTGTATGGCCAGGACTTGGCCGGCTGGGGCTGGGTCAGGGTCTATTTGAGGCAGTGGGAGCCTGCTGAGGCCGTCTGCATGTGACATTTCCTTTCCAGGCTTGTAGATTAATTGATAGGAGTAAGCAGATAGGAATGTCGTCCAGCGAAGCATTCGCGGGGACAAAATTTGCGGGGTTTGGCGGTCCCATGTGAATATGCCCAGGAGGGGTTTGTGATCTGTATAGATTGTAAAAGGTCTTCCATATAGGTAATCGTGGAATTTCTTAATTCCAGCTACAATAGCCAGGGCTTCCTTATCTATTTGCGCGTAGTTGCGCTCGGTTTTTGAAAGTGTCCTAGAGTAGTATGCGATCGGGGCTTGGGTGCCATCGTTGAGGGAGTGGCTGAGAACTGCCCCGATGCCATAGGGTGAAGCATCGCAGGCGATGCATAGTGGTTTGGTTTCGTTGTAGTGCGATATGGTTGTATCGCTGGAGAGTAATTGTTTTAGCTGTTTAAAACTGTCATTATGAAGTGGGGTCCACTGCCAGGGAGCCCCTTTGTCTAGGAGTCTATGGAGTGGCTCCGCTATTGTGGCTTTTCCGGGCAAAAATGAATGGTAAAAGTTTAGGAGCCCTAGGAATGCCTGGAGCTCCGTTTTATTTTTTGGGGGGGGTGCGGCTTGTATTGCTTGTATTTTTGCATTGGTGGGGTGAATGCCTTTGCCGTCTATTTTGTACCCCAGGAACTCTGCGGAGGGTACTCCGATTGAGCACTTCTCACGTTTTAATTTTAATCCAGCTGCGCGGAACCTTGAGAGGACTTCGTGCAGCCTGGTTGCTAGTGAGTGGGTGGAGTCGCCCGCGATGAGGACGTCATCGAAATACGGGCAGACTCCGGGGATGCCTTTGAGAGTTCGTTCCATGACTTCCTGGAATATTCCAGGTGCCACGGAGATGCCAAATTGGAGGCGGTTCACTTTGAACGCCCCTCTGTGCGTTACTATGGTTTGGGCTTCTGCGGTTTCCCTGGTTACAGGGAGTTGCAGGAAAGCATGTGCCAGGTCTAATTTGGCAAAAATGGAGCCAGACCCTATTTCTGAAAGAACATCTCTAACTGATGGGACTGGGTATGCATGGGGATTGAGTGCGCGGTTGAGGGTCGCTTTATAGTCCGCGCAGATTCTCACTTCACCATTGGGTTTGACAGGTGTCACTATGGGGGTTTCCCAAGTCCCGCTGTCAGTGGGTTCTAGGACTCCTAGTTTCAGCAAGCGGTCCAATTCCCTGTCTATCTTTGGTTTTAGGGCAAAGGGAACTTTCCTGGCTTTAATTCTAATTGGTCCGACCTCCGGTTTGAACTTGAGGTCGATGGGGGGGCCGTTGTATTTGCCCAGTGACCCGTCAAACACATCCGCAAATTTTTTGCAGATATTTTCTAAGGAATTGGTTTGGATGCGGTTTGTCCCTTCGAGGCGAATGCCTAATGCCTCAAACCAATCTAATCCTATTAAGCTGGTTCTAGGTTGCTTTGTTATTTGGGCTGTTAAGTGGCCTGAGAATTTTTTAAAATCGACTTTCAGGACGGCCTGTCCCTTTAAATCTATCTGCGCCCCTTGAAAATCTGCCAGCATGACCCTGGAGGGTTGAATGGGGATGCGATGATTTGTTCTGTTGGCTATTTTTTGGAGGGTGTCCCCTGACAGGATGGACACGGAGGATCCTGAGGCGACCTCCATTTCACAGGGGATTCCCTGTATTTTTACCCACGTTCTAACTTTGGCTCTGGGGATGTTGTTAGCGGGAGCTTTTGTTAGGGAGCATACGGACTCTACAACCCCTGGGGAAAGGCGGGGAGGGGCGGTCCTACCTGCGGGGATCTCATCTAGGTCGTGGAGGGTCTCCCAGTTTAGGCTGCGACAAGCTGATCGGATGTGGCCGGTCTTGCCACAGCCGTGGCACTTCGCGTTCCTAAACCTGCAGGTAGCTCTGGCATGGCTTCCGCCGCAGCTTGCACACTTCGGCCTGGCGTTGGTCAATGTTTTCTTCGCGTTGGGGGCTGTCTGTCGGTCTGGGTTGCGGTTCCTCTCCCGGCTGGCAACCATCCGGTTGAAATGGGAGAGGATTGCATCGACCCCGGAGTTAGGCTCCGAAGGTCCTTGGTCAAGCTCCCCGGCTTGATGGACGGTGGTGCCCGAGTTTTCTCCAAACGCCTCTGTCTCGTCGCGGTGGCTGTCTTCGTACGCCATTATTTCTAAGGTGAGCTCTGCGAGGTCCATGGTGGGCCTTGCCACGAGCTTCCTCTGCAGACGCGTGTTTTGGAGACCGGCGATGACCTGATCGCGGATTCGGTCCTCTAGGTCGGGGAAATGGCACTTGCGGGCGGCGTGTCTGACGGCCGCGATGAAGGCGGTGGAGGTTTCACCTGGTTGCTGCTTCCGTCGGGCGAAGTAGAGCCGCCAATACAGCTCCGACCGCCTTGGCATGAAATGTTTGCTGAGGCGGTCAGTGAGCTCGGCGTACGGTATAGTGGCGACTGGGTCCGGGCTGCAGAGGCCGACAGCGATGTCGTAAACTGCCGGCCCGCTGAGGCACAGGAGCGCGGCGGCCTTGTGGCGGTCCTCCGTGATTTTGTTTACGAGGAGGTACCCCTCAACCTGGCCCCAATGCGACTCCCATCCTTCTGGGTGCCGGACGTCGAACTCCCTCACATGTCCTAGGTTTGCCATTCTGGGTCCGCGGTACTTAGGGCGCCCGGATGTTCAGCTTGTCCGGTCGGTGACTTAGCTAGTGACTTCAGCGTTTGACCGGACAGCGACTTCCAGGGCTGTGACTTCAGCTAGTACCGGTATCCCACCTTCGTCGCCAGGTGGATTAGCGGCAGGAAGGACGAGGGAGACGCGTCTTCATTCAACTAGTTTATTCAGTCAGCCCGGACAACGGAACAGGGGAAAACATGCTTTATATAGGCAGCTGTCAAACGGGACAGCAAATCAGCTGGGCGCGTTTTTCCCGCCAAGAACAGGGGCCAATCAGTCAGCTGTTAGGGCAGAATCTCCCCAGCGACAACGCTAGCGGGTAACTAGGCAGGGGATCCTGTCAGCTGGTTTTGGCGGGCGGCCGGCGTTTTGACAGCTCGCCGCCGCTACTGCGCATGCGCCAACTTTGACAGCTCGCGGCGGCCGCCGAGGGCTTGCCGCGAGTTTGACAGTTCAGTTTGAAGTGCGCATGCGCGCCGTTTGACAGCTGTCAAACGACCGCGTGTACTTGTGGGCCACGTGAGCGGCTGCGCATGCGTATTCATTTGACAGCTGTCAGTGCGGCCGCGTAAAAGCGGCCTATGACAGCTGTCATTATGTCTTTCAATATATTGCAAAAAACAATAATCAAAACAAACAAACTGGGACCCCAATTAGAGCTATCAGAGCTATCAGAGCTATCAGGCCAGGCCGGACTGCTGGAATAGGTAAGTCTTTAAGTCACGCCGGAAGGTGCGGAGGTCGGGGGCCATCCGGATTATTTATGGAGGATGTGATGCAATGGTTCTGAGATAACATCTGCCAGCTCTTTCAGAACTCTGGGATGTAGCCTGTCAGGTCCCAGTGATTTATATTCATCAAGGTTTCTGCTTTCTCCCTGTTGCCTGCAATTTCTTTACTCTCTTCTCCCTTTAGTGGGCCTACAATTCCCTTGATTTTTTTCTTGTTGTTAATATGTTAGAAGAAGCTTTTTTGTTGTCCTTGATTTCTGTTGCTAGCCTTCGATCGTTCTGAGCCTTTGCTTTCTTGACTTTATCTTTCCATGCTCTGGCTGTCTGCTGGCAATCAGCTTCTTGGATTTCTTGTTTTTCTTTCTCAGTGGTATTGTGCTGGAATGGGCTTTTGTGATTACATTTTTCAGGGTTTCCCATGCTTCTTGGGTTGTTTTCCCCTTTAGGATTTTCATCCATAGGGTCTTTCCTAGGTTCTCTCTTAGTCTGTTAAAGTCGGCTCTTTTGAAGTTTGGGACCTTGGTTGGATTGATTTCTATTGCTGTTGTTTGCATTATATTAAATTCTAGTATGACCTGGTCACATTCACTCAGGGTTCCTGTAATTTCAATTCCCTCTATCACTTCTCTGTTTGTAAGGATTAAGTCCAGTATAGCTTTACATCTAGTTCCCTCCTCCACCTTTCGAGTGACAAAGTTGTCAGTTAGGTTGGTTAGGAATCTGTTTGATCTCCTGCTCTTTGCAAAGTTTGTCTCCCAGTTGATATCTGGATAGTTGAAGTCTCCCATTACTACTGTGGTATGCTTCCTACATACATTTGTTAAGTGGTTGGCAAAGAGTTTGTTTATTTCTTTTGATTGATTGGGTGGCCTGTAATATACGCCTATGGTAATGTCACTTTTTTCTTTTATATTTACCCATATACATTCTGGAGAGAGTTTATCTTGGATCATGTTCATTTTTGCAGATATTTAGTGTTCTCTTACATATAGTGCAACTCCCCCTCCTCTTTTTTTTATTGAAAAGTTTTACAATACATTTTGAATACAAACCCCCCCTCCTCCCCCCTACCCTCTCCCCAACCCCCCTACCCTACCCTCCCCCCTCCCCGACTTCCCAGAGCTGAATACAGGGTATAATAATACAAACAAGCATAATCTAAAATATGCTAACAAAAATAAAACATTAAATTCTATCGCACTTTAACTCTCCATAGTCAAAATATTAATGAAATAACTACTAACTAGTTATATGTCATAAAAATCCACTACTTATTCAAATGCTAAATGAAACTTTTTAGTCCCATATTTATTCTGAATATATTCAATCCATTTTCTCCATTCCACAATGTATCTCTGTTGCGATTGATCTTTCAAATATGCTGAAATCTTTGCCATTTCCGCCAAGTTAGAAACTTTCAAAGTCCACTCTTCTATAGTCGGCAGTTCTTCCTTCTTCCAATATTGTGCTACTAAAAGTCT